>NC_134530.1:143415831-144051386 GCF_050624435.1 Tenrec ecaudatus | reverse complement strand
CCAGTCTCTCCACCTAGAGCACACGGGGAAGAAGGAGAGTCAGGGGCAGGGGCGAGTGTAGAATGCGTGGCCGCTTGCTGCTACACGACGCACTGTGTCGAGAGACCCAAACGGACGTGTCTGCTACAGCCCCTGACCGTGTTGGTCAGAGATTCCACAGAGGAACCCTGGTCACATGCAGAGTAGAGTTTCAAGTGCTCATGGACTCTCGATGTCCTAGAGCCATGGAGGACGGGTGCACCCCTCAAACTACTGCCTTAACATAACTCTTCATCCTTAAACCAAAAATCGTCCCTGAAGTTTTCCTAAAACCTAAACAACAGTTTAGCTTAATTCAGTTTGTTGTTGTTGTTTTCTGAGTCTGTCTTGAGCATCTAAGACCCATCTAGCTAGGGTCAAGTGGACAGTATCTCCTGAAAGGGCTGGGCAGGAAGCTTCGGTGGCAGTGAGTTTAGGTTAACAGGAGGAGTAACTCGGGAAAGAGGAAGAGGACAGTGAGTGGCTCAACAAACACCGTCACCCCTGTCACTGAACGGCCCCCGCAGAACCCGTGGGGCTGGTCTGTTTCCACAGCGTGTAGTCTTAGCAACACTAACACCATAAATAACATGGAGAAGAAAGGGAGGGAAGGTTAGCAGTTTGAAACCACCCAAAGCCGGCAGAGGAAAGGACAGGCGAACTGCTTCCGTGAAGATGGCAGCCAAGAAAACGCTATGAAGCAATCCTACCAGGCACGCCTGGGGGTTAGAATCAACTCAACAGCAGTGGGTTGGATTCGCGGTTTCACCTGTCAGCAGGGAGAGGGCAGCATCTAGGGCAGGGCTGAGCTGTGGCACCCTGGCTATTCCTTGGTGCTCCCAGAGTTCTGGATGTGAGCTCCCCAAAACATGGCAAGAGCCTGACTCCGGGCTTGAGCTCCCAGCCCACAGGTCTCTCTGGCTCGGTGGCTGTTCGTTCACAGGCGTGAGGGCAGGAAGATCTGAAAACTAGGCTCAGGAGGGCAGGCCAGTAGGGAAGCAGCCCTCGGTCTGCAGGCAGTGGGTGGTCTTGACGGGGCAGAGGAAAGATGCCTTTCTTGTGGGGGGGGGCATCAGGGACAGTGCTCGGGTCACTGAAGGACCCAAGGGCATCTCTGAGAGGCTCCTACTGGCACGCAGCGAGGCTGAAGAACAGGGCCGGGGTGGCTAGGAGGGGCTGCAGTCGGATGGGGAGCTGCCACAGGAGTTCCCAGTATTCAGAGGCCAGGATCTGAATGGTCACGCCCCTCTGGGAGGGATCCCTGGACATGGCCTTCACTGTAAATCAATCGCGAGTACATTGCCCTTCCTGTCTGGAGCTCAGGGGCTCCCCCAGCCCCACCCCACTCCACTCAAAGGCTGGACCAAGGCTCTCTGTGAACTTCTTGGGCCATGTGTCAAGATGCAGACCCGAGGAGCCTGTGGGGCCCTCAGAAGCAAAGACCCCAAGGAGCCTCTGAGGGGAGCAGAGCTGCCACAAGGACCCCACTGCAGATGACCATTGGGAGTTTACGGCCTTTGGAGCTCAATGAAACAGCAGGACACAGTCCAGTCAATCCATCATGCATGTCAGAGTAAAATTTCCATACAATTTTCAGGGACCAATTTTTTTTCCCCAAGGCTCCTTTGGGTGGCCTCAAACTTCCAACCCTGCGGTTTGCAGCCAAACTCATTAGCTGTTTGCACCACCCAGGGACTGGACGGGACCACCCTCCAAGAGCCTGCGTTTCAATGTCACCTATGCGATGCGGTATATCCTCTCTGAGCCTGTGCCCCGCTCCCCACGCTCGCGGGCCTGGGTTTTTGAGTCTGTGGATACACGCATTTAGTAAAGCACAGAGCGCAGCACAGGTGAGCAGTCCTGTGCAGGTGCAGCTGAGCCACGGACGCAGGTCAGGGTGGCAGAGGCCTCTCCCCAGCCCTGTGTCCTTGCAAGGGCCTGCCGGGCATGGGCATCTCTCCTTCCTGGAGCCAGGCCCCCAGGCCCAGTGGGGTGGGCAGGCTGCACTCCAGCCAGCTGGGGGAAGTGCAGGAGGTTTCTCACCGTGGCAGGGAAATTGCTGGGTTGGGGGTGCGGGCAGCCACAGTGACCGTCTCTCTGCAGGACGGATGCGGCTTTGCTGACAGAGAGTCTGCGGCCTGGACATGCCAACAGTGCCGGTCTGAGGTCAGCAGTGGGGAGCCGGGCCCACCACGGCCTCACCACTCCCGCCAGGGCCCCACCGGGCAAGGCATCTGCTTTCAATCAGCTGCCCTGGACAGAGAGGGGGTGAGGGTCTGACGCTGACCCCAGCCTACCTAGGGCAAAGGGGGTGGAGGGTGCGGGGAGAAGTTGCAGAGACCCGGATCATTAAAAAATAAAAAGGCTCTGGGGATAGAGCATTCTCATTCTTGCACTTCCAGCCTAAACCCCTTTTGAGCTTATTCTGCTGTGGGGAACGTGCAGTCCCGAGCCCAGCTTCACTCCCTGCCGCCTCTCCTGGTCCATGCTGCCCCCTCCCCAGCTTCTGGCATGGCCCCCACTGCAGGGCCTACCGGGGCGGGGCACTTTTCCGTCCCTTTACACAGCTGGCCCCTCATCTTTCAACATACACCCTGCTTCTTCAGAAACCCACATTTGGTCCCCAAACATTCTCCAAGAACCCTGTTCCCTCTGGGAGAAGAATGTGCTCTGGAGTCGAAACCAGAAACTGGGGGGTTGGGGTGGGAGTGGAGGGCCGAGGCAGCAGCTCCTACAGCCACGTAAGGCAGCAGCTGCCCAGGCCACCTCCAGAGCCCGCAGGCTGGCCCCCGGGACTTGAACCACAGTCAGAGTGGGCGCTGGAGGCTCCACCTCCAGGAAGGGAGTGCTTTGCAGTGGGACTCACGTGAGGCCAAACAGTGGCAACGCTGCTGCCACTATTATTTTAAGGTGTCGTTACGTGGATTGGTCTCAGCGGCCCCACATGACCGAAGCCACACTGCCTCATGGGCTTTTCTAGGCTGTGATCGGACAGGTTAGGAGTCAATACTTTACTGTGCCACACACACACACACACACACACACACACGTCAATTCCAGCTCATTCCGACCCTATAGGACAGAGTAGGGCTGCCTGTGATAGCTAAGGTTTATTGCGCAGCCTGGCCGATGAACACGTGTGGGATGAATTGAGAGGCAGAGAGATAAATGACTCAGCAAGCCTCACCTGTCTCATCTCTTGCTTTCTGATGGTCCAACCAGTTGCGACTGCCTTAGCTGGTTCTCTGCTTCGGCTGGCAAGGCTCACTTCCTGTGAGACATCCCTGAGGAGAAACCGCATGGACCTACCCCGATGCAGCCTTGGGTGCTGGAGCAGCCACATGGAGACCCCTGCCAGCGCTGAGATGCTTACACGCTCACTGAGTCGACTTTCCTCCTGCAGTAGGCGTCACTGTGTGTGTTTTGTGAGTTTGAGGAGGACTTTGTAGATCGATGTCGGACATATGGGCTAATGTTGAACTTATGGGCTTGGACTGGACTGGATTAGGATGCTTAATGTACAATTACTCCTTATATAAAACTCCCTCATAAAATAAGTGTTCGTGAATTTTGTTTCTCTAGTCTACCCAGACTAACACACTGCCCTTTTGGGCTTTGAATGGCATTCTAGCCTGAAGGCACTCCACTTTCTCTGTCCACAGGAAGGAAGCCCACCAGGCCCCCAGCTTCTGCTGCCTCAGCAGCCAGCACTTCGCTGCCTCCATCTCCCACCCTCTCACGCAGTGTCCTAGCTCTCTGTCTCCCGAGTCCCGGAGGTGCGGCGCAGGGACATCGGATCCAAAGGATGCACTCCACTCTGAACTCTGTGAGATCCCCCTTTACCACCTCTCAGATGGCTCATTTTAAACCTAAGAGCATGACAATGCTCACCAAGCCCCTTCTTAGGAAGTCATGTGCCTTATTTGCATGGCCTTGTGGAATAGGAATGTCCTGCAGCTTACTTACATCATCAGCAAGCTGTTTAATCCCCTTCGTGGATCACAAGGACCTCAGATTCACATAGTCTTGGCAATCATTAGCTGTCAATAAATCAAATACCATTTTGAATCAGGCAAATCTTCTGTAAAAAGGCCTATTTAAAGTGTTGAAGAGCAGAAATTCCACTCTGGGGACTAAGGGGAGACTCACTCAAACAAATGGAGCTCTTGACTCCTCACTGTCAAGAAGACCCAAATCGACTCCAGCCAGCGCCTGTGGGATACAGAAAGGTTCTTCCCCGGGCTGTCCCCCAAATATATGCCAACCTGAGACATGCGTGCAACACACGGTAAATGACTACACTCTTGGAGGTCAACTGCTTATCTCCCTGAGGGTTATCAGCCATCTGGAACCCGCAGCCCTCGGTGGGGACCACTCCCTGCTGATAAGGATAGTAGATTGTCCCTGAAGGAGAGCCAAAAGCAAGTCAAGCCAAGTCAGGAGGACCCAGGTTAGGCTGCCATCTCGAATCTAGGGTCCACCCATCTTGTCACATGTGTACCCCCAGTGCCTCCCCTTCCTATTGCAGGTACGCCCCTAGCTCATCCCCTTCCTGTCACGCATATGCCGGTTGTACAGCGCCTTCCGCTTATGTATGTGGTTACCTGTAATCAGGGGGACTTGCACGCCCCCTAAGTGTCAATAAGCCGGGATTGGAAATACACTCACTCTCTCTGTGTGGACCTGGCTGCTGAGACTGCAGCCGTCCGGCGGTGAGCCTGCTACCGTGAAATGTGTCCGACTCCTTCATTTCAGTCTCTCGCCTGTCTTCTATGGCTTTACTATTACCTTTATATAGTATTGTCGTATACTTGCGCCTACTGACCCTTCAGTTGATAGAGGCTGAATTACTCTGAGAGCACCCAAGACCGGCCTGCATCGCTTCTAGACCAGCAGACAGCCATGTGCTAGAGGGGAAGGAGCTGGACTTCTGTCTGAGGGAAAGGCAAATCTTCCCATCCTAGCACATTTTTTCCCTATAAATCATTTTATTAGGGGCTCTTACAGCTCTGAAAGCCATCCATACATCCATTGTGTCAAGCACATTTGCGCATGTGTTGCCATCACCATTTTCAAAACGTTTTCTTTTTACTTGGGAAAAAAAACCCCTAATTTTTCACAACTGGACCAACAGGCAGCATCATGATAAATGTAGAAGAGAGGATTCTGTCTTGCTTGGATCCACAATCAATGTTCATGGAAGCAGCCGTCATGAGATCAAATGATGCACTGGGTGAATCTGCTGCACAGACCTCTTTAAAGTATTGAAAGCAAGGACGGTGCTTTAAGGACTGAGGTGCACTTGACCAAGTCATGGTACATTTTAACAGCTTTATTGGCATGCAATTCATATATCATATAACTCAATAGTTCAATCAGATTAAGAAGCATATGCACAATCATCACCGTAATCTATTTTAGAACATTTCCTTCTTTCTTGTTCTCTTTGTTATTCGGTCCCCTTTTCCCCAAACCACCTGTGGTAGTTACATACTTGGTTGTCAATTTGAGACTTAAGAGTGGAGGGGTGGAGTTTAGCCTGTCAATCATCTTGATTGTCTCATTTGGAGACACTAAGGAGATAAATAGCTCACTGGAAGCAGGACACATGCTCGCTCCCTGTGAGACATCCCTGCAGACAAACACATGGAGCTACCCTAGAGCCCTGGTGTGGAAGGAGCCATGTAGAGACCCCTGCCAGTGCTGAGATGCTTACAACGCCACTGGATCCACAGGACTTCCCACCCCCTGGCCTGTGATCTTCCTGCACTCGGTGTCATTGCATGTGTTTCTTGAGTCTGAAGAGGACTTTATAGATTGGTATTAGGCATAGGGGCTACTATCAGACTTGTGCGCTTGATTGGGACTGGGCTGGGCTGTTTTCTCAGGATTCAATTGCTCTTGTATATAAAGCTCTTTCTTATGCGCATATGAGTGTCTCTATGAATTGGGTTCTCTGGTCTATACAGATTGACACACCACCACAGCCATTCTCTGAAAAGAATGATTAATCCAGTTACCGTCTCTAGACTCCTTATAGGAGTAGAAAGTCTCATTTTTACTCCAAAGGAGTAAGCCGCAGTATTTTCAACAGCCTCATAGGTGTGTGGCAGTTGGGCGTTGAATGAGGAAGGCCAAAGAAGAGTGGATGCATTGGGATTATGGTGCTGGCAGGGAGTGAAGAAAGGACCGTGGACTGCCAGGAGAAGAAGGAGCAAAGGCGCCTTGGGAAAAGTGCAGCCAGAAGGGTCCCGAGAGGCAAGGATGGTGAGACTTGAGAAAGCAGTCCTGAGGAGGACAGCCTTGTTGGTCAAGTGACAGGCAGCGCCAACAGAGGAAGACGATCCACAAGATGTAGTGGCTGCAGAGGCTCAGGCAGAGCCATTGGCAGGACGGTGCAGGCCCGGCAGCGTGACATTCTGCGGTACGCAGGGTCACTACAAGTTGTAACCAACTCACCTGCACCTAATGACACCTGCAATGCAAATGGTGACATTTCCAGTCACCTCGCGTGTACGGCAATGTTGGGTAATGAAGGAGAAGCCCAAAGAATTGATGCGCTTGAATTATGATGTTGGTGAGGAATATGGAGTATCCCAGGAACTGCCAGAAGAACAAACAAATTTGTGCTGGAAAAAGTACCGTCAAAATGGGCCTTAAAAGTGTGGATGGCAAGACTTTGTCTCACATGCTTTGGGCGCGTTGTCAGGAGAGGCCAGTCCCCAGAGAAGGTCATCGAAACAGAGGGAGGCCCTCAACAACATGGACTGATGGGCACAGTGGCTGCACAGGGGGCTCGTGCAAGGACAGCACGGGACCAGGCGTATTTTGTTCTGTTGCACATAAGTGTGCTCTGAGTCAGAACCAACACAGCAGCGCCCCACAATCAATCGACAGCCCAGTCATTTGGTGGGAGTTACAAAGATGATGGCTCGCAGGGCCAAATCAAGTAATTCACCGCACTGCAGGGCTGGTTCCTTTAGGCTGACTCCTTGAGAGGGTCTTGAGGAGTGGAGGCCTGCCTTAGCCCCCACCTTAACTGCATCCCTTACCGCTCACAGGTCAGCGTAGGTACTCAACAGAATGGGTGAGGATTGAGTGCTTTCTTGACTCTGGTGAGTTCCTGTGAAGGCTTGCCTGAGAAGACTAGGACCCCCAGGGAGGAGGGGGACTTCTCTTCTGCCAGCAGGGGAGCAGGGGAGCAGGGGAATGAATGTAAGGAGGGCAGAGTTGAGGGAAAGGGAGCCAGTGAATTGCAGAAGAGGGGACAATGAACTCCAAAGGAGGAGTGGGGAGGGGGCATCCAGAGAAAAGGTTGTCAACAATCTGTTGCCCATTTGAGACTTAAGAGTGACGGGGTGGAGTTTAGTCTGTCAATCAGGTCGCAGCTTGATGGCCTCAGTTGGAGGCCCTAAGGAGATAAATAGCTCATTGGAGGCCGGACACACACACATACTCCCTCCCTGCGAGACATTACTGAGGACATCCGAGCCTGATGGAGTTACACTGCTGCAGCCAGAGGCCTGGAGCTGGAGGAGCAATGTGGAGACCCCTGCCAGTGCTGAGATGCCTCTAGCGCCACTGGATCCACAAGACTCTGCACCCCCTGGCCTGTGACCTTCCTACATCCGGCATTATTGCATGGTTGCGTGAGTCTAAAGAGGGGTTTATGGACTAGTATTGACATATGGGCTAAATTTGGACTTATGGACTTGATCCGGGCTGGGCTGGGATCTTTTCTTAATGTACAATTACTCTTAATATAATGTACAAAAGCTCTTTCCTATACACATATGAGTGTCTATGAATGTGTTTCCCCAATCTACCCAGACTGACACAGTTGGGGTTCAAGGGCCCTACAGATGGAAGACTTAGCCAGGGCCTTCTGAAGTGTAGCCCTGGAGTCTCATAAGATACAGGACATTTGCCTAGAGCTAGGGCAGGGAGTGGGGAGCCTGAAGACTGATGGAGCTCCCAGGGGGCCTGGAATATTCTTAAAGTGGATGTGACCTCACCTCTGAGCTTCCCTTCATTGAAACTTCCTAAACCAGTGTGGGTTTTCAAGGAATATTTGAAACATTGAAGCTTCCGGAGCCAGCAGCGGGTTTTCAAGGAATATTTCCAAATGAATCAATAAGAATGCGTCTTTTCTCTCGGTCTCTAAACTGGTCTTCCCATTCACCCCGGGCTCTTGTCTTCCTTCCAGCCATCTCCAAGACACTAGCCCCATGAGTAGCCACAGGCCCCCTGGAAACCTGTGGGCGCCTCCCTGACACCACGGGCGGGGTCGAGCCCAGCAGTTTGGTGAGCCAAATTCAGGTCACAGCCCCTTCCTGTTTAGCCTGTGCCGTTTTTGTTTTGCTAAGTGTTAAATTTGAATTCATTGCTAACATTTAAAAATAAAAGTGTCCGCGTGAAGACCCAGATCCCCAGCCTCTCTGGATGAGTTCTTGGCCCCCACTCAGTGCATCTGGCTTCTCACCTGGGCTGTGCAGGCAAGGCCTACCTGCCCAGGGCAACATTTCCCTCTTGTCCCGGGCCTGCCCTGCAGACATCTGAGCTATGGCTCCTGCTCACCAGTTAACATCCAAACTTCCCAGCTTGGCCCCTGGGGCCACTGTGGCATGGTCCTTGGGACAAGCATGGGCAAGACTCTGACCACACCATATGCTCCTAGTTCTCCACCCAGCTACGCTTGTCCATGCTCTTGTGCACGGGCAGGAGCATGCTTGGGATGGCTGCCCCCATTGTGTGCACCCCTCGGAAGCCCTCCAGTCCCTACTGAAGGCTCAAGCCCACCTCGTCTGCAGAGCCTCCCTTCTGACCACCACACCCAAGTACCCACCACCGTCTAAGTGGGTTCCCCCAGTTCTCCAACTGCCGGGCTGGGGGTCAGGTTCAGTAACCTAGACTCAGCATAATACATTTCCTAAAGGCATGGGTGAAGTAGAAACTCTCTGACATGCACAGAAAATCCCCAACACCACCAAAGAAATTGAGAGGTCTTCAGTTGGAGACTCTATGAAGGGTCACACTGTACGACATGCACCCCTGACAGGTGCATACCACTCCAACACCTGACCACCCCTGGCACACACGTCCCAGGGCCTGGCCGTGCCAGAATGAACCCTGTCTCAGCAGCAGCAACCTGAGCATAGCAAAAAAAGGGACAAGGGTTACACACACACACACACACACACACACACACACACACACACACACACACCTGTCTCTTATCCACTGCTATAAGCACCTCTTCTCTGGGGTTGGCCTGGGGGAGCAACCCCCCACCCCACCCCCACCCTGACGTGGACTGCCCCTCTGGTGCTCCAGGCCTTTGGGCCCCTCTCCTGCCAGAGCGGCCTGTTCTGAGTTTCTAAGTCTTCCTTGAATGCAACCAGCTAAAAGGATGTGGCATCGACCTAAGTCCCCAACTTCACAGCTGAAAGGGACTCGGAGATGCTCTAGCCTAAACTGCCCATTTTATGAATGGGGAAGATGAACCTAGAGCCAGCCCCAATGGGGCCCCCAAACCAAAATACCAGACTCATTGCCACTGTCCCTGTGGGTCTCAAGACTGTATGGGAGCAGACAGCCACGTATGTCTCCCAGGGAATGACTGGTGGTTTCAAACTGCTGACCTTGTGGATCAAAGCCCAATGTGTAACTACTATACCAGCAAGGGAGGGGAACTGACCATCAAGTGGAGGGAGCCCAGGAAGCCAGGGACTTGCTGAGCTCTTACATACCTGGTGAGACCTACCTGCGGGGCACTGCCAGGCTCCCTACTTATAAGCATGGGCCATGACCGTGTGGCTGGGCCAAGCTTGACCCTCATCTGCCTGGCCCTGAGCCTACCTTCACCATCACATTACGAAGGTCGGGGTTTGGGTCTTCTCAGTCTGTCTGTGACAGGGTTGACAGGAGACATGGGAGCTATGGGCGCCATTGACCCGCCACCCACAGGGGGAGCCTTTGAATCCAAACAAATTCAGAGTCATCAAGTGGATGCAGATTCATAGCAACCCCATTGGATAGGGCAGAACTGCCCCTGTGAGCTTCTGAAACAGTAACTGCTTATGGGAGTAGAAAGCCCCCGACTTCCCCCTGCGGAGCAGCTGGTGGTTTAGAACTGCCGACTTTGCAGCTCACAGTTCAATGCGTACATTTGTATCCTACCAGGATCATTTTCTTACAGCCCAAATTAAAAGGATTGTAAGGAGGGAGGGGGTCCCCCTACCTCCTTAGAGACTTCACTCAGACTCCAGAGGGGTAGCAGAGCAGGAGACTGGGGGGGGGGGAGGGGAAGGGGCGGTGAGACCTGGCTGTTTCTATAGCCTATCCCACTGGTCCTATTGTAAAGAGGAAACTCAGGACCAAGTCCCATACCCATGAACTGGCCCCAGAAAGCAATAATTGGGGAGACTTGGCTCTCCCCACTGGAGCCCAAGCTCTCAGTCCCTTGCCCACCCCCTCCCCCCTGAGCAAGGCCTAGGGCAGAAGCTGCAGCACTGCTCATCCGGGCTCCAAGGGCGGCAACTTGGGATTCTTGTTGACTTCCTCAGCTACTAGCTCTGGTGGGCCTCCAGCCACCTCCCACAGCCAGTCCCATTGGTCATCTTGGCTAGTCAATCTTCCCAGGGATTTAGTGGCTCTCATAAAAACTCAGCCCTGGGTTAAAACAACAAACCAAGCCTGAGCCTCCTAAATCAA
This sequence comes from Tenrec ecaudatus, assembly GCF_050624435.1. NCBI lineage: Eukaryota > Metazoa > Chordata > Mammalia > Afrosoricida > Tenrecidae > Tenrec > Tenrec ecaudatus. The sequence continues at coordinate 144,040,655 of NC_134530.1, read as the reverse complement.
TGACAGAGGTCAGGAATGCAGGCAGGGTTGGGGCTGGACTTCCCCTTGCTCCCACCCTCCCTCCCTCCCTCCCTCCTTCCTACCTGAGATCCCAGGATGACCTTGGTCTTTCCAGATGGGTGGGCGGATGGATAGATGATAGATAGATAGATAGATAGATAGATAGATAGATAGATAGATAGATAGATAGATAATTAATATACATATCAATTTCTCTCTCCCTGCCTCTCTCTCTCTCTCACACACACACACACACACACACACACATACACACGCAGTGCTGCACATGGAAACACTGTCACTCCAATTAGGTCTCTTTTAGATTGAGGGGCTGGTGCCCGGAGACCTGAAAGCCACCTCCCATCCTGCCCTGGGGCCTCTATGCCCATCCCTTAGGATGATTTCTTCTGACAAAGAAGCCAAAGGACAAGCCAGGATGGGGTGGGGCCAGCTGGGAGGCTCTTTGTGAGAGAGCCTCTTCCTGCCCGCCCTCCTCTGTCCTCCTCAGACCTTGGGACTGAGCTCCAATAAAGGGACCGGCCCCTCTCCCTCTCCGGTGTCCTGGCCTGGCTTGGCCTCGCCTGGGGGCAGCCAGTTCAGTCTGGTCTCTGAGAGTTTACACTGAAAGTCCCAGAGACCCACGCCCCTAAGCACCTATAAACAAAAGGAGAAATATGCAGCCACCCCACCTCCTCCCCCCACCCCCGCCTACTCACCAGGATGGAAGACTGCGCAGCTGGACAGAGGGATGCTACAGGTGCAGACCACACTAGCCGCTCAAAGAACCGGCTGGCAGGGAAGCTGCTAAGACAGCCGAACCCAGACAGAGGCTCCCAGGAGAGGCCCCACATTCTAAGATTCCAGGAAGCGCTTCAAACATTTCAGAAAGCCTACCTTTCCCTATGGCTAGGGCTGTGTGCTTAACCAAAACCCCCGGACTCTGCTCTTGGTGGACGTCACATCATCTCAGTGGAGAAGAGCCAGTCGCCCTGGGCGGATACTCTAAGGGTGCCTATATATCAGGTGGAGAAAAATGGAGAAAAAAGTAACAACTAATTTTTTTCCACTCCCCCCAAATATGGAGTTTGCGATGGAAGAGAAAATGAACTGAATCTTAGGTAATTATTTCCTTCATATTCCAAGAGCTCCTACGAAACAGTGAGTGTGTTAGTCTGGATTGACTAGAGAAATAAATCCAGGGAGACTCATGTATACAAGAAGGAGTTTTATTTAAAAGAGTAACTGTATATTAAGAAAAAATCCCAGCCCAGTCCAGATCAAGTCCATATGTACAATATTGCCCCATAGGTCCAATACCAGTCTATAAATTCCTCTTCAGATTCATGCAGCACATGGAATGATGCCAAATGCAAGATCACAGGTCAGTGGGTGGAAAGTCTTGTGGATCCAGTGGTGGTGGAAGCATCTCAGCACTGGTGTGGGTCTCCATGTGGATCATCCAGCTCCAGGACTATGGCTCCATCAGCATAGTTCCATGTGACTTGTCAACAGGAATGTCTCACAGGGAGAGAAGCAGAGTGTCTCTGGTTTCCAGTGAGCTATTTACCTGACCTGATTGACAGGCTAGACTACACCCCTTCGCAAGTTGACAGACTATGTAGCTGCCACAATGAGAGAAAGATGAGACTCCTGAGAAAAACACGTGCAGGCTACACGCATGAAGTTAGCAGGCCGTTTCTGACAAAGAATAATTCAAGTAGCCAGCAAAGATGGGGAAAGGCACTCAGCCCGCTCTTAAAAACATTTAAACCTTTTTCAATGAGGTAGCATTTGCTCATCAACAAAATTGCCAGAGAGTTAGTGGTTGGATCATCCCCGTGTTGGGACAGAGGTAAGCACATAAGCGTTCCCACATACTGCGGGTGGGTCTGTACACGGTGAATGTGTGGGGAAGGCAATTTAGATTCGAGTCTTAAATGCACACGCTCTCACGCAGCTGGCAATTCATCTAAAACCTTAGTTGGTTGTTCATCTCACCGCTGCTTGAAATGGGAAAAGTCGGAGAGCGGCCAAATGGCCAGCGAAAAGGAAGTGGTCTTTACAATGGATTGGGGGCCATTACAAAGATGATGGAGCTGATGCAACATTGTGGGGACTACAATCAATGACAGGAAATAAAACAAGCATGGATTGGTGAGTGGAAAACCGATTTGCTCTATAAATCTTCAGCCAACTCTTGATTAAAAAAATTAAGATGATCAATCCCTAGATAGCCACATGATTGAGGAAAAAAGCCAACATGGTCCAAGACAGGACACTAGGTGCAGAAAGATAAAGCAAGCTTCAAAAAAATGTGACCCAGTCCCGTCTGCATCGTGAAGCGGAAAAGAGTGAATTCTTGCTATGTATGCAAGACTGTGGTGAGCAAGCGGAGGTCCATTGGAAGAATTCTCCCTTCCCTTGCTGGACATCCGGGTTCAATTCCCAGCTGATAAATCTCTTCTGTTGGTGGAGGATTGTGTGTTGTTGTGACACTAAACAGATTTCAGACTAAGACACACTAGGAGGAAAGGATGGGTAATCTACTTCCAAAAATTGGCCAGTGCAAACCCTGTACACTCCAACAGTCTGATCCCAACATGACAGCATCCAACGATGGCCGGGCTGTTTGTAGGCACAGTGAACAAGAAATTATTCAGGGTTGTTTCCTGGGGAACATGACAAGACCAGGGGGACAGGTGGATAAACCCTTTGAGTCTTGCATGCCTCCTCTGTGTTAACGAGGAGCCCTGGTGGTGGTATGGTGATCTGCTGGGCTGGGACGGCAAGGTCAGAAGCTTGAAACCAGAGAGATGGTGCTTTCTATTCCTGCAAGACTTGTCGTCTCAGAAACTCACAGGGCAGTTCCACCCTGGCCATGCAGGAGCTCTATGAGTCAGCACCAACTCATTCTCAGTCAGTTTGGGTTGGTTTGTTTATTTTTGGAAATAGTTACAAAAATATAAATAAAATATTAAAAATCAAGATTGAGAGATGATAATGAGTATAAGAAGAAAATATTCTAAAATTAATTGTGGTGGTGATTGCATACCTCTTTTGAATATGATTGAACTGTTGAATTATATGATATGTGAATTATATGCCAATAAAACTGTTTGTTTGTTTGTTTGTTTGTTTGTTTTTAAAAAGAGTGTCTCAGAAACCCACAGGGGCAGTTCTGGTCTGTCCCATAGGGTCACTATAAGTCAATTGACTTTGTTTTTACTTTTGGTTTTCTCTGTATTATTTGCCACCATGTATTAGTCTGGGTACTTTAGAGAAACAATTTCACAAAAACTCATGTATAAGAGAGAGATTTATATAAAGGTTAAATTCACATCAAGAAAACATCCCAACCCAGTGCTGCCCAAGCCCACAAGTCCAACATTGACCCATTAACCCATATGTCCAACACCAATCCACAAAGTCCTCCTCCATCTCACAAAGTACATGCAGTGATGGCAACTGCAGGAGGAAAGCCCAGGCAGTGAACGTGTAAGCATCTCAGCACTGGCAGAGGTCTCCATATGGCTGCTCTAGCACCCAGGGCTGCATCAGGGTAGGTCCATGAGGCTTCTCCTCGGGGATGTCTTGCAGGAAGTGAGTCTTGCCAGCTAAAGTAGGGAACTGGCTAAAGCAGCTGCACCCTGATCCATCCATCCTAAAGCAAGAGACCCAAGAACTAGAAAGGTGAGGCTCACCGAGCCATTTATCTCTCCGCCCTTCAATTAATCCCACATGTTTATCGGCCAGGTTGGCACAATAAACTAACTACCTCACACCGTTTTCTTATCATTTTTTAAGTTAATTTTTTAAAGGGCTCCTGACAAGGCAAAGAGAAGAGTCCCCCCACCCCCCGCCCCAATTAGGAGGTGAAAGAGTGGGCTCGGGTGGTCAGAGGGCAAGGTCCAGGGACAGAGGCTTGCACAGCCCTGGGCAAAGGAGGGGAGGCCTGTGGAGTGAGCCTCTTTCATCTGGGAGGCGATGGGAGAGGTCTGCCATCTCTGCACCCCACTCCATCCACACAGGAGGGCAAGTGAAAGGTGCCAGCACACCCATGGTCTCGTTTAAGCACACCCACGGTCTCGCCAGGGTAGGCTGAGCGGCTCCCTCCTCACACCCCGCCTCCCTTTCGCTGGACCCTGACCTGGGCAAAATGTCTGAGCCACGGCAATGGGACTTGCAGAAGAACCTTCTACAAGGAGACGAAACCGAGAAAGGGGAGACCCATAGCTAATTGTTTGAGCACAGGCTTCTGACCACAGAGCAGCTGGGCCCAAGGATGGAGCCCCCAACCCCACCCCACCCCCCACCAAGAAGAGACTTTGGGATCTCTGTGTGGCCCCTCCCATGCGCTCATGCTCTCTCTCTCTCTCTCTCTCTCTCTCTCTCTCTCTCTCTCTCTCTCTCTCTCTCTCTCTCTCTCTCTCTCTCTCTCTCCAGCCCTTTGGAAGCAGGTGTGGTCACAGGAACCAGGACTGGGATTTCAACTCCTGGGCTCCTTCTCAAGGCTGCCTGCCAGGGTGCTTCTCCGAACCTCAGTCTCTTCATCTGCACAGAGAACATCATGGTGCCTCGAGGCGTGATAGGGGATTGGCTGTCATCCAAATGAATATCCCAGCATGCTGCTCAGCACTAAGACCTGGTAAGTAGCATATGGAGCTGTCTGTCCCTCCATACCCTCAACTACAGCCTGAGGGTCTGCACCACCATTCCCACTCCATCTCGGATGCCCCTCCTTCTCTGCCTAATAAAATCCTACTCGGTCTTGTATTGAGTTCCCAGGCATTGTGCTCATCGCCCCTGCCCGCTCTTTCCAGCTGTGTGGCAGGGAGCTGCTCACTCCTGTGCGTGGGGGCTGGGCAGGGTACTCCCTGTGCATCTTTGCAGCCTTGCTCCCGGCGCAGAAGTAAATACCTATGGGAGTGACTCTCCATCATCTTTGCAGGGAGGGCGTGAGCAGGAGAGCGAGAGAGATCCATTCTCCCAGGTCTCATTCCTGGAATTGGTTTGATGTCAAAGGTGCTGCGGGCCCCTGAGGGGCCTGATTCTGGTATCTTGTGATGCTGAGGCTCCCTGTACCTGGGGAGGACCCCAAAGACAGAGGTTCAGCAGAGACCTGGGTCTCAGAGGTGGGGGAGGTAAGGGATAGAACCTCCCCTGGGGTGTCCCATCAGACCAGCCCACTTTACAGCTCCAGCAAGCCACAAACTAGTCTGTGGGGGAAAGAGCGCATCAGCCTCACACTGCTGAACACCGCTAGCCTCTTCCCTCAGCTCTTACTCCCGCTCCCCACTCCCAAAGGACCTGGACACCCACCGCAGGCCCCCCTCAGGAATCTGAGCCCTGAGCAGAAGGGACTTCAGCTAAAGGCACTTGAGTTGGTCCTCCCTCTGCTGGCCACTCTGGGAATGGCCCCGCAGGAGAAGCATCAAGGCTGGCACATTGCTGGGGGCCTTTTTGAAGACAAAGACCACCCCAGCCTCAGGTGCTTCCCATTGTCTTGTGAGTCTCCCCATTGGGCGGTACTTGTTCCACTGCAAAGCCTTTGGCCTGATGTTGAGTCTTCCAGATGCTTGGGGGAACAAAAGAAACCCCAATCTCAAATATTGTTTAAAGAGAATGTTTGAAGTCTTACCAAGTCTTAAATAAGACCAAGACAAGACAAAGAAAGACACATCATCTGGAAGAGGGAGACCATGATTGAGGTCAAAATGGGGTCCCAGGAGTTAGTTAAAACAGGAAGCTCATTAAACAAGACTCGGGACAAAGGGAACAGTCACGTGTCCATGATTGGTGGCAGATCAATGCATCACAGTTACAGGTGGGACTGCAGAAGCTGGAACAGGAGCATGATCGAGACATATAACACTGTGTTAGACGGAAGAGCTCACAAAACTTGGGCAGGGCCTTCTGACAAAGGCAGTCTGGGCACAATAGGGCATGCCTCAGGACTGTATAACTGCACATACACACACACACACACACACACACACATACAGTACAAGGACACACCAGGCAAGCCCTTGAGGGAGACTGCCCCTCCCTGGGCCCACTTTTCAATGAACTCTCCCTGAGGGCAAGACTGTTCTCAATTCTAGTTCATGGTCAGAAGGAATCCACTGAAGGTTTAATTCACAGGGGGACTCAGCAAATGGTTTAGAATTTTCACTGTCATTCCCTAGCCTTCTGCAAACGGGGTGCCCAGAGCTTAAGCTCTGCTTCACCAGATCAGGCTCCAGCATCCCTGTGCAAGCTGATTACCCACCACTCCCTCTGCAAACCTCTCACCCAGGTGAGCTCCGCGTTACAGGGACACTCACCCGTGGGCTCTGACTTCCAGCTCCTCGCAGGCTGCCTTTGCTACCAGCAATCCCCTTGCCTTTTCTCAAGACCCAGTTCAAGTCTCACCTCCTCCCTGGACACCACAGCTCTGGGCATCCTCCCCCTTCTGAATGTGTCCTCTGGCAACCTTTGGTCAAAGCTCGGTCCTGTCAAAATATAGTGTGACAAAATCACAGCAATCTTGGTTAAACAAAATGTGACCATGTGAAGCTGGTGTTCACCGGCAGAGCCCCTAGCTAGGTCTAAACTCTGAAGGTGCTGGTTCCAGTGCTCTAGCCCAGGGGTTCTCAACCTGGGGGTCATGACCCCTTTGGGGGGGTCAAACAACCCTTTCACAGGGGTCGCCTGATTTCGAACAGCAGCAACATTACAGTGATGTAGTAGCAACAAAAATAATGTTATGGTTGGGGGGGGGGGTCACCACACATGAGGAACTGTATTAAAGGGTCGAGGCATTAGGAAGGTTGAGAACCACTAGTCTAGCCCCTCTGGAGTCGTGGGTACCTGTTGGGTCGCCAAACCTCAAGGGCAGCAGTTCAAAACCACCAGCCACTCCAAGGGAGAAAAAGGAGGCTTTCCGTTCCAGAAAAGAATTACAGACCCCCCCAGAAGCGGTTCTACTCTGTGCCGTGTGCTCCATGTAGGTGGGGAATGACTGGATGGTAGTGAGGGATTTGTTGTTTGTTTTTCAGCCTGAAGAATTCTGTGCTCTTCAATTTACACCAAGCCTAATGACTGACAACCGCGAGGGACAAGAATTGGGCTCCTTTTAAACGGATTGTTTGGGTTGAAAAGTAAATCCAAAGGCGCAAGATCAGGGCTGAGATGGATGAGATGAAGTTTGCCCACAAAATTCTCACAAACAGCCCCTGCTACCCCCAAGGGGAATGGGGGGTTGGTGCATTGTTGTGATGGAAAGAAATTCCCTGGCACAAGCTTCCTGCCCCTCTCTCACCAACACAGCTTTCAATTTTCTCAGAACGTCCTTAGACTTGCCAGTGATTTGTGGCTGGTTCTAGTCTTTACCAAGAACCATCGATTGTTTTCGTGTTTTCTCCTTCACGTCTTTCTGCTCTTTCCTTCTTTCTTTGTCTGATGACCGGGGGCTTATTTTGTTGCTTTTTCTAATTGTTGAAAATGTTGCATTAAGAGGTTGATTTGTGAAGCTGCCTTTTTTTTCTTGGTGTGAAATTGCTATAAATGGCCTCTGAGCACTGCTTTGAATAATCATCTAGTCCTCATGAAACAGTATCCTTAACATCTGGGGTCCCAACTTGTAGGCTGTTCAGGTCCCTAACAGGCCCCGTAACCACGGGGATTGTAATGACGTGAGTTCTGTAGCCATCGCCATGGGTTCATCCGCAAACCCAGCGGAGAAGTGCCCCAGTGCTGTGGGGAAAGCAACGGTCGGCAGAAGAGAAGGCTGGTCGGTGTGGGCACGTCTGACTTGTACTTAATAGAAGTCAGCCTGGGGCTGATGTGGCCTTTGGTACTCTTTCCCCTTGTAGAGTTGGAGGTGGTCAGACGCGGACCCACGCCGGTTTCGCAGTGAGTTTTCATTTTGGCTTAACTGGTTTCAGGTTTCTTCCCTTGTCTTTGGTTTTGGAAAGTTTGATTATGATATGTCTTGGTGAGTTTCTTTTGAGATCTATCCTGTTTGGGGTTCATTCCATTTTAAAATGCCTATCTTCTCTTTCATAACAAGGACGTGTTCTTCCATTCTTCAATAATTGTGTCTGTGCTTTTGGCGGGGTGGCTCAAGATGGAAGACACTATTCGTCTTAGGGATTCTGCAGTTAATCAAGATCAATGTTGTAGGCATTAAGGAGCTGCACTGGGCTGTGTCTCAGTCCGGGTAGACTAGAGAAACAAATCCAGAGACACTCAAATGTGTGTAAGAGAGAACTTTATAGCAAAGAGCAATTGTATATTAAGAAAACATCCCAGCCCAGTCCAGATCAAGTCCATAGGGCTGGTATTCAGCCATATGTCCGATGCCAGTCCATGAATTCCTCTGCATACTCACGCGACACATGCACTGACACAGATTGCAGGAAGATCACAGGCCAGTGGGCGAAAAGTCTTGCAGAAGCATCTCGGTGCTGGTGTGCCTCTCCAGATGGCTCCTCCAGCTCCCGGGCCCCGGCTGCTATCAGCACGTGGCAGGAAGAGGAGTTAATGCAACTATTATTCAAATTTATATACCAACCACTAGAGCTAGTGAAGAAATTGAAGAATCCTGCTGACTTCTTGAGTCACCTCCAAGGATCCACATTCGGAACCCTGTCTGGCTTTATTCTGGGCCAGGCAGAGGCCTGGGGCTTCCAGGGGTACCCAGGCCAGTGTCCAGACTCTGGCCATCAATGTCCTTTCCCCACAGAGACGAAGGATGGTCTGGGTGCCCCTCTGTTGCCGCCCGCCTGCTCCCTGCCCAGGACCTGCCCCCTGCCCCAAGCACTCCCTGCGGGCTCTGTGCACCTCTACAAATGGCAAACACAGGAGGATTGCCTAGCAATGCCCCTCAACTCACCTCTGCCTCCCTCCTTTCCACCTCAGCTGGGCCCTGGCCCCAGCACTCCTGCCTCCGGGAGCACTTTGAACGGAGCATTTGGTGGAGAGCACCTGGGCTGGGTACTGTGTCTGTGCACATGGAGACTGTGCCCAAACACAGGAAGGGGTGGGGGTGGGGTGGGGGTGGAGGCTACAGGAGCACTCCTCCACCACGGCCCTTCTCCAAGGACACTTGGCTCTAAAGCACAGCTCCTTGTCATGGCAGCATGGGGCGTGGCGTCTCTTCCTTCTGTGGCCCTCACTTCTAGACCTCAGGAGAACAGGTAGGTGTGGGTTCAGTCCTTACAAACAGACTTGAAGCTGACGTGCTTCAGCTTTGGGGACTTCGGCGTCTCTGAGGATCCATTTAAATGTGGGTCAGTAGACAGACGTTTCCTCTGGGGGTGCCGACCTGCTGTCACTGAAAGGCTTGCGTCCCACTGGAAGAATGGCCCGACATGACTGACAGCTGGTGGCCTCAAAAGCCGTGGGGGCACAGTTCTGCTCTGATACATGAGGGGGGTGCCCCAGTGCGGAAGGGGGTGGGGGCCATGGGCAACAGTCTGCACATTCAGGAGACTGTCTTATGAGGGGTTTCTGTTATGAGGGGCTAGGTTGTCTAGAGAAACAAATCCAGTGACTCCACATAGGCATAAGAAAGAACTTTACAGCAAGAAGTCATTTTCGATCAGTAAGGCATCCCCCAGCCCAGGCCAACTCAAGTACACGAAGCTGAGGCTGGCCAGGGGCCTCTTCAGACTCACGTGGCTGCAGGCCGATGATGCTGGAAGGTGAGACAGGAAGCAGGGAGATGACAGGCTGGTAGGTGCAGAGTCGCGAGGATCCACGGTGGGTGGAAACATGCGGGACAATGATGGTTCCGTGTCCGTGGCTCACTTGGACCACCAGTGGAGGCAGACGCATAGCTCCAGCGAGGAGGAAGGCATAGGGCAAGGAGAGAGAAGTTCCCAGTGTCTGTCTTCTATCTAAGCTACATCGTCAAGAAGGCAGTGTCAGGGTGACCTGATAGGTCGGACACCAAGCCTATACTTTCACACAGGTGCAAGTGAACATACTCTCTAACTGGACACAGTTGGAATGAGTCTGTGCATTCTGAATGGAGCCTTAACCAACGTGGGTCTGCCCCGTGCCTCGTGTCCAGGAATTAGGGTTTCTGGGGTGCCTCCTTGGGCACAGAGGTCAAAGGAAGGTGGGGTGTGCCCTGTATGTACAGGATCCGAGCCAGAGAAGCCTGGGGCTGCTGCTGCTGCCGCCTGGAGCCACCTGCAGCCATGGTGGGAAGACAGGCCACGGCTTCAGGGACAACCAACCGCCTGAGAGCAGCGGGAGCCTGTGTGTAATTGAAGGCTGTGTGGGAGCTGTGTCATCCGCCTCCCCTCTGGCTCAGCTCCTCTACCCCAGTCCTGCACACACCAGGGGAGGGCGGGTCTGCCTCTGGCCCTGTGCCCCTCAGCGGGAACCCGCCATACCCTAAGCACTCCTGATCCCGTGGTTGAGACCCAGGGTCCATCCCAGAGGCCTCCCCTGCCAGACCTAAAGTCACAGGACCAGGAAAACCCTTCGAGCCTGCCTCGTGGTGGCGTGGCGTGTCTCAGGGTGGAACCGGGTTCTCCACAGGTGCTTCTTGGTGCTAATGCCCAACACCAGTCATGGAGGCCGATGGCCAGGCCTTCCTTCCACGCCACCATTCGCTGAGTTCAAACCTTTCACACACTCAGGTTAATTGCTGTACTAGGTTTTGTGTCGGCTTGGCTGGGCCAGAATTCTCAGCTGCTTGGGGAAGCCTCCCTCATTCCGCGACGCTGCAGCATGTACACAGCTCCGTGCTCTAATGGTGTCGCTTCGCATCTATAAATAGACGCCACGGAGAACTTCCTCCCTTCTGCTGCTGCTGCCCGGGACCCCACATCTGTTTCTTGGAACATGGCCAGCGGTCCCCCATGGTGCCTGCTCTGTTGTTAGACCGGTTGACTAGGAAAAAATTCAGCGCCATTCATGTGTATAAGAGAGAGTTGTATATCCAAGAGTAACTGTATATTGAGAAAATGTTCTGGCCCAGTCTCGATCAAGTCCGTAAGTCTGATATTAGCCCGCATGCCCGATGCATCCATAATTGCTTCTACAGACTCATACAGCATATGCAATGAGGCCAAAAGCAGGAATATCACAGGTGAGTGGCTGAAAAGTCTTGTGGAAGCACTCAGCGCTGACGTGGCTCTCCACATGGCTCCTCCAGCTCCAGGGCTCTGGCTGCCATCAGCATGGCTTCATGTGGCTTGTCAACAGGATGTGAAGCAGCGAGAGTGGATGTCCCGCCTCCAGGGAGGAAGCCAGGAGTTCCCAGAATCTTCAGAAGGCCATGCCCTCACAGAGGCATCGTTGGCGATGACCTGGTTGACAGGCTAGAGTCCATCCCTCCGCTCAAGTTGACAGATTAAGTAACAGCCACCCGTACCAACTCTGGGAGCTGTCAATAACCCGCCATGTTCCCTGACAATCGTGAATTCACTGGACTCTGTCCTCCCCGCTCCTGTGTGTCTTCCTGCTTCATCCACTCAGAATCAACCTGAGTCAGCAAAGGGCTCCAGCTTAGCATCTTAGCATTTGAGCTAGACTGGGCTTGTCTGCTCTGTGGCTACTCTTGATAGAAACCAAAAACCAAACTCCATGCCAACTCCTAACAACCCTAGAAGGCAAGGTAGAACTGCCTGGTGAGTTCCCAAGACTGTGACTCTCTGGGGAGTAGAAATCCCCACCTTTCTTCTGAGGAGCAGCGAATAGCTTCAAACTCCCCACCTTGCAGTTATCAGCCCAACGCAGAACCACTATGCCACCAGGGTTCATACACACACACACACACACACACACACACACGTCACTGGTTTTGCTTCTCTAAAGAACACAGACTAACCCAAAGCCAAGGGCAAACTGTGCCTCCCAGGGGATCTAGCCCATTGCTATCTGGTTAATTCTAGTTCACGGTGACCCCTCCTAGCCACTTCGGTGCCGTAGAGCTGAGTGTTAGAGCCGATGATGCCTGAGACTGGGCACCACTGGCTGGTTTCCTGGAGCAGAAACAGGCTCAGGAGGTGAAGGGGCCTGAGGCAGGACCTGGACTGGAGCTCAGCTGCTCAGCCCCCAGCCCTCTCCTCCTCTTCCCTCAACTCCAAGGAATGGTGCTTTCCAAGGGGAAGGGAACGTGAGAAGGTGCAAATGTACTTAATCACAGTGCTGCCTACTCTCCATCTACGAAACAAGATCGGAAGATCTTTCTAGAAGATCCCTTGAAGGCTAGAACTCTGTCCCTTGATGGCGCTCAGGCCAGTGGGGGCTCCCTGTTTGCTCCTGGAATTTGGTGTTGAGAGACGCCCCGATTCCGTTTGTGTCGTCCCTGCTGTGTTCTCAGTGTGTTCTGAGGCCGAGCTCTGAGATCACGACCGACTTGAGGAGTTTCTTAGCGAGCGCCCCGCGATTTGTTTGAGCAACTTGATTCTGGAGGTTCGGTTTCTCAGAACTTTCCCTCAAGCATGACAGCCTTAAAAGAGTGAAGCCTTCGTGCTTTTTCCTATCTGAAAAGAAAGTGCCATGATCAAAGAAATCCAGGAAATGTAGAAAAATGGGAAGAAAACGATCTCACTCAGAATCTACCAACATCACCCAATATGTGCTCATCTCCCACTGCACCCCCACATCTATTTATTATTTTAATATGTTTACACTCCTTTTGGTCTTTTCTAAAAAGGTACTTCTATTTTTGTTCCAAATCATTTAATTGGGGCTCTTACAGCTTTTACAACAACCCAAACATCAATTGTATCGAGCACATTTGTACAGAGTTGAGATCATACGTATAGTTTTGCACTTGAGATAATTTCTACATTTCATATTGCATTAAAATACCCTGGAAATGCACTTTGTGAGACTTTCTACTCCCTGAAAGAGTTAGTCTCAGAAACCCACAGGGGCAGTTCTACCCTGTCCTACAGGGTTGCTATGAGTCAGAATCAGCTCAACGGCAGTGAGTTTGGTGTGAGTCCCATTGTGAGCCTCACTGTAATTTGCCGTTGCAGCGCTTGTCTGAAGATTAACTGTGGGCTGGTGTCCCGGCCAGCAATGACACTTCTGGAGTCAGGCCTCCTGGGTTTGAATTTGGGCCCCACCTCTGTCTGGCTGTGTGACCTTGGGCAGTTGCTTTCCCTCTCTGTGCCCCAGCTTCTTGTTTGTTTCACAGGAATAATAGAACTTTCTTCATAGCCTTGATTTGGGATTCATTAGCCATTGGATATAAAGCATTGTGATAGTTAGGTTTATTGTGCCAACAAGGCCAATAGGAACATGTGGGGGAGTTTCATCAGGCCACAGCTTGACTGGAGGACAACCAAAATAAATAAAGACAGCTGGCATCCCATCACCCTCTTGCTCCCTGGTGATCAGACCAATGTGCTGCTGCTTTAGCTAGTTCTCTGCCTCAACCCATGTGCTACATTACCTGTGGCCAAGCCAACCTGTGAATCATGGCCCTAGAACTTGAGGCTCCTTCAAGACCCGCTTCGCCATGCTGCTGGTGCATACATTGCTTGAGCTTGCAGCTGGTGGATCTTGTTATCGTGTTTGTGTGTGAGATTCAATCTGGGCCTGCCTCACTAAAGTCCTGAGCTACTGACTATAGCTGACCCATCCTGCTGCCTGAGGGAAGACTCCACTGTCTACTTCCTTGACCTTGGACCTGGAAGCCCATGTGAGTTAAAGGGCTTCTAGTAGTTGAACTGAGACCCCTATACTGCTGTGTGGACTAATTCGCTAGTTATATTCCTTCTCGCTGTATAAACCTATCTATCTATCTATCTGTCTATCTATCTATCTATCTATCTATCTATCTACAGAAGTGTTCTGGTTTTCTCCAAAACAGTGATTCTCAACCTGTGGGTCTCGACCCCTTTGGGGGTTGAACGACCCTTTCACAGGTGTTAACTGATTCAAAGCAGTAGCAAAATTACAGTTATGAAGTAGCAACGAAAACAATGTCATGGTTGGGGGTCACAACATGAGGAGCTGTATGAAAGAGCTGTGGCATTAGGAAGGTTGAGAACCACTGCTCTAGTAGATCTCTAACTCAAGCACTAAGTAAGTTCTCAGTAAATAATGGCAATCATTAGCATTGCTTATAAGGTGTTTATTACCCTAGTCTAGCTGCCTAAGAGGCCTGGTGGTGTAGCAATTATGGGTGGGCTGCCATCCACATGGTCAACAGTTCAAAACCATTAGCAGTTCTAAGAGACTGGGCTTTTACTCCTGTAAAAAGTTACAGTCTCAGAAACCCACAGGGGCTCACCATGTGTCTGTATTGACTCTATGGCAGTGAGGAAGAGAAGCTGCTCATATGGAGTCCTGGGGCACACCAGCCAGGCCTTTGGTTACTAACCCAAAGGTTGGCAGTTCAAAGCCACTCAGTGGCTCTGCAGGCAGGCCCCTGGCCAGCCGCTCCCATAAAGCTTGCAGCCCAGGGAACCCCATGGGGCAGTTCTGCTGAGTCACATGAGGTCACTGCGTGTTGGAACCATCCCGACCCACCAATGAAATTCAACAACAAACAAGCCCAACCCCACCGCCATGGACTCAGTGCTGACCCAGCGACCCTATGAGTTTCAGAGACTGTCAATGTTTAACCAGTCTCATTTTTCTTTCTTGGAGCAGCTGGTGGGTTTGAACCCCCGACTCGAGGTTAGCAGTCCAACCAGAGTTCCTACTAGTGGAGTTACCAGGTCCAAACTATCGATGCTTTTGGACTGTCTTTGATACAAATGGATAGCTCGGGGGCACCCCACCCCAGCTCCCTCAGCCCCAGAAGCACGTTGGGTGGCTCCGGTGTGAACAGGTTTAAAGTTGGGTCTTCCCCTGCCTGCGAGATGTTTGTGAAGGAAGAATGAATTCAAACAATTGGTTGGCTTAGTTTAAAAGGCCCCAAACTGCACAAGAAAACAGGCAAGCCTGTTAGGAGAGATTCACCTTGATCCTTGGCATCCTGTGAGAAAGAATTCACCCCAAAGCCTGGTTTGTGATCCAAGTGAGTTTTACGAAAGGTAAAAGAAGCTTCAGGTTTGCACAGGCCCCTCAGGGCACTTCACACCGCACGTGGAGTCCTGAGGCCACAGGAGAGGCTGCACGGCCTCTGAGGGGCAGCTAGAGAAGAAGGGCCGCAAGGTCTGGATTCTGGCTTTTCAGGTCCTCTGCTGGGAGGTGTGATTGACAATCCTGGTCGACCCCATTGGCTGAATTCAATTCACCTAGCCCAGATGGGCCAATCCAGGTATAACACCCACCTAGGTGTACCACCCCTTCCTGGCTGGAAGCCAGAACCTCTGAGCATGCGCAATGGACGGCCCAGGTCTTATGCTAGCTACCTAACCGCCCCTGTGAGGCTGCCCAGCAGTGCCCACCCCAGGCCACACCTCACCCCACTCCACCCACGGGCCCCCCTCCCCAGGACCACCTCCCTGGAGAGTGGAGGGGAGCAGGTGGGGAGTGGCAGCATCCCCAAGACTGAGGGTGTGGCGCTTGACTAGGGTTCTGGGGATCCTGATTGATTGCAAATCCAGCCTGAGAGCGTTCGCCCCTCGAGGTATTTTGTTTAAACTCCAAAAACAGGCTCCACCTGTGAGGTTTCTCGAGTGGCTGAGAGAAAGAATCCACGTGCAGAACTCTTGTCATCCCCGTGAGTTTTTAAGAAGGACCGGAAAGTTTCAGGTTTTACAGTCTCAGAGGGAAGCGAGCCGAGCCGGACTGCGCTGGGCTGGGCTCACCACTGGACACAGCAACCTCGCGGAGCAGCCCCACCATCACGTACGGGGTACAGAGTCCGTGAGAAGGGAGGCTGTGGGCTTCGATAGACCCGGAGTGGGCCTCCTACCTCCCCCGGCCTCGGACCACGAGCACTGTACAAGGAGACCAGCATTCACGGCAGGGTATTTCAAACCTTAGCTGGGGAGGCGTGGTTGAAGATCTTGGTTGACTCCATTGGCTGAATGAAGCCCACCTGAGTGGGGTCATGAACCTGGAGCTGGTTTGGGCCGCCCAGGTGTACAGCCCGCCTAGCTTGGGGCCCGATTTAGTTTAGAGCATGCCCAGTTCGGGGGTCTCCATAGGTGCCTAATGCTCTCCTGATTCTCCTCCAACCTCCTGGAGGGGCCCTGTGCAGGCATGGAGGGACACCCCCCACCCCGTCTCTATTCTGGCTACCTAACACTACCACTGTATTTAATGGAGGTTGGTTTTGTCTGGCTTTTCCACGGCCCCAAATCAGTACGCCCCAGGAGAGTTGTGGGTGGGGCGGGGTGTGTGGCCTGCGCCATTGGACCCGCATGGGGGAGCGTGCAGATGAGCATCCAACCAATACTAGAAATATAACACAATTTAAGATTTCCTTTGTTTAAAATCCCAAATGTAACAGTCCCCTCCCTTCCAGTAAAAATTCCTTTTAAGCGTAATCAGCAGGGATGTTCCCAGTTGGGAGGGAGGTTAACAAGGTCAGTTAGATAAGTAGCCAGACACAGGGCATCACCCCAATTTAGATAAGCAAGTTGTGCTTGGAGCTTCGGGGGAGGGTGGTCTACTGGCCCCTGGAGAGACATAAGCATAGATAATTTCCTAATGATCACTGCAAAACCTGCTTTCTTCAGCATCACTTGTGCCCTGTGACACTCAAAAACCCTGCTAATCTCCACCTATAATCATTGTAAAAAAAATCCCTGTTTCTTGTCCATTCGCATGTGGAGTCGGGACTGAACTGCCTGTTTTCCTTCTGCATGCGCTTGCAGAAATAAACTTGGGATTTCTTGAATCAACCCAGTCTCTGTTTTTGGCTCCGGAGACAGGCTCCCCGGGTCACTCGCAAACCAACAACCCCCCAACTTTGAGGGCGGACCTGTCTGTCCTTTCAGAAATGGGAAAATGAGGGGGGCTGGGAAGAAAAACTTTGGGGGCTTCAAAATAGGGAAAAGGTGAATTCCAAATTGATCTCTGTTTAATGAAGTACTGTGGCCGTTAAATTTAACAGCAATTTAAACCTGTGTGAAAGTGTCGGGGTGGAGTCCAGCCTCTTGGTCAGGTCACAGTGTGATGATGTCTCTGTGGGGGTGTGGCCTGAGAACTCTCCCCTGCCCCTTCACCTTCCCTACATGCGGGGACTCTGTGTCTGCCTCCAGGGGCATCCCCACATGGGCCACTGACACTGAGAGCTGACCTCTCCGCTCTCTGCTCCCTGCCATAGTCCCACCAACCCTGGACCCTCGAGACTCTGCACTTACGGGCCTGTTATCGCCTGCTTCCGACTTCACCTCCGACATCATCCTTCTGCAGCTACCTGAGTCTGAAGAGGGAATCAGCCAACATCAGACCCATGGACTGGACTCCTGGATGGGGGTGGTGTGTGTGTGTGAGTGTGTGTGTGTGTGTGTGTGTGTGTGTGTCCATGTCCTTGGATCTGTTTCTCTAAACAATCCAGCCTGACACCAATTGGAATCTTAGGAGTAGAATTCTAGAAAAGCAAATCAGGAAGATGGAGAGTGGAGATTTGTCTTAAAGGCAATCGGGTGGGACTGGATTTTCCTTCTCAGTTGGATGGCCATTGGAGATCAGATAAGTCCGCATGACTTACTCAGTTTACTTCTGGAAAGCGCATGGGAAGTGAACCTTTATTCTTAGGAACGTTCTTTGGTTATTCCCACCTGAAGTGGCTGAAAGGGATGGGATGGATGTTAAGTTGCAGTACAGAGGGACAGGGGGACTTTTGGACTTCCCTGAGGCAAGAGTCTTGCTTTAGAATCCAGGCCTGCTGGATTCATGCTGCCATCAGCCTATGGCCACGCGAAGATGAATGGGATGGTCTTAGAAAACCTCGAACCTGAGTGTTTTAAAAGAATTGTGCTTAGCACTCCCTCAATGCGCGAATACTTTCTTCTATTAAATTGGCACTCTACGATGCTCACCCTCCGACACAACTGCTGAAGACAAAGTGGGTGAACAAGTAAATGTGGTAAAGAAGGCTGATGGTGCCCGGCTATCAAAAGAGATAGTGTCTGGGGTCTTAAAGGCTTGAAGATAAACAAGCAGCCATCTAGCTCAGAAGCAACAAAGCCCACATGGAAGAACACACCGGTCTGTGTGATCACATGGTCCCGAAGGGATCAGTTATCAGGCATCAAAAAACAAAAAATCATATCATTGGGTGCACACCTCCATGATACGATCGCTGAGGACAAACGGGTGCATAAGCAAATGTGGCGAAGAAAGTGGATGGTACCCGGCTATCAAAAGAGATAGTGTCTGGGGTCTAAAAGGCTTGAAGGTGAACAGGCAGCCATCTAGCTCAGAAGCAACAAAGCCCACATGGAAGAAGCACACCAGCCTGTGTGATCCCGAGGTGTCGAAGGGATCAGGTATAAGGCATCATCCAAAAAATATATATTACAATAGTGAATGAAGGGGGAAGTGCAGAGTGGAGACCCAAAGCCCATTTGTCGGCCACTGGAGATCCCCTCACAGATGGGTCTAGGGGAGGAGATGGGTCAGTCAGGGTGTGATGTAGTACCAATGAAGAATACAGCTTTCCCCAAGATCCTAGATGCTTCCTCCCCGCCCCGCCCCCCCCCCCCAACTACCATGATCCGAATTCTACCTTGCAGGACTGGATAGGGCAGAGATTGTACACTGGTGCATATGGGGGCTGGAGGCACAGGGAATCCCGGGTGGATGATACCTCCAGGGCCAGGGGTGTGAGGGGCGATACTGGGAGAGTAGAGGGTGAGTGGGTTGGAAAGGGGGAACTGATTACAAGGATCTACATGTGACTTCCTCCCTGGGGGATGGACAACAGAGAAGGAGTGAAGGGAGACACCGGAAAGAGAAAGATATGACAAAATAACAATCTATAAATTATCAAGGGCTCATGAAGAAGGGGGAAGCAGGGAGGGAGGGGGAAAAAAAGAGGACCTGATGCAAAGGGCTTAAGTGGAGAGCAAATGCTTTGAAAATGATTAGGGCAAAGAATGTACAGATGTGCTTTATACAATTGATGTATGTATATGTATGGATTGTGATAAGAGCTGTATGAGCCCCTAATAAAAAGTTTTTAAAAAAAGAATTGTGCTTAGGATCTGGCTGTACTAGGGTTATATTGGTTTCTCCTACTTACTGTTATTGAAATAATGTGTGATAGAAATGAATATTGGAAATTCTGATTAATGAGAGAATGTAAGCCCACCTGTATTCAACCTTTAAAATTAAAATTGCTAAAAAAAAGGACGTAGAGCACTGGGTTGATAGAAATGAGAAGTTTAGAAATTTGATACACAAAATGGGGGATACAGAAGCACAGAGTAACTGGCTTACATGTTTCCATGGCTGGGAGAGATGTCCATAGGATTATAGGATTCAGGTGTAGTTGTCCACAGACTGCAATTGTCAGGCATACAGTAGTTTTGTTTTGTTCACTTATGAAATATAAGATTAAAATGGGGCCAGTGCATTTTGGGTTGTACACATTTTAGTTGTATTCTGTTAGGTGCAAACATGATTTTATCATTGTCTTTCATTAGACATGATGGTTTACGGCAGTTGCATTATCTCCTGTCAACTTGTGAAGAGGTGGGGTCTACCCTGTCAGGCCACAGCTTGATGACCTCATTTGGAGACGCCATGGAGATAAATAGCTCACTGGAGGCCAGATACACAGAGACACTACTAGGAAAATGTCAGTGATAAGATAATACCTATCCCCATACAAGGAAATCCAATCAATATAATGACTCAAATGTATTCAAAGATATGCACTAACTCTGTAAACACTGAGTCTCTAAGTTAGAATCAGCTTGGTGACAGTGGACTCGGGGAGGAAGCTAAGGGGAAAACCTGTTGGCAAGGATGTGAGGCCATGGGAAGCATGGGATCCTGGTGGTGGGAGTGCAAAGCAGGAGAACCTCTGGGAAAACTGTGCAGCAGTTCCTCCAAACAGGGAATTCCGGGCTGAAGCAGCAACCCAGCTCCGGTCTACACTGAGCGGATGGAGGCTGGTCTACACTGAGCAACCCAGCTCCTGGTCTACACTGAGCGGACGGAGACTGGTCTCCACTGTGCGCTGCAGCACAAGTCTCAACAGCCAAAGCCGACAGCCAACAGACCCTGAGCAGCTGACAGACCCTGAGCAGAGGAACGGACACAGACTGTGGCGCCTGTGGACAAAAGCTTCCAGAGAGCAAGGGTGCCGTCAGAACCAGGACGCGATGGGCCTCTTCAGGTGCTTCATTTCATTTTTGACAACTGCCTATTTTCCTAGATTCATGCTCTTACACCTCGTTCAAATTATTAATTGATGTTTGCACCTGTTTCTTCTCACTAGGAGTCATCCCCATCAGCAAATGAAGGGCCCGAAGGCCTTCCTCTCAAACTCCATGCACACCATCAGAGTCAACGCTCCTTTGAGAACACAGCTCTTGTTTGGCTCTTCAGCAATATTTTGAATGCCTTCCGACCTGCTGGGTTCATCTTTTGGCACTATCTCTGACAATGTTCTACCTCTATTCGTGACCTCTCCCGTGTCTAATGATGTTTCGTTGCTGTTTGTAAGGTTCCCAGTGGCCAATTCCTCTGAAGGTTATTCCTTCTGCATAGTCAGGCTTTGAAATGCCAGTGACAGAGCTCCCTCCATCACAGCAACGCACAGGCCACCACAGTAGGACCAACTGAGAAGATAAACGGTGGAAATTTAGATGAGCTCATCAGCTAGCAGTAACAAGGGACCTCAGTTCATTGCTAAAATGATGCAGGACATCAGCTAGAGACCACATCCGCAAAGAGAGCTCAGGCCAGGAGCGAAGCACAGGGAGCGGACCAATCACTCAAAAGCCAGATGGCAGTCTGGCTCAGAAACAACTTCCATCGGCTCCGCTCTGATCCCAGGTGGAACTGAGCTCCAGGACAGCCCCTTTGGGGCCCCCCATTCCTAGTGAACCCTGATGTATTGAGCACCCACCGACGTGGGGCCAAGCTGGGCCCTGAGAAGATGTGCAACAGGGACGAGAACACACGCAGTTCCTGTCCTGTGCCGTGTTCTCTTCACACGTCTGCTCTGTTTGCACACGGCCCTGCACTGCCTGCAGCCCCCGCCCCTCTGCCCAGGGTTTAAACGAGCCATCATCGTCAGCAGCCCGTGTGCAAAGGGAAGGGGAGGGGCACAGAAACCCACAGAGGCAGCCTGTCCTATGGGCTCTCTATAAGTTGAAATCCACCCAGTGGTGGTTAGTTTGGTTTTCTTTGGGTTGGATTGGATTGGTTGGGTTGGCTTGGTTTGGTTTGACTTGGCTTAGTTTAGTTGGTTGGGAAGATAGCTCATTCCTTGCTGGTCCAGATCCTGCTTCCAGCTCCTTAACCCACAGGCCCTGGTTGCAAGCAGTGGCCTCCCATCTTGCCTGCTGACTGTGGATCCATTAGCCTCTGCAGCTACGAACCTGACTTTCTGATTTGGATTCACCCACCTCTGTCTCCACCAGCCTGTGGGCTTCCTGCGTCCTGATTTGTCAGCCCAACAGCTACACAAGTCAGGAAAACCCTCCAGATACACACCCATGGACTCGAACCACACTGAACTTAACCTGCTTCTACAAC
This sequence comes from Tenrec ecaudatus, assembly GCF_050624435.1. Lineage (NCBI taxonomy): Eukaryota > Metazoa > Chordata > Mammalia > Afrosoricida > Tenrecidae > Tenrec > Tenrec ecaudatus. The sequence goes on along the minus strand of NC_134530.1, from coordinate 144,019,082 downwards.
TGTGTGAGTCACTTTCTTGATATAAAAATTTATATATACAATATGAGTGTGCCTGTGTGTGTATCACTTGTTTTATTCTTCTCCAGGACCAGCCATCTTGGGGTGAACAGTCAGTCCTTGAATATTCATTTCTTTGCAGAATCATATATGTTGCCTTTCACCCCAAACTCAGTGTTTGTATTGGGGGCCTGGACACAGGCAGGCCAAGCACAACCCAGAGTTTCCAGCAACAGTCTAGGTGGCAGGGAGTGGGGGGCGGGGGAAACACAGCAGCAGATGGTCAGGATGGGATCAGGAAGATTCTGGGGGAGGAGCTCTGCTGTCTAGCTCCGTGTGTCTACTGTGTCCATAGGAACAGGCTGGAGCAGAACATCACCTGCTCACTGAACCTGCAGCTTGGGGCTGGTGACCCAAGGCCTCAGAGGCCTGCAGGGATACGGGAGGCCCCACTGTCTCCCATGACCCCAGCCCCAGGCTCTCATGCCCCAGGCATGCCCCAGGCTCTTCCTACATGGGCTCACATGGCTGCTGAAGTGACAACTCCCCCACCCCCGCCCCCACCCCAATCCTGCCCTGTAGCTCAGGGCCCAGGGCTACCTGGTGCCTCCATGCTGCCAAGGCTGCAGCCGCCCACCACAGGGTATCACCCTGCCTGCCCATGGCCCCACCATGCAGCTGCTGTCCCACTGAGACGTGCCCGTGTGTACTCCCTGTTCCCCTGCGTCATCCGGGGCCCGGGGCCAGGTACCTTGCTGGCCTGGTTGAGGCCCGGGTCTTTCCAAACCAGGGCTAAGGCTTCCCTCTGTGACACCCATGAGGGGATTAAGGAACGGTGGCCCCTCATGGGTTCCCGATGGCTCACTGAGCAAGTGGTTTATTTGGGTCATGAGAAAAGCAACTCTTCTTCCAGGTGGTTGGTGCCAAGTTGTTGGGTAAGTCCAGTGTAGCTGGTTTACAGCAGCCACTTGCCTGGTGGCCCTCTGCAGTGCCGGCCTTGTCCACATGGTGGCGGGACCGAGCCCCTTAGGAGGAGTGTTCCTACACTTGCCTGCAGCCTCCTCTGTCTCCCTGCCTCCTGTCTGTCTGCCTGTCTGTCTGCCTCCTCTGGGACTGGACAACTGAGGGACACCATCCACCTGCCCAGTAGACAGGCTGGCGCGTGACTGAGCCCCCATCAAGAAGACACATGATTCCAGGTTCAGCCAGGACCCCACTAGGAGGAAATTTGGCTGATGCAGACACCTGCTCTGTCGCCAAGGCAGGAGGCAGGGCCCTGCTGGCCCTCAGGTGTCTGGAGCCCACTCAACCTCCCTCCCAGGACCCCAGGCTCCTTAGGTACGTGGCCGCATGTGCTCAGCCTCAGCTTCCCTCTCCTGCACTGGCCCTCCCTGACTTTCCCAGCTCCCCGCCCTCTATCTGCACTGCTTCTGAGATGCAAACTGATCTCTCAGTTCATTTCCTTCCCTCTGAGAAGGTTTCCCTGGAACGCTCAGAGCTGGGAGGGCGGCCTCCGGTCCTGGTGACACCCCCGCACGAGTCAAGGAGACAGGGCTCCTTGCTTAGAGGCCTGGTGGCAGCTCCTGAGGGTTTGGGTGGCCTCAGCAAAAGGAGCTTCTAGAATGGTGGCCCTCAGCAGGACTCCAAGGAGGAGGGGGCTTTGACCAGGCTCTTCAGGATGGGCAGCCTGGGAGCAGGGCCTTTGGAGCCTGCATGGGGGTCTCCCTCATCCTCTGCTGTGGGGTCAGGGCCCCAGAGGCTGCAGTGGAGGCGCTGGCACTGCCCTGGGCCTGCAGACCAGTGCCTGCTGGGATGGGGTCCAGGGGAGGCTCCTTGCCTTCCAGGAGCCAGTGCCAAGGGAGTTGCCTGGGAGGATTGTCCCAGGGGGCTTCCTCCAGGGCTTGCTCACTCTCCCTCCTGCTCAGTAAAGGCGCTGGCAGGGGGATTCCGTCATCAAGGGATGTCAGGTCCCCCATGGCTAGCATGTACTGAGCACTTACCAGGTGTCCCAGGTCCTGGTGGTGCTGTTCAGTCCCAGCGATTCTGACTCAGGGACCCGAGGGCCTGGTTCAAGTGCTAACCTGAAAGGTGGCCATTAGAACCCACCAGAGGCACCCTGGAAGGCAGACTTGGGGGTGGGCTTTCATGTCGATTTCAGCCCAGAAACCCATGAAGCAGTTCTGGTCTGCAACACAAGGGGGCGCCAAGGCTGGGCATGTCCTGAGGGCAAAGACCAGCAGTGGCAGGAGCTGCCAGGACCAGGCTGAGTCTCAGGGTTCACCGCATTCACAGGGGCAGCCTCACTGCATTTCCCATCAGCCATTGCTGCCAGGGACAGGGAGGGAGGACACAGGCCTCCAGAGAGGTAAGTGGAAGGCTCATGGAGAAAGAAATGGCTGTGAGGTTGGTTTGGTGGCTGTTCACTGCCACAAGTTCCTGGGTGGCAGGAGCAGTGAAGCATGCAGCTACTATCCAAATGGCTGGCTGTTCGCCCCAATCTCCGACACAGCTTCAGGGGAACATTGGCTAACTCTTAATGAGACACAGACAGGAGAAGGAAGACTCACCAAGGAGCAAGAGGTCAAGTGGCGTCTGAGGATCCACGATCAGGGCACTAGTTCATGGAAACAAGGAAGTGGTCACATGATCATGATCGGTGGTCGATCACCATGTCACAGCCACAGGTGGGACTACGGAAGCTGAAGCAGGATCGTGATTGGGACGTGTGCATCATGGTGGCGGACGAGCTTACAAGATTGGTGCAGGGCCTTCCAACGAAAGCAGTCAGGGCACAACTGAGAGGACATGACTCTTGACTGTGACCCCCAAACCTGTCCAACAGAGACACACCAGGCGAGCCCCTGAGGGAGATTGCCCCTCCCTGGGCCAGCTGGAGAGTGGGGAGGGAACCCACTTTCCAATGCACTCTCCCTGAGGGCAAGACTGCTCTCACCCCTAGTTCATCATGGTCAGAAGGAATCCACTGAGGGATTAATTCACACGGGGACTCTGCAAAGGGATTTGGGGTTTTCGCCGTAATCCACAGCCTTCTGAAAAAGGGTGCTCAAAATTTAAGCTCTAATACAGATATAAAACAGGGGACATAATGATTGCTCTCTGATGCTGAGGCAGTTTACCTAAAGAGGCCAACCCCTAGGCACAGGAGAGAGAAGGCCTGGTGGCCTTTTACAGAGTCAGGGCTGGGTGGGCAGCGGGGACAGTGTGGGTGAGTGGAGAGCGACAAGCCTGCGCCATTCCCAGGCTGCCAGTCTGCAACACTTGTCTGTTCATTGCTTTACAATCAAGTGACTTTAAAATCTGGTTGTTTGCCTTTGGGTAAAAGGAGGCGAACACTCCTACTTATCTCACAGGGGAGTTCAGGAGTAAAACAATGCTCCCTCGGTGCCAGCATCCAGCCAGTCCACCAGCAGTGGCCCCTGTGTCTGCAGAGCACTGACTGACAACCGGCAATAGCGGGTGACACTCAGCACTTGCTGAAAGGGAGGAGGACTTGAAACATGAAGCATGGCAGCCGGCAGTGTGGATCACAACTTAACGTAACAACCCCACACCCTCACCGCCAAACTAGGAGGCAGCATCGTAATAAAGGGAGAAAAGAGGGACGTGGTGACAGACGGTGATGGATCCACAACCAGTGCGCACGGCAGCAAGGGATGCATCGCACCGGGCCAGCCTGCTGCACGAGAGCTCTTCACAGGGTTGAAGGCAGGGATGCTACTTTGAGGACTAAGGTGCGCCTGAGCCAAGCCAGGTTTGAATTGCCTCGTAGACACGGAAAGTTGGATACTGAATAAAGGGGAGCAAAGAAGAGTCAGTGCATCTGAATCCCGGTGCTGGCAGAGAGCACTGGGAGTACCACGGAGCGGCGAAAGCCCAAACGAACCTTTCTCCGAAGACCTGCAGCCGGGATGCTCCTTAGAAGCAAGGAAGGAGAGCCTTCATCCCATGCGCGTTGGACAGGCCGCCAGGAGAAGTCAGTCTTGGGGAAAGACAGCATGCTTGGGAAAGCAGAGGGGCAGCGAGCAAGGTCATGGCCACAGCGGCTACCCCAGTGCATTCCGGCAAAACAGTGGGGATGCGGTGGACCAGGCAGGTGTCATTCAGCTGTGTACAGATAGGGTCACTGTGATCTGGCGCAGACTCCAGGCTCCTAACAACAACATTGTTCCTGAAAGGCCGACATGCCAGGATGCTCCAGACTTCCCTCCTAGCTCCTGGGGATGTGGCCCAAGACCCCAGTCCCCCCAAAGCCCAAGGAACTCTAGCTGCATGGAGGCCGTGCCTGACTGTGCTCACAGGACAGAGCTGTGTTCCTGCACGTGGGCAGCGCCAAGGTTGCAACTGGCCAAGGGTGTGTGGCGGGCTGGGCTGGAGGAGCGCATCTTCCAGGGCGAGGCTCCGGGAGGGAGCTGGGCTGACCCTCCATAGATGGGCCACACACTGACCAATGCATGGCCTTCCCTGGTGAGAATTTCCAACGTGACCGGCAGGGAGCACTGCTGCACCAGACAGGCTGGGACATCAGCGCCAGGTACTGGTGACTGAACAGTCATGCTGCTGGGCACCTTGCAGCCCAGGAGCCACCAGCCTTCTCACGCTGCTGGAGGCGTTAGGGTTCAATGGCCAGGCTGCCCTCCTGCCCCTCCCTTGTCTGCACCTCTCCACAGTGGAGGAACTGCTGCCCTTTCTGCAGCGAGGGGGGTGAGCTTGGCACAGAGTGGCAGTCCCTGTCTTGCTACAGCCAAACCCAACCCACTGTCACCGAGCCCTTCCCCCTCCCAGGGACCCCCAGGAGGGAGCAGAGCTGCTCCGTGGTTCTGAGACCTTAACCCCTCAGGAGGGCAGACAGCGCCATCTTCTCCCGCTGAGCAGCAGGTGGGTTTGAGCCTCCTTCCGGTGAGCAGCCCAGAATGTCACTTACTGGGCCACCAGTTACCCTCACCTGCCACGCCAGCCACCTGGCCCTGCCTCCTGAGCGGGTGCAGGCCAAGAGGGGTGGTGAGCGTGGGCAGGAAGAGCAGCTGGTGGGTCAGGGTTGGTGTCTCTGCTGAAGGTCAGGGGATCTTAGACTAGGGTAGCATTGCCCAATAAGCATGGTAAGCACAGGCTTCCTTGTGCTTAGTCAGAAATCCATAGTGAACCATTTCACATTTTTTTCCACCGAGTCTGCTTCTAGGTACGACTGGCAGCTCGCTCTCTACTCCCCAACCCCATGGCATCAAAGCTTCGCTGCAGATTGACAGCCTCTGACAGGAACAGGACTTGGCCCTGCTGGGGTGGTGGTTACAGCCTGGGCTGCAGTCCGTATGGTGAGCAGTTCGAAACCACCGTCCGTTCTGAGGGAGAACGACGGGCTTTCTGCTCCTGTCAAGTTACAGTCTCAGAAAGCACGGGGCTCGCTCTGTGTCAGCACTGACCCGATTGACCCCATGACAGTGAGACAGGATCAGAGTGGCAAGGTAAGCAGGGGTGTACTTGGGCTTGCTGACTAATCGGTAGCAAAGATGTGCTGAGACCCACGTGTAACTGTTCCCTCCAGATGGGTCAGTAAGCACAAGTACGTCCCCGCTTACCTTGCTTCCTGGGTGCTCCACCCCTGCTCCTGACCCTCTGCTCCAAAAAGCCAGCCTCTCCATCTCTCCCTGCCACATCTGCATGGCCCAGCATCACCTCTGCTTCCAGTTCAAATGGGCAGGCCGCAGTCACATGGAAACCTTCATGTTTGCCCTCTGTGACCTCTGGGTCTCACAGGGGAGCGAGCTTGGGCTGACCCCAACATGGGCAGACTCCCCAGAAGCACCCTACCTGGGCTAGAGGCTTCAAGGCCCAGTTCCTGTCTCGTGGGGCCACCTGCTGTCCTCCAGCCCATCTCTCCCACTATCCTCTTATGCCATTCCCTCCCCTCTCCCCCATGGCCTGCACTCCTTGGCCTGGAGGGGAGCAGAGATCCCAACAGTTCCATGCAGGGCCTCCCCGCAGCCTGGTGAAGGCACCTGCCCAGCACCGGTGGAGCTCTGGCTGTGCAGCCACCCATTGACGCCACGGCAGGTGTTTGCAGCCCCTGGCGGCTCTGAATATTCTGGCCTCCAGCAGCCACAATTCTCCCCCAGGGATGGTTGGAAGGGCACAGTGCACCTAGAAGGCCCTGTGCCTGGCACATGACTGCCTCGGTGCCAAGTTCATCCAGTGTCAGTTTTCTCCGCTTGGGCGCCCTCTGGCCCTGGGGTTCAGTCTTAGGTCCTGGGGCAGCCAGGGAGAGCCAGACGTTGTGCCAATACAAACAGTGATCCACTGGAGGTGTCCTGGGTCAGGTCCGTATTCCTCTGAGCCTCAGTTTCCTCAAACACAGAATAGGGGGGAAACAAGGAAATCAAAGGGGAGTCTTGAGGAAACTGCGATACCGGGGGCTTCAAAAAGGTCGCAGAAACAGGGAATGACACGAGTTTGACGAGAATGACGCAATTGTTCCACGAACTTTTTGATTCATGCGCTGTTGCCAATGGGTTGCCTAGATCAGCGGTTCTCAACCTGTGGGTCGTGACCCCTTTGGGAGTGGAGTGATTCATAACGTAGCAAAATGACAGTTATGAAGTAGCAAAGAAAATCATCTTATGGTTGGGGGTCAGCACAACATGAGGACCTGTAGGAAAGGGTCGTGGCATTGGGAAGGTTGAGAACCACTGGGCTAGATGGTCAGAGACTTGGAAGGAATACAGTTGGAGCCTTGAAAAAAGGTTTCTTCTCCTGTATTTTCTTACTACCTCATTCTAAAAAAAAATGCTAATTACCATAATGTAGATGAAGAAGCAGAAAACTTGACAAAACCAGTGACGTACAAAAAGCAACAGCAAGGAAAACAGGAACAATTTGCATCAGTACAAACCAAGCGCCTGATTTGAAGCACCCCTGTATCTGAGCGTGCACTAGATGGCCCGGAGGCCCTGCCTGCCCTCTGCCTTCCCCACAGCCAAGAGGCGGGGTCAGACATGCCTCCACGCCCCTCCTCCTTTCCCTGCTCCCCCCACGGCACTCCGCCTCCATGCTGCGTTTCAGCGTCCACTGCAGCGGCCACACAGAACTCCCAGACCACACGCCCCATCATGGGGTTCATGATGGAAGTTAATAGGTCCACACACGTTAGGATCAGCAAACAGTAAGAATACAGTTCTTGGTCTACAGCAACACCTCTCCTAAGGCAACAGCAGCTTCTCCCTCGTCTTTAGCCTCTCAGCCACGTGGACCTCTGCCTCCGTGGACCAGGACCTGCCACTCAGGCTCACAGTCCCATGGCTCAGTCTCTGTGCGGTTCCGCTGTTCTGTCTGGCCTCTGGTCTCAGCCTGGCTCCTGTCCTCTGCCTTGGAGTCTCTGTGCCAGTCTCTGGCGGCCCGGTCTCAGCCTCCACCACTTCAGACAGATCTGGAGCTGCTCTGCCGCTGGTCCTGGGCGTTTTCCTCTCAGTCTGAGATGGCTCGAATACACTGAGGAATGGCTTTGGCTTGGGTGTGGTGTTTGTCTTTCAGCTGAGCGTTCTAAACCAAACTCACTGCCTTGGAGTCGATTCTGACTCAGAATGAGCCCACAGGCCGGTGACTGCCCTTGTGGTTTGCCGAGACAGTAAGTCTTTGGGGGAGCAGAAATTTCTGTCTGTCTCCCAAGGAGCAACTGGTGGTTTTGAACTGTGGACCACCAGTACACCACCAGGGCTCCTTCGTCAACTGACCATACCTAAAGGAAAAGGAAGGTGTCTTAAGGCACACCCTTTAGTGAAGTCCAGTGTAAAGATGTCCCCAAGGACACAAAGGATGTGACTGGATTATACCCTCTACTAAGGTCAGGGTTTAACCCCATCTTAATCCTGTCCATTCGTAAAGCAGAGAATTCCTTCCAAATTGGAGTGATAGCCACAGAAATAGAGGCTGGAATTCTACTCCGTCCCATTTGGAATTCTGGCTAGAAGGGCCAGACTAACAGACCATGCCTCAGGGTAGCAATGGCAGGCAATGATGGTGGCAGTGTATTAGAGGGCTCAGAAAGCAAACTAGAGTTTTGTATGATAGGATATTGATGGATGCAAGGTAAGCTTATAAAACATGTTTTTGTTATAACTAACTAGAGGGATATATTTATTTTAAAAAATACATTTTTGCTGAAACACCGCATAAGCCCCTTTTAGGCGGTCATTTGGTGTCACCCCCTCTGACAGGGCCATCTGGTGAGGTTCACCCGGCACTCCCCTCATGCCATCACTGCATCACCTGTGGAAACCTCCCTCATGCCCACCTCTCCCTGCTGTCTCTCCCAGCTCCAGTGCCCCACGGGCCTGAGGCTGTGGGCCCAGGAGATCCTGGGTCTGAGAATCTATCTGATTGTCGGGTCCTCCTCCTCCTTCTGCAGAAGTGGACTCCTCCTTTGGCAGGATCAGGAGCTCCGGTGTCACTGTCACCCCAGAGCTGCACTGCCACTACAGAGCTGGGGTTCATACCCACCCGCCGCTCTGAGGGAGGAAGAGAAGGATGTCTGTTCCCAGTCTTTTTAATTCTATTGATGCTCCTTGGGAGACAGACAGAAATTACAGTTTTCTTGTTAAAGAAATCTCCTTTTCCACAGGGAAAGAAAGAAAAGGATTTACAATCATGAAAACTCTGTGAAGGTTTGCTATTGATGGCCATCAACTCCATGCTCGTGGGTCTGGGTCTTGCTTTTCTGAAGGGTCCACTGCTCTGGGCCGCAGCTGCCTGTCCTCAGAGACCTGTCCTAACCGGCATGGCCTCTTTGTCCTCCATCCCGCCTCTCCCTCGCTACCGCCTCTGCGTGTTTAAACCAACCATGAGAACAAAGCTGTGCTCCTTGCTGTTCCTACTCTGCTCCAGCCTCCTTGGAAAGCGGGCTACCGTTGTCAGGGGGTGCACAGCAAGGGGAATGCCCTTGCTGCCACCAAACGGTGTGCCTGAGAAATGCCGTGCTACACGGATACAAACAGCCACCACCAAACCCGGCTCCTTACCTTGCCTTACTCCTGATACCGAGTGAACGCCAAGATGGCAAAGATTTTCTTTTAGATGCAAATTTTAGTTTTGAGCTTTTTCATGATGTTTTAATATGATGCGCACCCATCAATAGAATGCCATAGAATTTGGTTTTATACAATTAAGGTCTCTGTTAATTATTACACAGTAATCAGGGGGATGCAAGCGGGGTTTTTTTTAATTCAAACTATTTACATGGTAATTGAGTTCTCACTCTCACCCCAAATAAGAAAGACCATCAATCAGTGATGTTTCCAGGGTACTTGAATACATCTCCAGGTCCCTAGGGGTACACATGGTGTAAAGATTCATTTTTTATTAAATGAAATGACAGCATAGATAAATACTAATTTCAAAACATCTGCTCTATTTATATTATTATTATTATTCTATTTTTCTTAGTGCTTATTTTATCCTTTAACATCTAGAGTTCCAAATTTTATGTGATTTTACAATTAAACACATTAAAAAGATGTACACAATCACCACCACTATCGATGTAGAAATTTTCCCTTTTCTTGTACTCACTCTCCCTTCCCCCAACCTCCCCTGCCATCACCCCTAAGAAACCAGTAATCCAGTTCTACCTCAACAGACATACCTACCCAGGATTTCATGTCAAGAAAAACATACAAAAACAAAACCCGCCAAACCCAACTGAGGGAAAACCCTCAGTTGAAAAGATAACAGAAAATAATAAACCCTAGAATAAATTGAAACTGGACCCAAAGGGGGAACAAATGATAGCGTGTTACGTTTTAATGCAGTTTGTGGCGGTTGACTCGTGACCCTATGGAACACGCCGGGCCCTGTGCCGGCCTCACAATTACGCTCGCTGGAGCCCTGATCGCAGCTGCAGCGGTCCACCAGCCAGTGCGCTCTGTCTTAGAGCAAGCTGTTCACACCCGGGAGCAATCCTTTTTGCTATTTTCGGGGTTCGGTCTAGTCATTGCGTTCCCTTCCACGATGTGTCCGTTCAGCCTGCTGGACCCTTCGTGGATAATGAGCTAGAACTGTTAGAAGCAGCAGGCCCTTCCGCGAGTGGACTGGGGCCTGTCCTCCCTGGAGGCAAACTTCCTTGAGACTCCACTAAGGGGTCACAGCAGAAGTTGCTTCCTGACCTGCACCTCAACTGAGACCTGGGGCGACTGGCCGGTAAGAACAGCTGCGAGGCATCTGCAGCATGGTCTGCCCCCTCCCCGGCCCTGGTGACACAGGCTTACAGACCAGCTGGCAGATGCAGTTGGGGCCGAAGTCCACTGCAGCCTCCAAGCCACAGTACACCTTGACCCTTGGGCACCATTAGTGAACTCTTTACTATTGGCCTCACACCTTATCACCTGCACAGTATGATGGTTACGCTTGTGTGTGTGTTAAAATGGACATGTCATAAAAACTGCCATTGTAACCATCTTTAAGGGTAACATCCAGTAGCTCTGTCTTGCCTGGCTCAAGAGCCCTGTGACCGGCACCTCCCTGTCACTGTCCTGGATGGGGGCGGCTGGCAGGACATTTCTGGAGCGACACCGCAGACAGCAGGCTCATTGCTGGGTGTGAGTCTTCCATTTGGGGTGGACAATTGGGCCGCAATTTAAATGCATGGGTTTCTTCTTGGTTCTTGTGGCCCTTTGTCCCCTGACTGACCAGGCCAGGCCGGGGCCCTTCCCAACAGTGAAAGGAAAGCTGGGGGGCCACGTCTGTTTGCTGTTCTCTGTCCTGGCTTCCGGGGGCCTTCTCGGACTGGCCAGCGCCCTGGCTCCCCGTGCGGTGCGGACTGCGCCCTGGGTGGGGCAGCCTGGGCCTCCCAGAGGCCTCGTCCGTGCTTCCGGCGTGTCTCCCCAGGGCGCCGCGAGCCGGGGACTTAGCGGAGCCCCGGGCGTTGGAATCCGGAAGCCGGAAGGTCAAAGTCCGAGTGCGGCGCTTTCCGCTTCTGCACATGCACACCTCTGCGGGCTGCGGGAATCCTCGCGGCCGGAGCGGAAGCGGGATGTGCTGCGGAGCACGGAGGTGGGGTCGGCCCATCTATGGACCGGGGTCCCCCGGGGAGGGGCGGGGCCGGGGCGGAGCATGCGCAGACGGGGAGGGGCGGGGCGGGGCCCAGCTTCCGAGAAGACTGCTTCCCCTAGCAGAGCCCCTGGAAAGGCAGCACCATGCCTGTTATCTTGGGTTACTGGGACATCCGCGGAGTGAGTGAGGCATCCATCCACCCACCTGGCCAGATGGGACAGGGGTGCGGTGGGGACGGGAGTGCTGAGCAGCTGGGCACGCACTTGAGCACCTTTGCTGGCGCTGGCCCTTCTTGACCTGCCTGGCCTGGTACCTTGGGCCCTGATGGGAAGTGACATGGGGCACAGGGAACAGCTTCCCTAGGGAGTTCAGAAGGGTCTTCTGACCTGCTCCTTGCGGTATCGGGGTGCAGGAGTCAGGACCCCTCAAGGCCACCGCTTCTCCTGCTTTCTCTCCAGCTCGCACATTCCATCCGGCTGCTCCTGGAATACACTGGCTCAGACTACGAGGAGAAGAAGTACACCTACGGGGGCGGTAAGGGCGCCGTGTGTGGGCCCTCTGCCATTTTTAACATGCTTTGTAAAAAGCAGCCCTTGCCCCCACCTCTGCATGCCACCTGGGGCCCTGTGGCTAAGCAGCAGCAGGGGCCTGCCTGTGCAGGACACCGGGGCTGGGGCGGAATTGCTGCCGCCCACAGTAATGAGGAGGGGGGGTTACCCCCTCTGGAGACGCCAAACCAAACCCCTGCTGTGGAGGCTGCCTCACCTGGCAAGCCTTACTCCTGGGAAGATTTGGCTTGGTGGGTCTCTGAGCTCCCAGAACCCCCTGCCCCAGGCCCACTGGGCAAGGCCTCCTGGATGGTTTCTGTGGGCGGGAGGTCCGATCCTCAGAACACAGTTCTCATTGGATTGTTTCCACCTCAGCTCCTGACTATGACAGAAGCCAGTGGCTGAATGAGAAGTTCAAGCTGGGGTTCGACTTTCCCAATGTAAGTCGGGGTGGGGGCAGGGACAGGTGGCCCGAGGCCTGGAGGTGTTAGGGTGCCGAGCCCTCTGCCCTCCTCCCCCTCCTGGTTCTCTCCACTGCCTCTCCGTGTGTTCCCTATGGCAGGTCATGCGGGTGCTGTACACATATGATTGAGGGCCTCCATGGGTCAGGCCCTCCGTGTGCCGGGTCCCAGCTGTGTCCTTGCTCAGGGGCCGGGGCGCTGGGGGCCTGGTGGGATAGCAGAGCTCCCTATTGCTCTTGCAGCTCCCCTACTTGATTGATGGGCCTCACAAGATCACCCAGAGCAACGCCATCCTGCGCTACCTTGGGCGCAAGCACAACCTGTGTGAGTGGGCAGAGGCAGGGGCAGGGAAGGGGCACGGCCTGGCTGGGGGGAGGGGAGGATGCCAAGGGTGAGTGTCTGATGATCTGGTTACAGGTGGCGAGACAGAAGACGAGAAGATCCGAGTGGACATCTTGCTGAACCAGGCAATGGACACCTCCAACGACCTGGCCAGGGTGTGCTACAGCCCCGACTTTGTGAGTTCTCCGTGGGCTGGTCCAAATCAGGATTTGAGTGGAAGTCAGGACTCGGAGCTCCCAGCTACAGTGGTCCTGTGTGCCAGCTGAACCCCTTAGAACTAACTTAGATCTTCCCTGGAACCCTCATTACTGCTGCCATCACCCTCACTCTCCCCCAACAAACACAGAATCAATCCCCTCCAGTTTAAAAGTCAAATCAACTCCCCTGTGTGGAAACTAAGGGGTTAAAAAGCTGGGGAACTCTACCCTGTTACTTAGGAGCTTCTCAGGGGTCCTGATGACCAGCAGCAGTGTCGCCCAGAGTCTCTCTGCAGGGATGCCCTGCTGTCCCTCCTCCCTGTCAGCATCTCAAAGTCTCCTGGTCATTCAGGAGGCCATTCAAATGCCCTCCCGGTTCTTGTGCCCCCGACCAGCCAGAGCCCGACACCTGCCCCTGAGCTCCTGTCCTTGTTGCTGTGCCTCTGAGTGCTTCCCTCCACCATGGCCTCAGCCCCTGTGCCTGCTGACAGGCAGGTGGATGGAGAGCACAGGGGCAGTCAGATCAGTGTCACTCGCCTCTCTGCCTTCTGTTGCCCTGACAGAGGGGCCTTGAACACAGTCTCCACTGTCCCTCTGCCCCAGAGTCAGTACGGACTCAGAGGGACCCTGGGGGACAGATAGAACTGCTCCAAGGGCCCCCAAGACTGTAAGTCTTTCCTGGAGCTGACCACTCCTCTCTGTCGCAAGGAGTGGCAGGCGGGTTTGAACTGCTGACCTTGTAGTTAGCAGCCTGATGTCTAACCATAGTAGGGGTCTAAAGAATTCTGGCTGGATTAAATGGAAGCCTGTGACCAGGGAGGGGCAGTCTGAGGAGGATGGCAGCTCCCCCAGGGCCAGCTGGGTCAGTCAGCAGTGGGGTAGCTGCCTTTCTCTGGGGAGGGAGAGTTTCTGAGGGAGGTGACAACTCTTTTCTGCCTCAGGAGAAGCTGAAGCCACAGTACTTGGAGGCCCTGCCTGGAAAGATGAAGCTGTACTCGCAGTTCCTAGGGAAGCGGCCGTGGTTCGCAGGGGACAAGGTAGAGGGGAAGGAGATGGTGACAGGTTGCTGTCAATCTTCCTGATGGTGGCACCTCAGTCCCACTCCTCCTTGGCTTTCTGCAGATCACGTTCGTGGATTTCCTGGCTTATGATGCCCTTGACATTCACCGTGTCTTTGAGCCTAAGTGCCTGGACGCCTTCCCAAACCTGAAGGACTTCATGGCGCGCTTCGAGGTAATGTCCCTGACCCTCTTCTATGCTTCCGTTTCCTCTCCCTTCTCCATGAGGCTGTCTGAGTTTCGGAGATTCAATGAACAATGACCCCCATTTACAGCGCATTGGTTTCAAGCCAGGACTCGGGCTAAGCATTGACATATCCAGCACCCGCTTTACCCTTCACAGTCCTACTCCAAGCTGGACAGAACTATGAGCCCCTTTTTCTAGATGAGGAAACTGAGGCGCAGGGGAGGGGCGTTTCAAGGTCACACAGCCTTTCACCCTGGGCTTCCCGTCAGTGCCCAGGGGCAGGAGCCAGGGCCTCTCTTTTAGGGAGAAGGCTGACCTTCTCTTGACTGAGTTTCACAGTCCGTGGAGAGTCGCTGAGGCAGAACTGAGGCGTGTGTCTGTCGCTGACAGTGCTAGGCCGGTGAGAAGGTTGGCTCAATATTAGTTCCCAAGACACAGACTTATTGATACTTGGCCCCCAGAATGCTTTGCGGCACTTGGATCCGCGCCTGGGCCAGTGGGAATTCGCGGGTCTGCAGAGGTGCTGGGGTGGAGGGTCTGTGTGGGTGCCCCTGGGAGGACTTTCTCCAGGGTTCTCTGGTGGACCAGAGTGCTCCCTCCTCTTCTGCCGGTTCTGCCTCCTCACTGTTGAAGGCTCCCGTCTCTGAGATGGTCAGTGCGGGTAGTGTGCCTCATGTCCACTGACGCGCTCCTTGGACGAGGCCCTGGGTCAGGCACAGCGGGGCCTGCAGAGCTGGCCCTGCCCTGGAGCCCGCCCTCCAGCAGCACATGTGCGGACACGGGCTGGACACGCCCCTTACAGCCACTTGTCCATTGCACTTGACCACTCGGTTTCAGAGCAACCCAGTCTAGGTGGTCCTAGATTTGGGAATTAGAGGCAGTTAGCCAGCGGGTGGTCAGCTGGAGTTCATGGTTCCTTCCCATGAAGACATGTGTTCCCTTGTTAGTTCTCATCTGGTTCTGGTGCTGGTCCAGGCTGAGCCCCTGGGAGGTGACAGAAGAGCTCAGAGGCCCGTGAAGGTCAGCTGTGGATGGCGGCCTGCAGTCTGCTGGGGCTTGATCTCACTGGCTGAGCGAGGTCTAGGGGTCTTTGAGCTGATCTGTCCTGCTGTGATAGCCCCAGCCCCCTGACTCTCAGACTGCCCAGCTGGAAGCACAGTGAGCCTGGGCTCAGGTATTGGCTGTGGAGCGTGGACTCCCCCAGTGGAGAGATTAGAGTCCGGCCCTGCCCAGCTCTGCTTTCCCTTCTCCCCTTTGCCAACCTTCAACCAGATCTGCTGAGTCATTCATTCCCAGAGCGCTGGGAGTGACTGTAGGCTGGCAGACGGACCCTGGGCCCCTTTCTGCTGCTCGGGCACCTCTATGTGTGCAGCTCTGGGGAGCTGGCCAGGCGCCTCGAGCCTCCCCTGCAAAAGTACGAAGTCTTTTCCACAGGGAGTGTGAGGTCTTCCGGTGGGGGCGGGGAGGGAGAAGGAGCCCAGGCCTGGGAGAGACAGCCAGGGTGTGTTCCAGGCCTGAATCAGTCAGCAGGAGGAAGACGTTGAAGTCTCTGCACCTCAGTTTCCCTTCAGAGAAATGGTGATAGTAGGGTCTGTCAACATCATCCTGATACTTGTTTTAAGAAGCCGTTTTATTGACATGTAGTTTATATATCATACAATACAATGACTGAGCATATAAAAAGAGCTTTCCAATCATCACTACAACCAATATGAAGCATGTTCTTATTTCTTGTACTCATGATTATTAGCTTCCCATTTCCCCCAGTCCCCCCTCCCCATGCCATAACACGAGGACACTATGAATCAATTGGGTACAGTCGCTATCGATTTACCAATCCTGCATTTCACAGACACAAAAACTTAGAGAAAAAAAACAAGAACAAAACCAATAGCAAAACAAAACGGAGAGAAACCTCAATGGAAAGAAAGGAGACAATATTGAAAACCAGGATGAGTTTAAAGTGGGTCAGAGGAGAGAACAAACGGTGAGGTTGTATCTGAACCGTCGCTTCCCTAATCGATGTAGCAATCCACTCTGCCCATTAGCAATGCTATTCACCCGAGCCAGTGCTCAGAGGGCTGCGGCTTAGTCGCATGAGGACCCTGCACATGGGTTTGCACTTTCCCTGTCATCCATAGCCTTCTGCACCCCAGGGGCTCAGAAAGCAAGCTCTAATGCATTCCCTGCTCCAGTCTTAGATTTTAGTCCCTGCAGTCCTTGGATCATGCAGGTTAGTGTGCGTCGTCCGTGTGCATTTAGCTGACACCTCACCTAGAAGGTTGCTTGTGTTTCACACCGCGGTTAGATGACGCTTGTTTGAAAGCAAGCCTTGAAGACCCCAGCCACTATTCATTGGGATAGTGGGATACCCTCGATTCTTCACCACGCTTTGTGATGCTCTTGTAGGCAGCGGCCAAGGAAAGGTCTCCGGCGCATAGTGACCGTGTGCGCAGCAGGAGGAAGCACTGCCCAGTCCTGCCCCATCCCCACCACCGTGATGCCGCCACTGTGTCACTCCGTCTCGTCAAGGGCCTTCCTCATTTTAACTGTCCCGCCACGTGACCCAACATGATGTCCTTCTCCAGGGACTGGGCTCTCCTGACAGTAATGTCCAAAGCATGCAAGGCAAAGGCTTGCCATCCTTGCCTCTAAGGAGCACTCTGGCCTTGCTTCTTCCAACGCAGATCAGTCTGTCCTGTGAGCAGCAATGACACATTCAGTATTCTTCTCCAGCCCCACAATCTAAATGTACCTATCCTGCGGTCTCCTTTATTCGATGGCCAACGTTCACATGCACATGACTCCATGGAGAACACCATGGTTTGGGGCACGCACACCTTCGTCCTCAAAGAAACATCCTGTGCTCGTCAGTACTCTGCAGCGGTCTTGTGCAGCAGATGTACCTAATGCAGCACAACTATTGATCCCTTCACTGCTGCTTCCGGGAGCATTGATTGTGGGTCCCAGTAAGACAAAATCCTTCATAACCCCAACCTTTCCCCATTTACCACCATGTTACCTACTGGTCCAGCTCTGAGGATTAGGGCCTTCTTTTTTTTTAATCGTTTTATTAGGAGCTCATACAACTCTTATCACAATCCATACATACATATCAATTGTGTAAAGCACATCTATACATTCATTGCCCTCATCATTTTCAAAGCATTTGCTCTCCACTTAAGTCCTTGGCATCAGCTCCTCTTTTTTTTCCCTCCCTCTCTACTCCCCCCTCCCTCATGAGCCCTTGATAATTTATTAATTATTATTTTGTCACATCCTGCCCTGTCCAACGTCTCCCTTCACCCCCTTTTCTGTTGTCCGTCCCCCAGGGAGGAGATCACAGGTAGATCCTTGTAATCGGTTCCCTCTTTCCAACCCACTCTCCATCTACCCTCCCAGGATTGCCCCTCACACCTTTGGTCCTGAAGGTATAAGGTATCATCCGCCCTGGATTCCCTGTGCTTCCAGCTCCTATCTGCACCAGTGTACAGCCTCTGCTCTGGCCATTCTTGCAAAGTAGGATTCGGATCATGATAGTGTGGGGAGGGGGTCTTCTTACACTGAGTTGTAATCCATACTGAAATAGTAGTCCACACTTTGTCAGCAAGTGCTTCGATCCTCACTTTCAGCAAGCAAGGTGGTGTCCGCAGCATACCCACAGGTTGCTAATAAGCTTCCCTCCAATCCTGATGCCGCATTCTTCTGCATATGATCTAGCCTCTCTGGTGATTTGCTCAGCACACCGATTGACCACATGTGGTGAGAAGATACAACCCTGACTCACATGCTTCACCTTTCTTTATTTTAAACCATGAGATATTTCCTTGTTCGGTTCCTACAGCTACCTCTTGATCCAGGAACAAGTTCCACATGGCACAACGACATGTTCCGGAATTCCCATTCTGCTCATGGCTAGCCACATTTTATTACGGTCCACAGTCGAGAGCCTTGGCGTGGCCAATGAACCACAAGTAACTATATTTCTGATGTTCTCTGCTTTGAGTTAAGTTCTTTCTGATATCAGAAATACTATCCCCTGTTCGACATCCTCTTCTGAATCTGGCCTGAACCGACAACGCCCTGTCAATGCACTGCTGGGTGATCTTAAGCACAATTCTACTTGTCTGAGATTTCAGTGACATCCTTCTCTAGTGTGAGCGTTCTGTTGGGTCACCTTTCGTTGGAATTAGCACAAATATAGATTTCTTCCAAGCACATGTCCTGGCATAGACGAGTGAGTGCTTCCAGGGCGTCTTCCATTTTCTGAAACAATTCAGTTAGTGTTCTGTCACTTGCTGGAGTTTGCCTTTCTTCCCTGAACTCCATTGGTCCTTGCTCACATGCTACCTCCTGAATGGTGGACGGTCCACTAGTTCTTTCTGGTCCAGTGTCTGTGTTTTTCCATCTTCTTGTGAAGCTTCCTGCATCATTCAATTTAGAATCTCCCAAAACTGCAATTGGAGGCTTGAATTTCTTGAGCTCTTTCGGTGTCAGATGTGCTGAGCATGTTCTCCCCTTGGGTTCTCTCATTCTAGGCCCTGACGCATTCCACTGTAATGTTTGCCTTCGTCCTCCAGAGCCACCCTGTGAAGTTCTCTGTTCAGCTCCTTGACTTCATCCTCTCTTCCATTTGCTTTAGCTGCTCTCCAATTAAGAGCAAGTTTCAGAGTCTCTTCGGGCATCCACCTGGATATGTCGTTCCTGTCTTTAATGACCTTTTGCTTCACATCTGTTCTTGAGATGTTCTCAAAACCCAGGTGCCATCCTCAAGGTAATATTTTGGCTCCTGTCAAAATTTTTCATTTTCATCAGCTTCATCCTGACCTTACATATGAGCAATTGATGGCCTGTCCCACAGTCGGCCCCTGGTCTGGTTTTAGCTATTGAGCTTCTCCATTGTGTTTTCCCACCGATGTAGTCGATCTGGTCTCCGTGTTCCATCTGGAGAGGCCCATGCATCTAGCCGCCTTCTGTGTGGTGAACACAAGTTGCTGGCTTGACAAAGTCCTATCAAGTGACCTCCCACTTTATTTCTATCCCCAAGCCCGTTCGCTGACTGCTGTTGCTTCCCCAGCATGACAGACTGACAGACCAGTGGTGGTAGCACGTGGCTCTATTCTTCGGGGAGCTAATTGTTAGTCATGAGGGCTGAAGGAAGTGCAAGCTCGAAGTCCACTCCCAGGTCCCGTTCTCATGCTGGGTCATAATCTCTCTACCACTCACTGGCCCGCTTCTCATACAGCGATGGACGCTGCAGTGTGACAACGGCGTCTCACAGCCATCAGGACCCTCACGGTGTGCCCACTGAGACAGGCGACTTCTGAGACACCAGCCACTGAAAACCTTATGGCGCACAGGGGAACGCTGTCTGCTAGGGTCCCAGATGTTGAGCCCCTGAGGTTTGAGGCCATCAAAAATCCGCCCAGGGCAGAACTTCCTCCAAGTGGAGTTGACCTTAGTGATGTGAACATAGCAAACTTTCCGGCTCCTAATTTACTCGTGGGGGGGTGTGGGGGTGGGGAGAGGCCAAAATGGGTGTAGAAAGCGACTCTGACATTTGCTTTTGAACATGAAGTAGCATACGCAAGTGGAAGAGATGATGAAAGAAAACAACTGAAGAGCACAGCTTTCCCCCAGATCCTGGATGCTTCCTCCCCCCAACTAAAAAAAAAGAAAACAACTGAACACAAAAATCCCAACGGACAGCTTAAGACAAAGATTTGTAATAAAGTGTGCAACGACCTGGAGGCAGAAACCCAAGAGGGAAGGACACACCCAACACCTCTGCAACGGAAAGAATTGAAGGGAAATTCCAAACCTCGAGTCCAATCTTGAGAGATTCAATGGGCAAACTAGACAATGAGACAGAATGCATCAAAAGAAGATGGAAACAATACACAGTGACGGGACTCAAAAAGAAGTGGTTGACAATCAGACGTGTAGCATATTCAAGAATCCGGCTGCTCTGAAGGAATGGGTGCAGACAAGGCTGCAGGCAGGGGTTGGCAGAAAACCAACTGCAATGCCTGAGCAAGCCGAAGCACTCCCTTGTCTGTGGCAAACTGCTTGGAAGTCAGCTCCCTGCCAACCAATCGGAGAGATCCATTTCTGTGCCCACTGCTGACGAAGGTGATTTAACAGAACAACATCATCAATATCACATGAAAGTGAAAATAGGATAAAAGGTAACCGAAATAAGGTAGCAGCATTACAAACGAAGGGGCACCCCCAAACTGGAAAAGGCTCCACTGGACAGAGCTTTCATCGGTCACGTTTTCCCGCTAGATGAGCATCAAGCGATTCGCTCTGAGTCAGTGCACTCAGTGGTGTCCCCTGGGGTGGGGCTTTCTGGTCACAGTGAATTTTTTCATGAAAGCAGTTTCACTCAAAGCTCATTTTTTGTGAGGGCCAGTTTAAAGGAACAGCATGTGCCTGTGAAATTTTGTTCCCTGCTCAGGAACAATGCCGCAGAAACTGCAGTGATGTTGAACACAGCCTTGCTTGCTGGAAGCGAAGAGGACCTGGAGCAGTTGCTGATGTGGACCAAAGACTACAGCCTCGGTATGAGTTGCACCTCACTGTTAAGGAAACAAGTGGGCAAATAAACAGCAGCATCATTGCTAAAAGCAGAAAACATCAGGCTTTTCAAGCCTTTCATGTTCTTGGATCCACAACCAAGGATCCAGCAAGCACTAGGCAAGAAAGCAAATGACTCTCCCTGGGCATGCATGGTGCAAAGACGTCTCTCAAGAGGGAAAGAGTGAAGATGGCACTTTCTGAGGATCTCGGTGCCACTGGCTCAAGCTATGGCATGGTCAATGGCCTCACCTGCATGGAAAAGGTGGGCAGTGACTAAGGAAGGCCCGAGAAGAATCGATGGGATTGAATCATGGTGAAGAATATTAGCTGTATTTATCATGGACTCGCAGAGGAATGTACAGGCAGAATGTGCTTTTAAAAGCGAGGATGATGGGCTTGTGTCTCTGGAGGGGGCCGTGGTGCTGGGTAAAGTAGGTCAGTGAGAAACAGAACAGCCTAAGCCAGAGGGATCGACCCAGTGGCGGTGACCGTGGGCCCAAACATGACAGCTGTGATGTCAGTGCAGGGCCAGGCAGTGCTCTGTCCTGTTGCACATGGGGTCCCTGTTGAGTGGGCACTGACTTGATGCCATGAGCCACAGCACCATGTCGTCATCTCTGGTGGATGCCAGCTTCCCAGCACTGCAGGGTCTCCCTAGAGGGCACTCCTGTTGGGATAAGAGATGGTTTTTAAAGAAAGAGTTCTTTTACTAGATTCTTATTTTTAATTCAAAGGCTTTTTTATTAGAGCAATATATAAGGAATATAAGACATTATACTAGACAACATATAGGGAAAAATAAAAGATCAATATTTCATCCATAAGGAGAAAGTCCTAATACATGCTCTACTGTCATTGAGTCCATTCAGACTCATAGTAACCCATGAGTGCTTGTTGTTGTTATTGTTAGGTGCCATCAAGTCAGTTGTGACCCATGGCAACCCTGTGCACCACCCTGCCCCATCCTCACAATCGTTCCTCTGCTAGAGCCCACTGTTGCAGCCTCTTGAAGGTCTCCCTCTTTTTCCATGTCCCTCTGCTTTATGAAACATGGTCCTCCTTCTGGAGGGAGTGGTCTCTTAGGACAACATGTCCAACAAGACAGAGTTTCATCATTCTTGCCTCCAAGGAGCACTCTGCTCTTACATCTTCAAATCAAATCCATTTGTCCTTTTAGCCAGCCATTGAACTTTCAGTATCCTGCACCACCCCACTCCAAAGCATCTGTTTCTCCACTCTTCCTTATTCAGTGCCCAGCTCTCACATGCATGTGATGCCATGGAGACCACCATGGCTTGGGTCAGGCTCACCTTAGTCCTCAAAGAAACACCCTTGATCTTCAGAACTCCAAGGAGGTCTCGTGCAGCAGAGTCGCCTAGTGCAACACGTCCTTTGATCTCCTGACCGCTGCTTCCATGTGCATGGATTGTGGATCCAAGCAAGACAACATCCTTGACAGCTTTAACCTTTTCTCCATTTACCTCGATGTTAGTTATTGGTCCAGTTGTGGGGATTTGGGTTTTCTTACGTTGAGCTGTGACCCACACTGAAGGCTGCAGTCCTTGGTCTTTAGCAGCAAGTATTTCAACTATCGTCACTGTCAGCAAGCGAGGTAGTGTCACCTGCATATCTTGGGTTGTTAATAAACCTTCCTCCGATCCTGGTGCCATATAATCCAGCTTCTCTGATGATTTGCTCAGCAGACAAATTTAATAAGCATGGTGAGTGGAAACAGCCCTGATACACACCCTTTCTGATGTTCAACCATGCAGGATCCCTCTGGTCCATTCACACAACATGTACAAGTTCCAAATGAGCGCAATGCAGTGTTCCGGAATTCCCATTCTTCTCAAGGCTGTCTACAGATTGTTGTAATGCACATGGTTGAATGCTTTGGTGTAGTCAGGAAAACACAAGTAGACGCCCTTCCGATAGTCTCTGCTTTGAGCCAAGACCCATCTGACAAGAGCAATAATTTCCTTTCCTTGTTCCACATCCCCTTCTGAATCGACCGTGAACCTGTGGTATCTCCCTGTACATGGACTGCTACAACTGTTGTTGGATGATCTTAAGCATGTGATGTTGATGATATCGTGCTATAGTTTGAGCTTTTACTAGGTACTTCACAGGCAGCAAACCGGACCTTGTCTTTCTCACCCTCAGGGCCTGAAGAAGATTTCTGCCTACATGAAGTCCAGCAACTTCCTCCCACACCCTGTCTTTGGCAGGGAGGCTCTCTGGGGCAATAAGTAGGGCCTGGAAACCCAGGAGAAGGAAAAGGTGCCAGCCCTGTACCTGCTGCCCAGGAACACCAGCTTCCCAGTACCAGCCCATTCCTACCTGACCCCTGATCACTCGCTGCTCCTCCCTAGGCCCTTGCCCAACCCCATGGGATCGAGACCCTCTAAAGCCCCAGCTCCCACTTCCCTTCAGCCGGTCCCTCACCCCACCCCCCATCCCTTGTCCCTGCAGGGAAGCCAAGCTGCTGGCCCTTCCCTGATGCCATTTCTGCTCAGGGAAGTAGCACCAACCCATGTTTGCAGGGCTCATCCTGAGCTGCCCGCTCAGGATGCTGTGCAAGCAGTGCTTCTTCAGGCCCTGCCCCAGCCCCGCCTACTCCCGGGGAAGGGCGGGGCCACACTTGCTGAGTCTGTCCTCTCCGCTCCCTGGATGCAGAGATAACGGGCTGCTGGTGGTGGTGGTTAGGAGAGCAGGTGTCCTATTGCTTATGGTGTCCTGGGCAGGGCCTGAGGGGACTCTGGGGATGGGGGAGTAAGGACCAGCGTTATAAGAGTTCTTGCTCATTTCTGCCCAGTCTCCATACCCCTTTGTTGCTCACCATGGGGTCCCCACAGAAGGGCGTCTGTGACTGGGAACTTCGTTCAGCTTCCATCAAGTCCATGAGGCCCTGTGCCCGTGCTTCTGTGAGCACTGGAACTGTGAGGAGGGGACTGAGCAGGCTGCAGGGGTGTTACATCCTGGACACTCTCGCTGATTCTGATTACCCCCCCCCCCCCCCGTTCTCACAATAAAGTTAACAGAATGCATCCCAATCTCGTGTCATTGTCATTCACCTTGGCTTTCACCTATCTGGAGCATCAATTCATTAAGGAGAGCATTCACATCTCATTGAACTGTTTATGTCTGATGCCCATCACAGTGCCTGGTCCTCAGTAAATGTGGAGTGGAAATTGGTAACTTGAAAGAACAGTCCTGGGGAAGTTCTTGGAGATCTCTCCAGTCATGAATGGGATTTGGAGATCTGGCAATGGCTCTGAGCCCATGGCGGTCTACAATGAAGGCCCGAGATTGAAGCCCAGCATGTCTGGGAGAAGACGGCATTGGTTCTCTCTAGTTACTGATTGGACTCCTTGACCTGAATTGGGCAGACTGACTTTGTTGGACCAAATTGGTCAGATCTAGCTGTTCAGGAGGCGGTGGCCTTTATTCCCTCCATCTACCAGGAGCAGGACTCAGAACCAGCTGAGGAAGCAGAGTCCTCAGACCGTGGTCAGTCTGTGTCACACCCTTCGAGCCTTGGTCCCCAGCAGAGAGAAGTTTGGGAGAACAACCTTATTACAGATGGTCGCTGCCTGCAGTGCACTTCCTGCAGTTATTAAATAGAAGGGCGTCCAGAGGAGTCACATTAACACTGGTTAATAAATGGCTCCTTTAAAAAGATAACACTGGTGAGATAAAATTGTAGCAAAGGGAGCGGTTTCAGAACCAGATAATGTAAAAGTTAAGCTGAACATCCGTTAAACTTGAAAACAAGCTCCGAAAGACAGAAACGCTGAAAACAAAAGGGAAAGAAAACTCCGATAACTGGAACAAATAATGTCAATCTGATTGAAATGGGCGTGTCTGTACGCAGAGCAGGGTTCGGCCAGCATCTTCTGTCACAGAGGTCAGATAGGAAACGGGGTGGCTTTGCAGGTCACGTGGCCTCAACCTGTCCTGTTCCATACAAAGCTGAATGGAACGTTATCTTCATAAACCAGTACCTATCACTGGCCAAGTCCTGAGCTGGAAGCTCAATGTCTCGGTGATGTTTCCAGGAGCCTTCCAGTCAGCTTTGGCTGGTAACAAGCCTACGCACCACGGAATGAGACACTGCTGGGTCTCTCCACAGTCTCATCATTGTTCTTAGGTCTCCAGCCATTGCTGCGCCCTCTGCACGAGTCGACTTTGTGATCGTTAAGGTGTGTCCACTTGGCTCGACCATGATTCTCAGTGGTCGGGCAGGTAGAATAGAGTCACCCCTGTGATCAGAGCTAGAACAGTGCGATCGTGTCCATGACCCAATCTGCTGGGAGCAGCCCGTCAGCTGAAACTGGGAGTTCCTTCGAGGTGTGGCCTGTGAAGATGGGCAGACTTCATCTCACGGGTTTTGGACATTTCACGAGGGACCAGTCCCCAGAGAAGTAAAGTAGAGGGGCAGCAAGAAAGAGGCGGGCCCTCGGCGAGATGGATTGACCCACCGGGCGCACGCATAGGAACAGTTGTGAGGAGAGCGCAGGGCCCGGCGAGTTTTATTCCGTTGTGGGTTGGGTTGCCATGGGTTGGGACCAACTGGATGGCATTTAACCACAGCAAGAGCACACACACACAGAAGCTGGTTTGCCACGGCTCATCTGTCAGTGTGTCACACTGTGGAGCTTGCATGTTGCTGTGATGCTGGAAGCTGACCTTGGGTGCTATTGAGTTGGTTTTGATTCGTAGTGACCCTGTGAACAACAGAATGAAAGACCGCCCGGCCCTGCTTCATCCCCACAATCATTGTCATGGCCAAGCCCATCACTGCAGTCACGGCATCAATCCAGTTTGTCAAGAGTCTTCCTCTTTCTTGTTGCCCCTCCTCTTTCCCAAGCATGATTTCCTTTCCAGGGACTGCTCTTTCATGATATCATGTCCAAAGTACATGAGAAGATGCCTCATCAACCTTGCATCTAAGGAGCATTCTGTTTGCCTTCTTCCAAGACAGATTTGTTTGTTCTTTGGGCAGTTCCCAGCTCTTCGAATACTCTGTATTGGACAGGGTTCTCTAGAGAGACAAACCAGATTGCTAGTAATTATATATAAATATATTTATAAAGATAGATATATAATTCAAGAAATGAACCGTTAAATTATATACAGCTAGATAATACGAGAAATTAACAGTTAAATTACAAAGCAGTGAGACACTAGCAGTCCTTCAAGTTTTGAGAGCTGCCAGTTGCCAGTCCCCTTCTGTAGAGAGAGCTGGGCTATATATACCCAGGCAGCAAACAGCAAGGCAGGTCCCCAGCTGTCATCAACTGTCAGTCCCCAGCTCCAGCGAGGAACATTCCAATCGTGTGGGCTTAAAGGGACCTCAACTTACAGCGACACAGTCCACAGGCTAGGCATCCCACAGGTAGTGTACCCCTTTAAACTGAGGCACAGAACAAGCAAGCCATTTATCCCTCTGCCCTTCAGTTATTCCTACTTGTGCTTATCGGCCAGACTGCACCATAAACTACCGCAGCCTCCTAGTCTGAGCTAGCATCGCCATTCACCTGAAGTGCAGGGGAGCCGCCAATATCTCTAGTACCAGCAGGGTCACCCATGCTAAGCAGCTTTCACATAGCTTCTGCGTAAGAACAGGTGAGGCAGAGGACTGGGCTGTCCCCTTCGGAGGGATTAACTTCTGAAAACTTGCTCTATAGCAGCAGAACGTGCTTGGATTTAGTGCTGGACGATGATTCCTCAGGCTAGAAGATGCTCAAAATAGGACCAGGGAAGAGTTGTCTTCTCAGAGTTGGCCTTAATGGTGGAGCCAAGTTCCATGACCTTTATTTCGCTGAAGTGACGTGACTCCAAATGAGAAGGAAGAATTGCCAGCACCCATTAATCATCTGAATGTGGAGTGGATGATGGATGCTTCCAGGAAAATCAGAAGTGGCACAAAATGACAGGGAACAGATAAAGATAGACACCCTAGACATTAGTGAGCGGACACGGACTGCTGGTATCGGTCATTTTGAATGTTATGATCTTGAAGGACTATGCCGGAAATTTAAGAGGAATGGGTCAAATTAGTCATCACAAAGAACATTTTAAGATCTAGCTTGAAGTGCAGTGCAGTCTGTGATGGGCTAATAACTATACATGTACAACGGTTATTCACATGTATGCACCAACTCCTAAAGCCAGGGATGACAGTTAAAGAACGCTGCTAGTTCTTAGATCTGAAATTGTTTAAACATGCAATCAAGAAATTGCTTAAACATGCCACTGATATTCACTGCTGATTGGAATGCAAAAGTGGGAAAGAAAGAGGATCAGCCGCTGGAAAACAGGATCTTGATGGTGGAAATGAAGCTGGAAAATGTATGCTCAGTTTGCAAGACCAATGACTTCATTCCAAATGTCCTTTTCCAACACCTCCTATAGGCATGGACCTGGCCAGGTGGAATTCAAAAGAATCAAACTGACAGCATCTGCAGGAAGAGCAGATGGAGAAGCTCAGCTTCAGCAGCCGAAACAAGGCCGGGCCGACTGTGGAAGAGACTCTTCATTGCCCCTCGGGTTGAAGTTGAAGAAAATGAACGAAGTCCACGAGACCCAAAATCAGACCTTGAATCTATCCCGTCTGAATTTAGAGAAAAATTCAAGAACAAATCTGATGCCTTGAACACAGGCGAATAACTGAAGTCCCAATGAGCTGTGAGATCGCACCAAGAACCACCAGACATGAAGACAGCAAAGGTCATTAGAAAGACAGGAAAGAAAGACGAGGTCAAAAAGGATGCGACAAGAGACTCCGAGTCTTGCTCTTAAGTACAGAGAAGCTAAAGCAGCCGGGGGAATGATGAAGCGTGCGAGCGGAACAGAACATTTCAAAGGACAGCTCGAGAAGACAAAGAATTGCAATGGAAGGTGAGAAGACTTGGAGCTAGGAAAATATGCCCCGTATTTCTCTTCCGGAAAGGACTGGAGAAGAAAGACGTTCGAATCCCGAGCTGCAAAACTGAAAGAGTCCATGGGCAGCATATGGGACGCCATAAGGAGGATCAAAAGAAGATGGACGGAACACACAGAGTCATTGTCCCAGACGAACTGGGCGGCATCCATCCATGTCGTGAGGTGGCGTGTGATGGAGCACCCCTAGCGCTGAAAGAGGAAGCCAAGCTGCAGGGAAGGCGTCGGTGACAAGGCTCCGAGAATTAGAATCGTGGGGTTGGCAAAGAATGTTGACTGGACCACGGGTTGCTGGTAGAACAAACAAATCTGTCTTGGAAGCTGCTTCTCAACAATGGGGATGGTGGGCAGGACGTCCAGGTCGGTAAAGTAGAGGGCCTGCAAAAGAGGAAGATCTTCGATGAGGTGGATCGATTCCGTGGCTGCAACAGTGTGCTCAGACAGAGCAGTGATGGGAGGCTGGCAGTGCGTGCTAAGCGTGCTCTGAGTTGAGCCCACTGGACAGCACTGGCAACAGTGTTTTCTGAATAGCCTACAGTTACATGAAGGGATATCCCAGAGCCTTCCTCCCGGCCCAGTGGTCGGGACCTGTGGGTCGAGACCCCTTTGGGTGTCGAATGACCCTTTCATAGGGGTCGGCTAAGACCATCGGAAAAACACATAAATATTTCCCAATATATAATCACATATTGGTTTTTTTTATCCAAAATGGGTTTATTAGAATGGCTTCCCACTCATCGTGACTCAGGGTCCTTTAGTGCTGCTTCCGTCTGAAGGAGCGTCCTGGGAGCCTTGCTTTCCCTCCTGTCGGCTGACAGAGGACTGGAGAGCAGCCAGCACACAAAACTACTGTTTGCGCATGGCTGAAGACCGTGGTGATTTTATAGCAGCCTGGGCATTTGACGTCCATGGAGTAGGAATTGGGGCTCTCTCTGCACCAGGCGCTTCTCCCTGTGTTTTCTCTTCTCCCCTTCGGGAGCGGGGTGAAGGAGATCCTTTGCGAGAGGCATGATCACCGAGCGGTCGTTAGAGCCGGAAAGGCAATCACATACTGCTTTGTGATTAATCACTCTGCTTTAATTATGTTCCAGTTGTAACAATGAAAATACAATCCTGCCTGTCAGGATGTATTTGATGATTGCATGATGATTCATAACAGTAGCAAAATGACAGTTATGAAGTAGCAATGAAAATAATTTTGTGGTTGAGGGTAGCCACAACACAAGGAACTGTATTAAAGGGTCTCGACATTAGGAGGGTTGAGAACCACTGTCCTAGCCCCTGGGGATGTGGTTTAAGGCCCCAAAGGACCTAAAAAGAACAGTCGCTCCGAGGTAAAGTTTCCTAAACTGTCCCTCTCGGGATGGAGCTGACCTCCGGCCAGTGGGCAGCAGGACTTGGACTGAGGGACAGTGGTTGGGTCTGAAACTGCAGGTTCCCCAGGCAGGAGGGAACCACCGCTGATGGACCACACTGGGTGTTTCCCTGATTGGGGGTGGAGTCGAGGATCCCCGGAGGGCGCTGCGAGGTGGGCAGCAAGGCTGGCAGGGAGTAAGAGCGCGTGCGTCAGGTACTGGTTCCTTCGAGATGTCATATTGATCACCTTGAAGCGCAGAGACCACCAGACTTCTGCTGCTGCTGAAGGGCAGAATCGGGCCTGATGGCCAGGGGCTCCCCTCTCTCCCTCTTGCCTGCACCCTCTCCAGAATCAAGGAGCTTGCTGCCCCTTCTGTAGTCAGTGGGGTGAGCTTGGAGGACAGGGGCAGTTTCTACTTGGGTGCAATTACCCTGAATTGCTATGCCAGTCACCTTGCCCCCAAGGCACAGTGTAACTGCTAGAGGGTTCAGGGTTGGTGTCCCTGCTGAGGTCAGGGGATCTGAGGTGAGTCCCAGCCAGTGTTAGATAAGCAAATGAAGCACAAGTTTACTGGAGTTTGCTGACTCATTTGGGAGGGAATCGTGTCACTCCACCCCACCCCACCCCACCCCCCCACCTCCCCCATTCACCACATCAAAGTTTCTGCTTCTAGGTCGGGAGAAGAACTTAAAAGAGATAAAAGGCAAGTCAGGAGGCAAGCAGCCTCCACAGAGGAGGAGTCTCAGCCACCACCACCCCACCCCCACCATCTGCCCCCTGCCTCCCCCTCTCTGGTAATCGCTACGAATCACAGGGCTCTATAGCACAAGAGATGGGGGGTTCTACTTCTTTATCAAAGTAACACCGTGCGTGTGAAAGCCAGACAGTGGATACGGAAGACCGAAGAAGAGCAGATGCCCTGGGAGGACGGTGCTGGTGCAGGAGACTGAAAGCACCTTGAACTGCTGGAAGAACAAGCCCTTTAGGCAGTGGGAGAAGGACATCCAGAGGGCTCCATGGGAGCAAGGTCTGTGAGACTTGGTCTTACATGCTTTGAATAGGTTCTCAGGGGACCCCGGTCCCTGAAAAGGGACATCGTGTTTGGTAAATCGAGTGTCGGTGGAAAGGGGGAAGGCCTTCAGGGAGATGGGTGGGCACCAGGCTGTAACAATGGCTCCGACAGAACAACCGATGGAAGGGCGGCACAGGACACAGCGGAGTATTGCTCTGCTGCACATCCGGGCATTGTGTGACAACTGACTTCACCGTACCTAACAACCGGACAGAGAACCAGAGGTGGGGTTTTCTGCTTCTGTATAAAATCATGAGAGTTGCTTGAATGACCAACTGAATTCTAGTCGGAGCTGGTGCCACGTCACCTAACCTGTTTGCATTTTAGATATCAAGTTAAAACTTGGAAGTATTATGTATTTGTATGTTCCTACATCAGTGTACGCTTAAATAAGGCATATAGAGAGGATATGCACCTATCCTCGACTGCAAGCTATTACAAACATTGTGTACAGATGCTTTTGGGGGGTGTAGTCCACTGATTTGGAATGCTCTGGAAGAAAGAAGTTTCTAACGTAGACAAAACTCTCTAAAACTTGAATGACAAAAACCCAAGAATAACATTCTGAAGGTCTTGTCTCTGAAGGACCCTGCTACGTAGAAGCTGAAGATCATATGCTGGCCCAAGACCCAGCAAACGCCTTAGCTGACTGCTGGAGAAAGATACCGCAATAGCATATTCACGCAGAGAGAGGCCCGGAGGGATTCCCAGAGGCGATGGTCAACGGTCAGAGACAAGCGCTGATGAGCAAAAGTGGGGAAGTGCACACTCAGGATCGCCTTGCATCCGACTAAGACGTGTGTCCTCAGCATGGCCGACCCACCACCTCACTGCAAACCGACGTTAGCCAGAACACTTCACATTCCCCGGGACGCCAGGCATGAATTGGCAGCAATACGCAACCAGCCAGGTGAGGTGGATTTAAAGGAACTGCCAAGGCTGTTTTCAATCTTGTCCTATTGCCAACCACAGACCCCTGCCCAATCGGGTCCGAGTGGGAGAAAGCAGCCTTTGAGGGCCCTGACACTTACAAATTGACTTTACACACATGGATTGTAATCATGCTCTGGTTCCCTTCTGTTTTATTCTCTGGGCGGATTAAAGTGTTTCTTGCCAGAAAGCATGGTCCTAACTGTGGCAAAGGAGGTTGCTGGAGTTTGTTTTCCACCTGGGCTGCTTCCCACTCACCTCTCCGGTAGTGACACTCAACTCCTGTACACAGTTGGAGTCTCTGAAACCCGCCAGAGCAGGTGTACCCACTCCTATAGTGTCATGGAATTGACTCGAAGGCAGTGACTTTCGGATTTTTTTGAATCATTAAGGAGTTGTCTCTGAGTGGTGCAAATGGTGGCTGCTGACTAAAAGGTTGGAAGCCTACGTCCACCCAGAGCCTCTTTAGAACAGAGGCCCAGCAATGGAATTCTGCAAAATCAGCCATTGACAACTTTCTAGTGTTTGAACCCAAAATTGGCTTGTCAAGTACATTCCTTGACAGCCCCTCTCCTCCCCGAGATGCAATGAGCCGCCCGATCTTTCCAATAACTTCCTTCTGTTTGAGCACAAAGAATCTGAAATGTTAGGTCAAGTCCTCTCAGGTCTGTCTTCAGAGAAGATACTGTCTCTAAGACCGTAGACTCAAGCCCGCCTGCTTTAGACCACTGGCCGAAGCCCAAGGTTCCTCCTGGACTTGGACTTGCTTTTGATGGACTGTCATGCCCGTTGGTGTGTGGGAGAGATGACGGTTGTCCTTCAAAGCCGGTCTCCTATTCTGCCCTGGAAATCTGTGACTGTGACCAGCCACCTGTAGGACAAAGAGGAGGGCTACATGTTCCCATAAAGACCTCCAGCCTCAGAGCTTCAGGCAGGGCACCGTGAGGTGGGATCACGCGATGGACAGGTAAGGCAGATCCTCTGTGACGAGGTACAGGCATACCCCGTTTTAGTGTCTTTCCTTTACTGAGATTTCCAGCTGTTGCGTTTTTATGAAAGCAGGGTTTGTAGCAATCCTATTTCGAGCAGGTCTGTCAGTGCCTTATGTTGCCGACGGCACATGCTCATCATGCTTC
This sequence comes from Tenrec ecaudatus, assembly GCF_050624435.1. Lineage (NCBI taxonomy): Eukaryota > Metazoa > Chordata > Mammalia > Afrosoricida > Tenrecidae > Tenrec > Tenrec ecaudatus. The sequence goes on along the minus strand of NC_134530.1, from coordinate 143,987,215 downwards.
CGTGTCACGTTTCGGTAATTCTCACAAACTTTTTCTTAATAGTATCGCTCACGAGGAGTCCTGGTGGCATCTGAGCTGCTGAAATGGATCGTTTACTTCTTCAATACCTTTAGTGTTCCTCCTCTTCCCCCCTTTGGAGTTAAAAACTGCAGGAAGGGCACTGCAGGCAGAGCCCATCTGGGCACACTCCAATAAGACTCTGCTCTGTGTCAAGGCTGAAGGCTGCCTCAACAAGACCCCGCTGCCCCCTCTGGCCTCGGCCTCAGGAAGCTGCCCGTCCCCACTTCTCCACTGAGCGCTGACCCTGGGTGGACGCCCATCCCGCCTCCTGGCCTCCCAGACCTGCTCCATTTGGACCCAGCAAGCTAGGCCCGTCCGCCTCGGTCCAGGTGTTCAACCAGACACTGGGACTTAGTGTCACTGAAGCTAGAGTGAACCGATGGTGCATTCCTTCAGAATGCGGACGTGTTTGTCTTTTAATCTTCACATTAAAAACACCTTTTTATTGTGAAATGGGGAGAAAGTTGACAAACCCCATCAGCAGTCCATCAAATACTCATTCACATGTTATGTCAGTGACTGGACTCCCCGGGCACACCCACACTTAACCCCGTTCCCCCGTTTCCATTCTTTTCTCACCCAACCCTTCTGAACTCTGTCTTGGCAAATGCCGCCCTTCTGAGCTCCGGGGGTGGTTTACTCCGAGGAGTCAGACAGGCTGGTTGAACATCTTCGGACACGGGTTGAGCTATCTTCCTGGTGGCAGAGGGAGCTGTGCCTGGGGTTCTCAATCTCAACCAGGACTGCAGAATTTGGCGGGGCCTTACCTAGAGAGACCGCTCTCGGGTTGCCAACTTTACTCGAACATTTACTGTGTGAGGGACCTTGGTGGTGTAGTGGTTACTCGCTGGGCTGCGATCCACAAGGTTGGGAGTTCGAAACCACCAGCACCTCCTCGGGTGATAGTCTCGGAAACCCACAAGGGGTCCGCATGAGTCAGCTGGACTCGATGGCAGTGAGTTTGGTGTGGGTGTAGACATCAGAAATAAAGCAGCCAATGGGACATGAATTCTCTTCGCAATGAATGCATGCTCTGATTTGGCAAAGTCCACATAAAGCAACAGTGGTGACCCAAGGGACCTGCTCTGTTGAGATTTATCGTGAGAACAAAGCAGAGGGACAGGAGAGGCAGCGAGAGCTGCTGGGTGAGGGCGACAGGACCCGACACCCCTGTGGACTGCCCAGCTCCCTCTCCACTGGTCCAACGCCCTCAGAACCACACCCAGGGCCTCGTGGAAGCTTCATAATGAGGGTGTCAGGTGTCGAAGGGTCGTCCCTTCCATAGCGATCCCCACAGTGGGGAAGGTAGGGTCATGAAGAGGGGACAGAAATGAACAAGAAACCATCTCACTCTCTTTATACTGACATCTCCATCCACCCAGCCGTTGCCCTGGACACCACGTCTACCCCACACCCAGTCAACCACTACCACAACCTGCCCCAGTTCAGGCGGCACAGCAGGTGTGGCTCAGCCTTCCCCTGGGGATCAGACAGGTGAGAGCAGGCATCCAGGCAGCTCCTTGGAGGGGAGATGGCATTAGAAGCCGGACAGGCTGGGTGCCTTCAGTACAGAAGCAAGATAGGTGGTGAGGCTGGGAGGGGTCTTGGCTGGAGGACAGTGGAAAGTAAGGGTTTAAAGGGCTAGGATGCAGTGGGGTCGGGGTTGGGGTGGAGAGAGTGGCCTAAGGCCTTTGGGAAGGGAATGGCGAAAAAGGAAGGAAGGAAGGGAGGGAGGGAGGGAGGGAGGAAGGAAGGAAGGAAGGAAGGAAGGAAGGAAGGAAGGAAGGAAGGAAGGAAGGAAGGAAGGAAGGAGGGAAGAAAGAGACTCTGTTCAGGCCCTGAGGGTGGAGAAAACAAGGCTGGTGCTCAGGGTCTGCTGTCTCATGAGGGAGCTAGTACTTCCCACTGCAGGCACAGCCAGCAATCAGACCAGACAGACAGACATCTGAGGTGGGTAAGGGATGGGCCTTATCAGTCTCCCTGTGGTTTCTGGCCTGGTAAGGGCACTTCTAATTTCCTGTCCTCTTTGGGGCTCTGTGCTGCTTCTGTGCACCAACCTGTCTAGAGACTCCATGGCCAGGTGGACGGCTGCGATAATTTATTGTGCCAGCAATCTGGTTTTGTCTCTGTTGTGTTAGAACCCTGTCTAACACAACAGCCCTGCAGGCCTTCCTGGCCGTCCCTGCACAGGGGCAGCTCTCAGGCCTTTCTCAGGGGCGGGGTTGGTGGGCTTAACCTGCCGCCCTGTGGCGCCACAGACTATCAGACTAGAAAACCTCCCAATTTCCCTGCCGGGTAGATTCGCCTACCATCGTGGATCAGAAGGGAAACTGGGGTGCCCCTTTTCCTCGGACCTGCCTGGCTGCCCTGGGCAGGCCTGGCAATCAGCCTGAACACAACAAAGACAGCCCATTCCCAAAAGGGATTATGCTCACAGAGAGGTCAGGACAGGGGCTTTGACAACACTTGCTGAGAATGTTAATTTCCATCAAGGATATACTGAGTCAGAATCTACATTTTAACAAGGCCCCTGAGAAGATTCTAACATTGTGACGCTGATAGCAGATTCCATGCCTAGATTAAAATCCACTGGATTGCGTGCTTCAAAATAAGTGACCTTTACAGTGTGGGGATTATATTTGGGGGAGGTGCAGTAGGGGTAGGGGCTGTGGGTGGAGAAAGAGCAGGTAACATGACCCAGTCCTGGTGTGTTAGTTAGATTTATGGTGCCAACTAGGCCACCATAGGAACATGTGGGCAGAGTTTAATCAGGTCACGCTTGATTGGAGGGTCACCGAGATATAATACTTTGGGGCAGCTGTCATCCCCTCTCTCTTCCTCCCTGGTGATCTGATCAGCATGCTTAAGCTAGTTCTTGGCCTCAACTGTGTGTTGCACTACCTGTGGGCCAAGCCAACCCGTGGACCGTGTTGCTAGAACTTGAGGCACCTTCGAGACCTGTTTCGCCATGCTGCTGGTGCACACATCACTTGGCCTTGGGGCTGGTGGATCCTGTCTTTGTGCACCTTTTGAGTTTGAGATTCCCATAGGGGCTTGCTTCACTAAGCTCCCGAGCTACTGATTGTTGCTTTCCCACCCTGCTGTCTGCTGCCTGGGGGGCAGACTCTGCCTGTCTTGCCTGAGGGAAGCCTCCACTGTCTGCTTCCTTGACCTTGAACTGTCCTAAATTCAATGAAGGACCTTCAGTATATTAACAGTTCCACGAAAGTGAGTTGAACGGAGCCCTCTGTACTGTTGTGTGGACTAATTAGTCATTATATTTGTTCTCACTGTATAATCCTATTATATATGTGTGTGTGTGTGTGTGTGTGTCCTGGTTTTGTTTCTCTAGAGAACACCGTCTAACACACCTGGTCATAATCCCTCGGAGAACTGCTCCTGTGGGATCCCCAAAGAAACAACATTCCAGCGCACCCGGACAGAGAAAACGCCTGGTTGCTAGGAGCATCCCTTGAACATTCATCTATGGAGGCGTTTTCAGGGTCCACCGAAAGCTAGGAATGTGTGTGTCCTCTTCCTGTTGTAGGCTTTACTTGATTCTCGTGATGCCAGTGTGAAGGACATGTGGGATTCAACCCAACAGAATTCAAGGACATGACTTCCCAGCTCCCTTGATTCCTAGAGTCTGCCCGCATGCGCAGTTCTTCCAACACCCAGGGCCAGTGAAGCTCACTTGGGTGTGAGGGACCTGTTACCTGCCCCCAGGCCTCAGAGGGAAAAGCTGGGGCACTTGCTGAGGAAGAGGGGGGCCCTCCTGAACCATCGATCGCTCCTCCTGGGTAACCACACCACTCAATGTTCCCTTTCGTTCCACCTGGGCTCTGGGCCACAGCTTTCTGCTGCTTTTCCGACGAACCCATGAGAACAGCCAGGGGCGCACAGTAAGCTTTGGGGCTGTTTGTTGCAGACCTGTAACACACACGCTGGGAAAGGGCGCGCGGGTCAGAAGAACAATGCCCACAGGCTGCTAATCCCAGCTCTTTCCCAGGGGCACGGAACCGTGTTTGAGGTGACATCAGAGGGTCTCAGGTGCACTCAAGGGATTTCCCCACTGGGTTCTCAGAACGGCAGGTGGGATCAAAACGCCAAAGCTCTGTCCTATTACAGCCAGCCCATGAGGGGCCCCAGCATGGGGCGGCAGGGCTCCCGCTCCGAAGGTCTGTTTAGTCCACGCCTACGAGCGTCTACAGGAACCGAGACCTGCAGAGCCCGCGATGATGCGGGAACTCCGCTGAGCTGAGCTTGCAGCTGAGCTGTGGAGGTGTCTCCAAGGGCAGAGCAGCCGCCCTTGCGAGGATCTGGAAAATGTGAAGCTCAGAGGTGCTGTGTGTGGGCTGATCCAGGAGGCAGTGGGTGCTGTAAAGCAGGCCCCACACCCCTGGCCCTCCAGAGACTCTTCTAGAATCACCTGGGGAGATCTGAAGGCAGACTGATACCACCACCCTCAGAGATGCTGCCCCAGACGGTCTGCGGGGCGGGATTCAGAGATCGCCAGGTGATTCTGCTGTGTGGGCCAGGTCAGCCGTGACTGCTTTTGGGTCAGCAGAGCTGGGACAACGGTTATTCCATTCTGTTTAAAATAAAAGTTAAACAACTACCCAGACCATCTCCCTGAATGGCCATAGCAGACCGGGGATACCTGGGTCTGCCTTTCCACATGCAGGCCCTTCTTATTCTGAACATAAACCGCTGACACAAGAACTTCCTTGGTTAGACTGTGGTTGAGTACAGCCCCTTTCAACACCACTGCTACTGCATGCACAGGGCCACCCTGGGAGTCGAGTCAGCAGGGCAGGTGTGAAAGTTCTTAGTTATTCACGGTGAAGGGCACTGATTGGCCACCTAGTCATCTAGGGTGGCCAAGGAGTGGGGTGGAGATACCCCAGAGATATCCCATTTCTGAAAAACCTGCCACACGAAGCATTGCACTCTCCTGGACCAGCACCCAACACCACCGTGCCGTCCATGGGCCACTCGGTCCAACAGCTGCTCTGGGTTCTTCTTCCAGCTCCGATAGCATACCAGCATCCAAGTCATGATGACTGGCAAAAATTAAACATTTTTGGATTAGTTAATAAACACCTGCCCCTGCCAATGAGGACCCTGAACTATTACCTGTCCACCTCCCATGCAGGGCCCCTGAATGCCTCGTGCCTGCTGTGATAACGGTCTCCTGACCTTTGTGAAGTCGTGTGGATACCATCCTGGATCTATGTTCACTTCCAAGGAGGGAGGAAGCCTTAATGCTAACACTAACAAAGATTCATGGACTATGCAAGTCTGCCCTGAGCCAGACAGCAATTTAAAAAGCAGTCGTCAGAGAGAGACCACACGGCACAGACTAGAGTCCATAGCAACGAAAATGCCTTAGATTATAGGATGCACCGATCGTGACGGTCAAGCACGCAAGAAAAAATCCTATGCTGTGAACTAGGAGCCCTGGTGGTGGCATGGTTATGCACGGGGCTGCTCACGGCAAGGTCGGCAGTTTGAAACCACCAACTGCTCCGTGGCAGAAAGATGAGGCTTTCTACTTCGATAAAGCTCTAAAGCCTCAGAAGCCCACACGGGCAGTTGTACACAGCCCTATAGGGTGGCCACGAGTCTGGGGGACTGGATGACAGTGAGTTTTTAGTACGATATAAACTGCAATGTGCCACCATGGACTGGGAGGTAAGTCCTCAGGGGGAACCGATCACAATGATTGACACGTAACCAGACACCGTTCTCCAGGGGGAAGAACGAAAGAAAACATGGGGGCAGGGAGACAGCGGTCGGTGTGAGAGATGAAAATAATCACAATGTACACTCTGCCGTGGGATTATGAGGGTGGGGGTGAGGGGAGGAAGAGCTGACACCAAGGGCTCAATAGAAAGTACCTGTCTAGAATGAGGACAACATATGTACAAACATGCCTGATTCAATTGATGTATGGGTTGTGATAAGAGTTGTACGAGCCCCCAATAAAATGATTTCTTAAGAACAAAGGATTTGAAAGAAAAAACCCCACCACATTAAAAATGAAAACCAAAAATAAATAGATAAATAAAAATAAAAACCAAAAATAAATAGATAAATAAAAATAAAGACTGAAAACAAATCAATAAATAAAAACCAATGTTAACTCTCTTAAGCACTGCTAGACACGGACAAAGCTAGAGAGCACTGTGCTTAGAAAATTCAATCAATCTTACAAAGATAAATATTTAACATTGTAAGGAAACACCAAGAAGAAGTGTGGTTTATACACCAATTGACAAGACTGCCAACTATGAAGAGGCCAGGGACCGGGGTGAGGCAGGGAGGCGGGGTGGAGGTGGCGGAGGACAAAGAAAGTGGAGAGTTTCACACAGGGGGAAAAGGAAGGTGTATCCTCATTTTAGAGATGTTGACTGAAGAAAATGTGCATTCTAGAATCCGTGAAGTCGGAACGCCGAGGCGCTCCCTTTATGCTCCCTAAGGAAGGGGTCCCCTCTGTCCCCAAGCTCAGTTCCGGCCAAGTCCTAACGTGGTTGGTCCCAGCTCCTGGCCACCCCTTGACGCAGAGCCAACACGTGGCCTCTCACGAGTCAGCCGCCATGGTTTTCCAAGGCACCTCTGGGCAGCGGGAGCCGCACGCTCTCTCCAAGAAGGTGAGTGCTTAGCCTGTCTGCGGTGGCATACTGCAGTTGGCGTCCCCCAGTGTGGTAACTCAGAGTGCCCCCGTCCCATGGACCTCCTCCGGTACCAGATCAGACTCTGCCTGCTTGTTATCCATTGAAACCATGGAATCATCTGAGATAACGGCGGAAGAACCAAGGCATTTATTTGAATGATGGTACTGGCAAAAGATAGTGCATGGAAGGTCAAAGAACAAACAGATGTGTCTTGCCCCGGAGAACGCAGGATGGCGAGACTTTGTCTGGTGCACTGCAGACATGTTCTCAGCAGAGACCAGTCTGTGGAGCAGGGCATCATGCCTCGGGAAGGAAAGGGCAGCGAAAATGAGGAAAGCCCTCCACAGATGGACGCACCCCATGGCCGCAACAATGGGCTCCGACCTAAGAACAATTGTGAGGATGGCACAGGCCCGGGCAGTGGTTCCCTCTGTTGTCCCTGGGGTTACTATGGGAACCAACAGGACAGCACTTAACAACAACAAACAACACCGTTGTGAATTGCTTAACTGCAACATGTCTTAGATTATATGAATTCAAACAAACAGTTTTGTAAAATCTTTTACACCGAATTACATTATGGGTTACAATATTATTAGTAACTGAGCTGAATTTTTTTTGGTGTTTTGTGTTTCTCGTTTTATTCCAATAACTACTCTGTTCTCAAAAAGTTATTGAGCTAGGTTCACAGATTTTAAGGACCATACTGTAGCTAAGACACCAGAAAATTCAACAAAAATCAGTGATTCTTTTCAAGAGCAGTAACAATGGAAACTACAGCACGCTCACGTGTTTGCAGCATCTTATCAATCGGATAACCACAACAGCTCTGACCAGAGTGCCCTCCACTGCCATCAATTCCAACTCACATTGACCCCATAGCACAGAGATCGACTCCATGGGGTTTCCTAGACTGCAGAACTTTACCGAAGCAGACTGCCTCTCCTTTCCCTGAGGAGTAGCCGCGGGGCTGGAACCAACCACCTTTTTAGCTACCAGCCCATCAGCAAGGCTCCTTGGAAAACTGGTGAAGGATCAGAAGGTAAATTACCATAACATTTTATCCTGGTAGATATCTAGATACATGTAAGCTGAGCTTATGAAAAGTGTTTTTATTGTTATAACTAACTACGGGGCACTGAGCCATGGCCCTGCGGGGGACAGCACCGGAGACACAGTGTGGGAATTGCACCTGACCTGATCCCACCACACAGAGGCAAAGCACTTGGGGAGTGCAGTGGAACAGCAAGGGAATGGAGCAGCAAGGTCCCCAGGGAATGCTGAAAGTGGACTCTGGGGCCAGGGCGTGGTGCCCCAACAGACTGGACTGGAAAACACTCCTAAAGGCCAACAAACGATCCTTGAACTAATTACAAGCTTTTCTTTCTTGATGTGTTTTGTTTTGTTCTTTGTCAGTGGTTTGTTGTTGTTGTTTTGTTGTCTGGTTGTATACTGTTGCTTTGCTTTCCTCTATCTTGTTTCTGTGCATGTTATTATCTCCGCAGGTCTGTCTAAATAAGATAGGCTGGATGAACTATCTGGAGGAAAAACAACGGGACCGACAGTTCCGGGGGGACTTGGGGTGGGGGGAGGTGAGGGTAAGGAAGTGGTGTTAACAAACCCAGGGGCAAGGGAACAACATGGGATCCAAATTGGTGGTGAGGTGGGAGTGGCAGGGCTGGTAGGGAATGATCAAGGGTAAGGTAACGTAGAGGTATAGCTGTAACCCAGGTGGGGACGGAGCATGATAGTGGGGCAGGAGGAAAGTCAAGGGAAATCGAGGAAAGAGCTAGGAGCCAAAAGGCATTTATAAAGGTCTAGACAAAGACATATATAGATATATATATATATATATGCAAATATATATGAGGATGGGGAAATAGATCTATGTGTCTATATTTATAGGTTTAGTATTAAGGTGGCAGAAGGACCTTGGGCCTCTACTCAAGCACTCCCTCAATGCATGAATACTTTCTTCTATTAAATTGGCATTCTATGATGCTCACCCTCCCGACACAACCACTAAAGCCAAAGCGGATGAACAAGCAAATGTGGTGAAGAAAGCTGATGGTGCCCGGCTATCAAAAGAGATATTGTCTGAGGTCTTAAAGGCTTGAAGGTGAACAAACGGCCATCTAGCTCAGAAGCAACAAAGCCCACATGGAAGAAGCACACCAGCCTGTGTGATCACGAGGTGCCGAAGGGCATCATCAGAAGGCATCATCAGAAAAATAAATCTTACCATAGTGAATGAAGGGGGAAGTACAGAGTGGAGACCCAAGCCCATTTGTCGGCCACTGGAGATCCCCTCACAGAGGGGTCTAGGGGAGGAGATGAGTCAGTCAGGGTGCCATGTAGTACTGATGAAGACTACAGCTTTCCTCCAGTTCCTAAATGCTTCCTACCCACCAACTACCATGTTCCGAATTCTACCTTGCATGTCTGGATAGAGCAGAGGATGTACACTGGTGCAGATAGGAGCTGGAGGCACAGGGAATCCAGGGTGGATGATACTTTTAGGACCAGGGGTGTGAGTGGCAATACTGGGAGGGTAGAGGTTAGAGGGTTGGAAAGAGGGAACCGATTACAAAGATCTACATGTGACCTCCTCCCTGGGGGACGGACAACAGAAAAGTGGGTGAAGGGAGACGTTGGACAGGGCAAGATATGACAAAATAATAATTTATAAATTATCAAGGGCTCATGAGGGAGGGGGGAGCGGGGAGGGAAGGGGAAAAAGAAGAGAATCTGATGCAAAGGGCTTAAGTGGAGAACACATGCTTTGAAAATGATGAGGGCAAAGAATGTACAGATGTGCTTTACATTGATGTATGTATGAATTCTGATAAGAGTTGTATGAGTCCCTAATAAAATGTTTTTTTAAAAGAAAAATAATAACTAACTAGGGGGATACTATTATTAGAAAATAATACATTTTTGCTGAACCACTGCACAAGACACTCATAGACGGTCATTTGGGGTCACCCCCTCTGACAGGGCCACCAGGTGTGGTCTGTACCCTGCACTGCCCTCCTGCCATCACTGACTGTTGACACCATCTGTGGAAACCTCCCTCCTGCCCACCTCTCCCTTCTGTCTCTCTCAGCGGCAGCCCCCCTGGGCGCTAGCGTCTGGGCCCATGGAGATCCGGGGTCGAGAGTCTGATTGTCTGGTCCTTCTCCTCCTTCTGCAGATTTGGACTCCTCCTTTGGAAGGGTCCACTGCTCTGGGCCGCATCTACCTGTCCTCAGAGACCTGTTGTGGCCAGCATGGCCTCTTTCTCCTACATTCCACCTCTCTCTCTCTCAATACTGCCTCTTGTTTACCAAGAACTGTCCCCCCAAAACCAAGCACATAAATAAAACCTCCCTCTTGTAGTTCTCACCTTATTTCAACTTATAATAATGAACATCCGTCACAGTCCGGCGACAATTGTGAGTGATAATGACATAGCATACTATGGGGCTGCACCACAGTAATAAAAACATGGCAATCTCTTTGGATTTTCTTACTCACGGTGCACAGTTTAGCCGAGGCTCTCAAACACACTTTGTGGGTGAGATGAATGATAATGGATGAATACTAATTTAACAGTATCTGTTCAATGATTATTAATATTCTATTTTTCTTGGTGCTTCTTTTACCCTTTGCCTTGTGTGTTTTTCTCAACTGAATCTAGTAATTATTTCCCTTTCCACGATTATACAATCCAGAACAATCCACCTTTCACGGGTAATGAGAGCTGGGACGATTCTGAGCCGCAGACACACAGGTGAGTGCACTGGTGCCTGGCCCCCTGTAGGGCCAGCGAAAGACCTGAGGCTCCTTCCTGAACCTGCACCCCAGCGGGCAAGGTGTGAGCAGCTGGAGAGCATCTGCGGCATGGGTTGACCCCTCCTGTCCCGGTGACACAGCCCTGCGCTCCCCTGTACAGCGCAGACCAGCCCTGGATCTTGGTTGTTGGACACTTTTGGTGGTTATACGTGACTGTCCTAACAGCATGGCCGGTTATTCTGTTCTTGGTCAGATGTGTTCACCATAAACAGGCCGTTTTCACCGTTTTTAGTGCACCGTCCAGTAGCAATAGCACCCTCTCAGTGTTGGACAGCCATCACCCTCGCTGGTTTCTGACAGATTTTCATCACCCCAAGAGGAAGTCGGTGCCATTGATCAGGATCTCCTCCGTCCTCCCTAGTCCTAGTCCTCACGCTCACTGCCGTGGAAGTGAGTCTGGCTCACAGTAACTCCTCAAGGCGGGATAGAGCTACGCCAGTGATTTTCCAAGATGGTAACTCAGGAGTAGGAAGCCTCATCTTTCTCCCTAGGAGTGGCTGGTGGCTTTGAACTGGCGACCCTGTGGTTCGCTTTAGTAGCCCAACTCATAAGCAATATGCTGCCAGGACTCCTTTCCTTATCCCCCCCCCCCAAAATATATATATAAACAAAACACCCAACTCACATCCATGGAGTTGATACTGTGTCATAGGGACCCTACAGGACAGGGTGGAAGTAACTGCCTGAGACTGTAATGGATTACAGGTCTAGAAATCTCTTCCTAATTTACTTTCTGGATCTATACATTTGTCTGTTCTAGAGATTCCATAGAAGTGGAATTCTATAATGTCTGTTTCTTTGTTTTACTTATTTCACCTAGTCCCTTAAGGTTTTATATATTAGAACTTAATTTCTTCTTATGGAGGAATTTCTTAAAAACCTTTTTTCCTTAATCATTTTATTGGGGGCTTATACAACTCTTATCACAATCCATACATACATCAATTGTGTCAAGCACATTTGTACATTCATTACCCTCATCATTTTCAAAACATCTGCTCTCCACCCAAGCCCCTGGCATCAGCTCCTCATTTTCCCCCGTCCCTTCCTGCTTCCCCCTCCTTCATGAACCCATGATCATTTATAAATTATTATTTTATCATATCTTACCCTGTCCGACGTCTTCCTTCATCCACTTTTCGGTTGTCCGTGCCCCAGGGAGGAAGTCACATGTAGATCCTTGTAATCGGTTCCCCCTTTCCAATGAAAATTTTTATTTCTGTAGTGCGCCAACCTTGCCTTTTATTAACTGTACACAATTTTCTTTTCTTTTTACAATAGCTTTATTGGCATTTTCTTTTCTGAGTTCCTCTATCTATTTCATCGATCTAATATCCTTCCAACAAGAAAACAGCTTGATGTTTCCGCCGTGAAATTCCTTCATGTCACCTTACTTTTGTGATATGCTCTTCTAGTTCCCAAGAGAAAAAGGTGGCAGGTTTGTTCTGGTGGAGTTTCACACTCTGTCCCCGTTCAAAGTGGCCTCCATGCCGGCTGAGCCACCCTGTCAGACCCCAGGCTCAGGGCATTCTGCAGGCAGTCTGAGCCCAGGCAGAACCCAGATCCCCGACACCTGGTGGTGTAGAGGGGGCTGCGAAGGCTCCGTGAAGCTGCTTCTCTGGACAGTCCTGCTGTCTCCACGCTGCACCCCCCCCCACCCCAGCCCCAGCCCCGGCTGGGCCATCTCCTCTGAGGAAAAGCTCTCTCCCCTCTGGGACCGGCACTCTCCTGTCACGGTCCTGCCCTGGGGGCGGCTGGCAGGGCATTCCTGCAGTGACACTACAGAAGGCAGGCTCATTGCTGGGTCTGAGTGTGGAAAAGTGGGCTGAAATCTGAATTTCCTGTTGCTCCTTGTGGCCATTTGCTCCCTGACTGACCAGACCGGGGTCCTTCCCAACCGTGAAAGGAAAGCTGGGGGGCCACGTCTGTTTGCTGTTCTCTGTCCTGGAGGAGGCTGACACTGGGCTTCCCGGGGCCTTCTCGGACTGGCCAGCACCCTGGCTCCCTGTGGGGTGCAGACTGGACCCTGGATGGAGACAGCCCGGGGTCCAGGGGTCCAGCAGCGGGCAGCCTGGGCATTGCAGAGGCCTCAGGACAGGGCACCTGGGAGCGTGGGCTGAGCAAGGCCCCAGGGAAGGAAAGCCAGAGCTTTGCTCTGTGTTTCTGATGTGTCTCCCGGAGGGTGCCGCGAGCCCCCCAAAACCTAGCAGGTGCCTGAGTGGGTGCAGAGGGAGCCACTGAAGGACCAGGGGATAAGGCACTTTGAATTCAGTGCATCCAAACGTCTGCTTGGCTACTGGAATATCCTGGGGGAAGCACACTAGGAATTGACTGTCCCTCTTTGTTGGCCGAGAGCCCAGAATTCAGAGGCAGGTGGGGGTGGGATACTAGCATGTCAGCTGGTCAGGAGGTGGGTGAGGAAGGGGAGGGGGAGGGTGGAGACATGGGAGGGGCGAGACGCAGAGCCCAGTGGCCAAGACCCTCCCACAGTAAGCCTGCTTGCTTTGATAAGGTCAGACCTCAGCACAGTAGAGACCAGTGTGCAGAGTCCCAGAAAGCTTGCACCATGCCTATAATCCTGGGTTACTGGGACGTCCGAGGGGTGAGTAAAGCAGCCCCCTTGGTGGTGGAGGGCTGGCAGGGGTGCAGTGGGGAAGTGCTGAGCAGCTGGGGGAGAATTTGGGGATGATTGCTCTTCCAGGCTTGGCTGGGGCTGTGCCTGGTCCTAGCCTGGTTTCTGGCCTGTCCCCTTCCAGTATCGGGGTCCCTACTGGGAGGAAGGGAGTCAGGAGTCAGGACCCCTCAAGGCCATCGCTTCCCCTGCTCTCCCTCCAGCTTGCACATTGCATCCGGCTGCTCCTGGAATACACCGACTCAGACTATGAAGAAAAGACGTACATCTACGGGGGCGGTAAGGGCACCGTGTGGGCCCTATGCTCTTTATACTGTGATCCCTAAGGAGCATGGAGCATCTTCCACCCGATTTCTACATGTCACTCGCAGAGGGATGTGGGGCCCGCCTCTGCCTGGGGTCCTGCGGCTAAGCACAGCACGGGCCTGCCTGTGCAGGACACTGGGGGGCGGGGGGATTGCTGCCGCCCACAGCAATGAGGACAGGGGGTTGCCCCCTCCGTAGACGCCAAACCAAACCCCTGCTGTGGAGGCTGCCTCACCTGGCAGGCCTTACTCCTGGGAAGATTTGGCTTGGTAGGTCTCTGAGCTCCCAGAACCCCCTGCCCCAGGCCCACTGGGCAAGGCCTCCTGGATGGTTTCTGTGGGCAGGAGGTCCGATCCTCAGAACACGGTTCTCATTGGATTGTTTCCACCTCAGCTCCTGACTATGACAAAAGCCAGTGGCTGAATGAGAAGTTCAAGCTGGGGTTCGACTTTCCCAATGTAAGTCGGGGTGGGGGCAGGGACAGGTGGCCTCGCCTGGAGGTGTTAGGGTGCCGAGCCCTCTGCCCTCCTCCCCCTCCTGGTTCTCTCCACTGCCTCTCCGTGTGTTCCCTATGGCAGGTCATGCGGGTGCTGTACACATATGATTGAGGGCCTCCATGAGTCAGGCCCTCCGTGTGCCGGGTCCCAGCTGTGTCCTTGCTCAGGGGCCGGGGCGCTGGGGGCCTGGTGGGATAGCAGAGCTCCCTATTGCTCTTGCAGCTCCCCTACTTGATTGATGGGCCTCACAAGATCACCCAGAGCAACGCCATCCTGCGCTACCTTGGGCGCAAGCACAACCTGTGTGAGTGGGCAGAGGCAGGGGCAGGGAAGGGGCACGGCCTGGCTGGGGGGAGGGGAGGATGCCAAGGGTGAGTGTCTGACGATCTGGTTACAGGTGGCGAGGCAGAAGAGGCGAAGATCCGAGTGGACATCATGGAGAACCAGGCAATGGACACCCGAATGGACCTGGCCAGGGTGTGCTACAGCCCCGACTTTGTGAGTTCTCCGTGGGCTGGGCCGGGCCAGGGCGGGGTTTGAGTGGGACTCAGGACTCTGTGCTCCCAGTGACAGTGGGTCTGTGTGCAAGGGAACCCCCTGGTTCCTCCGAGGGACCCATCTCCCTCCCTCTCACACAACAAACGCTGCAAATCAATCCCCTCCAGTCTGAGAATGAAGTCGACTCCCCAACCTCGAGAGTGAGGGGTTCACTAGCTGTGGAACTTCTTCCCGATGCGGAGGGGCTTTGTCTTTTTAAAAGTAGGACATTGTTCATTATTCAGAAGAATCACAATGTTAAGTGAAGTTGCAAATGGTCTGTTTTCCGTGAAGTTGTTGAGAACCCAAATGGTGAGTTCATAACCGAAATGGGCCTCGGGTTTCTCTGTGGTATCTGATGCGATCTACACATCTACCAGGGCAGCTCCTCTTGCACCACATCACGGTCTTCTGGCCAGACGCAGAATTGCAGAAGAAACTGTTAGGCATTTTTTTTTAACTGCTGATCTAGTCAAAGATTTTGTTTCTAGAATTGATAGTCAGACTTATTATATACATTTAGACTATTTCCCTTGTTCCTGCCTGAAGGGCTTCCTTCTCAGATTTTGTTTTATAATCTCTGAAGTATGAGAAAAACATGGACTCTCCTGAGTTCTGTGTATACAGATTAACATTCTTAAAAAAAAGTTATTTTCAAAGGGGCACAAATAATGACCTAATATATGTCCTTGCTAGTTAGATGTTTTTAAGCATGATTCAAGTACATGTGTGCTTTGTCTGTTTACATTACATTCAAACCTGCTTATAGCTTTCCGTGATAAACGGTACGTCCATAAAGATTTCACGAATCCTCACTAGATGAAGCAAAGGGGTCCTGGTGGAAATATAAACAGCTACTGCCGTTCTCTCATGCGGGTTTTGCGCTCCGGTTCCCGTCAACCAGGTGATCTTGTTCTTCAGGGACGTTCATGGCTCCCTGGCTCTTCTCTTTCTCGGCCTGGTGCCTGCACTGCATGTTTCTGAACACAGGCATTCACTCGCCAACTCGGCTGAGCTGGGCAACCAGCAGCCTTGCCCGTGGTCACTGGGAGTGAGTTCACCTGCAGGACCGACTCCTGAGCTGCTTCCAGGGAGATTGTTTGACTTCGCAGCCCCTCCTTCCTCATCTCAGCAGAACAGGTTCCACGTCACCATTTTCTTTGATGTCCAGGCCAAGGTTTAAGAGAGGCATCTGTGATGTAATCTTGTCACGCTAAAGTGCAGGCTTTAGTGGCCAGTCAAAATCCTGCCGCTGGACAGAGGAAATATCAACTGTTTCTCTTGGCAGAACCTGCTTGATGGCCTCGTTTCTGCTTTTCAAGCATTTAATGATTTCTCCCTGGTGACAAGAATTCAACGATGGAAATGCTGAGATAGCGCTTCCTTAGATAAATCCCCCCGGGAGCTTTGAAAACCTGAGGGACTGCCTTCTAGAACTGTTATCCACTCTGCTGAGTCCCAGGCGCTCCCACAGTCTTGGTCTAGAGGATGAGCCTGGCCACAGAGACCCTGCTGAATCCCCTTTGAAGAAGCTGCAGGCCCAGCTGAGCCCGCAACGCCTGCAGCCACCACCAGGGCGGCCCTCATGCAGCTCCAGGCTTGGTGGGAGCTGAGGGGCTTCTCATGGGTCCTGATGACCAGCAGCAGTGTCGCCCAGAGTCTGTCTCTGCAGGGATGCCCTGCTGTCCCTCCTCCCTGTCAGCATCTCAAAGTCTCCTGGTCATTCAGGAGGCCATTCAAATGCCCTCCCGGTTCTTGTACCCCCGACCAGCCAGAGCCCGACACCTGCCCCTGAGCTCCTGTCCTTGTTTCTGCGCCTCTGAGTGCTTCCCTCGGGCAGGGCCTCAGCCCCTGAGCCTACTGACAGGCAGGTGGACGGAGAGCACAGGGGCAGTCAGATCAGTGTCACTCACCTCTCTGCCTTCTGTTGCTCTGACAGAGGGGCCTTCTACACAGTCTCCACTGTCCCTCTGCCCCAGAGTCAGTGCCGACTCAGACGGACCCTGGGGGGGGCAGATAGAACTGCTCCAAGAGATCCTGAGTCTGAAAGTCTTTCCTGGAGCTGACAAGCTCCTCTCTGACGCAAGGAGTGGCAGGCGGGTTTGAACTGCTGACCTTGTAGTTAGCAGCCTGATGTCCAACCATAGTAGGGGTCCAGAGAATTCTGGTTGGATTCAGTTGAAGCCTGTGAGCAGGGAGGGGCAGTCAGGGGAGGATGGCAGCTCCCCCAGGGCCAGCTGGGTCAGTCAGCAGTGGGGTAGCTGCCAGTCTCTGGGGAGGGAGAGTTTCTGAGGGAGGTGACAACTCTTTTCTGCCTCAGGAGAAGCTGAAGCCACAGTACTTGGAGGCCCTGCCTGGAAAGATAAAGCTGTACTCGCAGTTCCTGGGGAAGCAGCCGTGGTTCGCAGGGGACAAGGTAGAGGGGAAGGAGATGGTGACAGGTTGCTGTCAATCTTCCTGATGGTGGCACCTCAGTCCCACTCCTCTTTGGCTTTCTGCAGATCACGTTCGTGGATTTCCTGGCTTATGATGCCCTTGACATTCACCGTGTCTTTGAGCCTAAGTGCCTGGACGCCTTCCCAAACCTGAAGGACTTCATGGCTCGCTTCGAGGTAATGTCCCTGATTCCTTTTTTTTCTCCTTAAACAATTTACTGACTTGATTTACATATTATACAATTCTTTTAAATATATATGAGAAAGAGTTGTGCATTCATCAGCATGATCAGTTTTAGGTCATTTTTCTTCATTCTCGCGTCCATTATTATGAGCTCTCTATTTCCCCACCTTCCCTCCCTATAAAACTATTAATCTGCTGAACATCTCTATAGATTCACCCGTCCTGAGTTTTATATAAGGAAAATTATATTTTTAAAGACCCGAACACCACCTGCAGGATTAAACACAGAAAAATTCAATGCCTCCTCCCCTCAAAAGCAGACAATAATAAGTAGAAGAATGTAAGACGTAACCTAACAGTGTGTGCAGTCCTCCACCTTCCGCTGCACTCAGTCTGGGGCCAGACTGCTCACATCCTTTGGTCCAAGGACCAAGGGAAGTCCACGGAGGCGTCTTTCCCGTGGGGCTCTGTGAAGGAATGTCGCACTCTCACTGTCACCTGCAGCCTTCTGCAAACCGAGTGTTCAGTGTTTAAATTCCAGGTCATGCCTCCCCCTCCCCAACTAATCATGGGTTTATTATTAGTAAGTCTTCGGTTGGCATGCTGCTTCACGGTGGATAAGACGAGACGTGATCCTTTCTGCTAGCAAGGCACCAGCTGATAGCTGAGCCCCGCTCTGTTGAAACACCCCGATCTTCAGGGATCATTTCATGAGGGCGGTGTCAGCAGGGCCACTGCACGGCTTCTCCTCAGACTCGGGCCTCCTTGATGCTTCATCCATCTCCTTGCCTGTCCCAGGGGACTTTCCTCGTTTGGGAGCTCAAAGAAGCAAGAAGTGGCAGGCCTGGGCACTCGCTGTATGCCAGGCTCTGTCTGAGTGGTTTTGAGTTCAGGGGCTTCAGAGATGCTGTGCAAAGTGCCAGGACTTTCTAAGAGCTTCTGAAGCCTCCCGGCATTGTGCCAGCTATACTCCACACCACAGGAGACACCGTGGATAAATGATCAGCCCCGTTTTCTAGATGAGGAAACTGAGGTCCAGGGGAGGGGCGTTTCAAGGTCACACAGCCTTTCACCCTGGGCTTCCCGTCAGTGCCCAGGGGCAGGAGCCAGGGCCTCTCTTTTAGGGAGAAGGCTGACCTTCTCTTGACTGAGTTTCACAGTCCGTGGAGAGTCACTGAGGCGGAACTGAGGCGTGTGTCTGTCGCTGACAGTGCTAGGCCGGTGAGAAGGTTGGCTCGATATTACCTTCCCGAGACACAGACTTATTTATACTTGGCCCCCAGAATGCTTTGCGGCACTTGGATCCGCGCCTGGGCCAGTGGGAATTCGCAGGTCTGCAGAGGTGCTGGGGTGGAGGGTCTGTGTGGGTGCCCCTGGAAGGACTTTTTCCAGGGTTCTCTGGTGGACCAGAGTGCTCCCTCCTCTTCTGCCGGTTCTGCCTCCTCACTGTTGAGGGCTCCCGTCTCTGAGATGGTCAGTGCGGGTAGTGTGCCTCATGTCCACTGACGCGCTCCTTGGACGAGGCCCTGGGTCAGGCACAGCGGGGCCTGCAGAGCTGGCCCTGCCCTGGAGCCCGCCCTCCAGCAGCACACATGTGGGGACAGGGCCTGGACACGCCCCTTACAGCCACTTGTCCATTGTACTTGACCACTTGGTTTCAGAGCAACCCAGTCTAGGTGGTCCTAGATTTGGGAATTAGAGGCAGTTAGCCAGCGGGTGGTCAGCCTGGAGTTCATGGTTCCTTCCCATGAAGACATGTGTTCCCTTGTTAGTTCTCATCTGGTTCTGGTGCTGGTCCAGGCTGAGCCCCTGGGAGGTGACAGAAGAGCTCAGAGGGCCGTGAAGGTCAGCTGTGGACGGCGGCCTGCAGTCTGCTGGGGCTTGATCTCACTGGCTGAGGGAGGTCTAGGGGTCTTTGAGATGATCTGTCCTGCTGTGATAGCCCCAGCCCCCTGACTCTCAGACTGCCCAGCTGGAAGCACAGTGAGCCTGGGCTCAGGTATGGGCTGTGGAGCGTGGACTCCCCCAGTGGAGAGATTAGAGTCCGGCCCTGCAGGCCCTGCTCTCCCTTCTCCCCCTTGCCAACCTTCAGCCAGATCTGCTGAGTCATTCATTCCCAGAGGGCTGGGAGTGACTGCAGGCTGGCAGGCGGGCTTGGGCCCCTTTCTGCTGCTGGGGCACCTCTGTGTGCAGCTCTGGAGAGCTCGCCAAGAGCCAGGAGCCTCCCCTGCAAAAGGAGGAAGTCTTTTCCACAGGGAGTGTGAGGTCTTCTGGTGGGGGCGGGGAGGGAGAAGGAGCCCAGGCCTGGGAGAGACAGCCAGGGTGAGTCCCAGCCATGTAGGGGACGGAATCTGTGAGCAGGGGCAAAACATTGAAATGTCCGCCCCTCAGTTCCCCCTGGGAGAGATGGTGAGGTGACTGTGGAGTGTCCTGCTCCAGCCCCAGGAGTTTTCTAAACCTCCCGTGGAACCTGCAGCACTTTCAGCTTCCCGCTCGGGCACCCCTCTGAGCAAAGGAGAATAATAGTCATAGAAGTATCGTATCAAATTCTTTATTTGAGGGAAACCCGAGCCCTGACCTTGTCTTTCCTCCCCTCAGGGCCTGCCGAAGATAGCAGCCTACATGAAGTCCAGCAAGTTCCTCCCCCGCCCTCTCTTTGGAAGGCAGGCCCAGTGGGGCAATAAGTAGGGGCTGTAGACCCAGGAGAGGGGACGAGGAGCCGGCCTGACCACAGGAACCACCAGCCCTCTCCTCTGCTCCCCACTTCCTTACTGTCCCCCTCTCACCACCCCAATTCTGCACTATCCTAACCCGTGAGAGCCCCAGCTCCCACTGCCCTTCTGCTCATCCTCCTCCTGACCATGCATGTCCCCGCAAGCAAGCCAACCCTCCTACCCTTCCCTGATGCCACTTCTGCTCAGAGGAGCAGCCTGGACCCCTGCCTGCAGGCTCAGCTCGAGCTGCCAGACTGGTGCCTTGGCTGGTTCAGCAGCTCCCTACCCCAGCCCTGTCCATTCCCTTTAGGGAAGGGCTGAGCCACTCCTGCGCATCCTGTCCTCTTGGCTACCTGGACACAGAAAGATCTCTGCTGGGGGTTGGAGGAGGGGCCTTTATATTTGTTTTGGGGGTCAGGCCAGATGGGAGTAAGAGGACAGATTTATTATGGTTCTTGCTCCCTCTCGGGTCTCCATGCCCCTCCCTTCCTCACCTTGGGATCCCCAGAAGGGAGTCTCCAGTGAGCAAGCCTTTACTCACCTCACTGTCATTAAATCCATGGAGCCTGCCTGTGAGGCTGTGAGGGCGCCCGACCACTGGGCTTCCCCACAGGGGTGTCATGTCCCCCAGATGAGCATTTCCTGCCCTGACTCCAGCCTGTCATCCTCTTCTGGACATGCTTCATAATCTGACGCCTCTCTTCTCTGTTGTCACAATATCCATCTCAGCACTCACCCCACGGTACTGCCATCCTCCTTTAACTTGGCTTTGCCCCGCTGGTCTGCCAGTTCACTGCGGAGAACATGCCATCCCACCTGACTTTTTATGTCAGTCTCCCACTGTGATGCACAGGAACTGTGGAATGAACGTTGGAAACTGGAAAGAACTGCCTCTAGGCTGGGACTTGGACAGCCCTGTAGTCCATGGTGACTGGGATTTACAGTTCTGGAGATGGCTGTCTGCCCATGGCGATCTCAATAAAGGCCAGAAGTGTCTTCAAATGTCTGGGAAAGGGAGTCACTGGTCATCTCTAAGTTCTTATTGCCAGCTGGAGAACTTGACCCGAGTTGGGCAGGTCTGGTTTATTGGGTCAAAGTGTATCAGATCCGGGTGGTCAGGAGGCGTGGGTTGGCATGACTACCAGACCATCCCAGAAGGAGCAGGGCCTGTGGAGATCGATACGGCTCAGTAGAGTTCTCAAACCACGGCCGAACTGTGGATCTGGGTCTCACTGAGGCACGTCTTTCCCTTTGGCCCCGAGCTAAAGGAGGACTTGGGGAAGAGTCTACTGGTCACTGCCTACAGTGTGCTTCTGGCAGTTACATAAAGGGGCATCAAGAGGGGCGACGTGCACAGTGATGAAATACATGATTGATAGAAAAGATACACCCGGTTAGGTAAAAAGTTAGGCAGGTTAGGAGTTTGGGATTTAGTGGCACACACGTTAGACAAGCTAGCTTGTTTCAGGACGAGTGGTAAGTGCTAGAAGGTGGTGGTCAAACCACAATGCAAGATAAGGAAGTAAAGTAAACACAAGAACCCCAATGACAGCAAGTATATGCTTAGATCAAGGTCAAACCTTTTCTCTGAAAGTCAGCTAGTAAAAGTGTTGGTCCTCGCAGGCCACGCACTGTGCCAACCACTCACCCTGCCCCCACATGACAGCAGCCACTGACGATCCACAAAGGATCAGATGGACTTTATTTACAAAAGTCAGTGGGCCTACTGGGCCGACTCCTCCCGTGGAAGCTCAAATTTAAAGGGCACTACCACCCGAAAGCTAAAATACTCTCTGCAATGAGAGAGGTGATCATTTATCCATGCAATAAGAACCAAAGAACTCAGATGCTTAGAAAAGATGCCGGATCCGATCACGGGAGGAGAGTTGAAAATGGAGAGATTTTCTAAACAAACTGGTGAGCGGATAATGGACGAGATGAAGGCCTGCATTTCACGGTCTGGGGACGCTTCAAACAGAGACAAGCACTCGGGTTGAGTGCACTGTGACCAGGTCTGGGGCTCCGCGGGCTTCCCACCAGAGCTCACACCCGTGTGTCTCCCTCTGGGGGAGCAGGTGGGGGCTCCCTCTGTGAGCACAGCCACCTGCCCCAGAGCTCCTGCACTGGTCTGTCACTCCTGTCCCTCTTCTAGGCTGAGTGTGGCCCCCTCACCCCTGTAGTGCCGCCCTTCTCAACCTGTGCGTCGCCGTCTAAGACCATCGGAAAACACACAAATATTTCACAATGTATAATCACATATTGTTTTGTGATTAATCACTAGGCTTTAATTATGTTTAATTATGTTCAATTTGTAACAATGAAAATACATCCTGCGTATCAGATATGACGATTCATAACAGTAGCAAAATGACAGTGATGAAGTAGCAACAAAAATAATGTGATGGTTGGGGGTCAGCACCACATGAGGAACTGTATGAAAGGGTTGCGGCACGAGGAAGGTGGAGAGCCGCTGCAGTGGGTCGAGAAAGATTAAGCGAAGAGACTCCAAGCCTCCAGCTACTAGAACAGAACTGAGTCCCCGGTCATGCCACGCGCCAGGAGGAGCAGCCGGGTTGGTGGGGCAGCCGTGTCCCACAAAGCATTCCCAGACCCAGGCTCCTTCCGCATGTGGCCCTGCCATGTCCTTAGGTGCTTCCCCACGAGGTTCCTGGAGACCATTACGAGGATCAGGATGAAGAGAGAGAAAATAGCTTAGAAAGAACATCCCATCCCACACATGAGGCAGAAGTTATAGATGCTCCATTCACATGGGGAGACCTAGGAGCCCTGGTGGTGTAGTGGTTACACATTCCGTGGCTGACGGCAAGGTCAGCCGTTTAAAACCACCAGCCACTCGGAAGGAGAAAGACGGGGCTTTCTACTCCGCAAGCGGGGCAGTTCCAGCCTGCCTATGAGGGGCCAAACTGACTCGCTGGCACAGAGTCAACCCTTATCTTCCAGTTGACAGGGAGTTTAGGCTTTGGGAGACTTCTGCCATCTCAGCTGAATGCAGAGAAAGGCTCATCCAGGTCAAGTAAGCATAAGGCCTGGAGAAACCATGTGTTTCCCGCAGTGGTTTACAAAGTAGGTGGAATAGAGAATTGAGGTAAAAAGAGAAGATCTTTATCTTCGAGGGAGACCTAAGGCACCTGGCATGTAATTTAGAATTCCTCATAATAAAATAGAAGAAATTTATTAAAGGTATCAAGTAGCTCAGTTAATCCCTGAGAGGGTCATACTGTCAGCAATGGAAGCTGAGAACCAGGAAGAGGGCCGGACACAAGTGGATTATTCTAGAATAGGTCCCACAGACAATTCCGAGCACGGATGCCAGAGCCCCTGCCCTTGACCCGTAGCACCAGTTGCCAGAACCTCCCAAATGCTCACTCTCTCCCACCCCGCCCAACACTGACCTTATCAGAACAAGAACAACAAAAACATTGTTTCTTTAATCCCTTTATGGGGAGCTCTTACAGTTAGCATAACATTCCACTTTCAATCACATAGAGCAGGATTGTACAATTGCTACCACAATCAGTTCCAAAACATTTTCTTTCTTCTTGAACTCCTTGATAACAGCTCCCCTTTGTCCCCTCTCTCCCCCACCCCACCCCCAGGAGCCCTGATTTTTATTTTTTCCCCCTATAATAGGTTGGGTTTTTTTTGTTTGGTCTTGTTTCCATGTCTTACATATCCAAAATATCCATTCACATACAATACCAAAATTAAAATCTTTAAAAAAATTTTTTTTAATTAAAACCTTGTTCTCAGGATCTGATTCTTGGGAAACGAGATCCTAAGTGTGATTAGCAGTGTCTGGAGTTCAGGTTTTTGAGGTTTGGAAGAGCGGGTGGATTCATATGATTTCCTTCTGTTGGACAGAGCCAAATCAATACCTGGCTTTGGTAGGTTAGACGGCTATTTCTTATGCAGTACAGGTCTGGCGAGATAGGCAAGGGCAACGCTGGCCTGACAGTGTCCTTAGCGACTCTGATTCCTAAACCCACCATCCTCGGTATGTGTTTTGTGCTCTCTGGTCATCTCAGGGGCCATCGTGGTTGCCAGAGCCCCCGGCATCCCATATTTGTTCCCAACACTGGGATGGAGAAGAAGGAAAGAGGGGGTATTCCTTGCCTTTGAAGAAAACTTCCTGGAGGTGACTTAGAGCACTGATCACATCACATGGGCTAGAACTTGATTCAATTGGAAACAATGTCTGTTCTCTGGGAAGCAATGTGTCCGGGAGAAATGAAGATTTTCATCAGTAAAGACAAGGCGAAAGGAAGCTGAGAATCAAGTAGTCTTCCACCTCGGGGAGGTGAGACTTAAGGACTGAGGACACCCCCCACGCCCCACCCCCAAGAAGAATGGTGTTGAAAAGGTGCAGGTGACAGAGGGCCAACAGAAACATATTTTTATCCAGACCATTCATTGTGACAGCAGCCAGCACCAACGCGCCTGCCTCACGCACTGCCCCCTCCCGTGCAAGGAAAATAAGCTGACCTCTCTCTGCACCAAATAGGAACCAGTCAAGGTGCTGCTCGCTGGGCGCTGCACCCAGTCCCAAGTCCAGAACCATGGGCGAGCGTCATGTCAAGTGTCCCGCCAGGGGTCTCCACCTCACGCTGAAGCACAGGTAAGAACGCAGGATATTAGGGGAGCTATGCAAGCAGTCCTCACAGCCACCAGTCTCCGTTTTCCTCACCCACGTCCTGTGTGGCGGATCCCGAGTGAGATCCTCACGCATGGAGACACATGGAGACACTGGCTTGGAACGCAGAGAGCTGAAGAGCCCAATCTAATGGAGCCTGGAACATGTCTTCCTGGAACACTGTCGAACACCCCCACCCCCACCCCACCCCCAGCTCATCAGATTTGACCTTTCCCAGTGGAACCCAACGCCACTCATTAAAGTAAGGTTGCTGCTTTGTGCAGAAAGAGGAGCTTACGCATTTCCTCCACACTCCAATCCCTTCCTCTCTCTCTTTTTAATCGTTTTATTGGGGCTCAGACAACTCTTATCACAATCCATACTTACATCAATTGTGTAAAGCACATTTGTACATTCATTGCCCTCATCATTCTCAAACATTTGCTTTCCACTTAAGCCCCTGGCATCAGCATCTCATTTTTCTCCTCCCTCCCTACTCGCTCCCTGATGAATCCCTCATGAACCCTTGATAATTTATAAATTATTATTTTGTCATATCTTGCCCTGAGACCCTTCTGTAAGGGGACGTCCAGTGGTCTACAAATGGGCTTTGGGTCTCCACTCTGCACTCCCCCCCTCATTCACTATGGTAAGATTTTTTTGTTCTTTGATGCCTGATACCTGATCCCTTCGACGCCTCGTGATTGCACTGGCTGGTGTGCTTCTTCCATGTGGGTTTTGTTGCTTCTGAGCTAAATGGCCACTAGTTTATCTTCAAACTTTTAAGACCCCAGACGCTATATCTTTTGATAGCCGGGCACCATCAGCTTTCTTCACCACATTTGCTTATGCACCTGCTTTGTCTTCAGTGATTGTATCGTGGAGGTGAGTGCACAATGATATAATTTTTTTTCTTCTTTGATGGCTGATAACTGAGCCCTTCAGCACCTCATGGTCACACAGGCTGGTGTGCTTCTTCCATGTGGGCTTTGTTGCTTCTGAGTTAGATGGCCGCTTGTTTACCTTCAAGTCTTTAAGACCCCAGATGCTACCCCTTTCACAGGGGTCCACTAAGACCATCAGAAAACACGCATTTCCCATGGTTGGGGGTCAGCACAACATGAGGAACTGTATTAGAGGGTCGCGGCATTCAGAAGGTTGAGAACCACTGCTCTAAGCGGCTAGAGGCTTCACAGCTCTGCCCTTCTGACGGAGCCCTCCCCAGAATTGCTGTTGATGTCCATAGTTGTATAAACACTTGTCCAGGCAATCCAGGCGTTTACTATTAGATACCTTAAACCCTTCTAGTCTTTACCCGATTCCCAAACCACTCCTACATTGTATGCATCTGTTAGCAATTACCCCACTCTTGGTACTGAATTCTTCGCAATCCAGTGTTGCTAAAACAAAAAGACCACTCATGAGTGGCTTTGACAAACAGAAATAAACAATCTTACAGTTTAAGAAGTTACAAGTTCAAATTCAAGGCTCTAGCTCCAGGGGACTCTTTCTATGTTGGCTCTGAGGGACGGTCCTTGTCCCTTTGAGCTTCTACTCCCGGGTGATCTCCATGTGGTCTGCTATCATTCCTCGCCTAGGTCTGCTTCTCAATTGCTTGTGTATCTCTTTTGTATCTTAAAAGAGATGGATTGAATATATGCTCTACACCAAACCTAACTCACTAACATAACAAAGACAGCCAATTTTCAAATGGGATTATAACCACTGATATAGAGGTTAAGATTCATAATAGAAGTTTTGAAAGGATATACAATGGGATTTTTTTCAAAGCTATGTATTTTTTATAATTTTTACAAAACAACCTTCAAAGTACTCCCCACTACACTTAATACATTTGCCAAATCTGTGATTCCATTCTTAGAAACATTTTCCAAACCCATCTATTTGGATGGCTGACAGCACCTCCTTTATTTTTTTTTATTCCCCTCTTCTACGTGGTCAAATCGCTGTCCCTTCATATCCCCCTTCAATCACAGAAATCATAAGAAGACCCACAGAGCGAGGTCAGATGAGTAAGTGTTCTGGGGCAAGAGAGGCATGCTGTTTTTTGCCAAAAACTGGCGCACTGAGATGGCTGCATGAGCAGGTGCATTGTGGTGGCAAAACCAGTCCCCTGTCTGCCACACATCAGGCCTTTTTGGTTGCACACTGTTATGCTACCTTCTCAGACCCTCTAAGCTTGTGAACAGTCTGACCTGGTGGAACAAACTCCAAATGCACTACAAGTTAACATATTCGTCCATTTAGGAAGTTGATGGATATCCAGAATGAGGTTTGTCATCAATTGACATCTCACCCTTTCTGAAACAAGAGAACCACTCGGACACAAGCTTTCCTCATAGCGCTGTCCTTGTAAGCTGTGTTCAACATCACAACAGCTTCTGCGGCATTTTTCCTGAGCAGGAAACATTTCACAGCCTCGTGCTATTGTCCGAAATCAACCACCACAAAAAACAAGGTTCAAGCAAAACAGCTTTCACCAAAAAAAATGCAGTAACCAGAGAGAATCTTCCCAGGCAATGCCACTGGGTGCACTAACTCAGAGTTGCTGGATGCTCAGGTAGTGGGAAACATGCATACTGGGAAAGCTTTGTTCAGCCTTGCATAATTCCCGTTTTTGTGGGGTACCCATTTATAATTCAATCCTTAACACCAGGCTACACTTAACTTCCTGAAACCCTGAGGCCTCCCCAAAAGCAAAGCAATGAGAACCCCTTGGTGACCAAGTGTAATGATCTTTATCAGCGTTATCAGATGTGGTCTCCGGAGGAAGAGCCTTTGAAGTTTAGATCAGAAGATAAGGAGGAGGCACTAATTAGGCCAAGTTGGGGGGTGGTGGTGGCGGGTGGAACACGCCGTGCTCCCACCGGAACAGAGGGCACAGCATGAGAAGAGGTCATTTTGCTTGAGGGTAATTCATACACAGGTGTGTGCTAAGCGTTCCAGAAACACTGACGTGGTTCTCCTGAGAACCCTCTGTGGGTAGGTTCATTTATTCAGAGACGACACTGCTTTGTAGGAGGCCACCATTCACGAGGGGCAGAGCAGCTGGATTAGCCTGCTCCCCTGGGAGTGTGTCAGGAGGGCTGGGACCTAGGGTTCCACAATGGGAGATGGGGCAGTGAGGAGGTGGCAGACAGGACTGCAAAGGCACCAGAGGCCGGATAGCAAAGACTATTGCAAACCCGAGGAAACACCTTTTTCCTGGGGCAGTAGAGGCCTTTCAATATGTTTACACGGAGGAGCAACGTGATAACGCTTGCGCACTGGAAACATCACTGCTCACTTTGAATTCCTGCCCTCTGGCCGCTGGGCACCTAGGCTTGACGCCTTCAGTCCCTCTGCAGGTGGGGCTCATGTGCTGCACCTCATCCCACAGCGGCAGGGCAAGGCGAGCGGGGGTCTAGGTGACGCAGTGTTCCAGTGCATACATGCCAGTGTCTCTTCCTCCATGTATCTCGTGCACGGAACAGCAAATACTCTATCTCAAATCTCACTTTCTATTGACTTCAAAACCGGACCTGCCTTCACCCCGTTGCTCCATCTTCAACGATGGACAAAACTGGCCCCAGTACATGTTAGGGGACTGGCCTACCACTGTGCTTGTCTGTTCCAAGGGACCCATCCCAAGGTTTCCAGAAAAGCTCCTACTGAAACCACTCGCCTAAATCCTTCACTGGTGTTACGGTCGGCCAAGGTTAGCGTGGCCTGGGGTGACAAGGTGTCCTGCAGGCAGCCCTCACAACAATATTATTACTTTACTCCCAGTTGGCATTAGAGTTGGAGGCTGGTCGGGACCTGGGGGGCCGGCCATCTCACCACTGGAAAGGCTCTATCCCATCTCAGCAGGCTCCTTGCACCTCCTGGGCCTGACCTGAGTGTTGGCACCTCCTCAGTCACATCATGTGTCTCGGGGAATGTAACTCGAAATGGAATTTCACCAAGTTCACTAATTTCAATTGGGACTTGTGATGTGCCTGCAGTCTGCAGCCCCGTGCTCCTGCTCGCCCTCCACTACGATGCTCTCCTCCGTCATCCATCCCTCCCAGGATTCTGTTCTTAGCGGTCATTCTCAGAAGACTGCGGGGTCAGTTCTCTCTTCTCTCTCATGCCTCCATGTGGTCATCAGAATCCAAGATGGTCCCCTGTGATCCCGCTTTCTGGTACTCACATCCTGTCCTCACAGGTCCTTGACTGTGGGCGGGACCTGAGATCACTTCTAACCAATAGAATGCTGACATGGTGTAAGAGAGTCAACTCTGATGATATGACCCAGGACTGTGTGGTTTCGGGGTGTCATTGAGTCCTGCAACCCCATGTCACAGAGAACGACCCCGAAGGGCTTTCTTGATGGTCCTCTTTGGTCAAGTCAGGTCTTACGCTCCTGAAGCTGCTGGGTGGGTTTGACCTGCCAACCTTGCCGTTGGCAGCAGAGAGCCTAATCGTTAAGTACCAGGGTTCCTACACAGGTTTGTACATGTCCCTCTTTCAAGGTGACTCTCTTCCCCGTTGGCTTTAATGAGGCAAATGACCATGTTATAAACGCTCATAGAAGGCTCTGTGGTGGCCAGCGGAGTGCTCTAACCATTGCACCACAAAGCCTTTCTTTGGGTATAGGGGGATTTATAGTCACTACAGGACATGAGTTAAAATTTTAAATATTTAAAAATTGTCCCCCAAGAGCTATCCTGCAGGAAATGCACCTTTCCCAAGGCTTGCCAATACTTTGGAAATACATTGATTTCTGTTCAGCTGACACTTATACTGCTCATCTGATTAGTTAGTTCATCTGTTTTGATTTGTCCTTCTTTGAATTATACACACCTTTTAAAATTTTGGGGGGGCATAGGTGTGGGGGCAGAAGGCCCACAAATATTTCTATAAATTTGTTCATGAAATTTTTCTATGTAATTGCATTAATGACGAGCTTTTTATCATCTTTATGCTGGTCCTTTAATGTGTCACCCATCTCTCACTTATGCATTTTGATAGTTCAATGTATACATTCCTAAAGAAAGCTCCCCTACTACCTTGTGATCCCAAACGTTCTGATAGCTTTAGGAACATTTCTACAGTTCTGTTTACATTTCAGATCAATTGATAAAAACACAAAGTGAATGGTGTCATGTGGGGTCTATTACTGCTTACTGGAAAGCAATTGTTTAGGCTGTATGTCTGGGCTAGCCGACCAGTGAGAACCAGGAGGGCTGGTAGCGTGATGGGAGATACACGCTGGGCTACTCTTGTCAAGGTCAGCGGTGTGAAACCACCAACGGCTCCGTGAGAACAAGATCTAGCTTTCTGCTCACGTAGCCATCTCGGAGACTCGCAGGGACAGTCCCACTCGGTCCTCCAGAGTCAATGAGTCAGAATCCGCTCGACGGTCGTGAGCTTTTGACCAGTGCATTTCCAGGTAAGAGTGGCCTTCCTTCTAACCCCAGCTCTCAGAACCAGTTTGAGTTGGTCTTCCCTGAACCTCGACAGGGCCTCCAGTCCCACATAGCACGTTCTCTTGGCAACTGCTCAAACCTACCTTTATTTCCAGACCTGTCTCCAGGTTTGGACCGGAACCTCAGCTAACTCTGAAGACAGCAGATCAAGGGCTGTCAAAGGTGAAGAGAGAGCATTCACACTTCGATAACCCCCCACATGTCCTCATTCTCTGTAGGCCTCGACTCCAGAGAGGAACACAGTCGGACGACTCCAAAAAGGAACACAGTTGGACGCCAGTAGTCTAAAAGCCGTTTATTGAAAAGAGCAAAAGATGGAAGACAGGCTCCCCCACCGGCAGGGTGGAGTAGAGCCAGTAGCAGAGCTCGGCCCCTGCTCAGCAACTCTTGCTTCCCCACTGGGCCATCTTGTTGTTGATGGGCATCTTGAAGAAGCGGTCAGACTGCATGTACGCAGCTATTTTCTCCAACGCCTGAAAGGAAAACAAACCAAATATTTAGAGATCTGAGCCCAAACAGCAAACCCACAGTTCACATGCTGCCCCTGCCTCTGCCCCCCCTGGTTTCTGGTAGGCAGAGCCTTTGGGGTCCAGGCCTTTACCGAGAGTCTAAGCCTTAAAGGTGCCCCACCAATGGTCCCTTTAGGTTTCGGGGGAGCTGTGGTTTTATGAGAGGAAGATGGGCGGGGCCTCACCTCAAAACGACACATGAAAGCCTTCAGATTTGGGAACTCGTCCAGGCACTTGGGCTCAAACATGCGGTTCTGGTCTAAGACGTCATAGGAGAGGAAGTCCACGAAGGTGAGCTGGATGAAGGACAAGAGGACAACCAGGCCTGAAGCTCAAGACCACCTCCAACCAAACACAAACTCACTGCCATCGAGTCAATGCTGACTCACACCAACCCTCCTTTGGGGTTCAGAGACTGTAAATGTTTACAGGAGTAGAAAGCCCAGTCTTTCTCCCACGGAGCTGGCGGTGGTTTCGAACTTCTGACCACGAGGGTAGCAGCCCAACATGTGACCACTACATAACCAGTGTTCCCATTCATTGGCAGCTACGGGGATAGAAACGTGGCTTCTTCCCTTCCTTCCTACCTTTTCCCCAGCAAACCACGAGAATTTCCCCAGGAACAAAGAAAACTGTTTGAGGTTTCCAGGCAGCTGTTCCAAGTACTCAGGCTTCAACTTTTCCTGGGAGCGAGAATGAGCGAGTTGAAGAACAGATGTCACATAATTGTCACAACTGAGCGGGGCGGGGGGCTACTTAGCAGGCCCTTCTACAGGTGTCATCTCCTCACTGCCTGCAGGGGGCGAGGAGGGGGCCGGGATGCTCGGAAAGGGGAAGGGACCCACACTGGAGTTATGACACAAAGCAAACCCAAAAGCAAGAACTCTGTTTCAGTCTCCTGACACACAGGCGTGATCAGAGACAGCAGGAGCAGCAGAAACTGCCTGTGGTGGTTTCGTTGGTGTGGTTTCCCTTTCCCGACCCTGCAGTCTGTTGACGCCTGTAAAGAAACTCACATGGTCAGGGCTGTAGGAGATCCGGACAAGCTGCATGCGGAAATCCATTATCTGGTTCTCCATGATGTCCACTCGAATCTTCTCTTCTTCTGTGTCACCACCTGTGGAACAGACGCCAAGCACTCAACTCACCCCTGGCTGCACCCACTCCCGGCGAGCACCCAGTGGGAAGAACTTCCTCCCCAGCCTGCCCAACTCACACATATTGTGCTTGCGAGCGATGTAGCGCAAGATGGCATTGCTCTGAGTGATCTTGTTCTTCCCGTCCACAAGGTAGGGCAACTGGAAGACAAAAAGGTTCAGTTGGCCACCTGGCTGTCTTTTTCCTCCCACCTCTGTCCATTGGCGAAGAGGCGGCTTCAGGGACAATGGACAGGACATGATGTATCAGGAGAAAAAGCAGTAGCCTAATGGAAGTTAGCAATTCAGTCCTCACCTGATTAGAGATGGGACTCTTAACCTCTCTCTGAGTATGCGTGCCAGAGAACTTCCTCAGAATGTTTGCAAGTACTTAGGGTAACTTACATACATCTGCAGGATCATTAAAATGTTATAAAAACCCCAAATTATTATATGGCGACATATACTTACCAATGCATCAGACAACTAACATGTCTAAACACTACAATTTTAAAGTACTGCCAGGTAATAAGTCATATTTAAGATATATGACACAAATGCAACATAAGACAAAAATACCTGATTCTACCAGAGACAAAGTTACAGTTACACTAATAATCCATCAATATTCATCATAGAGAAAATGTGATCGGTTAGTGGAGATTAAAACATAGCTTTGATTTTCCTTCCAAGTTCATGGGACCCCTGAAATCCATCTGTTCTATCCAGGTGGTGCGTGTAGATGTGTCCAGTCTTGGCCCTTGGCTCATGGTGACCCTGCACACAACGGACTGAACCACTGTCCAGTTACGTGAAGAGGGCTGTTGTGACGCATAGGGTTTTTTCAGGGGCTGATTTTTGCAAGTAGATTGCCAGCCCTTTTTTCCTAGTCTTAATCTGGAAGCTCTGCTGGGATTTTTTTCTGCTTCTTGGCAACACAAAAATCTCCAGGGACAGACAGATGGTATCTGGACATGAGGTGCACTGGCCAGGAATTGAACCCAGATGTCCTTCCTACTAAACAAATAAACAACCCAAATTTGTTGGCATCAAGCTGACTCTGACTTGTGATGACCCTACAGGGCCGAGTAGCAACATCCCAGAGGGCCTTCCAGGCTGTCAATAAACAGCAGCCAGCCTCCACTGCTTTCTCCGAGAGCAGCTAGGGAAGTGGTTCTCAACCTGTGGGTCGAGACCCCTTTGGGGGGGGTCGAATGACCCTTTCACAGGGGTCACTTAAGACCATCGGAAAACACGTTTCCGATGATCTTAAGAACTGAGAAACTCAGGGTGCAATGTAGCACTGATGAAGAATACAGCTTTCCTCTAGTTCCTAAATGCTTCCTCCCCCCACTCACCACCCACCCACACTATCATGATCTGAATTCTGCCTTGCGAGTCTGGATAGAGCAGAGGATATACACTGGTGCAGATAGGAGCTGGAGGCACAGGGAATCCAGCGTGGATGATACCTTCAGGACCAGGGGTGTGAGGGGTGATACTGGGAGGGTAGAGGGAGAGTGGATTGGAACGAGGGAACCGAACACAGGGATCTGAGTGTGACCTCCTCCCTGGGAGATGGACAACAGAAAAGAGGGTGAAAGTAGACGTCGGACAGGGCAGGATGTGACAAAATAATAATTTATAAATCATCAATGGCCCAGGAGGGAGTGAGGAGCGGGGAGGGAGGGGGAAAAAGAGGACCTGATGCCAAGGGTTTAAGTGGAGAGCAAATGCTTTGAAAATGAGGGCAAAGAATATACAGATGTGCTTTACACAATTGATGTATATATGGATTGTGGTAAGAGTTGTATGAGTCCCTAATAAAACGTCTAAAAAAAATAAAAAGAACTGAGACACTAATCCTCTATCCATCTTCAGGCGGTTCCAGCCACATGCAGATATGGCCACATAGGAGTACCCGACATGAAGACTGTTACCCACCCTACACCATGCTTCAAGACAACATTTCATTTGTCATTAGAAATCAATATTTCACAACATATAGCTACATAATGCTTTTGTGATTCTTCACTATGCTTTAATGATGTTCAATTTGTAACAATGAACATACATCCTGCATATCAGATATTTGCGTGACGATTCTTAACAGAAGCAAAATTAGTTATAAAGTAGCAAGGAAAATCATTTGATGGTTGGGGGTCACCACCCATGAGGAACTGTATGAAAGGGTCACGGCATTAGGAAAGTGGAGAACCACCGACCCATCTGGTTAGTAGCCAAGAGCATAACCAGTGCAGTGCCAAGGCTCCCTGGTGTCTGTGTGGCCAATGAGAACTCTTCCACTGAACACCTCCGTTTTACCCAGGATATGATTACCCAGGATATGAGGCGGGGCTGGGGGCTGGGTAGAAGGAGGGAGAAAGGGTTTAACAGGATATTGTTGTTGATTTCATTTCTTGAGATGAGCTGTGTCAATAATAGCTATGTTTTAAACACCGGGCCCAAAAAAAATCCTGACAGACTCCTAATCCCTCAATCCTAAATAACTTGAGTGGTTTACAAAAAAGAGGAAAAGTAAAATTGAAATGGAATTGGGAGTCTTTAGTCATAAACAAGTTCAACTTAAAAAAGAAGAAGACTCCTTATTCTAGATCCTTCCAGATCAGAGAGAGAAGCAAGGACACATTCACAGACCCCTGTCCCTCCAAGGCCACTCACATTAGGAAAGTCCAGGTCCAGCTTGAATTTCACATCCAGCCACTGGCTCCGATCATAGTCGGGAGCTGTAAGAGAGGAACAAAGGGGCCGACCTCCACACTAGCACACTTTGCACACTTCCGTGCAAAGACTGAAAAAAAACAAGCCAGTCCCCCAACTCACATCCCCAGGCCCATTCCGTCTCTTTCTGCGTAAAGTGTGACCCTGTTAAGTATGACGTGGAAGGGCCCTGCTCACCCGGGGCCTGTCTCCTCCCAAGGGTGAGAGGCAGAAGAAGTTCGATGGACCGAAACAAGGGGCTACCTGACTTTCCCGGGCCGACCTTACCTTCCCCGCACGTGTAGCGCTTCTCCTCGTACGCGGTGTTGGTGAACTCCAGGAGCATGCGGATGGCGTGCGCCAGCTGCGGACCGAGCGCGCGGGGTCAGCGCCCGCCCCGGCCACCCCCCCCCCCATGCCACCCCCCGCCCCTGCCAACGTCCCCCAGCCCCCAGCCCCAGCCGTTGGCAACGGTGGCTGAGCTACGCCGAAATCGCCTCCACGACTCGGGGGTGCGGCCGGTGGCCGAGGGGCTGGGCGGGCGTCTCGGGGACCAGGGCCCCCTCCGCGTCCCTCCCCGAGCAGCCGGCCCAGGGGGCACACTCACCCCGCGGATGTCCCAGTAGCCCAGGAGCACGGACTCAGCGGAGGAGCTCATCTTGCTTCCCTGCCTGGCGGGGGCCGAAAGAAGCCGACCTGCGCACGGGATTTGATACCAGACCCAGTGGGCGGAACCAACGAGTGTGCGTCGCGGATCCGCCTGCCGCTCGCGCCCCTCCCTCCGCGCGCGAACCGCGGGCCGCGCGCCTGCGCAACGGTGCCGCGCGCCCCCCGGGTCCCGAGACGCCCCGCGAGGAGGGGCCGGCCCGGCAAGGCGGTGGGCCCGGGGGTGCGGGCTGGGCCAGAGCCGCGCGGTGCACTGGGGTGCAGTGGGTCGGAGCGGGGTGCGGAGGGGCCCGGCCCCCAGAACCCAGTGACCCAGGTGTGCGAGTCGAGGCACCGATCTTCACGCGTCCTGAGCCCACGTAGGGTAGAGTGAGCCCCAGCCTCCCCGTGGGCGATTGGAGAGGCGTCCTCCTTGCAAAGAGTTGCCGTCTCGGAAACCCACGGGGCTGTGCTCCCCTGCGCTGCAGGGGCACTCCGAGTCGGAGGTTGGTGGCAGTGAGTTTGGTTGTTTTGAGAGTCAGGGTCAAGCACTGGGAGTCCCAGCAGACTTTGGCCGCCTAGAAGTTGCTGATCATGGCGTTTGGGTAGGGTGTGTGTGAGTGGGGGGTGGGGGAGAGAGGAGGAGATAAGACGCCCATAAATACCAAGCCCATAAAACTGCCAAAGTGCATTGGCTTCACTGAAGTCCTCCAGAGCTCGCTTGAGCGTGGACAAGAAGAGGCCTCAAAGAGGAGATGCGCACCTTTGAAGAAGGCCGTACACCTTGGGAATGCCGGACACTGTAGTCCAGGCAGCAGGAAACCCACAGCACACGCTGGAAGGTGGAACTATTAACTGTAGGTAGAAAGGACCAAGGATCCCTGGTGGCGCTGTCCGGTACTGCTAACCTAAAGGTCAGAGGTTCAAACCCACCAGGGAAGATAAAGAATTCAGTCTAGAAAACCCTGATTAGGACCACCTAACCCTGATTAGGACCACTGCAGGCAGGCAGGCAGGCAGGCAGGCAGTCTGTGTGTGTGTGTGTGTGTGTGTGTGTGTGTGTGTGTGTGTGTCTGGGTGGGAGAGAACAAAGGGGGCAGCGTACTGTGGGTGTGGTCTATTGAATGAGCTTGTGATGGGGCGGAGAGAGCCAACTCAGGAAACATCCTGGGGTCAGGTTTGGAGATCGGAGAGCCTGACATCCAGTGGGTGCTTTTCCTGTGGTTATTGCACAATCTCAATATCGCTGCCATCAATCAGAGACATCCTACAGAACACAAATTGCTTTTTAAATACTTTTGTTTCTGAAAACGAGAATTTTTTCTACAAAAAAGGATAATAGTGCAAATGCATAGAGGCACAGGGACATGTCCAATGCCTAGATCGCTCCTCAGTGTAACAGAGGGCCGGTCACAACTAACTTGAGGTATACCGCTAACATTTATTGCGTGCAGGCACTAGTGTAGGTGTTGCATATATTAGGGAGTACACACACACACACAAAAGCAATTGTACTGGGCGCAACGGGACTTTCAGAGTATCGAGCAACTCCCTCTGAGTTAGTGCACCCAGTGGCATCCCCTGGGTTAGGCTCTCTGGTTGCAGTGACTTTGTAGAAGCAGTTTCACTCAAACCTCATTTTTGGGGGATGGCTGATTTACGAGAACAGCATGTAGCTGTGAAATGTTTCCTGCTCAGAAAAATACCACAGAAACTGTTGTGATGTTGAACACAGCTTACAAGGACAGCGCTGTGGGAAAAACTCAAGTGTACAACACTTACGTACCTGACTGCTAGTAAGGATTTTTTGAGACTGTAAATCTTGGGGAAAGACAGCCTCGTCTTCCTCTTTAGCAGCAGTCACTGTGTTTGAACTGTCAACCTTGGGGTTAACAACACAATGCTTACCCCACAGTGAGACTAGGGATCCTTGAAGAAATGACATAAGTAGCCTAAAGCACAGGGTGATCTGGGGCCCAGACAATGTTAGGGTCATAAACAAATTCAGCTAAGAGAGACTTAAGTGAGCATTTAGTCTAGAGCCATAACTCCACTCAATTAGTACATCAAGCCACACCTGGAGATGAAATAAAAATGTGTTTGTATAGTCATTGTATGTGTGAGGGGACCTTTTACAAAATGTATGAGGGTGTCTTTTACCGTTTTTAGGTTACAGTTTAAAAGTCGCTTACAATGAAAAATATATTACAAGTTAGAGACCACACGATTAAAACAGGAGAGGCAGGGAGCAAAATGACCTGGGACAGAATTGGCATACCCATTTGGTAGACTTTTAACTTCCAGGCCCACGGTCCTTAAGCTCTGCCACAAAAGAGACAAGCTGTGGGGGTGAGCTCAGCCTTGACTTCCAATAGGAGGGGACAAACGTTACATTAAAAGAGGAAGTCACCAGGTAGGGTCTAGTGCCCTTCAAATTGTAAACCAACGTGGCTGCTCAGAACCTGCAGCTGGGAGCCTGGGTACTCTTTGCTCCTGTGAAGTGATGTGCTTCCAGAAGGAACCCCCAAACCAACCCAAACTCACAGTCGCCGAGTTGAATCCAACGCCCAGTAACCTAATAGGACAGTAGGCCTGCCCCTGTGAGTTTCTCAGGCTATCTGCCCGTCCTTAGGGGAGCAGAGCACCTCACCGTTCTCTCTTGCAGCAGCTAGTATGTTCGAACTGCTGACCTTGTGATTAGCAGCCTAACTGCTAACCCACCACACTAAAGGATCTCTCTCCAGACGATGAAGGTGAAATAAATGATTTGGGAATGTGTATAGAAAGCGTAAGGAAAACTTGAACCATAATTCTTAAGTTCTGGCTCAGCTCCAAGAGCGATGAAAATGTCCCTCTCCCCTTTCCTTCCCTCCCTCCCTCACTTTCTTTTCATGTGTTTGAAATGAACTTGTAAGTCTCTAAAGAATCCAAGCCACTTTCTTCTTTTTTTTGCTGGTAGGAACCCCGTGATTTAAGAAGTAGAGTAGACCCACTGGGCGCAGAGACAAGACAATTAACTGTGAAGTCCCATGAAACTGTAAGCACGAACCCCCAAGCCAAGAAACAAATCCCACCATGTCTTTGGCTGAATTACAGAAACCTTACCAGTTATTCCCCTGCCGCTTTTAAGGTGCCTTTTTCTCCATTCAGTGTTGCTTGGTCATTGTAAGCCCTTCACTGTTCTCCAGATTCCAGACCAAGAGGGGGGAATGCAGAACATGACAAAAAATTCTCATGAGCCCAGACTTTCTGGAGTCATGGAATATGGATGGAACCCTGAAACAACTGCACTGAGATCATCTTTGAACCTCAACCAACACTAAACCCTGAGTCTTCTTAAAGCCAAATAATAGTTTAGTTTAACTCGTGGGGAAAAAATGCCTTCGTAAGGATACGCCCTTGTAAGAGCTATGGGCATGGGATTAAGCGGGAGCATTGGTGGCACAGTGGGCTGCTCACTGTAAGGTCAGTGGTTCCAGACCACCAGCCACTCCCGGGGAAAGATGCAGCTTTCTGCCTCAGACACTGCATGGGCAGTTCCACCTTCTCCTGTGGGTGCCATGAGGCGGAATTGACTCGATGGCGTTGAGACAAGCCAAGTAACAGCTTCAATTTGACTGATGACACAGGAAGCTTAGGAGGGCATGAGCTGATGTCAGTGGGGGGGCAACTCAGAACGGGAGGGGAGGGTGCCAACGGTGCACAGCTCAATGTCATCGGTGTCACTGAACACGAGGAAGCTGTGGATCTGATGTATGCTTTGCTGTGCATGTTATCTACAATAACAAGAAAAGTAAATCATGTAAATGGTTAAAAAAATGAATCCAAGCCTCTTCAGTTTTACTTTCCCTCTTTTTTAGCCTCTCAGACCCATGTTTAGATCAAGAAAGTAAGAGGCATCTAGAGGGTTTGTAAGGCTGAGTTTCTCTCTCTCTCTCTCTCTCTCTCTCTCTCTCTCTCTCTCTCTCTCTCTCTCTCTCTCTCTCTCTGTCTCTCTCTGTCTCTCTCTGTCTCTCGCAGAGGGGATTTCTACTCACATTCAGACCATCAGGTCCAAGGATAGCTATAGGCTGCAGCAGTTTCATGCCCAGAAGCCCAGCCCTCCCTGTCCCTGTCTCCAGGCCTTCACCCACTCTAAGCCCAGAGGAAGTTTTAAGCAAGGAGACACACAGGTGCTGCTTTTATTGGGACAAACAGAGATGGGGCGGGGCCCTGATAGGCCATGGGGAAGTGCTCCTGTTTAGGAGAAAGACAATAAATAGATAGCAACTGGGGAGAGCTTCCAGCACAGCAAGAAGGGCCCTGGTTTCGACCTCAGACCTGCTGGTCTTCCGAGTGAGCGGGCCACGTGGCGTTTGCTGCAGACGAGCAACTTGGAAGAGGAATTCTTGGGGCTTGAAAGGCTATCCCATCTGCCACCTTGCCTGGGAGAGGGCCCTGGTCCTAGGGGGGCCTGAGCTGGTGCCTAAAGAGTCATCTGGGGAAACAGGAGGATCCGGTGAGGTTGGGGTCCCATGAGAACTCCAAAGCTGGCGCCAACAGTTTTGCTCCAGCCTTGGCCACGCGTGGAAAGTTGAGTCTCTGGGGACCATCCTACACCTAGCCCCTGCCACACTCATGTCCCCCCGGCACCCTCTGTCTCCCCCTCTCCAAGGGGGATCAGCCACTCCCAAGGGGAATCCATGTGCCCTCACCCCCAGCATCCTCTTGGTTACATCCAGCCGGGACAGGACACGGGGCGCGTCCTCCGGACACAGCATCTGGAGCTCCCCAGGTTTCATGTGAAGCAGCTGGCTCCCCGAAAGGGACCCAAGGGTCCTCACGGTGCTGTGAGCCGAAACAGAAGAAGCTAATGTTAGGGCAGAGGGGTGCTGGGCCTGGCTAGGGGACGGGGGGCGGGGGGTGTTCTTAGGGTGTGGAGGCTGATGGTCAAGGGGAATGAATGGAATAAGATTCTGGGTGTGGAGGAGTAAGATAAGCATGGTGGCACTTTCCGACGACCCAAGTGTCAGGGGGGAAATGCACCGAGGAGAATGTTCTGGTGCGGAAGTTGGCAGAATGGACAATCTGCAGCCTTCCTGAACCCGCCACCGCCGGGCCCTCCCACCAATCACTCCAGCCGCCACATGGGCAAGCCCCTGCTCCCTCTGACCCTCAACACAGGCACAGGGCTGGGCCAGGCAGCACCTGAGTGCAGGGTGCCTGAGGTCCCCTGGGTGGCTTTCTGAGCCCCTGGAATGCTGGCCTTCACCCCCCCCCCCGCCCCCAGGGGCAGAGCACTCACAAGGCGGAGAAGTTCTCTGCCTGCAGCCAGGCTGTGACCTCCTCGGGCGTGGAGCTGGCTCGAAGCTTTGGTGCCTAGAATCGGGGGTTCGGGGGGTGGGCAGAGAATGGGGAGCAGAGGCTTTCTCATCTCCCAGCCACCTTTCCCGCCATCACACACTTCCTCCTCCGAATCCCCATGAGATCTCTTTTCTCACAGCACAGTCCCCAAGCCAACCCAGCCGAGTGCCATGGGGGCGATGCTGACACGGTGACCCTGGTTAGGTGTTTGTGAGGCTGTCTGTCGATCGTTACGGGAGCAGACAGCCTCAGCTCTCTCACTCGAAGGGGCTGGTGGGCTTGGGCCACTGGCCTTGTGGTTAGCAGCCCAAGGTGTACCCAACAGCGCCCCAAGGTGTACCCAACAGCGCCCACAGGGCCTGGCTTATCTATTCTCTGGAGGGCCCAGCAGGATAAGACCTAGAGCGCAGGAAGCACCCAGCCATACTGACTGATGCTACCCAGGCCTGTCCTGTCCCCGCCCCTCATACCTGAATCCCACCCTCCCTCAGGCTAAAGGTTTCCTTGGACAGTCCAGGCTGGCAGTACCCGAAAGGACGAATGACCCTGACTGCCAGGGGCCCCTGGCTGGAGGGGCCCCAGGATGTTGCTGGGGATGTAGCCGCTCTGCCCCTTCTCGTTCTGCACAAGCCACCAGCGCTTGCTCTGGTCCAGAACCTGCCAAGAGTCCGTCCCTCAGTCGCCCCCAGAGAGGGCCTGTTGGCAGCCAGTCCCAGTCCCCGCCCCCTCCCAGCAAGCCTTTCTCCCTTCATGCCCTTTCCCTCGCCCCCTCCAGGCCACCCACCCTGGCTGCCTGTAGCTCCCACCAACCACCTAACCCTTTCCCACCAGGTGCGCACCTCCAAGACCTGCCCCGGGGCCACAGAAAGTTCCTGTGGGTTCCTGGCCTCGAACTCATAGAGGACCTGCATTTGCAGGGCTGGCTTGGCTGGTCTGAAGCTGGGCTTCCCAGGCGGGGGGCCGGGGTCATCTGTGTCCTCCTGTGTAAAGGGTGAAGCACCCCCTAACCTAGGACCCCACCCCCAGAAACAGAGTCAGGGTGGCCAGAGAGTGGGGCGTCAGAAGTGAAGCTCCACGCCAGCTCAGAGAGCCTCCCCCCACCCACCCCCCGCTGTCTCGTGCCTCAAGTCTGGTGTGGACTCTAGAGATTCCTCAGAGGGTAACGTGGGCACCCTGGGGTGGCCGTGGGGTGGGGTTGGGGCTGGAATGTCTGCAGGCTGATTGGGTCTGAATTGTTGCTAACGTGTGAAGACCCAGGAAGCAGTCGCTGGGTTTACACTGGAGCTCTGCTCACGGCAGAGCACTTTAATGAGGTGAGGCTTTGAAAAGGGTCAGAGAGAACTGGAATCAGAAGATAATGGCATTTTCCTAGGCACTTTTTGAAGTCCCTGGTACCTGAGCTCTGGGAAGTCAGAGGTGTGTGTGTGGTGGTGGGAGCGGGGGGGGGGGGGGGGGGTTCATGTCCAAAGGAAGTGGCTGGAGCCGCACTCAAACGTCACTGCCACAGAGTCCCTGCGGTCCAGGGGCCCTCCCTGTAGGACACTCCTCTGAGCGCCCTTCCCGGAGTAGAAAGCCCGCCTGTGTCCCGAGCAGCAGCTGGGGGTTTCAAACAGTGGACTTGGTGGGTGAGCAGTGAGCCGCCTGCCGTTGTCACCGAGATACCACCAGGGCCCCTTGAGCGCAGCATTGGGCGTGCAACACAGCAGCAAACCCCTGCTGGTTGTACCAGGCGTAGGGAGGGGTGCGCTTGCACATGCTCTTGCTAAAAGTGGGTCCAGAGGGTCTTTAGAGATGTGGACAGAGAGCCGTGTAACCATCCCCAATGCCAGCGCATCTCTAGCCACCTCCTCAGCACCACCTGAGCCCAGGGCTTACCTGAAGGAGTCGCGGAGTCCTGCAGGTGCCTGTTGGGGGCAGAACAGAGTGAGCTAGAGCAGGAGGCAGCCAACAAGGGGGTTGGGAGCTGGGTCCGGGAAGCACAGGCCTCCCCTGCTGCCAGCCATACAGATAAGGGTACCCACTGGGTGCCAGGTAACCCTCCTTTGGGTGGGGAAGCAGAAACTAGCTGAACACCAGGGATCAGGGTTAAGTTTCCCTTACCTGGGCGAAGGAGGGCTCTGGGAGCTGCCAGCCATCAGAGAATGTGGGCACATAGGGTGGGGGCTCCTCGTCTATCCATTCGGCCCTGGGGAGGTGGGGAGCAGAACTGTGCCAGGCTGTGGGTGGTAGAAAGAGAGGCGAGGACAGGACCCAGCCTCCAGGGCCTCCTGTCTAATGGGAGACAACGGCCCGTGTGCAAAGGTGAGAGACCCCTCCTAGGAGACAAGCAGTTCATCGGGGACCAGTCCCACAACAGGGAGGCAGGAGACGACGTGCGCCAGAACAGCACCAGAACACCATCTGGGCTCTTATCACAGGGGCCAGGAATTTGGATTAAAAGACCCCTGGAGGACGCTTTCGGGATCAGCCGACCCAGCACTCTTCCCAACAGCTAGTTCCCCAGCTGGAAAACCTTTTCTTCTCACGAAGTGCGCCGTGGGCCGTGTGGAGACCCTCCAAAGGGGGGCTGCGCTCGTGAGTCTGAGGTGGGCCTGGTTCTTGTCTCCTCAGCCTCCTCTCACCACCGCACAAGACCCGGGAAGCTGCCCTCCTGGTGGCCTCC
The DNA here is from genome assembly GCF_050624435.1 of Tenrec ecaudatus. Classification (NCBI taxonomy): domain Eukaryota; kingdom Metazoa; phylum Chordata; class Mammalia; order Afrosoricida; family Tenrecidae; genus Tenrec; species Tenrec ecaudatus. Next base: position 143,944,201 of record NC_134530.1, on the reverse strand, counting down.
AGGCTTGCTCAATTGGGAGGAGTCCCTGTCTTGCACACTGGGGTTAATTTGAGAGCTGCTGATTGCCACGTCAGCCATTCAAACCCACCAGCCACTCCACAAGAGCAAGACAAGGCTGTCTGCTCCTGTGCAGATTTGCAGCCAGAGAGACTCAAAGAAACCGTCCCCCGCTGTCCTAGAGCATCTCTGTGATTTGGGATGGCAGAGGCAGTGGCCTTTGTCTGCTGGGGAGGTGGTGTCGTGAGCAGCTCACTGCAAGGTCAGCAGCTAGAATCCACCAGCCACTCCTCAGGAGAAAGATGAGGCTTTCTACTTCGCGAAAGAGATACAGTCTCAGAACCCCCCAGGGCAGTTCTACCCTGTCCCGTGGGGCTGCCACATGTCCAACTCGATCCGAGGGCAGCGAGTTTTGGCTTTGAGCACGGAATCCCTAATGCAGTGTTGCCACATCAGCGCGGTAGGTCTTTGACCTACCAACATGCTCAGATCCTCTCTTGGCCTTCTCTTGACAATTCCTCTTAGCTGTCACCCTGGAACTGCCATATTGTCACTATGTTTTTTGAGAGTGTGCCTGTCTTCTCTCCTTAGATCTCCCCTGCTTCTTTCATGGCTCTTTGAATCTGCCCTTCCACCTCGGCCTCTGATCTCCGAACTGCGGGGCCAATGGTCGTGCATGTCCTTCATCCTTCTGGACGACCTCAGTATGTAGTAGGATCTCAGCTTTCGGCCTCTGATTAAAATCAAGTCCCTGCAATGTCTTTTGCTTCAAATATCACTCTTTTAAGAGTTTAAAAAAAGCCTTACGTTTAGTTATTCTGTCTTCTGTCTTTGCGTCTTTCATATGATTCACTCATCTCTTGTTATTTTAGGAAATCAGAAAGCATTCTTCTAAGGACCCATCTGACTCAGCTTTACATGTAGGCAATGCGTCTGCTCACGGTGCACCACTCTTTGTGAGGCAGCCATTCAAAGTCGGGGCAGTTCTTTGGCGGAGGCCTTCAATGCTCGAAGTGGGGCTGGATTTTGAGAGGCCAGAGGCTACATCCAGCATGAGACTGGGTGTGTCATCAGCTGAATGACAGCATTTGGGGTCCGCCACAGACCCTCTGGTTTGGCTCTCTTGCAGAAGCCCTGTTTTCTTTCCCAGGCACTCACCTGGTGGGTGGGCTCTCATTTGGTGGGTGGGCACACGACTGTGAGCCCAGCCCAGCTGTGGAAGTCGGTGGGCTCAGAGGCAGGCTTACACAGTCTCTCCTCGTGTCCAGTGTTCTGGGCCACTGAACACTTAGGAGACAGGAAGTACAAAATCCATCATTAGCTTCCTTTTAATGAGTGAACCAAAGAGAGCTCCTGAAAAATTGTATCAACGCCCGCTGAAGACAAAGCGGGTGCATAAGCAAATGTGGTGAAGAAAGCTGATGGAGCCTGGCTATCAAAAGAGATAGTGTCTGGGGTCTTAAAGACTTGAAAGTAAACAAGCAGCCATCTAGCTCAGCATCAACAAAGCCCACATGGAAGAAGCACACCAGCCTGTGTGATCACAAAATGTCAAAGGGATCAGGTATCAGTCATCGAAGAATGAAAAATCAAATCATTGTGAATGAGGGGGAGTGCAGATTGGGAACCTAAGATCCATCTGTACACAACTGAACATCCCCTTACAGAAGGGTTGCAGGGAGGAGATGAGCCGTCAGGGTACAGTGTAGCAACAATGAAACATGCAACTTTCCTCTAGTTCCTAAATGCTTCTTCCTCCCCCCTCTTCCCCACTATCATGATCCCAATTCTACCTTACAAATCTGGCTAGCACTGGTACAGATAGGAGCTGGAAACACAGGGAATCCAGGGCAGATGATCCCTTCATGACCAGTGCTGAGAGTGGCAATACCTGAGGGTGGAGGGAGGGTAGAGTGGAAAGGGGGAACCGATTACAAGGATCTACATATAACCTCCTCCCTGGGGGGAGTGACAACAGAAAAGTGGGTGAAGGGAGACATTAGCCAATGTAAGACATGACAAAATAATAGTAATTTATGAATTATCAAGGGTTCATGAGGGAGGGGGAGCACCGAGGGGGGCGGAATGAGCTGACACCAAGGGCTCAAGCAGACAGCAAATGTTTTGAGAATGATGATGGCAACAAATGTACAAATGTACTTGACACAATGGATGTGTGTATGGATTGTGATAAGCATTGTACAAGCCCCCAAAAAATGATCTTAAAAAATTATATAAAACTGCTTCATGGCTTTAGGGAAGGAAGTCCCATAAAATGGGGCTGAATTAAAAAGAATTGGCCACGAAGCCAAAGACTCACTAGATGAACTGGCTTATTGCTCTGTTGCCTTCTTTGGGCACCTCAGCTCAGTGTGTCCCAGCTGGTCCACCCCCCTGGCCCCTGGCCCCTTGCTCTCATCAGTGCAGCCTCCGGGTCCAAGGCCATCTCAGCTACACAGGCTTAGCCTATCTCTTGGTCTCCTTACTCCCTAGTCAGCTGGTCCCCATGTCTACTGACAGTACATCCACTGCAGTGTCTCCTACACCACCCGTTCTTAGATTCCGGGCCGGATTGAGACAGTGTTCTATTTGTTCCTGACACTACGAGAGATATGTTAGAAGATTGCTGGCGATCCTTCTCAGAAGGGACTCCTCTTTGTCCCTGGGCTAATGCCTTCTCTTCGGGTGACAGTACGTGGTTGGCCTTCTCTCTCGTTGTTAACCCTTCGTAGCCAGCACAGTCAAAACTCGGCACGTTTCCGTATAGACTCGCCCACTTGGCGCATGCAACTCAATTCTGACTCAGAGTAGGCCTCTGTAGGACAGCGCAGAGCCACCCTGGTGGGTTTCTGAGGCAGCAAAGCTTCTGGGAGCAAAGAGCTTCATCTTTCTCCCAAGGCGGGGGGATGCTGGTGATTTCGAACTGCTGACCTTTCAGTTAGCAGCTCAACTCGTAACCCACGATGCATGTAGAGGCCTCTACCTGCACCCACCAATGGGTTGAAAAGACGACTGGTTTGCGACTCTGGAGAGCCTGGCCACTTCTGACGTACTGTCCTCTGACCCCATCCATGCCCTCTTGCTCCTGACCAATCAACCTGGTTCAGAGCTGTCTTAACTCACCGGTTGGTAGTCCAGGCCTTGCCCAGCCCCTGCCAGGTGTTCCTCTCCTCCTGGCTCAGGCAGGACAGCAGCAGGTTGGTGGCTTGGGGAGTGAGGAGTGGTGAGGTCACTTGTGCTGCTAGGTCAGACTCGGGGCACTGAGACAGAACCTGAGGGAGGGGCGGGCAATGGCAGGAAGCTTAGGCTCCCACAAGGCCAAATAGGGGTGAGAAGGAGCCCAGCCTGTCTGGCTTCCCGCTGGAAAAGCCAAACTGCCGCTTGCAAGTTGTCCTCCTACCTCAGGTCTGTTGCCCTTCCCAGCTTCCCTCAGAGCCTTGGTGTCCCTGACCCTGACCCCATCCATCTAGTCCCCCAGACCTGGCGGCCACACTAGGAATGGTGGCTCGTAAGAAGAGGGTGTGCTGAGGGAACAAGGGGTGGGCCCACAGTCTCCTGTCCCCTGTCCTTCTCGTGTGCACCCCGCCCTCACCCCCACCCTTCCTCCTTCCGCTTCTTCTTCACTTCAGTCCATCCTTCTTCCCCGACTCACAAAGTTCAGAGTTTCGAAGATGATGTGCACAAAATCAGGGGCGCTCGGCTCCTGCAGCCTGGTGACCAGCTTCCCCTGGGGACACAGGGCAGCGGCTGTCACCACCTTCGCCCTACCCAACTTTGCCAGGGCCCCAGCCCCCAGCAATGGTTTGGGGCCTCTTTTTAGAACTTTGTGCTCCCCCAAAGCCCCCAGAGTGGATGTGGAGGGGGATGTGGGAAAGAGGCTGGAGAAACAAGCTGCTGGGGCTGGCCCTTAAGACCGTGGGAGAGGCGGGAAGAGAGGGGAGGGAGGAAGCAGCATACCAGGAGGATGAGGCTGTACTTGGTCTTCTGGAAGTAGTCTATGTACTGGACCCGTGTGATGCCTGTGGAAGGGGCCGTGGGTCACAGAAATCCCCTACAAGACTCCTCCCCGGCCCGCCCGCCTTCCCTGGCCGTCAGCATCAGCACCCACCTCCCTGATACTTCTTCTTCTTTTTCTTCTTCTTCTTGCCGCTGGTCTGGGGCTTGACTCCCTTCAGTTTCCCCACGAACAGCTCCATGTCCTTGAGGACGTGGTCCAGGATTTCCTGGACCCCAAACAGCTCGTGCTGTTGAGGGCTGCGAGGCACGGACTTGCCACACCCTTCCCCACCCCACCCCAAGGCCCGGCCCAGCCCGAGCCAAGCCTCGCTGGCGCTCCTCAGATCAGAGCCTGGGCCCTATCCATCCTGGCCCCCAGGCCCCCAAAACCCCAGCAAGTCCCTGTCTGCAGTCACCTCATCCCTTGCTGGGTCCTCAGGGGATGGGGCCCATCTTGCAGGGGCCCTTGGTCCTCGAGTACTGGAGTGGTAGGACAGGGACTTTGGGGAGGGCGGTATACCTGCAACATGGAGAGACCCTGGCTCGAGCCGCCTGCATCTGTGGTCTGTCCCTTCTTCTCCCTCCCCAGCCCCGCCAGCTCACTGTGCTCCGGTGTCAGCCAATGGGGGCCCCCTGGAGGGAATTCCGGATCCATCGGGCCAGCTGTCTCTGTCATCGGCCCCTGAACCAGAGTGGGGGCCTGCTCAAGGGGGGGACCCCGGTCCAGGGGGAGTGGCCTCTCCACAGGAGGCCCCCGCCATCCTTCCTGGCCTGGGCGAGGGGCTCCGAACCGAGATCTGTTGAGAACAAGGTGAAGGACGGCTTTGACGAAGGTCCCACCCACAGGTCTGCCCAGGACTCAGGAGCGTCCACCTTTCTCCAAGGCTTACCGCCCCACACCATTTCTTTGCTTCCATCTGAGCCAACCCCTGATGCCCACCACTGGGGGCACCACCCACTAACAACACTGTGGCATTCAGCCAGGCCACCCTCTGAGGGCCCCTGTCAGTCTCCATGGACAGGCTCTAGTGCCCGTGGGCCCCGCCTCAGATGCTTTCCCCTGCCTGGCTATGCCCTGGCCCCAGCTTGGCAGCAAACCAATCCCAGGCCCATGAGCCTTGGCCACAGACTCTGGGTCTCCAAGATGTGGGGCCTGGGGCCAGGCTGTAGGCAAGGGAGGGGCGGGGCGGCTGACCTTCCCTGCAGCTCCTCCTCCAGGGCCTTCTGCAGGCTGGTCCTCAGCTGCTCGGCCTGCGGGACAGCAGGTGGGTCTGTGGGTGCTCTCTGCACCCCACCCCTGCTCTCTCCTCCACCCCACCCCTGACTGCTCACCCTCACTTCCTGGCACTGAAAGAGCAGGGTGCTGGTGCCCCGCGGGCCTGGCTCCTGCACCGTGATGGACAGGACGGAGTTGAAGGAGCAGGTGTTGAGCGCCACATCCATGGCCTGGATGCTGTCCAGGCGGTAAGAGTCTAGCTCTTCCTGGTGAAGCAGAGAGGTCAGCAGTGAGGTCGGAGAGAGCCAGGTTTAGGGTGTCCAATCTTCCTGAAGAGACTAGGGCTGGGGTACCACCGGCCCAACCCTGTGGGCCTCCTTCCCTCTGTCCCCACTCCCCACCTAAGCCTGGGTGTGCATGTGTGTGTGGAGGGATGGAGTGGACAAGGGAGGAGGGAGGGCCGAGCAGAAGAACATGAACCCCAGTGCTAACACACACACACACACACCGCCCCAATGCCGGGGAGGGGCTGACCTCCGTCTGGATGTCCAGCAGCCGGAGCCAGCCATCTCGGACCTGCAGCAGCAAGATCTGGCTCCACACCCGGCCCTGTGCGTCCATGTCTTGCAGCTTCTGCAGGGCATCCCTGGGCTCCCAGATGCCCTGAGCTCCCAGCTTACAGGTCATCAGGTGCTGAGGGGAGACAGGGAGGTCCAGGATGAGGTTTTTGGTGCCTGGAGGAAGGGCCATCATGGCCCAGAACAGTCCTGGCCAGGCCACAGCTGGGGACCCAACAGGAAGTCTGAATTCTCCCCTGGGTGGGCCCTCAGAATGCCACCCTGGGGCTGCCTGTGTTCTCCTTGGGCACTCTCCACACTTGCCTGCTCTTCCTCATCATTGACCTGGACTTAGCACCCCTGTCTCTGAGCCTTTGCTCATGCTGCCATCCCCCTCTCCCCCTCCCCCACCCCCACCCCCATCTGGAATGCCTTCCTATGTCCCGCCTTCTATCCTCTGGAGAAGATCAAGCCCCCACTTGTCCCTGCTCTTTGCCATCTCAGTCTGCACTCGGGTCCTGGTGCCCTGCAGAGCTGCCCCTTCCTGTGGGTCTCCTCAAGGACAGCCAAGCCCCCTTCTCACAGCCAAATGAGGGCATCACAGGTGGCCCCACCCCACCCGAAGCCCCTAGTTGGGACCTGCTGCCTGCAGGCTTGCCCCTGCCCCCAGCCCTGCTCTCTGCACAAGCCTCAGCTCTTCTACCTGCTCTTCACACTTGCGGTGTGCTCATTCAGGGAGGCTGGGTGCCACCGGATGCCCTGCCAACCTGCTTACATCTCCCACCTGCCCCTGCCTGTCCCCGCCCCTGCCCTGCCCCTGACAGCCCCCACCCCTGCCCTGCCCCTGACAGCCCCCACCCCTGCCCTGCCCCTGACAGCCCCCACCCCTGCCCTGCCCCTGACAGCCCCCACCCCTGCCCTGTCCCTGACAGCCCCTGCCCCTGCCCTGCTCCTGACAGCCCCCCACACCTGCCCTGCTCCTGACAACTCCCCATCCCCTGCCCCTGACAGCCCCCCACCTCCTGCCCTGCCCCTGCTGTGAAGCTGAGCACTCTGGGCCTCCCCTGCTCTGTCTAGAGTGCCCTGTCCCTACTGCCACCACCCAGCGTCCCTCCCTGATCTGTCACCAGAGTCCTGCTCTCTGATGCCATCTGAGGTGTCACCCTGACCAGGTGAGGCTATGCCCTGTACCTGCGACCCCCTCAGGCAATGAGGTCTCCCAGCAGCAATGGCCTCCGGTGAGAGCCAGAGACTCCATCCCAGCCCCACCCTCCCGGGAACTCAGACCCAGACATCTCTCTCCTCAGCAACCACCTCCTGGGAGGCCCTCTGTCCCCACAGCGTCTGCTGGCTCCACACATTCCTTCCTCCAGCATAGTAGACCCTGGGCCAAGAGCAGTTCCCTGGGCTGGGGGTGGGGCAGCTCAGGAAGGTACCATGTGGGACGCCTGCTGCCCGGAGATGGGCAGCCTCCAGACTGCAGCTCCCTCTGCTCTGCTGGTGCCCCACTGTCCCTGTCCCCGCCCTGGTACATAGCAGATGCGCTGTGAGGCTGGCAGGGCTGCGCAGGAACTTGTCTTTGACGTCTGGTGTGGCAGAAAGGACTGAGCTGGTACTCACTTCCACCCTGTGCTGCAGGAAGCTGGGGTCAGAGGCCAGGCTCTGGGAGTACTCCTTCCGGTGCACTGTGGGGGTCAGAGGTATGAGGGCAGAAGAGGGAGAACCAGGCAACTGCAGGCAGTGAGGGGGGGGGGGGCTGTGGGACAGGCTTCAGGAAGGCACGAGGGAGGGACGAGGGGAGGGGGGAGGGGGAAGCTTACTGTAAATGGCTCTGCTGCTGGGCCGGGACATGTTGGTGCTGGAAGGACACTTCCCTAGATCTAAACCAAGGAGGCTGCTGTCAGAGCTGGGCGGAGGCCCTCACAGCTCGTCCCCCGCTGGGCTGATGCTGAGACCCCACAAGAGCACCCAAAGCCCTGGGTGTAGAAGCTACAGAGTCCTCACTGAGGAACCTCCTCTTGGCTGGCCTGGAGCCCCGAGGCCAAGGAGCAGGAAGGCCTACAGGTAACCAGAGCAAGGCTGGGCCCCGGCAGGATCCAGGCTGCCTGTTACTGGTCAGCAGAAGGCGTTATGTGACTGGTAGACAGGAGCCTGGGGCCCGAGCCGAGGCTCCAGATCCTCCCCTGGGCCTGGGGAAGAGGTGCCCAGGTGTGGGCCGAACCCAGCTTCCATAGAAAAGGCAGAGGGTTCAGGGGCCCTGCTTGCCAAGCGCACCCTCTTGTCCCAGCCGGTGTCACTCCTGCCAACTGGGAGGATACTGAGGCTTGCAGGAAGTGTGTGAGTGTGTGCATGCGGGGTGTGTGTGTGTGTGTGTGTGTGTGTGTGTGTGTGTGTGTGTGTGTGTGTGGTGTGGTGTAATGCCTGTCTCTCTGCCTTTTCACCCTGAGCCCGCCCACACCTCAGCCTCTAAATCCCAGCCCCACCAACCCCTCTCCATCCCACCCACAGAGGGCCTGTCCCCAAGAGCGACAGACCCAGCAGCCAGGATGGGTAGCACCATGGCAAGGAGCCTGTGCCAGCCCCTTACAGACTTTATTCCTCTTCATCACAGTCTCCTGGGATTCACTAGGTGGAGTTGTGGGTTAGATGTTGCGCTACTCACCACAAGGTCCTAGGTTCAAACCAGCCAGCGGCTCTGTGGGAGAAGAAGGAGACTGTTTGCTCCTGTAGTGATTTATAGCCTGGGAAACCCTATAGAGGGTCGCTGTGAGTCCGACTTGGCTGACGCCTGTGGATTTTTAATGTGCTAATCAGAGAAGCCCAGAAAGTCAGCAGTTCAAGCCCAGCAGCTGCTCCGTGGGAAGACGATGCCGCACTCCGCTTCCATAAAGGTTAGCGCAGCGGTTCTCAATCTGTGGGTCTCGACCCCTTTGGGGGTCCAACGAACCTTTCACAGGGGTCGCCTGATTCATAACAGTAGAAAAATTACAGTGAAGAAGTAGCAACGAAAATAATTTTATGGTTGGGGGGGTCACCTCCACAGGAGGAACTGGATTAAAGGGTCGCAGCATTAGGAGGTTGAGAACCACTAGGTTAGCGCCCTGGAATGCTATGGGGCAGGCCCACTCTGTCCTAAGGTAATCATGCGTCTCAATCCACTCGATGACAGTGGGCTGGGTTGGGTTTGTATACCAGCACCGGTCTAAGACCTCACTCCATTCACTCATTTACTCCTCGGAACAGCCATCTGGCTGGCACCCATGCTGTTGGGAGCAGTTGCTGTTGTTTAGAGAGGACTGGGGCCTGGCTGGCCGCAGACGCCATGTTTAACTGTGTGTTTGCATGAGTGCCTCCCTCACTGGGCAGGCTGTGAACCCCTGAGGACAGTGACTGTGCCGGTCATCCCTGGCCCCCAGTGTGGCTCTAGGACACAGAGTGGGACGTGTGAAGGTGGACCTGACCTCAATGTCTGCGGGGTGGGGCGGTCAGTGGGGGTGGGGCCCAGGGGGCGTGTCGTTTGAGTGAGGCTTGCCTAAGTCCTCCCTGGGAGCCAGACCCCCAGGTGTCTGCGTATTCCGCCTGGTGCACCTGACTTGCACGGAAACCCAGGTATACCCTGGGCAAAGGGTAAGAGAGCGGCCCACACCCTGTTTATCACCATTGTTAGGGAAATGATAAAACAAATCAGAGGTGTATGTGGAAACGAGTTAATGGAAAATCATTCGTGGAATTTGGAGGCAGTGGGTGTGTGTGTCTTCCTCATCTGAGGGACCAGGGCCTCATTTAGGGGCTAGAAGCCTGCTCCCCTCAAACCCTGCCTCCCACCCCAGGCTGACATTTCCTGCTTCTCAAGAGTGGAAGAGACAGTGAGCTGGTCAGAGCCTCTTCCTCCTTCCCGCACCCCCTGTCCACTGCTCTGTCTGTCCCTCCTGTCCGCCCCCCGCCTCCGCCCCACCCCCATACAAACACATACACACTCACACACACATGTACACACACATTCACAGGCTCTTTATGGACTCCTGTGGAGATCAAGGAGGGGGCTGGCACCAGTCATTCTTCCATGAGGTTGCTGGAGGAAGCCAGGAGAGGAAAACCCAGGCCAGACCCGCTGCAGTTTGTGTGACTTGGCCTCCAGCAACCCTGCAAGGCAGAGTGGAATTGCTCGGCCCTGGTTCCAGGCTGTACTCCTCAGGAAAGCAGACTGCCACAGCTGTCTCACTCCGCATGGCATGGCTGCTGGCCGTGAACCAACAACCTGTCCATTAGCACCCTATCACCTTAGCCACTGCTACATCAGGAATCCTGAAGCCACAACTCAAAAGCCCCCTGACATTGAGTCAATTCTGACTCGTAGTGAGCCTATAAAACAGGGTAGAACTGCCCCCCAGGCTGTAACTCTTACAGAAGTAGGAAGCTTCCTCTTTCTCCTGAGAATGGCTGGAGGTTTTGAACTGCTAACCTTGTGGTTTGCAGCCCAACATGTAGCCTCTGAAGGCACAAAGGGGTGTCTATATCTCAGCCAGCCAGCCCTCCTTGGAGCTGACCCTCCAGCTGCATCTGGGAGCAGGCTGGCGACATAAGCAGGGAAGCCATCGAGTAGCCTCCATCCACCCCCAGATCACCTTCACTGACCTGGATCCTGATGCTTCCCAGAGACCAGGGGATTACCTGGATCTCTGTCAATCCCGGTGCCTTGTCCCTGGGGTGGCTGGTGGTGGCTTGGTGGTCCACTGCTGGTGGCAGGCGAACAGCAGCTTCTCTGCTGGTGGCCACAAGCAGGGCCCCAGCAGACAGGCTGGCTTTGTGGTAAAGAGGTACACAGCTTGCCACACCTGTGCACTTTAGACCCTGGTGGGTGGGGAGGCCTCCTGAGCCACTGCCCGCCCAGCTTCAGAGGTTGAACTGTGGCAGCTGCAGGGCTGGCAGGTGCCTCAGGTGGGCCAGAGGCCCCTGCTTTCAGGGTCCCTCTTCTGTTCTCTGCTTCTGAGATGCAGCCTTTCTCCTCTTTACCTTTTGGGTGCCTCCCCTAAGGTCCCAAGTGCTGGGACTAGGACCCACGACCCAGAAAAGTACGGGTTCTGGGGTTAGGGGGCAAGTTGGATGGAGGTGGCCCTAGAGCTTGTGGGGGTTGTGCTGGTAGGGACTTCTCCTTTGGGGGTATAGTCAGGTGTGCCCAGGTGGCACCCGTGAGCAGGACATAGATTGTGTGAGAGTAGATGGGGCTGGGCCATGGGGACCACTGCGGACATCACATCATGATCTGAAATATCTCTCCAGCAGGTTCTATGCCCATCTGTCACCCTCTTCCTTCCCCCAGACCCCTGATAGATGCCTGGCTGGAAACCCAGGGCCTGCCTCCACCTGTCTCTATTCACACTGCCCATTCCCTGGACTTGATGCTGTTCCACAACCTGCTTCAACCCCAAGTGGGCCAGGCGCCCTGCCCTCTGGGAGCTCACAGGCAAACAAGGAAGGCCAGGAGGCAGCAGAAGCTGAAGGGACCGGGGAAACCCTGTGTGGAGGCAATCTTAGGCCCTGAGGGCTACAGCCGATAGGGTGTGATGGTCTGCATTGGAGCATGGACTTTGGGGCCTGGGACCTGCCCACCCCCTACTCCCAGGGCAGCCAGCATCACTGCCCTGAGGACCTGTAGTCCAGGGACTGGATCCTAGCCAGGGCCTCTTCACAGCGCCTGGTGCGGCCCCCTGGGAGTCCGGGGTCCACTGGGCTGGCCCCTCGACCAGAGTCTTGTGAGACCCAGCACTCCTGATTTCCCTACGTCTCCACCTGCCCCTTTGTTCTGACCTTGGCCCTCCCTAGCTTCTTCCAGGACAGACGATACCTTCACTGCTTCCTCAAGCCCCAGCCCCGGCTTCATCAAAGCCGCAGCCGCAGCTCCACCCCAACCCCTGCTTAGATAGCGCTCCAGTGCAGTGAGATCTGGCTACAAGCCAGCTCAGGGGCCTCCTCAGCTCAGTGCAGCACCCCAGGGCCTCTGCCAATGGAGCTGGGCAGCTGCACAGGGAGGGGGTCAGTGGGAGTGCCCTTGCCCTTGGCAGTGCCTTCTCAGGGGCCCCTGCAAACAGTTTGGGTCTCTGTAGACAGGAGCCTTTTCAGCCTGGGAAGTGGGACTGAACGCAGGCTTCTTTGGTGCCAAGCATTGTGGGACTCACCCCAGGGGAAGGGGGGCATTCGGTTAGGGATGGAGGGAGAGCGCAGGCCACCTGCACCTGGGGATTTCAGGGCCATGTGTGAGACTTCTTCCCACAGGAAGGTCCAAAGCCATTAATCCTGACTGAAGCGGCAACAGCACAGACCTCAGGGGTGGGGTGGGGGGCGCGGGCAGGAACAGGGACTCGGAGGGCAGTACCTTGGAATTGGGAGGTGTTGTGAGACCCCATTCATTCCATCATTCGGCAAGTAGATCCTGAGAGCTGCCTGCCTCCCAAGAGCCCTGGTCATTTAGTGGCTATGAGTCGGGCTGCAATCTACAAGGTCCGCAGTTTGAAACCACCAGCCGCTCCTCGGAGGGAGACAGGGCTTTCTCCTCCTGCAATCAATTACAGTCTCAGAAACCCACAGGGGACAGTTCTACCCTGTCCTATAAGGTTACCGGACGCTGTGCTAGGTGCCAGGAGGTACCTGGCGAGGTCTGGAAGACACCTGGGCTCAAAGCTGAGCTCACGCTCTTGCTCTGAACACAGTCTCCTGTCCTGCCCCCCGACTCATTGGAGGCCCCAGCACGGACCAGCCGTCCACATGGGGGCTAACCTCAATCCATCACACAGCCCTGTGGCTCACCTCCTTAGCAAGCTCAGATAGCCCACCTCCTCCCGCTCCCCACCCCACCACTCCTGCTGCCATTCAGACCCATAGCACAGCCCCCTAAGCGGGCCCCCTGCCTCCTGCCCTGCTCACCGTGGACTCTGGTCCTTTGTAACGGGAACCTTAGTCTCCTCTGCTGAGAACCCGCACGGCCCCGGGCTCTCGGGGTGAAGCCAGACTCCTGATTGTGGAAGATGAAGCGTGGGCGCGCGCACGTGTGTGTACACATGCATACGTGTGTGTGCATGGGATGTACATGTGTTTGTGCATGGGGGGGTGTGGGGTGTGGGCTGCCTTCAGGTGGCACTGTCAGAGGGGGTGAGACCACAATGACAGTCTATCAAACGTGGGTGCAGTGTTTCAGCAGAATGGAAACGTACCCAAAACGAAAACGTTGTCAACTCAATTTACATCTACTCGTCTACTTACAAGGCTAAACACACACTAAGCAAGCTTCTCATTTGGACCTTTTAATGCGCCAGTCAGACCTGTCATTGTTTCCCTTACTCCCATCCTGTGGTGTCTCTCGCTGTGAGCAGCTGCCGTCATTGCCAGGCAGCGGTGGGGTGGAGGGTAGACACCTGGAGTCCTTGCACTGGCTGACACCAAGCCGAGGCTAGTGACACCGCTGGGTGGGGGAGGTGCTCATGAACTTGAGGCTCCTGTGACGAGTCTGGGCTTACCTCCCACCACTCCCTGCCCCTTGTACTTTACACTCAGCTGGAGAGAATGGCTTGGAATCCTTAGATGAGTCAGCCATGCCTGCAAGGAGCACCTTCCTTGCTCACCCCGAGAAGGCCTCTCCCCTCCCGTGGCCCCAAGCTCCGCCTCCTTCCAACTGGCCCTGGGCTCCACGGCCTCTCCACTCGCCCAGTGCACACGGAGAGCACGGCCATCTCCCCGTGGGGTTCTCTGCAGACTCGGTGCTCTTGACGAGACCTGACTACCATGCCACCCCGGACACAGACTACGCCCTGCTGGGAAGATCGGCTCTTTTTAGACCGTTTGCAGAGCCGATCAGTTTCGCCATCAATAATCCGTGGACATGCTGATTCCACTCCTGGGGAGACCCCCTTGATCAGGCACCCCCACTTATCCCACTTCCTCCCTGTGCTTGCTGCTTCCCTCCCTTCTTCCTGGCTCACCCTGAGAACTTGGGTGAATGTTGTCCTGCTGATCTTTTGCTTTGGTTTTTTTTCAATCATTTTCTTGGGGGCTCGTGCTACGCTTATCACAATCCATCCATCCATTGTGTCAATACATTTGCATATTTGTTGCCATCATCATTTTCAGAACATTCTCTTTCTACTTGAGCCCTTGGTATCAGCTCCTCACTTTCCCCCCCTCACTCCCCCCCCTCCCTTATGAACCCTTGATAACTTATGAATTATTTCCTGTCTTACACTGACCAATGTCTCCCTTCACCACGTTTCTGTTGTCCATCCCCCTGCGAGGGGGTTGTACGTAGATCACTGTGATCACGTCCCCTTTTCTCCCCCACCTTCTTTCCCCTTGTCCTCCTGGTATCGCTGCTCAATAACGGTCCTGTCCTGGTACCGTCAACAAGCAGCCATCGAGCTAAGCAACAGAGCCCACATGGAAGAAGCACACCAGCCTGTGTGATCATGAGGAATCGAAGTGATCAGGTATCAAGCATCAAAGACCCAGAACAAAAATAATCATATCCTTGTGAATGAGGGGGAGTCCAGAGTGGAGACCCAAAGCCCATCTGTAGGCAATTGGACATCCCCGTACAAAAGGGTCGCAAGAAAGAGACGAGCCAGTCAGGGTGCAGTATAGCACTGATGAAACATACTACTTTCTTCTAGTTCTTTAATGCTTCCTCCCCCCCACACTATCATGACGCCAATTCTACCTTACAAATCTAGCTGGATCATATCCCTTCTGATCTTAAGTGATCTTTAACCAGGAGGTGGGTTCAGTTCCAACCCTGCAGGGTGACTGAGGGCCGAAGTCTCAGGATCTGCCAGTGCAGTGTGGGCTCTGAAAGGATAGGTAGGGTCTGCCAGGAGATGGAGGGGGAAGGAAGTGCCAAGAGGAAGGCGGGGCGATGAAGTAGGTGGGGCGAAACTCACTCTGACTACATGAACTGAGTGAGAGTGTGAGTGAGTGTGTGAGTGTGTGTGTGTGTGTCCCCGCAGGCAGTGCGCATAGTCATTGAGTGCTTTTGCAGAGAGGCTTGGCTGGCTCTGTTGCTTCCCTGGAAGGTCCTACACTTACTGGTTGTTGGGGGGGAGGCTGGGCACAGGGGCATCTCCAGGTGTGGGAGTTTCAGGCTGATGTGGCTGAAGAGTCCCTCAAAGGCATTCTGATCCAGCTCAGGAAGGAGGCTCTGGGTCGCTGGGAAATTCCAGAGCAGGACCTGGGTCTGGGAGTCCTGGGGGGACTCTGAGAGCAGAGAGGTCTATTTTTATCGAGGGTGGTGAATGGGCAGAGCAGGACTCTGGTGCTCAGGGATTGAGGTCTGTCTCTGGGGCAGTGTGGTGGGCAGGCAGACCAAAGCACTCTTGGTAGAGCTGGCCTAAGAGAGTCTTTTGCTGGCCACAACCTTGGTATTAGGTCCAGGCTGGTGCCTGAGTGGTGGCTGCCACTGGCCCCGGGGGGCTGCCGGGAAGTCCCAGAAATGGGTGTTCCCTCTGCCGCTGCTGCTCAGCATCCTGGTCAGTGGGGAAATTGCTTTTGTGAAGCAGGCACAGAGGTAAACCGAGGAACGAAGGCCCTGCCAGTTCAGGCGTTGTGTTGTAGAGGGGGAAGCAGCAAACACGTACACAGAGATAAGGCAAGGCCAAAGAAGTGACAAGGAAGTGACGAGGACTAGGTGAATGAGAGTGTGAGGTGGAAGGGCATCTTAGATGCCTGTGATAAGAGGAGACCTTGCCCAGGAGGGGAACTTCCAGCTGAGAAGAGTCAGCAGCGAGGGGAACAACGCGGCCAAGGCCATGCGGTGGTGGACAAGTACCACGATACTGGAGTAGCCTGAGGGAGATATGGTAGGAGGGGAGGGTTGGGGTGGGGTAGGGCCCAACCAGCACTGGAGTCACCAAGTGGTATGGAACAAAGAAGTGGCTTGGCCTGAGTTGGGCTTAGACTGTTAGACTGCCCTCTCGGACTGTGAGGAGGGGAATGGGTGGTCATGGGGGTGGGGGTGGGGGTCTGGGTGATGAGGTCAGTGAGGACGGAGACAAACATTCTAAGAGGAGTTATGGGATATGTCAGGGATTGGATGTGCTAGGATAGGTGGAAAGAGAGCCTTATGATGATGCTTTGGGGCTTAACAGGGGGGATTAGGGTGACAGTTGGGATCTGTGTCGACTGACAGAGACAAAGGTCAGGAGATGGGGAGGGATGCTGAGCTTGCATCTCATCCTGTTGATGAGGGTCATGAGCTCGTGTGCAAGTATCACAGAAGGAGAAGGAATTTTCGCCAGGAGCTCGGGGGAATAGAATGAGTGCCCTCATATACCTTTGGCAGTTGGGAGAACACAATTACGATTCAGAGGCCCAAGATTAGGTGAAGGAGCTCTGGTGGTGGAGAGGATTAAGCATTGAGCTTACTAGACCACGGAGTCCCTGACTCCAACCCAAGAGCTTCTCTGAGGGGGCGGGAGGAGGCTCTCTGCTCTTGTAAGCACTTCGTCTCAGAGACACCAGGAAGCAGGCCCACCCTGAGCTAAAGAGGCACGATGAGCTGCATTCGACTCAATGGCAGTGGGTCTTTTGAAGATTAGATGGGCGTTCCAGGTGGTGCCGATGGACAGCTAGCCCAGCTGCTCTCTGAAAGGTTGGTTGCTCCAGTCCACGCCTCAGCATCTTGCAAGAAAAGCTAAGTGCTCTACTTCTAGAAAGCCAGCCACCGAAAACCCGTGGGGCACAGTGCAGTTCTTTGTGACACACGCAGGGTGGCCATGAGTCAGTATCACTCAGTGACAGCTGGAGGGGGTGATGC
The DNA here is from genome assembly GCF_050624435.1 of Tenrec ecaudatus. NCBI lineage: Eukaryota > Metazoa > Chordata > Mammalia > Afrosoricida > Tenrecidae > Tenrec > Tenrec ecaudatus. The sequence goes on along the minus strand of NC_134530.1, from coordinate 143,927,640 downwards.
TGGGGACAGGAGAGCAAAGTGTGGAGGTGAAGAGACAGACGCCCAGGGGCCTTCTGTATGAAGAGAGGGGGTGGCTGAAAATCAAGGGGTGGGGGGAAATACATATATATATTTAAAATCACTAATATATATACATAAATCACTAATTTATATATAATCACTAATCTATATAAAATCACATATATATATAAAATTGCTAATGGCAGTCAAAAGAAAGCAGGAGTAGCATATTAATCTCTGACCAAATAGATGTTAAAGTAAATGACATAACACAAGACAAAGAAGGTCCCTATGTAATCATGAAAGTCATAATTGAACTAGAAACCATACCCATAATTAATATATATATATATATATATATATATATATATATATATATATGCACCAAATGAAAAACCTTCACAATGCATTCATCAAATTCTTACAGAAATGAAGACACAGAGCCCACAATATGATAATACTAGGAGACTTCAATAAGTAACTTTTAGACAAAGATCAACTGGAAAGAAAATCTAGTTAAAAACAGAAAAATGAAGATACCGAAGAATTAAACAACCAATCACCTTGATTTCCCAGAACACATGTAGAACCTAAATGCGACAGGAGCAGATTTCATGTTGCTCTCGGACTCATGGTGCCCACGCTAGGACGCCCACAGCGCAGACCGTAAAACAAGCATCAGTAAATAAAACATTGAGTTACGACAGACCTTTTCTTTCCCCAGCTCACAGTACCATAAAATTAGAAATCAACTATCGAACGATTAACTCTCCCAAGCAACACGTTACTTTAAACCCACAGGGTAATTGAAGAACTCTGTTCTCCATCACAGATCCCTCAACACGAATGAGAACAGACACAAGGTAGCAAACTCTCTGGGACGTGGCAGAGCAGTGCAGAGCGGGCAGCTGATAGCAGTCACTGCACACATCAGAAAGGCAGAAAGAAGTACAATAAACAACTTAACACACCAATGCCAATGATTGAAAAAAACCTGCAAAACAAGCCCTCAGAGACTAGAAGAAAATAATGACAATTAGGGCAGAAAAATGAATCAGGAAAAAAAATGTTCAACTATAGAAAAATTAACAAGATAGAAATTGGTTCTTAGAAAAGATTGACAGAACTGATAAACCACTGGCAAGCCTAACAAAGGAAAAGGACAAGACAAAGCAAATTCATGAATAAGAAATGAAATCGGTGACGTGGCAACAAAGCCAAACAATTTCTTTTAATCACACAGTATTATGAAAAACTGTATTCCAACAAATTTGAAAATCTAGAAGAAATGGATACATTTCTAGATCTGAATTATTTACCTAAATTACCACAGACTGGTGTAGAGAATCTTCAAAAACCTATCGCACGAGAAGATATAGATCTAGTCATTAAAAAAAGTCCCTACTTCAAAAAGCCTAGGACCAGATCATTGCACTGGGGAATTCTATCAGACATTTACAGAAGCGTTCACACTGTTCCACAGGAACTACTTCACTCTGCACAAAATGACAATGCACAAAAGGACAAGCGCTCACACCGTTCCACAGGAACTACTTCACTCTGCACAAAAGGACGATGCACTGCCAGACTCACTATAACTTTAATAGCTACGCCAGGCAAATACATCACCAGAATCGAAAACTGTAGACCAGTATCTCTGATGAATATAGACACCAACGTTTTAAATAAAATCCTAAAAGAATTCAACAAAGCATAAATAATAATACATCAATCAAGTGGGATCCATACCAAATATGCAAGGATAGTTTAATAGAAAACAATCGCTGTAATTCACCACATAAGCAAAATAAAGGTGAAAAACATGATTATATCCATTGATGCAGAAAACACATTGGATAAAAGTCAACATTCTTTCCTGATAAAAACACTGGACCAGGGTGTGAGTGGCGACACTGGGAACGTAGAGGGAGGGTGGGTTGGAAAAGGGGACCGGATGACAAGGATCTACATGTGACCTCCTCCCTGGGGGACGGACAACAGAAAAGTGGGTGAAGGGAGACGTCAGACAGGGCAAGATATGACAAAATCGTAATTTATAAATTATCAAGGGCTCATGAGGGAGGGGGGAGAAGAGAGGGAGAGGGGAAATGAGGAGCTGATGCCAGGCACTTACATGGAGAGCAAATGTTTTGAGAATGATGAGGGCAGTGAATGTACAGATGTGCTTTACACAATTGATGTATGTATGGATTGTGATAAGAGTTGTGTGAGCCCCTAATAAAACGATTAAAAAGAAAAAATCAGTAAAATAGGACTAGAAGAGAAATTCCTCTATATATAAAGGCCCATCGATGTGAAATCCATGGCCAGCATCCTCACTTGATGGAGAGAAACTGACAGTACTCCCCCTGAGAAAGGGGGCCAGACAGGGTTGTCCTTGTCACCACTTTACTTTAACACAGTCCTGGAAGTCTTAGCCAGAACTATAAGATATTAAAAAGATGCTAAAAGCACCGATGTAGGCACAGAAGGAGCAAAACTCTCTTTATTTGCAGACAATATCATTTTTATATAGAAAACCCCAAAGACTCAATTGAAAATTGCTAGAATTAATTGAAAAATTTGTAAACCTAGCAGAAATCAATTGGATTCTTGAATATTAAAGAAGACACTGAGAAAGATATTAAAATAGCAATACCATTTACAATAACTACGCAAAAGATAAAATATTAGGAGTAAATCTTACCAGAAATACAAAAGACCTACACAAGGAGAACTAAAAAAACACGCCTACAAGAAGCCAAAAGAAACTGTCACAAATGGAACAAGCTACAATGCTCTTGGATAGGTGTGCTAAAAACATAGTGAAAATGCCAAGTTCAATGCGATTCTGAGCCAAATCCAACCACAATTCTTCAAAGAGATGGAAAAACCAATCATCAACTTTATATGGAATGAAAGAAACCAGGATTAATTAAAAAAAACTTTAAAAATAAAAAAAGAGTAGGGTGTTTTCACTCCTAAACTTTAAACCCAATTAGATAGCCACAGTAATCAAAACAGCTGGTACCGGTACAACAATGGATGTGAAGACCAATGGATTAGAATTGAGAACCCAGAGCAACTAAGTACCTGCAGACACCTAGTTTTTGACAAAGGACTAAAACACAGCAAGTGGGGAAGAGATAGGGATAGCCTTTTCAATACATGGTGCTGGAGAAACTGGGTCTCCACCTGCAAGAGAATGAAACAGGGCCCAGACCTGACACCATGTACAGACATGAACTGAAGAGGGATCAAAGACCTACATAGAAGCCCCACAACCATATTAGGGATAAGCTTACGGGCCCCAATACAAGGCATAACATTATTATTTCTGAGCATAATTTAAAAAATCCGCATTGTAGAAGCCAAAATAAAGGACTGGAACCTTCTAAATACAAGATATTTATGCACACCAAAAGACCTCACTGAAAGATTTAAATGAGAACCCGTAAATTAGGAAAAATTATTTAGTAATGACACATCAGATACAGGGCTTATTTCCAAAATCTATAAACACTAAAACATCTCAACAAGAAAAGTACAAATAACCCAATCAAAAATGACCCCAAGACATGAATAGACAATTTACTAAAGATGCCATCCAGGTGGCCAAGAATCATAGGAAGAAATGTTCAAGTTCATTCGCAATAAGAGAAATACAAATTAAAATAATCATAAGGTACCACCTCTTACCAACATTGTTAGCAAAAAAACCCAAACAAACAGAAAATAATAAATGCTGGAGGGCAAGTGGAGATATTGGAAGCTCACCCATTGCTGGCGAGACTCGAATTGGACAACACTATGGAAATAAGGATGGCAGTTCCTTAGACACAGGCAAATGCAATTACTTTATGATCCTGCAGTCACTCTACCACAGACAGGCATGTGCACACCTGTTTATTGCAGCAATTTACATAAGAGCAAAAACACGAAAGCAGCCAAAGAGAAATGGATAAACAAATTCTGGAACATGCATGCAATGGAATATACTGCATCAATAAAAAACAAGGACATGTTGAAACCCTCGTGCTGTACACCGAGAACTAATCCCCTTCCTTTGCCACCCCAACAGAGGTGGCAAAACCCTCACCGTTCCTGGGGTGAATGGTGGAAATGGACGGGTTCACGGGTGCATGGCCGGCGTGCGTGGCAGGTCGACTTGGCTGCAACCTTGATGCCAACAAGCAGCAATTGGGGGAGGGGCACACACATTTAAAGAAAAATCATTTTTGAAAAAGAGTTCTAAAACAAACAAATTAATCAAAACAACGATGACTGAAACATCACAAGGCATGGGCAAAGCTAGCGAACGTGCGGCTTAGCCAAACTCGTCACCTTATAAATATTCAATGACACCATTCTTTAAAGAAAAAGGGAAGTGGTTTTCACACCAAAAGACAGGACTTTGAAGACCACAAAGCGGGGGGGGGGGGGGGGGGGGTGCAGGGAGGGAGAAAGGATAGGAAACGATGGAGGGAGGAGGGAGCATGGGAGGGGGAAAGAGAGAAGCACATTGGGGGGGGTGGAGGTTAATGGGATATTATTACTGATTTCATCTGTTGAGATCAGCTATGCAGCTACATAGAATGAGCTTCTTTAAAAACAAAAAGACAATTTTAAGTAAAGGAAAAAAAAACACTTAAAGCCAAGAGTGAAGGTTCACAGCCTTAAAAACCCTTCCCAAAGCCTCTAGACGCCCTTGGATCTAAACCTTGGTCTGAGTGGCTAGAAAAGGAGGGAAAGTAAAATGGAATTGAACTTGGAGTCTTTAGTGAGTACAGGCTGATTTCAACAGAGAGAGACGGGGCGGGACCAGTGAGCTCATGCGGAGGAGGCCAGGAGAGAGGCCATCCCTGGAAAAGGGGCAGAGAATGCTTCAGGAAGGACGGAGGGACAGCCGCAGCACATGCTACTGAGAAGCTGACGGAGAAGCCATGGAGAGACGTTTTGGCGTGTCCTCCGTGAAGCAGAGGGCCAGGTGGAGCAGGACTGGAGAGGGTTGAAGGACAGGGAGTTGAGGAGTGGGAGGCTCAGAGAGGGTGGGTGAGGGCAGGAAGGAGGCTGATGGACAGATGTGGGAGTGTGATACCAAAACTTTGTTTTGGATTTGTCTAAGGATGGGAGACAAGGTGCCCCGGTGGCATCGTGGTTACTTGTTGGCCTGCTAACCACAAGGTCAGCAGTTCAAAACCACCAGCCACTCCTCAGGAGAAAGACAAGGCTTTCTACTCCTATAAAGAGTTCCCGTCTCCAAAACGCACAGGGGCAGCTCTTCCCTGCCCTGTAGGGTCCCTGTGAGTCGGCACCCACTCAGTGGCAGTAAGCTGAGTTTGAAGGATGGGAGGCGTTGCTGTGTCTGTGCTGATGGGAACGATGGGTTGCACAGACTGAGGAGGGAGGACAACTCTGGTCTGTCAGTCCGGGTAGACTAGAGAAACAAATCCAGGGAGACTCATATGTGTATAAGAGAGAACTTTATTTACAAGAGCAGTTGAATATTGAGAAAACATCCCAGCTCAGTCCAGATCAAGTCCATAAGTCCAGTATTAGCCAATATGTCTGATACCAATCTATAAAGTCCTCTTCAGACTCACGAAACGCCTGCGATGATGCCAAATGCAAGAAGATCACAGGCCAGTGGGTGGGGAGTCTTGTGGATCCAGTGGTAGTAGAAGCATCTCAACGCTGGCACGGGTCTCCATGTGGCTTCTCCAGCTCCAGACCTCTGGCTACATCTGGGTAGCCCCATCAGGCTCGTCCTCAGTAATGTCTCGCAGGGAGGGAGTGTGTGTCCTGCCTCCAGCAAGCTATTTATCTCCTTAGCACCTCCAAATGAGGTCATCAAGCTGCGACCTGATTGACAGGCTAAACCCCACCCCTTCACTCTTAAGTCTCAAATTGACAATAGACTGTGTAGCTACACACGCGGGGAGGATGAAGACTCAGAAGATGCTAGAAACACAGGTGGAGGGGCTGGTCTGTAAAGGTGTGAGGAGGGGGAAGATGGACTTGTCTGGGGGCTGGAGGTGGCCTGGGCAGCAGGCTCGCTCTCAGCTGTGTCCACCACACCACGGGTCTGGCAGCAGGAAGGAAGCCAGGGCTGATGGAAGGGCAGATGGTTAATTCCCCAGAGTCCTCAGGAGAAGCAAACAGGAAAGCTCAACTGCCAGTCAGCAGGTTGGTGGTTTAAGCCCACCCAGAGGCTCGATGGTGGTGGGTCTGGGGCATCTCAGAAGAAAGGCGGGGTGATCGGCTTGTGAAAACTCAGCCCTGAGATTCCTGGGACACATAGTTCTCCTCGCCACATATGGGCCACCGTGAGTCCCAGCTGACTGGGTGCCACCGGCTTTAAAGTGAGGGTGTCCCAGGAGAGAAGGCCCTGCCTTGTGCCCCCCTTGAAGCTACCTTGCAGGCCCTGCAAGATAAGGGCTTGGAATCAGACCCCCGTACCCCATGCCCTTCTATTTGGCTAGCTCATCCTGAGTCCCACAGTCTCTTCACCTACAAATCAGTGCCCAGGCCCTATTTCTCAGCCCTTTTCTGATCACCCCTGGCAACCAGATGTCACTCCGGTATCTCTGACCCCACCCTGACTCATCCTCCTACTTGGTCCAGGGCCTGCTCAGCCTTGACTCACTGGTGACTCCCACACAACCTCCATTGCACCCCACCCCTCACCCAGGGACTCCCTGCCTCCCTTTTCCCGACAACCATGGAGGAAAGGCTCCGGGCCTGGACCTTGGATGCAGGGCAGTTTTGCAGGAAGCCAGGCCAGAGAGGAACTGAGGGCCATGCTGGGATGGGCTGCTTAGGAGCAGACAGTCTCTGGGGAGGGGATGGTCTCTTTGATCTCAAGGGAGGGCGGGCCCGGGCTCAATGCACGCCCATCTGTGGGGCAAAAAAAAAAAAAACCCAACCTAGCACTGTCATCCAGTTATTCCAACCCCCAGGGACCGTAAGGGTCAGAGTAGACCTGCCCTCCTGTGTTCTTGACCTTTAAACCATGGCAGGCGCAGACCACCCTCTGTCTCCCGAGCAGAGAGGTCTTCAGAGGTTAGCAGCCTTCCTGCTACTGCTTACGCCACCGCCGCCTTGTCACAGGCTCCGCATCTGTGGGGCAGGCGGGGAGAAATAGGGGAGAGTTTCCATCGCCATGCTGGGCAGAGCCTGGGCTGCCCTCCCCGAGCAGGCAGCTCACGGCTTCTTCCTGGGCCTCTGGGTTAGCTCGCTTTTTCTTGCCAGCTGCCATGGGCATGGAGGGGGGCGGGCACCGGCTGACACAGCGCCCTCTGTTCACACACGAGTGCTTCTGCCCCTCCTTCAAGCCACTGCCCCAAACAGAGCCCAGGCAGCGAGGAAACCCGCACGGTGACCAGCGATTCAGCAGCTTGGGCAGGATGCACACTGTGGGGTTAGCTAAGAAAGTTCTGTTGTGAGATGGGAGATGATAAGATGCCGATTTTGTAGAAAGGTCACAAGGGAATGGATATCAAGTAAATGGACTGGGAACAAGTCGATTAAATGCATGATTGTGTCAGCTGAGCTGAGGAAAGGCTTTAGTCATGTAAATCTAAACAGAAACAATGTCCAGGATGCAGTGACGTCTCTCTCTCACACACCCCTCCCCTATGGACTTTCTCCTGTTCCAGAGCACACAGAATTCTTGATAGCGTCTGCTATCTGTGTCCGTCATAGTATCTGTGTAGTGACTAGAATTGTAAATTGCTCAAATGTAACCCATCTGAGATTATATGGCTGGAAACAACAAAATACACTGACTTGCAAGAGGGTGAGTAACTGGGCGGAGCCCTGCTGGCACAGGTGTCCGGCACCGGGCTGCTTGCCAGTCCCCCTGTGCTACAGGGTCACTACGGGTCAGAACTAGTCAGAATTGACTCAATGGCAGTCAGTGGAGAGTAAGTGATCGGAAGCCATTTGTAATGTTTATCCTTCTTTCCTTTCAGATCTTAATTAACTCTCAAGAACATTTTTGCTGTAGGTCCACAAATGCTGATTACCGCAACCCTGTAGCTAAGACACCAGGAAAATGCCCACAATCAGCGACTATGAACACTGGTCGCCGTGGACACCCCAGCCCTGATACGTGCAGTGAAACCACGTGAATTGACACGCCACTGTGATGGGGTGGCGATGACATTAGAAGCTCCAGAAAGTGAGTTAGCATCGAGTTAAAGGCCTTGTAGGTCGATTGATACGAGTAGGATGGAATTGCAAAAGAAAAAAGTTTTTTTTATTATAACTAGCTACTGGTATATTTCATTTAAAAAACAGAAATGGGGGTGAAAGGATGCAATGGACGTGTAAGATATGAAATAATAACAGTATATCATTGGTCAAGGATTCACGAGGGTAGGAGGGTGGTGGGGAAGGGAGGGAGAAAAGAGGAGCTGATACCAAGGGCTCAAGTAGAAAGAACATGTTTTGAAAATGCTGATGGCAACATATGTACAAATGTGCTTGATACAATGGATGCATGGATTGTTACAAGAGCTGTAAGAGCCCCCAATAAAATGATTTATTTTTAATTGTATAGATGTCATTCAGTGTCACCCCCTTTGACAGTATCATCTGCTGTCAGCAGCCCCCACACCCTGCCTGTGACACCACTCTGATGGAGTTAAAGTGGGGGTGGGGGTGGGGAAGAGAGAAGGGGGGCGGGAAGGAAGGAAGGAAGCCCAGGTCTTCTCCTGCTGAGCAGCTGGTCATTTCAAACTGCTGGCTTTGCAGTTAGCAGCCCAGCAGTTACTGGGTGACCAGCATGCCACCAGGGCTCTAATAAAAGTCTTGCAACAGAATGGTGACAACGGTACAATGCCCAGGTGGTAAAGTGATAATCCTGAAGAGGTGAACAATGGAAAACACTGTGACCACGTAAGCACCAACACTCACTTGCGATTGCTCTTTGGCACGCAGCAATCTAAGTGCTGTGAGAGACGTGCTTTCAACAGCCCCGCGGGTGCTGGTGTTGGCGGCCATGGAGTCGCCGCTGACTCACAGCCTCCCAGGCGTGACAGAGCACAGCACGGCCTGGGCCACGGTGTCTGGCCACTGCACACTGAAAGAGAGTGGGCGCTCAAGGTCACCCACAGGCACCGTGGAAGGAAGGAGACACGATCAACTTCCCAGACCGCAGCCACGAGAAACCCAAGGGAGCCCACGACTCAAAGGCAATGGCGGTGGAGAGCGTGCTGACCGGCCATGTGTGGCTTCCAACCTGGGAGACTTGGGGCTCGACTACAAACTTAAAGGCTGGTGTTTTGAAGCCACCGGCAGTACCTCAGAGGAAAGGCCTGGCGTCCTGCCGCTGTTAGATCACAGCCCAAGCAACAGAGCCCACATGGAAGAAGCACACCAGCCTGTGTGATCAAGAGGTGTCAACGGGATCGGGTATCAGGCATCAAAGACCCAGAACAAAAAATCATACCGATGTGAATGAGGGGAAGGCGGAGTGGAGACTCAAAGCCCATCTGTAGACATTTGGACATCCCCTTACAGAAGGGTCACAAGGAAGAGATGATGTAGTCAGGGTGCGGTGTAGCACCGAAGAAACAGACAACTTTCCTCTAGTTCTTTAATGCTTCTTTCCCCGCTTGCCACCCCCGCTATCATGACTCTAATTCTACTTTACAAATCCAGCCGGACCAGAGCATGCACACGGGTACAGATGCGAGCTGGAAGCACAGGGAATCCAGTGCAGATAGACCCCTTTGGACCGATAATGAGAGTAGTGACAGCAGAAAGGTAGGGGAGAGAGGGGGGACTGATCACAATGAACACAGCAACAGCAAAGTGGGTGAAGGGAGACAGCAGACGTTGTGAGATATGACAACATGAAAAAATAATGATAATTCATAAATGATCAAGGGTTCATGAGGGAGGGGGGAGTGAGAAAGAAGGGGAGAAAATGAGGAGCTGATACCAAGGGCTCAAGTAGAAAGAAAATGTTTTGAGAATGATGAGGGCAGCAAAGGTCAAATGTGCTTGACACAATGGATGGATGGATGGATTGTGATGAGTTTTACGAGCCCCCAATAAAATGATTAAATAAAAATAATAATAAAATAAATGAAGAAAGGGAAAATATGAAAATAATCATTTATAATTTATCAAAGGTTCATGAGGAAGAGAGGGTGGAGGAAGTAGGAAAACAATGAGGAGCTGATACCAAGGGCTCAAGTAGAAAGAAAATATTTTGAAAATGATGATGGCAACATATGTACAAATGTGCTTGACACAATGGATAGATGGATGGATTCTGATAAGAGGTGTAAGAGCACCCAATAAAATCATTTTTAAAAAGACAAAACGAAAATAGATTACAGGCCAGAGAACCCTGTAGAGCTAGCTGTTCTACCCTGCGACCTGGGGCCACCTGGAGTCAGACCACCAATCCAGCGGCAACAAGTTTGGTTTTTGGGATTTCCCACATAGGGTTCCATCTGCTAGCACTCTGTTGGGCAGTATTCCCTTGTGCTACGGAGCATTCTCATTGGCTGATTACATTTCTTATGGAGAGCTCTAGGTCTTTCTTCCGTGTCAGTCTGTCAATCTGCCCGCCCGGGCCGCCTGCTAGCTTCCCATGACCCAGCAGCCTGGGCCACCGCAGGACACCGAGCCCCAGACAGGTGGGAGGACGGGCTGCAGCAGGAGCTATTGCTTTCATCCCTCATTTGCATATAAAGAAATGAGGCCCAAAGAGGAACAGAGGGGCTAAGTAATGTGGCCTGGCCAGAGAGCCAGTAAAAGCACAGCACTGGGGAAGGTAGGGGCAGGGGGAATGAGTTTCTTTTATCTCGAAGAAAAAACAAAAGCAGAAAAAGAAACAAAATCTCTCAATCTACATTTTCTAGCTCTTTCCCATGGAACATGTTACTTTGTAGTCCCCGCCTCTACACTCCCACAAAAGAAATGACCGTTTGAAAAGGGATAAAGCGGGACAAACACGCCCCCAGAAAGGGCTCCTCCTGCAACCCGGGCCACTGTCAGAGCTGTCAGTGCGGTCAGTGGGGGAGTCCAGCTCCACCCTACTGGTTCTTGGGGGGTCCTAAAGGCTCTGGGCTATGTCCCCAGGAAACCCGCTCCCCAACACACACACACACACACACACACACACATTGAGTCTACCAGGTCTTGAACCAGGGCGGGCAGTCTCACTCTGGACCTTGAGAGTGAGTCACAGGACATGCTGTATTGGCTCTCTCTGAGCCTGGGGAGGTGTGGGTGGGTGGGCAGTGTCTGGAAGCCTCTCCTGGCTCCTCGGCTCCTCCATGCTTTCCCACCCTGAATTATTCCGCTTCCAGACAAAGCAAGATCTGTCTGCAGCAAGCAGCTGTCTTTGAGACTGGCTCAGTGTCCAGGAGGAGTTCATTGCTTCCCTCGGCGTGCCGGCCGGGTGGGCCACTACGCAGTACTGAGCAAGGAGCACGGGCCTCGGAGGTAGAAACACTCGGCTTGGACCCTGCCTGGTTCTGGCTCCTAGCGGTGTGGCCCTGAAGAGCCTGTTTTCCAAATTTCAAATGCATCACCTGCCAATGGGCCCATGAGGGCTGTGAGCTTACGTAGGTCACCTGCCTGGAAAGGAGATAAACTCTCCTAATCGGACCTCCACCACACTTCCCCTGCTCCTCGCAGAGACTGCTGGGAATCATCCAGAACAGTTATGAGCCCGCCAGGCAGTGTTCCCTGGCAGACTTTCTCCAGCTCCTCAGGCGCTGGCAGGGCTGGGTCCCAGGCAGGCCGCCGTCCTGGACTCTCGAGAGCAGTGCCCTGATCCATGGGACGCCCCTGGGAGACCTGATTGAAAATGGAGAATCCCAGCAACAAAGTCCACATGGAAGAACACACCAGCCTGTGTGATCGAGTGGTCCTGAAGGGATCAGTTATCAGGCATCAAAGAACAAAATAATCATATCATTGACTGCACACCTCCATGATAGGATCGCTGAAGACAAATGGGTGCATAAGCAAATGTGGTGAAGAAAGCTGATGGTGCCCAGCTATCAAAAGAGATAGTGTCTGGGGTCTTAAAGGCTTGAAGGTGAACAAGCGGCCATCTAGCTCAGAAGCAAAAAAGCCCACATGGAAGAAGCACACCAGCCTGTGCGATCACGAGGTGCCAAAGGGACCAGGTATAAAGGCATCATGCAAAAAAAAAAAGATATATGTGTGTATATGTATATATATGTGTGTCTATATATACCATATTGAATGAAGGGGGAAGTGCAGAGTGGAGACCCAAGGCCCAAGTGTCGGCCAATGGAGATCCCCTCATAGAGGGGTTTAGGAGAGGAGATGGGTTAATTAGGGTGTGAGGTAGTACCGATGAAGAACACAGCTTTCCCCCAGATCCTGGATGCTTCCTCCCCCCAACTACCATGATCCGAATTCTACCTTGCAGGGCTGGATAGGGCAGAGGTTGTACACTGGTGCCTATGGGAGCTGGAGGCACAGGGAATCCAGGCTGGATGATACCTTCAGGACTAGGGGTGTGAGGGGCGATGCTGGGAGAGTGGAGGGTGAGTGGGTTGGAAAGGGGCAACTGATTACAGGGGTCCACGTGTGACCTCCTCCCTGGAAGAGGGACGGCAGAGAAGGGGGGGGGAGACTCCAGATAGGGCAAGATATGACAAAATAACGATGTATAAATTACCAAGGGCACATTGGGAGGGGGGAGCGGGGAGGGAGGAGCAAAAAAAAAGAGGACCTGATGCAAAGGGCTTAAGTGGAGAGCAAATGCCTTGAGAATGATTGGGGCGGGGAATGTATGGATGTGCTTTATACAATTGATGTATGTATATGTATGGATTGTGATAAGAGTTGTGTGAGTCCCTAATAAAATGTAAAAAAAAAAAGTATGATCAGTGGCACTGTAAAAGTTGTCGAATTGGAAAATGTTTTGTTGTGTATATTTTTGCCACAATTTTTAAAAGTTACATAAAAAACTTGAACAATGAAAATAAATAATTAAAATGGAGAATCCCAGATCCCATGCAGCCAGAGTCTGATTCAGGGGATCCAGGCGGCAGTCCCAGGATCCAAATCTTTACGATCTCCCCCACAGTTTCTGTGGGGGGCTCTGCTCCGCTACTTCCAGTTGGCAATGTCCTCCTTAAGTTGAGGCTCGGCAGTGCCCAGTGCCAGACTGCAGGTGGGCCAGCTGAAGGAACCTGGGGAGCTGGACCTGTGGCTTACTGCCCTCCCCAGCCCGGAACTCCTGAGACCCATGAACCCAAGTCTCATCACCCAGGTCATCGAGGGTCTGGACCCAAGAAGCCTGCCGGGATTTCCAGAGCAAACCCTCAGCGGGAGTGGCAGGAGTCTGCCCTGTCACAGAGACCAGATGAGGGGCCCTTTATGGCTTGGAGTGGGGTAGGCTCCCACCATACCTAGCCCTTCAGTCCTCCCAGACTGTGAGCCTGGGCTAGACAGGCCCAAACCCAAACTTGCTGCTAGTGAGTGCCAACGCCACATGTTATACTACAACTGTCGTGCCTCGGGGGTTCTCGGCTGCAATCCCGCAGCAGATTACTATCACCACGCCTCCTGGGTGGGTTCAAAGCTCTGACCTTTAGCTTGGTACCATAGTAACCTATAGAGAAGCCAAATCAAACTCCCTGCCCTGGAGTCATTGCCGACTCAGAACAAGCCCCTGTGGGTTTCCGAGCCGGTCACTGCTTACGGGCATAGAAAGACCAGTCTTTCTCCCACCTAGCGGCTGGTGGTTTCAATCTGCTGACCAAGCCAGTGGCAGTCCAACTCGGAACCACCACGCCACCATGGCTCCTAGAGACACCAACTTCCCATCACACTCCTTCAGAGGGGCGCCCTGTTTAACCAGCAGCCTTTCTGGGCCGGGCTCAGAGCTGCACCCCTGGAATGCCCACCCACGGAGCCCCCTCTCTTAAGCCAAGCTCTGTATCTTTAGTGCCCATGTCACACGCCCCCAGTGCTTCCCAGAACACCTTCAGAGACAGGACCCTGGGGTTCAAATTGCACTTCCGGGGGCTCCGTTTGTCCTTGGTGAAATGGAAACCACACTGGCTGCTGTTCATCAAGGGCTTGTCCCCGCCGGGCGCTGCACTCTGTGGGTGGGCATAGCAGCCCCGCCCCTCTGGGTTTCTGAGAATGCCACTCTGTACGGTGCAGAAAGGCCCGGCTCGTGGCTTTCTGCGGTCCCACACAGCCCCCTGTGGCACCTGGGGCCAGAGGTGCTTTGTTATCCTTTCCTGACCTTTGGCCACCTCCTGAGGTCATGCTCCAGGCTCTTGGTGGAGAAGAGCAGGCTCCCTCTGCTGTCCAGGCAGGAACCCAGAGGATTGCCAGACCTTTTCTCATGGAGAACCTGGCGGGTTCAAACCATCAACCTTTCATTTAGCCATCAAATGCTTAACCCCTGAGGCACCAGCATCCTTCCCTCATTGATCGGCATCGCCATGTGCCATCAAGCCGGCGTCCAATGCCTAGTGCCCTTCGATATAAGACAATGAAACACTGCCCTGCACCATCCTCGCAAATGTTATGTTGACCCCATCCGGTCACTCCATCTCGTTGACGGTCATTCGCTTTTCCTCTGACCCTCCGCTTTATGAAGCATGGTGCTTGTTTTGTTTTGTCTTTCCTGGGGACTGGTCCAGTGTACATGATGAGATCCTCGCCATCCTCACTGCCTGTTGAAGGTTGTTGGGTTCCCCCTAATCCTGAGTCCGTGTTCCTCTTCAGACAGCCCAGCTGCTCGGCTAGTTTGCTCAGCATGCGGGTTGATTAATTCGGATGAAAGGCCACAGCGCCGATGCACACCTCTCCTGACTTTAAACCGTCCCGTGAGACTGTTCGTCCTTGGGGATGACTGCACCTCGTTCTACGTGTGGGTTCACAATGCTGCCCGTCGTCCGCATCACCCACACAGTGCTGTCTTAGCATGGTCAACAAGTCAATGTTGCTGCCGACCCCTGCCCCTCTGGGCAGAAATGGCATCAGAGCTGCCGCTGGGTTGGGGCAATGCTGGGTTGAGGCAATTATTCGCAGGCAGCGGGGACAGGGCCGGCTCCTTTCCCCGCTCTTTGGGTTCACAGGCTCTACTTATTGCCCCCGAGAGCCTCCCTACCGAGTACTTTGCCCATAGACTCTTTCAGGATTGCAACTCAAGTCCTCCATGCTTCCAAAAATTCTTTCCATTTGAGGCGTGTTGATGGTGTCCTCCCCTTTTGGTTTTCCAACTCCAGGTCTGTGCGCATCTCATTACAGTGCTTTATGCTGCCTTCGGGGTTGTCCTTTGAAATTTTCCATTTAGCTCTCACACATCATTTCCCCCAGCTACTTCAGAAACTTCCCATTCCAGAACAAGACAGCACGTCTAACAAACTGACAGACGGGTCATGGGAAACCAGCTTTGCTGCTGCTGCTGCTGCTGCTGCTGCTGCTGCTGCTGCTGCTGCTGCTGCTGTTGTTAGGTGGCATCGAGTCCATTCTGACCCATGGTGACCCTGTGCACAAGAGAAGGAAGCCCTGCGTGGTCCTGGGCCCTCCTGACAATTGCTCCTGGGCTTGCACTGTCCCACTGTCGCAGCCACCGTGTCCGTCCGTCTCCTTGAGGGTCTTGCTCTTGTTTGCTGCCCCTGCGCTTTACCGAGCATGCCGGCCTTCTCCAGGGAGCCTGCTGTCTCCTGACAGTCTGTCCAGCGTAGGTGAGACAGCGTCCCACCATCCAGGCCTCCAAAGAGCACTCTGGCTGTGCATCTTCGTAGACAGATTGGTTTATCATTTTAGGGACCTGCAGTACTTTCCACGTTCTTTTTCCACACCATCGTTCAAACACAAAGCCAGCTTCTGCGTGTTTGTATAGAACAATGCACTCAGAGTGAAGACGGGCACCACTGTGGAAGGCAGCAGCTCGCTGCCGTTGAGTGGATACCGCTCACACTGACTCCATAGGACCGTGTAGAGCTGCCCTGTGGGTTTCTGAGAGTGAGGCTCTTAGAGAGCCCTTCTTCCTCCCACTGAGTTGCTGGTGGTTTTGAACCACTGACCACGAGGCCCCCTGTAACTGGTCCGCCAGCAGGACAGTAAACTCCAAGCCTGTGGGTCAGAGATCAGGCTGAAGGCTTCATTGACTCATGTAGCAGCATGGTCTGATGGATTTAGGATTGGCAGATTAGACTGGAGGTTACTGGTGGCTGAGGCAAATGAATCCAAGGTCAGTTGGTGAGATAGCCGGCTGCTGACAATTCTCAGAACCAGCAGGCAATCTAGCAGGCTGCTGACCCCAGTCCAGAGCACTGGAGGACAGATGACAAGCCAGAGGAAGAACCCAGACCCAGGAAAAAGCCAGTGAGTTTTCCCAGAGCTTCCACATCTATAGGAAGCAGGCCACACCTCCAAGGAAGCCCCCTTTCAATTGATGGGCTGCTCAGAGCAGATCTCACTATGGGGGTGATTGTATTATGAGATCTGATCATGGGAAATGACTCCGTTATGACTGCCAAGTCGCTGAGAATCACGGCATCCCCAGGTTGAAACACAGCCAGATAACGGCTATAAAAATGGGCCCAAACGTGGGAACCACGGAGAATGACACATGACCAGGCAGTGTTCCAGTCCCTTGCACGGAGGGTTGCTCCGAGTCAGAACAGACTTGCCAGATCCCAACGCAACACACAGTCCTGTCCTTTCTGTCTGAGCTGCTAGATCAACTCTAGGCCAACTAGTCTTCTTGTTGTCACGTACTGTCACGTTCCTTCCAACTCATAGGGGCCCGTGTACTGCAGGATGCAAGCAGATGCAACGCCACCCGGTCCTGCGACATCGGAGCCCATCACTGCAGTCTCTGTGCCATGCCCCTCGTCATGGTACGCTCTTCTCACTGCCTCTCGTCAGCAAGCGTGATGTCCTTTTCCAGGGACTGGTCTCGCCTGCCCTCATGTCCTAAGTACATGAGAAGAAGACTCACCATCCTTGTCTCTAAGGAGCATCTGACTCTTCTTCCAAGACAGATGTGCTTCTTCTTTTGGCCGTCCACGGTATTTCAATATGTTCTTCTCCAGCCCCACGAATCTCCTTTGGTCTTCCTTATTCAACATCCAATACCTTGGCTCGGGTCAGGCACACCTTAGTCCTCAAAGTAACATCCTTGCTTTTCAACACTTTAAAAAGGTCAAGTTCAGCGTTTTATCCCTTCTCTGCTCCTTCCATGGACACTGATGGTGGATCCAAGCAAGACGAAATCCTTGACGACGTCACTCTTTTCTCCCTATTGATCCAGATGTGAGGATTTGGTCTTCTTTACATTGAGCTTTGCCCGGCGGAGGCTGCAATCCTTGATCGTCATCAGCCAGTGCGTCAAGTCCTCCTCCCTTTCAGCAAGCTAGGTTGTCATTCTGCATAGTGAAAGGATACAACCCTGATACACACTTCCTGAGTTTAAATCATGCCGTGTTCCCTCGTTCTGGGTGCACAGCTGCCTTGTACAAGTTCCGCATGAGCACAACGAAGTGTTTTGGAATTCCTATTTTTCTCAAAGCTATTCATAATTTGTTATGGTTCACAGGGTCAAATGTCATCCCATAGTCAATAAAACCCAAATAAAACATCTTTTCTTGTATTCTCTGCTTTCCGCCAATGTCCATCTGTTGTCAGCAATGACATCCTGTGTTGTCCAGCCTCTCCTGGACCCAGCCTGAGTTTGTAGGAGCTCCTTGTAAATTGCTGAAACTCTCGTTGAACGCTCTTCAGCAAAATGTAACTTGCATATGATATCAATGACGTTGTTCTATACTTTGTGAGTTCTCTTGGGTCACCTTTCTTTGGAAGGGGTACAAATATGAATCTCTTCCAGTCAGTTGGCCGGGTAACTGTCTTCCATGTTTCTTGGTATAGTGCATCATCTGCTGTTGAAACATTTTAATTTGTATTCCATCAATTCATGGAATTTTGTTTTGGGCTAAATTTTTATTTCAGTGAAGCTTGAACTTCTTCCTTCAGTGCCATTGGCTCTTGATGACGTGCTGCTTCTGGAGATGGTTGAATGTCCCCTGTTTCTGCAGTGACTCTGGATACTCTTTCTATCTTCTTTGCATGCTTCCTGCATTGTTCAATCTTTTGCCTATAGAGCCAAGATTGTAATGCAAGCCTTGAATATTTTCTGAAGCTCTTTCGGTGTACAGTATACGGAGCATGTTCTTCCATCCTGGTTTTCTAACTCTAGGTCTTCATACATTTCATTTCAAGACTTTGCTTTGTCTTCTCAGCAGCCCTTTGAAATTTTCTGTTGAGCTCCTTTATTTCCTCTTTTTCTCCATTTTCCTTAGTTACCCTACGATTAAGAGCAAGTTTCAGAGTCTCTTCTGACATTCACTTTGATCTCTCTCTCTTTTTAAAAAATTGCAAATGTTACTCAAGATGAGGCAATTCTACCGTATTACCAAGGGGAATTATGTGAGTAGTAATTTACATAATAGTCATCAGTGTAGGATTTAGGCTCAGTTGAAATCTCATAGCATTGAGTAGACCCAAGAGAAACACAAGGCTAGAACTCCATCAGAACCAGAGAAATAAATAAGGAAATCCTGTAAGATAACACCCCCCGGAGGTGTGAGAAATAGAAGGATCAAAACGCCTGTTAAAACAAAATCCAAAATAACGAGGTATAAATTACCAAGGGCACATGAGGGAGGGGGAGGGGGGAGGGAGGGGGAAAAAGAGGACCTGATGCAAGGGGCTTAAGTGGAGAGCAAATGCCTTGAGAATGATTGGGGCAGGGAATGTATGGATGTGCTTTATACAATTGATGTATGTATAGGTATGGATGGTGATAAGAGTTGTATGAGTCCCTAATAAAATGTAAAAAAAGAAAAGAGGAGAAAAAAATGATTAGGGCAAAGACTGTACAGATGTGCTTTATACAATTGATGTATGTATATGTATGAACTGTGATAAGAATTGTATGAGCCCCTAATAAATTGTTAAAATTAAAAAAAAATCCTTGGGAACACAGTGTGGGAATTCCACCCAATCTGATCCCACCCACACTAAAGACGTGCAACAGAACAGCAAGGGGAACAGAGCAAAAAAGTCCCCAGAGAATACCAAAAATAGAGTTTGGGGCCAGGGCTTGGCGCCCCATCATGCTCGGCCACAGAACACTCCTAAAGGCCACAAACAGTCCTTGAACTAACTACAGGCTTATCTTTCTTGTTGTTGCTGTTGGGTGGTTGTTGTTGTTTGGGGTTTTTTTGTCCTTGACTTTTTGTTGCTGTTGTTTTGTTTTCTTTTGTTGCTTTGTTTTTCTCTCTCTTGTTTCTGTGCATGTTATTATCTCCCCAGGTCTATTAAATTAGATAGGCTGAATGAACAATCTGAAATAGAAAACAATGGGACTGATGGTTCTGGGGAAGACATGTGAGAGAGGGAGGGTGGGGAAAGGTAGTGGTGTTAACAAATCCAGGGACAAGGGAAAAACAGTGATCCAAATTGGTGGTGAGGAAGATGTAGGAGGCTTGGTAGGGCATGACCAAGGGTAATGTAACAAGAGGATTTACTGAAAGCCCAATGAAGGCTGAACATGATAGTAGGCCAAGAGGAAAGTAAAAGGAAATAGAGGAAAGAGCTAGGAGGCAAAGGACATTTATAGAGTCTAAATAAAGTCATATACATATGCAAATATATTTATATATGAGGATGGGGAAATAAATCTATGTGCATATATTTATGGGTTTAGTATTAAGGTGGCAGCTGGGCATTGGGCCTCCATTCAAGTACTCCCTCAATGCAAGAACACTTTGTTCTATTAAATTGGCATTCTATGATGCTCACCTTCCCGACACAATCGCTGAAGACAAAGCAGGTGCATAAGCAACTGTGGTGAAGAAAGCTGATGGTGCCCAGCTACCAAAAGATATAGCATCTGGGGTCTTAAAGGCTTGAAGGTAAACAAGCGGCCATCTACTGAGAAGCAACAAAGCCCTCATGGAAGAAGCACACGAGCCTGTGAGATCATGAGGTGTTGAAGGGATCAGGTGTCAGGCATCATCAGACCAAAAACCATATCATTGTGAATGAGAGGGGAGTGCAGAGTGGAGACCAAAGTCCATCTTTAGGCAATTGGACATACCCTTACAGAAGGGTCCCAGGGAGGAGAGGAGCCAATCAGGGTGCGATGTAGCAATGATGAAACATACAACTTTCCTCTAGTTCCTGAATGCTTCCTCCCCACCCCACCCACACACACACTATCATGATTCCAATTTTACCTTACTAAATCTGAATAGACCAGGGGATGTACACTGGTACAGATAGGAACTGGAAACACAGGGAATCCAGGGCAGATGATCCCTTCAGGACCAGTGGTGAGGGTGGCGATGCTAGGAGGGTGGGGTCGAGAGGGGGAACCGATTACAAGGATCTACATATAACCTCCTCCCTGCGGTATGCACAACAGAAAAGTGGGTGAAGGGAGATGTTGAACAGTGTAAGATATGACAAAATAATAATAATTTATAAATTATCAAGGGTTCATGAAGGAGGGGTAGCGGGGAGGGGAAAATGACACAAGGACTCAAGGAGAAAGCAAATGCTTTGAGAATGATGATGGCAACAAACGTACAAATGTGCTTGACACAATGAATGTATATATGGATTGTGATAGGAGTTGTATGAGCTCCCAATAAAATGATTTTTTTAATTCATGAGAATCAAAATAAAACCTTGAGCCTATCTCACCTGGATTATGAAAACATCTTAAGAACAGATGTAGCCCCTTGAACACTAATGACAGATGACATGACGAACCGTGGGATGACATCAAGAACATCTTATGTAAAGAGAGCAGAAAGTCATTGAAAAGACAGAAAAGAGCTTTGCACAATGACAATATTGGAGTCAGTGAGGCTTAATCAAGGTGCAATTATTGCTAATTGAAAACTTTTCCCAATATCCAGCCGTGATGACTTGACATAAATTTGGCAATGGCAATTTGTGACTGTCCTGAGATATTTTCAAATTTCAGGGGAGATAGACTCAACGTTTTATTCATGTTCTCGTGTTTTAATTTTATTCAACTTCAACCTGAGCTCACATATGAGTAGCTGATGATCTGTTTCACAGTCTGGCCTTGATTTTTGCTTTCCTTACTGAAATTGAACTTCTCCATTATCTCATGCCACAGATGTAGTTGCTTCGATTTTTTGTATTCCCACTGGAAAAGTCCATATATATAGTTGCTGTTTGTGCTAACACTATAATGTGTTAGTCTGGAGACTTTAGAGAAACAAATCCACAGAAACTCATATGTATAAGAGAGACTTTTATATAAAGGGTAAGTACACATTAAGAAAGCATGTTAACCCAGTGTTACCCAAGCCCTTAAGTTCAACATTAGCCCATATGTCCAACACCAGTCTACAAAGTCCTCCTCAGTCTCACAAAAGACACGCAATGATGCTTACTACAGGAGGAAAACCATATCAGTGAGTGTGTAAGCATCTCAGCACCCAGGGCTGAGGTCCTGCATCAGCCCTACATCAGGGTAGGTCCATGTGGCTTCTTCTCAGGGATGCCTTGCATTTGTGATGAAGAAGTTATTGATCTTGAATAATTCTCAAGGTGTGATCTCAAGGTTTGTTTTGATCACCAAAGCTGTGATAGGTAGGTTTATTGTGCCAACCTGGCCAATAGGAACATGTAAGATTAATAAAGTCGTAGTTTGATTGGCAGGCAAAGAGATAAATAGCTTGGAAAGCCCCTCCTGTCTCTCTCTTGCTCGCTGGTGATTGGACCAGCATGAGATTGCCTTAGTTCTCTGTCTTAACTAGCGAGCTACACTACCCTTAGGACATCCAACCCATGGATCCTGTCACCAGAGTTTGATGTTCCTTTGAGACCTGTGTCACCGCACTGGTGGTGCATACATCACTGGAGCTTGGGATTGTCAGGTCCTGTTATCTGGCTGATTGTTGATGACCTGCCCTGCTTTGCTGCCTGTGGCCAGACCACCTGCATTGCTCTACAGAAGACTCAGCTGTCTGCTCCCTTGACCTTGAATCCAGCAACCCTCCTGAGTTGAAGAACTTCCAGTATATTAATTGTTTCACAGAAGTGAGTTGATCTGAGCCCTCTGTACTGCTGTTTGGACTAATTAGCTGTTATATATGTATATCTATCTATTCATATAGATAGATAGATAAAGATATGTATAGATAAATATAGATATATACAATCATAAGTGTCCTGGTTTTGTTTCTCTAGAGAACCCTGTCTAACACAAAGGCCATATTTTCCAACTACTCTTCTGGTGGTGTAGTGGTTATGTGTTGGGCTGCTAACCACAAGGTTAGCAGTTTGAAACCTCCAGCCACTCCTTGGGAGAAAGAGGAGGCTTTTCTATTCCTATGCAGAGTTACAGTCTCAGAAATCTACAAGGCCAATTCTTCCCTGTCCTATAGTGTCACTATGAGTTGGAATTGACTTGAAGGCAGAGATTTTTTTTTAATGTGTTGTTCCTTCCCATTTGTTTCCAACTTTTGCATTCCATCACCAGTATTGATCAGTGCATCTTCATTGAGTGTTTGATCAATTTTAGGCTGAAGATGTTGGTTAAATTCTTCAATTTCTTTATCACTAGTTTTAGTGGTTGGTATATAAATTTAGAGCAACTATCAGCATTGGCTTATGAATATATATAAAGTTGTATTAAAACAGAGCACTGCCATTCCTTTCTTGATTATCTGTGGCAGAATTCACAGGTGCCCAGGTTGAGGCCATGTGGCCTGCCAGACAGACCATTTAGTCTCGGACACATTACAGAAGATATCTGCCAAACCCTGCTCTGCATATATACCTGTGTCATGTGACCTAATATTTTATACTATTTATATTTTTTCAAAGTTGCCCTTGATGCTTATAATTTTTTCTTTTCTATTATCACTTCTGCTTTTTAGATGTTAAAATTTTCACACAAAATTTTTTAATTTCATGTTTAATAAATGTTTACTGTGCTAGGCCAGCTAGGCTAGAGAAACAAGTCCAGTGACACTCATATATGCGTAAGAGAGATTTTTATTTTAAGAAGGGATTACCCCAACCCAGTCCAGATTGAGTCCATAAATCCATCCATCCCCCTTCAGACTCATGCAGCCACAGGCAACAATGCAGAATGCAGGGGCATCAACGGCCAGCGGGTGCAAAGTCTTGTTGATCCAATGGCACTGGCAGCGTTACAGGACTCGGCAGCTGCCAGCATGGCTTTTCAACAGGAAGGTGACGGCAGAGAGGTGGGGGGAGGTCCCCAGGACCCTCCTTATGAGAAGGGTGCACCCATAAGGAGGTACCGTCAGGCTGTGACCTGATTGACGGGCTAGACTCTGCCCGTACATGTTTATATCTTCAAGTTGCCATGAAATTATGTAACTGCATTTAGTTTAGCTTGTTTCTTATCTGGTCTATTACAGACTTTTGTTAATATTTTATCTCACCAGTTCTATATGTTAAATCATTTCTTTATTAATTATTGTTAATGTTGTTCCTCTTGGTGCCCTTTTATTGAAGAGCTACAGAAAGTACATAGTAGGGGGTGACTACCTGGACAAACTCTAATAAAATTCGTACCCGAATCCTGTCTCTGCTATGGGCTAAATCTCAGAGGATGCTCAGGGAGGCCCAGCTCCATGGTGCGCCCATGACCAGAGGACTGGACTCCTACAGATGGCTCTCAGTGAGCCCTGCTCCTTGGGGATGCCTGAGAGTAAGGTAACACCACGTCCTAACCAGCCAGATCTGACCAATTTAGCCCAAAAAGTAGACCTGGTCAACCAGCAACTAGGGAGAGCCAATGCTGCCTTCTCCCAGACATGCTGGGCTTCAATCTCGAGCCTTCATTGTAGACCGCCACGGGCTGAGACAACCTCTTCAGAGGTCCAAAACCCATTCACGACCGGACAGCTCTCCAAGGCCTCCCCCAGAAACCGTTCCTTAAAGTTTCCAGGTTTGGTTCCACATTTACTGAGGACCAGGCACCGTGATGGGCATCAGACATAAACCGTCCAATGAGACATGGATGCTCTCCTCAATGAATTGATGCTCCAGATAGGTGAAAGCCAAGGTGAATGACAATGACACGAGATTGGAATGTGTTCTGCTGACTTTATTGTTGGGGGCGGGGGGGATCAGAATCAGTGAGAATGTCCAGGTGAGGGTGACAAGAGGGAGTCCTCCAGGATGTGACACCCCTGTGGCCAGCTCAGTCCCCTCCCCACAGCCGCAGGATCCACAGAAGCACACACACAAGGCCTCATGGATTCGAATGAATGAAGTTCCTAGGCACAAACACCCTTCGGTGGGGACCCCCTGGTGAGGAACGGAGGAGTAGGGAGAAGGGAAGAAAGTAGCAAGAATTCATGTACCTCTGTCCCCTTACTCCCCACACATTCCCAGAGACCCAGATGGCAGAAGGGCGGTGGGAGCTGGGGCTCTCACGGGTTAGGATAGTGCAGGGTTGGGGTGGTGAGAGGGGGACAGTGAGGAAGTGGGGAGCAGAGGAGCGGGCTGGTGGTTCCTGTGGTCAGGCCGGCTCCTTGTCCCCTCTCCTGGGTCTACAGCCCCTACTTATTGCCCCACTGGGCCTGCCTTCCGAAGAGAGGGCGGGGGAGGAACTTGCTGGACTTCATGTAGGCGGCTATCTTCGGCAGGCCCTGAGGGGAGGAAAGACAAGGTCAGGGCTCAGGTTTCCCTCGAATAAAGAATTTGATGCGATACCTCTATGACTATTATTCTCCTTTGCTCAGAGGGGTGCCCAGGGCGGGCAGATGAAAGTGCTACAGGTTCCACAGGAGGTTTACAAAACTCCTGGCACTGGCTGCAGGACACTCCACAGTCACCTCACCATCTCTCCCAGGGGGAACTGAGGGGCGGACCTTTCAATGTTTTTCCCCTGCTCACTGATTCCGTCCCCTACAGGGCTGGGACTCACCCTGGCTGTCTCTCCCAGGCCTGGGCTCCTTCTCCTGGCCTTGCGCCCCTCCCCGCCCCCACCGGAAGACCTCACACTCCCTGTGGAAAAGACTTTGTCCTTTTGCACGGGGAGGCTCATGGCTCCTGGCCAGCGCCCCAGAGCTGCACACATAGAGGTGCCCGAGCAGCAAAAAGGGGCCCAGGGCCCGCCTGCCAACCTGCAGTCACTCCCAGCCCTCCGGGAATGAATGACTCAGCAGATCTGGCTGAAGGTTGGCAAGGGGGAGAAGGGAGAGCAGGGCCTGCAGGGCCGGACTCTAATCTCTCCACTGGGGGAGTCCACGCTCCACAGCCCATACCTGAGCCCAGGCTCACTGTGCTTCCAGCTGGGCAGTCTGAGAGTCAGGGGGCTGGGACTATCACAGCAGGACAGATCAGCTCAAAGACCCCTAGACCTCGCTCAGCCAGTGAGATCAAGCCCCAGCAGACTGCAGGCCGCCGTCCACAGCTGACCTTCACGGCCCTCTGAGCTCTTCTGTCACCTCCCAGGGGCTCAGCCTGGACCAGCACCAGAACCAGATGAGAACTAACAAGGGAACACATGTCTTCATGGGAAGGAACCATGAACTCCAGGCTGACCACCCGCTGGCTAACTGCCTCTAATTCTCAAATCTAGGACCACCTAGACTGGGTTGCTCTGAAACCGAGTGGTCAAGTGCAATGGACAAGTGGCTGTAAGGGGCGTGTCCAGGCCCTGTCCCCACATGTGTGCTGCTGGAGGGCAGGCTCCAGGGCAGGGCCAGCTCTGCAGGCCCCGCTGTGCCTGACCCAGGGCCTCGTCCAAGGAGCGCGTCAGTGGACATGAGGCACACTACCCGCACTGACCATCTCAGAGACGGGAGCCCTCAACAGTGAGGAGGCAGAACCGGCAGAAGAGGAGGGAGCACTCTGGTCCACCAGAGAACCCTGGAGAAAGTCCTCCCAGGGGCACCCACACAGACCCTCCACCACAGCACCTCTGCAGACCCGCGAATTCCCACTGGCCCAGGCGCGGATCCAAGTGCCGCAAAGCATTCTGGGGGCCAAGTATAAATAAGTCTGTGTCTCGGGAAGGTAATATCGAGCCAACCTTCTCACCGGCCTAGCACTGTCAGCGAGACACACGCCTCAGTTCCGCCTCAGCGACTCTCCACGGACTGTGAAACTCAGTCAAGAGAAGGTCAGCCTTCTCCCTAAAAGAGAGGCCCTGGCTCCTGCCCCTGGGCGCTGACGGGAAGCCCAGGGTGAAAGGCTGTGTGACCTTGAAACGCCCCTCCCCTGCGCCTCAGTTTCCTCACCTAGAAAACGGGGCTGATCATTTATCCATGGTGTCTCCTGTGGTGTGGAGTATAGCTGGCACAATGCCGGGAGGCTTCAGAAGCTCTTAGAAAGTCCTGGCACTTTGCACAGCATCTCTGAAGCCCCTGAACTGAAAACCACTCAGACAGAGCCTGGCATACAGCGAGTGCCCAGGCCTGCCACTTCTTGCTTCTTTGAGCTCCCAAACGAGGAAAGTCCCCTGGGACAGGCAAGGAGATGGAGAATGAAGCAGGAGGGAGGCCCGAGTCTAAGGAGAAGCCGTGCAGTGGCCCTGCTGACGCCGCCCTCATGAAATGATCCCTGAAGATCGGGGTGTTCCAACAGAGTGGGGCTCAGCTATCAGCTGGTGCCTTGCAAGCAGAAAGGATCACGTCTCGTCTTATCCACCGTGAAGCAGCACGCCAACCGAAGACTTACTAATAATAAACCCATAATTAGTTGGGGAGGGGGAGGCGTGACCTCGATTTAAACACTGAACACTCGGTTTGCAGAAGGCTGCAGGTGACAGTGAGAGTGAAACATTCCTTCACAGAGCCCCACGGGAAAGACGCCTCCGTGGACTTCCCTTGGTCCTTGGACCAAAGGATGTGAGCAGTCTGGCCCCAGACCGAGTGCAGCGGAAGGTGGAGGACTGCACACACTGTTAGGTTACGTCTTACATTCTTCTACTTATTATTGTCTGCTTTTGGGGGGAGGAGGCATTGAAGTTTTCTGTGTTTAATCCTGCAGGTGGTGCTCGGGTCTTTAAAAATATAATTTCCCTTATATAAAACTCAGGACGGGTGAATCTATAGAGATGTTCAGCAGATTAATAGCTTTATAGGGAGGGAAGCTGGGGAAATCGAGAGCTCATAATAATGGACGCGAGAATGAAGAAAAATGACCTAAAACTGATCATGCTGATGAATGCACAACTCTTTCTCATATATATTTAAAAGAATTGTATAATATGTAAATCAAGTCAGTAAATTGTTTAAGGAGAAAAAAAAGGAATCAGGGACATTACCTCGAAGCGAGCCATGAAGTCCTTCAGGTTTGGGAAGGCGTCCAGGCACTTAGGCTCAAAGACACGGTGAATGTCAAGCACATCATAAGCCAGGAAATCCACGAAAGTGGTCTGCAGAAAGCCAAGGAGGAGTGGGACTGAGGTGCCACCATCAGGAAGATTGACAGCAACCTGTCACCATCTCCTTCCCCTTTACCTTGTCCCCTGCGAACCACGGCCGCTTCCCCAGGAACTGCGAGTACAGCTTCATCTTTCCAGGCAGGGCCTCCAAGTACTGTGGCTTCAGCTTCTCCTGAGGCAGAAAAGAGTTGTCACCTCCCTCAGAAACTCTCCCTCCCCAGAGAAAGGCAGCTACCCCACTGATGGCTGACCCAGCTGGCCCCGGGGGAGCTGCTATCCTCCTCAGACTCCCCTCCCTGGTCACAGGCTTCCACTGAATCCAAACAGAATTCTTTAGACCCCTACTATGGTTAGACATCAGGCTGCTAACCGCAAGGTCA
Source organism: Tenrec ecaudatus (assembly GCF_050624435.1). Classification (NCBI taxonomy): domain Eukaryota; kingdom Metazoa; phylum Chordata; class Mammalia; order Afrosoricida; family Tenrecidae; genus Tenrec; species Tenrec ecaudatus. The sequence continues at coordinate 143,899,809 of NC_134530.1, read as the reverse complement.
GCAGTTCAAACCCGCCTGCCACTCCTTGCGACAGAGAGGAGTGGTCAGCTCCAGGAAAGACTTTCAGACTCAGGATCTCTTGGAGCAGTTCTATCTGCCCCCCAGGGTCCGTCTGAGTCGGCACTGACTCTGGGGCAGAGGGACAGTGGGGACTGTGTAGAAGGCCCCTCTGTCAGGGCAACAGAAGGCAGAGAGGCGAGTGACACTGATCTGACTGCCCCTGTGCTCTCAGTCCACCTGCCTGTCAGTAGGCTCCGGGGCTGAGGCCCTGCCCGAGGGAAGCACTCAGAGGCGCAGAAACAAGGACAGGAGCTCAGGGGCAGGTGTCGGGGCTCTGGCTGGTCGGGGGCACAAGAACCGGGAGGGCATTTGAATGGCCTCCTGAATGACCAGGAGACTTTGAGATGCTGACAGGGAGGAGGGACAGCAGGGCATCCCTGCAGAGACAGACTCTGGGCGACACTGCTGCTGGTCATCAGGACCCATGAGAAGCCTCTCAGCTCCCACCAAGCCTGGAGCTGCACGAGGGCCGCCCTGGTGGCGGCTGCAGGCGTTGCGGGCTCAGCTGGGCCTGCAGCTTCTTCAAAGGGGATTCAGCAGGGTCTCTGTGGCCAGGCTCATCCTCTAGACCAAGACTGTGGGAGCGCCTGGGACTCAGCAGAGTGGATAACAGTTCTAGAAGGCAGTCCCTCAGGTTTTCAAAGCTCCCGGGGGGATTTATCTAAGGAAGCGCTATCTCAGCATTTCCATCGTTGAATTCTTGTCACCAGGGAGAAATCATTAAATGCTTGAAAAGCAGAAACGAGGCCATCAAGCAGGTTCTGCCAAGAGAAACAGTTGATATTTCCTCTGTCCAGCGGCAGGATTTTGACTGGCCACTAAAGCCTGCACTTTAGCGTGACAAGATTACATCACAGATGCCTCTCTTAAACCTTGGCCTGGACATCAAAGAAAATGGTGATGTGGATCCTGTTCTGCTGAGATGAGGAAGGAGGGGCTGCGAAGTCAAACAATCTCCCTGGAAGCAGCTCAGGAGTCAGTCCTGCAGGTGAACTCACTCCCAGTGACCACGGGCAAGGCTGCTGGTTTCCAGGCTCAGCCGAGTGGGTGAGTGAACGCCCGTGTTCAGAAACATGCAGTGCAGGCACCAGGCCGAGAAAGAGGAGAGCCAGGGAGCCATGAACTTCCCTGAAGAACAAGATCACCTGGTTGACGGGAACCGGAGCGCAAAACCCGCATGAGAGAACGGCAGTAGCTGTTTATATTTCCACCAGGACCCCTTTGCTTCATCTAGTGAGGATTTGTGAAATCTTTATAGACATACAGTTTAGTAGGAAAAGCTATAAGCAAGTTTGAATGTAATGTAAACAGACAAAGCACACATGTACTTGAATCATGCTTAAAAACGTCTAACTAGCAAGGACATGTATTAGGTCATTATTTGTGCCCCTTTGAAAATAACTTTTTATAAGAATGTTAATCTGTATACACAGAACTCAGGAGAGTCCATGTTTTTCTCATACTTCAGAGATTATAAAACAAAATCTGAGAAGGAAGCCCTTCAGGCAGGAACAAGGGAAATAGTCTAAGTGTATATAATAAGTCTATCAATTCTAGAAACAAAATCTTTGACTAGATCAGCAGTTGAAAAAAAGGCCTAACAGTTTCTTCTGCAATTCTGCGTCTGGCCAGAAGACCGTGATGTGGTGCAAGAGGAGCTGCCCTGGTAAATGTGTAGATCGCATCAGATACCACAGAGAAACCCGAGGCCCATTTCGGTTATAAACTCACCATTTGGGTTATCAACAACTTCACTGAAAACAGACCATTTGCAACTTCACTTAACATTGTAATACTTCTGAATAATGAACAATGTCCTACTTTTAAAAAGACAAAGCCCCTCCGCATTGGGAAGAAGTTCCACAGCTAGTGAACCCCTCACTCTCCAGGCTGGGGAGTCGACTTCATTCTCAGACTAGAGGGGATTGATTCGCAGCGTTTATTGGGTGAGAGGGAGGAAGATGACGCAGTACTGAGGGTCCTTCGGAGGAGCCGGGGATTCCGTTGCACACAGGACCACTGTCACTGGGAGCACAGTCTTGAGTCCCACTCAAACGCAGCCCTGGCCCGGCCCAGCCCACGGAGAACTCACAAAGTCGGGGTTGTAGCACATCATAGCCAGTTCCATTCGGGTGTCCATTGCCTGGCTCTCCATGATGTCCACTCGGATCTTCTCGTCTTCTGTCTCGCCACCTGTAACCAGATCGTCAGACACTCACCCTTGGCATCCTCCCCTCCCCCCAGCCAGGCCGTGCCCCTTCCCTGCCCCTGCCTCTGCCCACTCACACAGGTTGTGCTTGCGCCCAAGGTAGCGCAGGATGGCGTTGCTCTGGGTGATCTTGTGAGGCCCATCAATCAAGTAGGGGAGCTGCAAGAGCAATAGGGAGCTCTGCTATCCCACCAGGCCCCCAGCGCCCCGGCCCCTGTGCAAGGACACAGCTGGGACCCGGCACACGGAGGGCCTGACCCATGGAGGCCCTCAATCATATGTGTACAGCACCCGCATGACCTGCCATAGGGAACACACGGAGAGGCAGTGGAGAGAACCAGGAGTGGGAGGAGGGCAGAGGGCTCGGCACCCTAACACCGCCAGGCCTCGGGCCAATTGTCCCTGCCCCCACCCCGACTTACATTGGGAAAGTCGAACCCTAGCTTGAACTTCTCATTCAGCCACTGGCTTCTGTCATAGTCAGGAGCTGAGGTGGAAACAATCCAATGAGAACCGTGTTCTGAGGATCGGACCTCCCGCCCACAGAAACCATCCAGGAGGTCTTGCCCAGTGGGTCTGGGGAAGGGGGTTCTGGGAGCTCAGAGACCCACCAAGCCAAATCTTCCCAGGAGTAAGGCTTGCCAGGTGAGGCAGCCTCCACAGCAGGGGTTTGGTTTGGCATCTCCGGAGAGGATAACCCCCAGTCCTCATTGCTGAGGGCGGCAGCAATCCCCCCGCCCCCCAGTGTCCTGCACAGGCAGGCCCGTGCTGTGCTTAGCCGCAGGGCCCCAGGCAGAGGCGGGCCCCAGATCACTCAGGCGGTGACATGCAGAGGTGGGGCAAGAGCTGCTTTTTACAAAGCATGTTAAAAATGGTGGAGGGCCCACACACGGCGCCCTTACCGCCCCCGTAGGTGTACTTCTTCTCCTCATAGTCTGAGCCGGTGTATTCCAGGAGCAGCCGGACGCAATGTGCAAGCTGGAGGGAGAGCAGAGGAAGCGATGGCCTTGAGGGGTCCTGACTCCTGACTCTCTTCCTCCAGTTAGGGCACCCCAATAACAGAAGGGGACAGGCCAGAAACTCCCTCCATGCTCCTCCATATGCCAGCCCCAGCCCCAGCCCTGTGACCATCAGTTTCCAAAGGCCAGGCTAGGACCAGGCACAGCCCCAGCCAAGCCTGGAAGAGCAATCATCCCCAAATTCTCCCCCAGCTGCTCAGCACTTCCACCCCACTGCACCCCTGCCAGCCCCCCACCTCCACCACCAAAGGGGTCGCTTTACTCACCCCTCGGATGTCCCAGTAACCCAGGATCACAGGCATGGTGCAAGCTTTCCCGGACTCTGGAACTGCCTTCTGCTAGTAAGCTGATATGGGCTCTTGGCTCCGCCTCTCTCACTTTTTCCTGGCCAGCCCCGCCCCCACCAAGTTCCACCCAGGGCCTGGCCTTGGGCACGCCAAACCCAACTTAGTGCTTTGGTTCAGAGAATCCCAGGGAGTAACTGCTGTTTCTGTGCCAGTCTGGAAGAGCCCAGTGTGAAACAGATTTGGATGCACTGAAACAAAAGGCGCCTGGTCCCTCAGTGCCCCCTCTGCCCCGACTCAGGCACCTGCTAGGTTCTGGAGAGACACACCAGAAACACAGAGCAAAGCTCTGGCCTCCCTTCCCCGGGGCCTTGCTCAGTCCGCGCTCTGCTCCCCTGCAGCCGTCCCGAGGCTTCTGTGTGGCCCAGGCTGCCCTAGCGGGGCTGCCCCACCCAGGGTTCAGTCCGCACCCCACAGGGAGCCAGGGCAGGATGACTCCCCTCTGCAGGAACCCAGTGTCAGCCTACCTCCCGGACAGAGAACAGCAAACAAACGTGGCCCCACAGCTTTCCCTTGATGGTTGAGAAGGACCCCGGCCTGGTCAATGAGGCGCAAATGGCCACAGGAGCAGCAGGAAATTCAGATTTCAGCCCACTTTTCCACACTCAGACCCAGCAAGGAGGCTGCCGTCTGCGGTGTCACTGCAGAAATGCCCTGCCAGCCGCCCCCAGGGCAGGACCGTGACAGGAGGGTGTCGGTCCCAGAGGGGAGAGAGCTTTTCCTTGGAGGAGTTGGGCCAGCAGGGGGCCAGCGGGGAGCCAGCAGGACTGTCCAGAGAACCAGTGTCACGGAGCCACCACAACCCAGTTTACACCGGGGGTCAGACCCTCGGATGTGGGAGCCCTGCCTTAGTCCAGCTGAGACTCCTGACTCCTGTGTGCCCTTAGAGAACACCTAGACTCCCCTAGCCTGGGGTCTGACAGCGTGGCTCCGCCGGTGGCGAGGCCACTCCGACCTGTGACGGAGGGCGTGATTGCCACAAGAACAATGTTCTACCCACCAGCTGTTCTTCCTGAGGGCAGAAGAGCATTACAGAGTCAAGATCGCAGGAAAGACTTAGTCAGCAAGCCCAAGTACGCCCCTGCTTACCTTGCCACTCTGATCCTGTCTCACTGCCATGGGGTCAGTCGGGTCAGTGCTGGCGCAGAGCGAGCCCTGTGCTTTTCCGAGGCTGTAACTGTTGACAGGAGTAGAAAGCCCGTCATTCTCCCTCAGAGTGGACGGTAGTTTCGAACTGTTCACCATACAGACTGCAGTCCAAGTAGTAAGCACTAGGGCCAAGTCCTGTTCCCGTCAGGGGCTGTAAACTTGAAAAGAAGTTTTGATGCCGTGGGGGTGGGAGAGCGAGCTGCCAGTCATACCTAGCAACAGAATCTTTGATGTGGTGTGTGTGTGTGTGTGTGTGTGTGTGAAATTGTTCACTATGGATTAGTAACTAAACACAAGGAAGCCTGTGTTTACTGGGTAATCCTACCCTAGCCAGGACACACCTCAGATCCCCTGACCTTCTGCCTGACAGGTATCTAGAATAGGGATATTCTTCCCTCCAATGCCTGTACAGGCAAAAATCACCTGGCAGGACCACAATAAAAGGGTGCAGGGAAGCCAGGCACCCATCAAATACCTATGGGAAACACCTAGGCACTGGCAACATGACATCACACAGGTGCACCTAAATGCAGCCAATAAGATCAGCCAAAGCATCAACCACGGCCTCCTAGCCAGTGGGGATGGGAGGGGTTAGAGCAGGCCTCGGGCAGGCTGCAGGTCTCTTCTCTGGTTCCCTGTGCTCTGCAGCAGAGGTGGGAACTCCCCCACATGTGTCCAGCATAAGAGCCTGCTGGTCCTCTAAGGGCCCCCATTCCCTCGGCCGCTGGGGACTTTGCAGCTCTTGGTTCTGCACGTGTGGGTTGGGTGTTCTTTCACATGGTTCTTCCCCGCTCTCTGGAACTGGCCATCTTTAGTCTTGAGCTCCGGCGCAGCCCCCAGCAGACTGGTACGCTTTCCGGAAATGACATGTGCTTTTTGAGACCATGATACCTAAAACTTCCCTTTCCCTCAGTAAAGAGAATTGGGTCTGCAAAGGTCCTTCTGCCTCATGAAGTCTTTCAGCATTGTGAAGTAGGAACTGCAAGAATGCTTCCAGAAACCCCTGCCCACGCTCACCACCCCTCTTGGCCTGCGCCCACTCAGGAGGCAGGGCCAGGTGGCTGGCATGGCAGTTGAGGGTAGTGGCAGTGCAGCTCTGGGGTGACAGTGACACCGGAGCTCCTGATCCTGCCAAAGGAGGAGTCCACTTCTGCAGAAAGAGGAGGAGGATCCAACAATCAGATCGATTCTCAGACCCAGGATCTCCTGGGCCCACAGCCTCAGGCCGGTGGGGGCACAGGAGCTGGGAGAGACAGCAGGGAGAGGTGGGCATGAGGGAGGTTTCCACGGGTGATGCAAACAGTGATGGCATGAGGGGAGTGCAGGGTGGACCTCACCAGATGGCCCTGTCAGAGGGGGTGACACCAAATGACCGCCTAAAAGGGGCTTATGCGGTGTTTCAGCAAAAATGTATTTTTTAAAATAAATATATCCCTCTAGTTAGTTATAACAAAAACATGTTTTATAAGCTTACCTTGCATCCATCAATATCCTATCATACAAAACTCTAGTTTGCTTTCTGAGCCCTCTAATACACTGCCACCATCATTGCCTGCCATTGCTACCCTGAGGCATGGTCTGTTAGTCTGGCCCTTCTAGCCAGAATTCCGAATGGGACGGATTAGAATTCCAGGCTCTATTTCTGTGGCTATTACTCCAATTTGGAAGGAATTCTCTGCTTTACTAATGGACAGGATTAAGACGGGGTTAAACCCTGACCTTAGTAGAAGGTGTAACCCACTCACATGCTTTGTGTCCTTAGGGACATCTTTACACTGGACTTCACTAAAGGGCGTGCCTTAAGACACCATCCTTCCTTTTCCTATAGGTATGGTCAGCTGACGAAGGAGCCCTGGTGGTGTACTGGTGGTGCATTGGACTGCCAACCGAAAGGTCCACAGTTCAAAACCACCAGTTGCTCCTTGGGAGAAAGACACAAGGGCAGTCACCGGCAAGGGTAGTTCGTTCTCCCCTGCCTGTGGGCTCATTCTGAGTCAGAATCAACTCCAAGGCAGTGAGTTTGGTTTAGAACGCTCAGCTGAAAGACAAACACCACACCCAAGCCAAAGCCATTCCTCAGTGTATTCAAGCCATCTCAGACTGAGAGGAAAACGCCCAGGACCAGCGGCAAAGCAGCTCCAGATCTGTCTGAAGTGGTGGAGGCTGAGACCGGGCCGCCAGAGACTGGCACAGAGACTCCAAGGCAGAGGACAGGAGCCAGGCTGAGACCAGAGGCCAGACAGAACAGCGGAACCGCACAGAGACTGAGCCATGGGACTGTGAGCCTGAGTGGCAGGTCCTGGTCCACGGAGGCAGAGGTCCACGTGGCTGAGAGGCTAAAGACGAGGGAGAAGCTGCTGTTGCCTTAGGAGAGGTGTTGCTATAGACCAAGAACTGTATTCTTACTGTTTGCTGATCCTAACGTGTGTGGACCTATTAACTTCCATCATGAACCCCATGATGGGGCGTGTGATCTGGGAGTTCCGTGTGGCCGCTGCAGTGGACGCTGAAACGCAGCATGGAGGCGGAGTGCCGTGGGGGGAGCAGGGAAAGGAGGAGGGGCGTGGAGGCATGTCTGACCCCGCCTCTTGGCTGTGGGGAAGGCAGAGGGCAGGCAGGGCCTCCGGGCCATCTAGTGCACACTCAGATACAGGGGTGCTTCAAATCAGGCGCTTGGTTTGTACTGATGCAAATCTGTTCCTGTTTTCCTTGCTGTTGCTTTTTGTATGTCACTGGTTTTGTCAAGTTTTCTGCTTCTTCATCTACATTATGGTAATTAGCATTTTTTTTAGAATGAGGTAGTAAGAAAATACAGGAGAAGAAACCTTTTTTCAAGGCTCCAACTGTATTCCTTCCAAGTCTCTGACCATCTAGCCCAGTGGTTCTCAACCTTCCCAATGCCACGACCCTTTCCTACAGGTCCTCATGTTGTGCTGACCCCCAACCATAAGATGATTTTCTTTGCTACTTCATAACTGTCATTTTGCTACGTTATGAATCACTCCACTCCCAAAGGGGTCACGACCCACAGGTTGAGAACCGCTGATCTAGGCAACCCATTGGCAACAGCGCATGAAACAAAAAGTTCATGGAACAATTGCGTCATTCTTGTCAAACTCGTGTCATTCCCTGTTTCTGCGACCTTTTTGAAGCCCCCGGTATCGCAGTTTCCTCAAGACTCCCCTTTGATTTCCTTGTTTCCCCCCTATTCTGTGTTTGAGGAAACTGAGGCTCAGAGGAATACAGACCTGACCCAGGACACCTCCAGTGGATCACTGTTTGTACTGGCACAACGCCTGGCTCTCCCTGGCTGCCCCGGGACCTAAGACTGAACCCCAGGGCCAGAGGGCGCCCAAACGGGGAAAGCTGACACTGGATGAACTTGGCACCGAGGCAGTCATGTGCCAGGCACAGGGCCGTCTAGGTGCACTGTGCCCTTCCAACCATCCCTGGGGGAGAATTGTGGCTGCTGGAGGCCAGAATATTCAGAGCCGCCAGGGGCTGCAAACACCTGCCGTGGCGTCAATGGGTGGCTGCACAGCCAGAGCTCCACCGGTGCTGGGCAGGTGCCTTCACCAGGCTGCGGGGAGGCCCCTGCATGGAACTGTTGGGATCTCTGCTCCCCTCCAGGCCAAGGAGTGCAGGTCATGGGGGAGGGGGGAGGGAATGGCATAAGAGGATAGTGGGAGAGATGGGCTGGAGGACAGCAGGTGGCCCCACGAGACAGGAGCTGGGCCTTGAAGCCTCTGGCCCAGGTAGGGTGCTTCTGGGGAGTCTGCCCATGTTGGGGTCAACCCAAGCTGGCTCCCCTGGAGGCAGGGCTGTGAGACTCAGAGGTCACAGAGGGCAAACATGAAGGTTTCCATGTGACTGCGGCCTGCCCATTTGAACTGGAAGCAGAGGTGATGCTGGGCCGTGCAGATGTGGCAGAGAGAGATGGAGAGGCTGGCTTCTTGGAGCCGAGGGTCAGGAGCAGGGGTGGAGCACCCAGGAAGCAAGGTAAGCAGGGAGGTACTTGTGCTTACTGACCCATCTGGAGGGAACAGTTACACGTGGGTCTCAGCACATCTTTGCTACAGATTAGTCAGCAAGCCCAAGTACGCCCCTGCTTACCTTACCAATGTGACCCTGTCTCACTGCCATGGGGTCAATCGGGTCAGTGCTGACGTAGAGTGAGCCCCCTGCTTTCTGAGACTGTAAATTGACAGGAGCAGAAAGCCTGTCGATCTCCCTCTGAGCGGACAGTGGTTTCGAACTGCTCACCATACGGACTGCAGCCCAGGGTGTAACCACCACCCCACCAGGGCCAAGTCCTGTTCCTGTCAGAGACTGTCAATCTGCAGCGAAGCTTTGATGCCATGGGGTTGAGGGGTAGAGAGCGAGCTGCCAGTCGTACCTAGAAGCAGAATCTTTGACCCGGTGGGAAAAAATGTGAAACTGTTCACTATGGATTTCTGAACAAGCACAAGGAAGCCTGTGCTTACCATGCTTATTGGGCAATGCTACCCTAGTCTAAGATCCCCTGACCTTCAGCAGAGACACCAACCCTGACCCACCAGCTGCTCTTCCTGCCCACGCTCACCACCCCTCTTGGCCTATGCCCTGCTCAGGAGGCAGGGCCAGGTGCTGGCGTGGCAGGTGAGGGTAACTGGTGGCCCAGTAGGTGACATTCTGGGCTGCTCACCGGAAGGAGGCTCAAACCCACCTGCTGCTCAGCGGGAGAAGATGACGCTGTCTGCCCTCCTGAGGGGTTAAGGTCTCAGAACCACAGAGCAGCTCTGCTCCCTCCTGGGGGTCCCTGGGAGGGGGAAGGGCTCGGTGACAGTGGGTTGGGTTTGGCTGTAGCAAGACAGGGACTGCCCCTCTGTGCCAAGCTCACCCCCCTCGCTGCATAAAGGGCAGCAGTTCCTCCACTGTGGAGAGGTGCAGACAAGGGAGGGGCAGGAGGGCGGCCTGGCCATTGAACCCTAACGCAGTCAGCAGCGTGAGAAGGCTGGTGGCTCCTGGGGGGCAAGGTGCCCAGCAGCATGACTGTTCAGTCACCAGTACCTGGCGCTGATGTCCCAGCCTGTCCGGTGCAGCAGTGCTCCCTGCCGGTCACGTTGGAAATTCTCACCAGGGAAGGCCATGCATTGGTCAGTATGTGGCCCATCTATGGAGGGTCAGCCCAGCTCCCTCCCAGAGCCTCGCCCTGGAAGATGCGCCCCTCCAGCCCAGCCCGCCACGCACCCTTGGCCAGCTGCCACCTTGGCGCTGCCCACGTGCAGGAACGCAGCTCTGTCCTGTGAGAACAGTCAGGCACGGCCTCACCGCAGCTAGAGTTCCTTGGGCTTTGGGGGGACTGGAGGCTTGGGCCACATCCCCAGGAGCTAGGAGGGAAGTCTGGAGCATCCTGGCATGTCGGCCTTTCAGGAACAATGTTGTTGTTAGGAGCCTGGAGTCTGCGCCAGCTCACAGTGACCCTATCTGTACACAGCTGAATGACACCTGCCTGGTCCACCGCATCCCCACTGTTTTGCCGGAATGCACTGGGGCAGCCGCTGTGGCCATGACCTTGCTCGCTGCCCCTCTGCTTTCCCAAGCATGCTGTCTTTCCCCAAGATTGACCTCCTGGCGGCCTGTCCAACGCGCACGGGATGAAGGCTCTCCTTCCTTGCTTCTAAGGAGCATCCCGGCTGCAGGTCTTCGGAGACAGATTCGTTTGGGCTTTCAGCACTCCGTGGTACTCCCAGTGCTCTCTGCCAGCACCGGGATTCAGATGCACTGACTCTTCTTTGTTCCCCTTTATTCAGTATCCAACTTTCCGTGTCTACGAGGCAATTCAAACCTGGCTTGGCTCAGGCACACCTTAGTCCTCAAAGTAGCATCCCTGCCTTTCAACCCTGTGAAGAGGTCTTGTGCAGCAGGCTGGCCCGGTGCGATGCATCCCTTGCTGCCGTGCGCACTGGTTGTGGATCCAGCACCGTCTGTCACCACGTCCCTCTTTTCTCCCTTTATTACGATGCTGCCTCCTAGTTTGGCGGTGAGGGTGTGGGGTTGTTACGTTAAGTTGTGATCCACACTGCCGGCTGCCATGCTTCATGTTTCAAGTCCTCCTCCCTTTCAGCAAGTGCTGAGTGTCACCCGCTATCGCAGGTTGTCAGTCAGCGCTCTGCAGACACAGTGGCCACTGCTGGTAGACTGGCTGGATGCTGGCACCGAGGGAGCATTGTTTTACTCCTGAACTCCCCCGTGAGATAAGTAGGAGTGTTCGCCTCCTTTCACCCAAAGGCAAACAGCCAGATTTTAAAGTCACTTGATTGTAAAGCAATGTACAGACAAGTGTTGCAGACTGGCAGCCTGGGAATGGCGCAGGCTTGTCGCTCTCCACTCGCCCACACTGTCCCCGCTGCCCACCCAGCCCTGACTCTGTAAAAGGCCACCAGGTCTTCTCTCTCCTGTGCCTAGGGGTTGGCCTCTTTAGGTAAACTGCCTCAGCATCAGAGAACAATCATTATGTCCCCTGTTTTATATCTGTATTAGAGCTTAAATTCTGAGCACCCTTTTTCAGGAGGCTGTGGATCACGGTGAAAACCCCAAATCCCTTTGCAGAGTCCCCGTGTGAAATAATCCCTTAGTGGATTCCTTCTGACCATGATGAACTAGGGGTGAGAGCAGTCTTGCCCTCAGGGAGAGTGCATTGGAAAGTGGGTTCCCTCCCCACTCTCCAGCTGGCCCAGGGAGGGGCAATCTCCCTCAGGGGCTTGCCTGGTGTGTCTCTGATGTACAGGATTGGGGGTCACAGTCAAGAGTCATGCCCTCTCATCTGTGCCCTGGCTGTTGTAGTTGAAAGGCCCTGTACCAATCTTGTAAGCTCGTCCGCCACCATGATGCACACGTCCCAATCACGATCCTGTTTCAGCTTCCGTAGTCCCACCTGTGGCTGTGACATGGTGATCGACCACCGATCATGATCATGTGACCACTTCCTTGTTTCCATGAACTAGTGCCCTGATCGTGGATCCTCAGACGCCACTTGACCTCTTGCTCCTTGGTGAGTCTTCCTTCTCCTGTCTGTGTCTCATTAAGAGTTAGCCAATGTTCCCCTGAAGCTGTGTCGGAGATTGGGGCGAACAGCCAGCCATTTGGATAGTAGCTGCATGCTTCACTGCTCCTGCCACCCAGGAACTTGTGGCAGTGAACAGCCACCAAACCAACCTCACAGCCATTTCTTTCTCCATGAGCCTTTCACTTACCTCTCTGGAGGCCTGTGTCCTCCCTCCCTGTCCCTGGCAGCAGTGGCTGATGGGAAATGCAGTGAGGCTGCCCCTGTGAATGCGGTGAACCCTGAGACTCAGCCTGGTCCTGGCAGCTCCTGCCACTGCTGGTCTTTGCCCTCAGGACGATGCCCAGCCTTGGCGCCCCCTTGTGTTGCAGACCAGAACTGCTTCATGGGTTTCTGGGCTGAAATCGACATGAAAGCCCACCCTCAAGTCAGCCTTCCAGGGTGCCTCTGGTGGGTTCTAATGGCCACCTTTCAGGTTAGCACTTGAACCAGGCCCTCGGGTCCCTGAGTCAGAATCGCTGGGACAGAACAGCACCACCAGGACCTGGGACACCTGGTAAGTGCTCAGTACATGCTAGCCATGGGGGACCTGACTTCTCTTGATGACGGAATCCCCCTGCCAGCGCCTTTACTGAGCAGGAAGGAGAGTGAGCAAGCCCTGGAGGAAGCCCCCTGGGACAATCCTCCCAGGCAACTCCCTTGGCACTGGCTCCTGGAAGGCAAGGAGCCTCCCCTGGACCCCATCCCAGCAGGCACTGTTCTGCAGGCCCAGGGCAGTGCCAGCGCCTCCACTGCAGCCTCTGGGGCCCTGACCCCACAGCAGAGGATGAGGGAGACTCCCATGCAGGCTCCAAAGGCCCTGCTCCCAGGCTGCCCATCCTGAAGAGCCTGGTCAAAGCCCCCTCCTCCTTGGAGTCCTGCTGAGGGCTCCCATTCTAGAAGCTCCTTTTGCTGAGGCCACCCAAACTCTCAGGAGCTGCCACCAGGCCTCTAAGCAAGGAGCCCTGTCTCCTTGCCTCGTGCGGGGGTGTCACCAGGACCGGAGGCCGCCCTCCCAGCTCTGAGCGTTCCAGGGAAACCTTCTCAGAGGGAAGGAAATGAACTGAGAGATCAGTTTGCATCTCAGAAGCAGTGCAGATAGAGGGCAGGGAGCTGGGAAAGTCAGGGAGGGCCAGTGCAAGAGAGGGAAGCTGAGGCTGAGCACGTGTGGCCACGTACCTAAGGAGCCTGGGGTCCTGGGAGGGAGACTGAGTGGGCTCCACACAGCTGAGGGCCAGCAGGGCCCTGCCTCCTGCCTTGCCGAGAGAGCAGGTATCTGCATCAGCCAAATTTCCTCCTAGTGGGGTCCTGGCTGAACCCGGAATCATGTGTCTTCTTGATGGGGGTTCAGTCATGCGCCAGCCTGTCTACTGGGCGGTGGATGGTGTCCCTCAGGTGCCCAGCCCCAGGGGAGGCAGACAGACAGGCAGACAGACAGGAGGCAGGGAGACAGAGGAGGCTGCAGGCTGCAGGTTGCAGGCCTCGGTCCCGCCACCATGTGGACAAGCCCGGCACTGCAGAGGGCCACCAGGCAAGCGGCTGCTGTAAACCAGCTACACTGGACTTACCCAACAACTTGGCACCAGCTGGCTACAACCACCTGAAGGAAGAGATGCTCTTCTCATGACCCAAATAAGCCACCTGCTCTGTGAGCCACTGGGCACCCATGCCTGCCCCGAGAGGTCCCCAACATTTGAACAGTCCTCAGGAGCGACTTGGCCATTGTGGAAAATAAGACAGATGGCGGAGCACAGGGGCTCCTTGTCCCTATGTCAGGAGCAAGAGAGTGAATGTATTTCCCAGTGGGCACCTATAATGGGGCTTACGGATCTGTCAAAAGGCAGGCACGTCCTGCAGCTAGCATATTCCATGGGCAACACCATAAGCGGGTAACATAATAAACAAGCCATGAGATGACTCAGTGTCCTAACCCAGTGCTAGTTCAAGGGCTCAGACCTGAGCCCTCTCCAGAGGGAGCATTTGTGATCCGTATCAGAAGAGTTTTCTGCAGGTGACAGTGGGTTTGCCTATAGAACCTGATTGCTCGTGTCTACAGCTGGCCTCCAGGCACGGGGAACAGCCAGACACAGGAACGACTCATCCTTATAACCATCTCTGTGTGGGAAGCTATTGGAGGGACTGTGTCCAGGCATGAGAATGTGTACTAAGGGTTTTTCTATCTTCCCTACCGGAGTCAGCTTTACAGGCCTGTAATTGTGAGCACAGAGGATTGTGCTGCATTACATTCTCACCAAGTCCCTCCGTTGACCACAGGGCCACCATTCCTTAATCCCCTCATGGGGGTCACAGAGGGAAGCCTTAGCCCTGGTTTGGAAAGACCCACGCCTCAACCAGGCCAGCAAGGTACCTGGCCCTGGGCCCCAGATGACGCAGGGGAACAGCGAGTGCACACGGACACGTCTCAGTGGGACAGCAGCAGCATGGCGGGGCCGTGGGCAGCAGGGTGATACCCTGTGGTGGGCGGCTGCAGCCTTGGCAGCATGGAGGCACCAGGCAGCCCTGGGCCCTGAGCTCCAGGGTAGGATTGGGGTGGGGGCGGGGGTGGGGGAGTTGTCACTTCAGCAGCCTTGTGAGCCCATGTAGGAAGAGCCTGGGGCATGTCCTCCAAGAGCCTGCACGAGAGCCTGGGGCTGGGGTCATGGGAGACAGTGGGGCCTCCCGTATCCCTGCAGGCCTCCGAGGCCTTGAGTCACCAGCGCCAAGCTGCAGGTCCACTGAACAGGTGATGCTCTGCTCCAGCCTCTGCTTCCAGGTTCAGACTGTCACCAGCAAAGATGAGGGTAAACACACAAAGCCACTGGGTACCTAAGATGGCTCCAGTCTGGGCGCGGGGATCCAGAGGAGCGGCCAGGGTCGGCCCAGGTTCTTCAGAGAGCTGCTTTCAGCTCCCTGCTCACCATGTCGTTTTCTGTAAATCCCACACGTGGTGCTCGGGGTCCTGAGTGTAAGCTGGGAAGTAGCATCAGGGGCTGCCCCACATCCCCTGTGGACTGGGGTAGAGTCTGCTCCTATGGACACTGTGGGCATCAATCAAGGAGCAGGATGGCAGAGCCCCTCCCCAGCAGCTTCCTGACCCCGGTCCATCTCCAGCTTGACCTCTCAGCTCATGTGCCCTCAACCCACCCCTGCCCCCTGCCACCTAGACTGTTGCCAGAAACTCTGGGTTCTGCTCGTCAGACCCCAAAACATAAAGACCCCACCAGGAGGGTGAAAGGCCACATTCTATCATCCTGCAGGGAAATGGACTCCAAGACGGCTGATCCTGGAGAAGAGTAAAGGAAACACACACATGCATGTATACTCACCTACATATATGCAGGCATACACATGCATATGCTCACATATATACACACACATGAACACATGTGGAGACATGAAACCAAACCAAACTCGCTGCCATAGAGCCAAGGCTGGCTCACAGGGACCCCCGTGGGTTTCCAAGTGCACACCTATTTACAGGAGTAGAAAGCCCAGTCTATCTCCCTTGGAGCTGTTGGTGGTTTACAACTGCTGACCTGGAAATTGGAGCCTAACGAATAACCACTATACCTCCTCCATTCATATACACACATACATATACATATATATGGTCTCCAAAGGGACTGACCTGGAGCTCGGCTATCTGGCTGTGGAGCGATGGGTGTGCTCCTTCTACATGTGTGTGATTTCTATATGTAGCTGTTGGCATCAGGTGCTGTCCGGTCAGTCCCGACCCACAACAGAAGGAAACCCTCCCTGACTCAGCGCCGTGCTTGCAATTGTTCTGATGTCTGAGCCCCTCGTTGCGGCCATGTGTCCGTCCGTCTTGCCGAGGGCCTTCCTCTTGGTCACTGTCCCTCTTGAAGCGACGGCACAGTACTTAACAATGACTCCACCCCAGCACTCCCGCGGCCACTTGGTGCTCACAGCAGACCCCACCATGGAGTTGGTTACTCATGTTAGATCACTTCATGAGGGAGGCCCAGCTGTCAGACCACTGAGAACCCTGGCCAGCCACGTTGACCAGAACCTGTCCCAGTGGCTCTGAGAATTCAGTGACGGCAGAGTTTAATAGGCGGGTAGATCCGCAATAAGCGTGGCACAAACCAGACTGATGCGATCACAGTCGATTCCCGTGAAGGAGGGGATTAGCTGGCTTTCTTCCCGACCACGAGAAGGCTGCACGCGGCGGCAGAGAAGCAAGCCCCCGGGGAGCAAACTGCCCAGAGCCGTGTGCTGTTTCTGCCTCCCTCCCCTTCCCTTTGCACACGGGCTGCTGACGATGATGGCTCGTTTAAACCCTGGGCAGAGGGGCGGGGCTGCAGTCAGTGCAGGGCCGTGTGCAAACAGAGCAGACGTGTGAAGAGAACACGGCACAGGACACGGACTGCGTGTGTTCTCGTCCCTGTTGCACATCTTCTCAGGGCCCAGCTTGGTCCCACGTCGGTGGGCGCTCAATACATCAGGGTTCACTAGGAATGGGGGGCCCCATAGGGGCTGACCTGGAGCTCGGTTCCACCTGGGATCAGAGCGAGCCGATGGAAGTTGTTTCTGGCCAGGCTGCCATCTGGCTTTGGAGTGATGGGTCTGCTCCTTCTGCTAGGCAGCCAGAATAGGGACAAAGTGGGGGGAGTCTCCCCAAATGCCAGGCCACAAGAAAGGGACTGCAGGGAAATCAGCCACCCACTAGACACCTAGGAAAAATCCAACTGAGCCTGTGCAGACTAGGCCCACCTAGGTGCAGGTGAAGCTGAACATGGCCACAACCTAAACGCAGGACCCCCAGGTGCACTTAATCTAGCCAAGAAGAACAGCCAGTCCCCTGACCCACACCTCCCAGCCAGCGGGGATACAGCTGGCCTTGCACATGTGCTGCCCGGACCCTGGGTCGGGCTCTCTCTCAGGCCGCTGACGATTTCCTCCTGCCGTATGCTCCTGCTCCGGTGTTCTTCGCACGTGGTTTTCTGAGTTCCGTTGCGAACTCCCTCGCGGTTCCCGCAGCCTTGTGTGCGTTCCAGAACAGCGTGTGCTGAGACTGTCCTACCTGACACTTCCCTTTCCCTCAAAACCGGCACTTGGGTTACAAAAGCGCTTCTGCCGTGTGAATTCTTGCAGCACCGCGAAGCAAGAACCCAGGCCAAGCTGCCCGACACCCAGCACTTCTGCTTCATTCCTGGACTGAGCTCTCTACGCTGAGGGGGCCTCCACCAGATGTCGAAAATGGTAGCCACATCCTGTGTCCTTGTTGCAATGAACTGAGGTCCCTTGTCACTGACCACTGGCTGAGGTCACCTACTTCTGGGGATGATTTCTCCGAAAAGTCTCTTCCACCAAAGGAAGGCCCTGCGCCAATTAGTGAAATGTCAACGAAGAGCAGCCCCGCCCAGAGCACCATCCTTCCTATTTATGGTATTAACAAGCTAGCCTACCCCCAGGTGAGCTACAGATGCTTTGTATTTCCACAGTCCTAGGAGCCAGGGCGGGGTAGTGATTACGAATCAAGCAGCTAACTGCAAAGTCAGCCGTTCAAAACCACCAGCCGATCTGCGGGAGGAAGATGGGGCTTTCCACTCCGCCACATGGCGGAGTCTTGAAACCCACGGGGCAGTTCTACCCTGTCCTGTAGGGTCCCTGTGGGTCAGCACTGACTCCATGGCAGAGAGCTGGGTTTGATTTTACTCGGTCATTGAAGGAGACCTGGTGCTGTGATGGATGAAACACCGGGCAGCTGACCAAAAGGTCAGCAGTCCACCAGCCGGTCCTCAGGAGAAAGGTTAGATCGCCGCTTCTACGATGATTTACAGTCTCAGACCCTCTCTAGAGCCTGCCTACGCTGTGCCACAGAGTTGCCATGAATCCGAATCCTGGTGATGGCGGTGAGGGGAGTGTGGAGCCAGTTGTTGGGCAGGAGCTACAAAAATCATGTCCGGAAGAGTTGTATCAAGTCAGTTCCTGCACGGCAGCCCCCCACCCCCTCTGGTTCCTCCAGCCCGCGTCACTTCCATACATGAGGGGTTGGTTTCCTTCCTTTTTCAGTTACATTTTCTACAATTGCCATTTTTACCATCACAACTAAGTCTGTTAACAATCCCTCACAACTGACTCATATCGTTCTAGAAGCAGCTCTCTCTTCCCGACACATCACGTAAAGAGGACACTGGAGAGGAGTCTCCCTCGGCCCCTTATTCTGAGACGGAGCACACACAGGAAAGTGTGCACGCCAACCTCCGCAGGCCTGTGTCTTGCCCCGTTTCCAACGTCCAGTTTCCAAGTTGCCTGTCCGTGCCCCACACAGGCCAAGCATGTTCTTGGATATGAAGAATCTTGCATTCCAGGAGGAACTCCGTGAGCAAAGTCAAGTCCAAGAAAGCCGTCAAGTTGCAGCCGTTCACATCAGCTCCTGTGTCACACATCGCTCTTTTCCTTGGTTGGGTTCTGGTCAGCTCATCCCTAGCCAAGCTGGGCCCAATGAGCACCCGCTGAGGCCGGGAAGCCACACACCTCCCTGCACTTCAGACCAGCCTGCCCTTCTGTCTCTTTCATCTCTAGCCTCCAAGGGCCACGTGTCCAAGTTCAGCCATCTCTTCATTGTTGCACCTCCCCTATTTCACTCACTGCCACATTCAGTGGCAAGCTTCGTGCTCAAAATTCAACCTTTCTTTTTCCTCCCTTGCAGGTCTGTTCTTCAGCTGTAACTCTCCTGGGTGAGCCTGCCTGTCACTTTAAATGCAAAGTTCCTCCCTCAGAAGTCCGTATTTCTTCCTGGTCAATTCTTAACTCCCCTTTTAGCATATCCAATCGAGCATGTGCTGAAGGCAGACTAGTAAGCTCTGCAATGTCGTTTCCGTCGCACTATTTTCTTTTTCAGCATCAAGGCGTCCTGGTGGCACACTGGTTGTGTGTTGGGCTGCTAACTGCAGGGTCAGCGTTCAGAACCACCAGCCGCTCCTGGGAGAAAGACGCGGCTTTCCACCCTCATGAAGAGCTAGTCTCAGAAACTCACAGGACCAGGTCCACTCTGCCCTATGGGGTCGCCATGTGTACAGTTGGCTCAATGGCGCTAAGTTCAGTTTGTCTTATGTTACAACATCGGGAGAAGGAACATTCAATATCCGTAGTACATTCAGATAAACACCTAACTTTTTATAAGCACTCCAGCTCTATCTTCTCTTCCCCCACCCCAGGATTATCTCCCCAGTCACATGCACATGGCCTTGGGCCTCCAGCAGGGTGGGTCCAGTAGGTCCTGGCCCCCCTATCAGTCATCCATTCCTGTGCCTCCCCCACTGCCACTCCTCATGGGGACCCGCAGCAAGCAAACCAGGCTGTGTGCTCACCAGTTCCCTTAGCTTTCCGCCCTGGAAGGGGATTTTCCCTGCACACTATCCCCACTCCGGTGCAAAATGCACCTAGCCTTGGCCCTCTGACAGAGTGGACCCTGAGTCCCTGTCAACCTTCTTACTGACCTGGATTCTTGCCCCGTTCTAGAGCAGCTTTCTCCCCTCTGCTCCCAGCCTTCCAGCCTTTACCGGGAACAAAATCCACGCAACCATCTGAGACTCATCGGTTTTGCTTCTAGCAGGGAACACAGAAAGCCAGGGCAGAGCAACTCCCTTCAAGGGCTGGGTGTCTATTACAAATCCCAGGACACCACTGGCCTACCTGACAAGGACCCAGGCTCACCTCAACACAGCTTAGTAAAGATGACTCAGCAGAAACAGACTCACGGCCATGGATGGAGGTGAGACCGACTCATAGCTACCTACAGGACAGGGCAGAGCCGGCCCTGTGGGTTCCCGAGACTGTGACTCTTTCCCGGAGGAGAGAGCCGGGTCTCGAGAATAGCCGTTTTGTAGAAGGCTATGGAAGGTAGGAGGAGCCTGAAAGCCATCTGCCAAGGCAGATGCCCTCGAGCCGCAGGCAAGGGACTCGGCAGCTGTACCGGCAGACAGAGGTGATTGTAACTCGATGATGGCGGATCCAGGTGGTACTTGGTCAGTCAGCTTCCTGACCCAACCTGCATTTGCTCTAGACTCAAATATGTCCCACTGTCTCAGAGGCCAAGGAGACGGATGGGGAGATCTGGCCCTGGGAGGAGAGACCTTCCCTCAGTGGGGGCAGTCTTTGAGAAGCCAAAGGGAGGGTGGGCGAGAGGGGTGTTCTGATAGAACACATGTGAGATTATTGCATCCACCTCCCTCCACAAGAAATGATCCTGCTTTTTCCCTGGTCCCCCAACACCCCGGTCTCCATAACTTCCCTTCTCTCCCAATAGCTTCTGTCCAGGCCTTCTCATGCCCTTGGCCTTTCAAGGTGCTAATCACTCTGCTCATGCAGCGGCCTGGAATCCCCAATGCGAGATAGAGACCTGCAGCTCAGAGCACATGCAACTGGTCCAAGGTCTCACAGCTGGGAAGGCAAAGACCAGACGCTGAGAAATCTATTTTCATTAGATCCCTTCTTGGCAACATGTGGATTGGGCCAGGAGGAAGGCAGCGGGAGGGGTGGGGCTGTGGCCAACCCTGGAGCACGCTCCACCTGGGGGCAGTCCCATGGCTCTGGTCAGAGGGGTTTCCTGGAGAGGCATGCGAACAGCCTTGCTACCACACGGAGAGCATGGGAAGGCTGACTGTGGCAGATGCAGATAAGTCGGAACGTAGTACCTTATCATCTGATCTCCCTTTGGCCCATTTTAAAGTTGCTTCAGTTTTTAATATTTCCTGCTTCCTTTTGGATTGGGATTTTCTTCTATTCTAACTCGTCGTTGATGAGTTTTGCTTGTTTGCCTGCTTTGCTTGCTATTTGGGTTTTGTATGGTTTTCTGTCTACTGAGCAGAAGGTGTTCTGAAGTTGATGGTGGTGATGACTACACAAATCTTATGAATGAAGGCTTGGATTGTACGATCTCTAGAGCAGATGCCAATGAAATTGTTTTCCACAAGGCATTACATGAAGAAAACGGGCACTATGGTGATAGCCGGAGCCCCTGCAGGTACAAACTGGGTGAAGGAACTCGGTTTCTACCAAACTGTCGGAGGTTTGAGTCCACCCCGAGGTGCCTTCAGGAGGCAGGCATGTTTCTACTCCAACCCTGCAGGGCCCAGTCTCCTCTGTCACCGGGCACCAGGATCCTCCCTGACAGGCTGATGGTGATCGCTACCATGCAGTCTTCATGGGCATCAAATGCACTCATGCCCAGCCCATGTGCGTGGCTGGCATGGCAGTGCTCCCTGAGACACACACACACACACACACACACACACACACACACACACACGGCAGTGCCTTGCTTCTTTGGGAACTCAGACCGGGTGTGGGTTGATCCTCGTTTCCCTTCCCACATCTCCCTGGGAAGTCGGGGAGGTAGGGTAATTAGTCCAAAGTAAATGAGAACACGGGCCGGTTCCCACCTACAAGGTGGGGAGGGTCCCTATGGCCATACTAGCGGCTACACTGAATTGGAGGGGCCGGGAGAGGGTGGTCACAGATGCCAGTCCCAGGTCCGGGGGAGGGCTGGTTGCAGGGCAGGGCCACAAAAGCCCTCTGCAGCAGGGGCACAGCCAGCACAAGATGAAAACCAATCAATGGGCCCTCCTGAAACAAGTGCACGGCTGCTTCTGACTCCTATGAGGATTTAGTTCCCTGAAGACTGACCCACAGCGGCAGGTCTGCCCTGTTCTACAGGGTCACTCTGAGTCACAAATGGCAATGAGATACTCATCAAAAGAATTGTGCTAGGCCGGGTCGACGAGAGAAACAAATCCAGAGACACTCATATGTGTATAAGAAAGAGCCTTATATACAAGAGCCATTGAATATTGAGAAAACATCCCAGCCCAGTGCAGATCAAGTCCATAAGTCCGATATTAGCCCATATGTCCGATACCAATCTATAAAGTCCTCTTCAGACTCACACAACGCATGCAATGGCACCAAATGCAGGAAGATCACAGGCCAGTAGGTGGGGAATCTTGTGGATCCAGTGGTGGTAGAAGCATCTCAGTGCTGGCAGGGGTCTCCACGTGGCTCCTCCAGCTCCAGAGCTCTGCCTGCATCAGGCTCATCGTCAGTAATGTCTCGCAGAGAGTGGGCGTGTGTCCTGCCTCCAGAGAGCTATTTATCTCCTTAGCCCCTCCAAATGAGGTAATCAAACTGTGATCTGATTGACAGGCTAAACTCCACCCCTTCCATCTTAAGTCTCAAATTGACAACAGGTTATATAACTACCACAAGAATTTACCCAAAATGTGGAAGGACAAGCCACCGACTGGGAGGCTGTCATTGGAAACCATATACTCAGTAAGAATCTGAGGTAGTTAGCTTATTGTGCCAACCTCGCTGATAAAACATTGTGGGGTCACTTGAAGGGCGGAGAGATAAATGGCTCAGTGAGCCTCACCTTGTTAGTTCTCAGGTCTCTTGCTTTCTGATGGTCGGACCAGGGTGCAGCTGCCTTAGCCAGTTCCCTGCTTCAACTGGCAAGACTCACTTCCCGTGAGACATCCCTAAGGAGAAGCCACATGGACCTACCCCGATGCAGCCCTGGGTGCTGGAGCAGCCGTGTGGAGACCCCTGCCAGCGAGCGTTGAGATGCTTACACATTCACTGACTCGGCTTTCCTCCTGCAGTCGGCATCATTGCGTGTGTTTTGTGAGATGGAGGAGGACTTTATGGATCGGTGTCGGACATATGGGTTAATGATGGACTTGTGGGTTTGGGCAGCACTGGGTTGGGATGTTTTCTTGATAGGTACTTACCCTTCATATAAAACTCTCTCTCACACATATGAGTCGCTGTGGATTCGTTTCTCTAAAGCACCCAGACTCACACAGAATCCAATAACCAAAATTATATAAAACCTCAACAACAAAAAGACAGCCAGATCATAAAATGGGCAAAAGACTTGAACAGACATTTCACCAAAGAGGACAATGGTCTAAAGGCCACCGAGCACAGGATAAGACACTCAGCACCATCAGTCATTCAAGAGCCAAACTCCCGCCACGGAGTCCATACTCCCAGCGACCCCCTGTGGGCTTCCAAGGCCGTCACTGTTTATGGAGTAGAAAGCCCAATCTTTCTCCCACAGAGCTGCTGGTGGTTTCGAACTACTGACCATGGACTGCAGCCCAACACGTAACCACTACACCACCAGCCAGGCCTAGAGAGATGCAAGCCAGAGTCCCAAGGAGATACCATTTCATTCTCTCTGTTAGTGTCGTGAGGTGCCGTCAAGCCGGTTCCAACTTTCAGCTACACTACAATGAATAAAAGGAGCCCTGGTGACACTGTCAGGTGAGCATTGGACTGCAAGGTCGGTGGTTCAAGCCCATCAGCTGCACTGGACAAAAAAGATGAGGCTGTTCACAAAGATTTACAACCTCAAGAACCTCATATAGGGACGTTTGCTATGAATCTGAATATTCTCAATGGCGGTGGGTTTTGAGGAAGATGGTGACGGAAAAAACAACTGTTGGTGACAATGGGAGCTTGGAGGGCCATGGGAAGCATGGGATCCTGGTGGTGGGAGTGCAAAGCAGGAGAGCCTCTGGGAAAACTGTGCAGCGGTTCCTCCAAACAGGGAACTCCGGGCTGAGGCAGCAACCCAGTTCCGGTCTACACTGAGCGGACTGAGGCTGGTCTACACTGAGCGACCCAGCTCCTGGTCTACACTGAGCGGTTAGAGGCTGGTCTCCACTGTGCGCTGCAGCCCAAGTCTCAACAGCCAAAGGCGGGAACAGCCGACAGACCCTGAGCAGAGGAACGGACACAGACCACAGGGCCTGCGGACCAAAGCTTCCAGAGAGCAGCGCTGTCAGAACCAGAATGAGACGGGACTCCCAATTAAAAACATTCCTCACTGGATTGATCCCATTCCTGACTTTGGGAACTTTCACTCCCTCTTAGTTATTCATCTGTCTCCTCATCTTCCCCCCAAACTGTTGTCTGATGCGTTGGAATAAAATTGGTTTCAGTGGAAAGAAGAAGGCCGTTTGCACAGCTCTAAAGAGTCCTGGGGCCCAGACAATTCAGCTACTAACCCAGGCAGGGTGGGGCTTTGACCCACCCAGTGGTTCTGCGGGAGAAAAACCTGGCACCTGCGTCCAGGAGAGGACAGCCAGTCAAAAAGACCTGAGTGGCCTGTGGGACAAGCACTAGGCTGCTAACCACAAGGTCCGTGGTTCAAACCCCCCAGCCCCTCCAAGGGGAAAAGATGAGGCTGTGTGCCCCCATGAGCACGGACCGTCTCAGAAACCCTATGCAGGGTCCCATGAGTCAAATGAGCTCGATGGCAGAGGGAAGAAAGGCCTCCAGGGGGGGTCAGGCCTCCTCTACTGCACTGGGCAGAGTCCCAGTCCACGCGGGACACACGCAGCAGCAGCACACAGCTCACGCCCCAGGCCCCGCCCCAGTTCCTACACACGGCACAGCACCCATTCTTCATCGCTTTAAGAGCGAGTTCGCAGGGGTGCGTCTCAGGTTATTGGAGTCTGCAGAAGGGACTTCACTGTCTATTGGCCATGATTTCTCTTCAGTCATCTGCATCCTCTGAAACGCCCGCCAAAGCCCCAGCTTACAAATTGTTTTCAAATATCCTGACAATTTGTGTGGACGGACATTAAACAGCTATCAAAGTTGACATGTACTTCTCCGAAGACCTTTAATTGAAGAGTTTGCCATTTCACTTCACTTTGTCCCTCTTTTTCAGCCCCTGTAGTTTTTCTTCCCAGCCCCCAGCCTGCCCCAATTTTCCTGGTCTTCCCTCAAAGTCAGGGGACACACACCTCCTCAGGCCCCTACACACAGTCCAGCAATGCAGAACCCCCCAC
Source organism: Tenrec ecaudatus (assembly GCF_050624435.1). NCBI lineage: Eukaryota > Metazoa > Chordata > Mammalia > Afrosoricida > Tenrecidae > Tenrec > Tenrec ecaudatus. The sequence continues at coordinate 143,875,114 of NC_134530.1, read as the reverse complement.
CCCAACTGACCTGGGTCATACTGACTTGGGGCCATTGTGTTCCCAATTTGGTCCGGGTGGCAGGGTTGTCAATGGTTGGCACCGCTTTTGGAGTTTGACCCAATGTGACACCTGGAGGGGGTGAATGCTCTGAGGCTGGATTTGCAATCACAGGATTCCCGGAACCCTAGTCAAGCTCCACACCCCCAGTCTCGGGGACACTGCCACTCCCCACCTGCTCCCCTCCACTCTCCAGGGAGGTGGTCCTGGGGAGGGGGCCCCCATGGGTAGAGTAGGGTGAGGTGTGGCCTGGGGTGGACCCTGCTGGGCAGCCTTACAAGGGTGGCTGAAGGAGGCAGGTTGGTTTGCCTGTTCTCTTATGCAGTTTGGAGCCTTTTAAAGCCAACCAATTGTTTGAATTCATTCTTCCTGCACACACACCTCACAGGCAGGGGATGATCCAACTTCAAACCTGTTTACATCGGGGCCGCCCAGCATGCCTCCACTGCTGAGGGAGCTGGAGTGGGGTGCCCTAGAGCAGCTCCATTTGTATCAAAAGCATCGATAGTTTGGACCTGGTAACTAGTAGGAACTCTGGTTGGAGAGCTGACCTCAAGTTGGGGGTTCAAACCCACCAGCAGTTCCAAGAAAGGAAAATGAGACTGTCTTAAAGACTGACAGCCTCTGAAACTCATAGGGTCGCTGGGTTAGCACTGAGTCCATGGCGGTGGGGTTGGGCTTGTTTGTTGTTGAATTTCATTGGTGGGTCGGGATGGTTCCAACACGCAGTGACCTCATGTGACTCAGTAGAACTGCCCCATGGGGTTCCCTGGGCTGCAAGCTTTATGGGAGCGGGTGGCCAGGGGCCTGCCTGCAGAGCCACTGGGTGGGTTTGAAATCCCAATCTTTGGGTTAGTAACCAAAGGCCTGGCTGTTGTGCCCCCAGGACTCCCTTTGGGCATCGAGACTAGGGTCATGAACTAAGCAATGGTAACGATCGCTAATGTTTACTGACAGCTTACTGAGTGCTGTGTATCAGATGGTTAATAAATCCCAAATTAACACTTTGAGGAATGTGGTAAACGGAGGACTTGGATGAGTGTATTTGGCCTTATTTCTACGCTTATTACCACGGGCATGAAAAACTGGCCCTATTTTGAAAAAGATCTCCATAGCTCCAAGATGGAGATGCTTTCAAATGCATGTGCCCCGCCTCCCCGCCATTAGTCACCCTCCTTAAGGAGTAGTCATAAAGGAGCTACCATGAAAGCCGAATCAGTCCTGCCTCTGGCAGCCCACTACGCCTGGCGGCTACCTGCAGAGGACACTCCGGTTCTATAGCTCAACTCACTGCAAAATGTTGCAAACTCTGACATCCTTTTCTGATGCGGCTTGTAGATAGCCACCCCTGGGGAGGGCTCAGGGTCGTTCTAGGTCACTAAGCTCAAGGTCAAGACATGACTCACCTCATTGCTGGTTTATTATGCTACCCGCTTACGATATTCCCCGCTGACTATGGATAAGTGCACTGAGACACTGTGCCTTTTGAAAGATCTGTAAGCCTCAATATCGATACCCACTGGAAAATACATTCACTCTTTGGCCTGAGCTAGGGATATGGTGCTCCTGTGGCCTACTGTCTGTCTGTATTATTTTCCACAATTGCAGAGTTGCTCCTGAGGACCCACTGGGACCCAAACCCTTGACAAGGAAAGTTGTATTATTTCTATGAAACAAGTGAGAAGCGGGGGTGCCGAGAGGGGAAGCAACTGCCCAAGGTCACACAGCCAGAGTGGGTGGGGGCGGGGGAAGAAAAGGCAAGCCCAGGAGGCCTGACTCCAGAGGTAGCAATGCTGCCTGGGATACCAGCCCAGTTACTCGCTAGATGAGAGCTGTGAGGGCAAATTACAGTGGGGCTCACAATAGACTGTGCATAGTAATTACAGTGTTATTTGCAGGGTGTTTTAATGCAACGTGAAATGTAGAAATGATCTTAAATGCACAAAGCCGTACGTACGGTCTCAACTCTTAAAGAACCTTTTCAGAAAAGGCTGAAAGGAGTATATGGACATTAAAATACATAAGTAGATCTGGGGGTGCAGTGGGAGATGAGCACATATTGGGTGATGTTGATAGATTCTGAGTGAGATAGTTTTCTTCCCATTTTTCTACATTTCCTGGATTTCTTTGATCATGGCACTTTCTTTTCAGATAGGAAAAAGCGCGAAGGCTTCACTCTTTTAAGGCTGTCATGCTTGAGGGAAAGTTCTGAGAAACCGAACCTCCAGAATCAAGTTGCTCAAACAAATCGCGGTTTGCTCGCTAAGAAACTCCGGTCGTGATCTCAGAGCTCAGCCTCAGAACACACTGAGAACACAGCAGGGACGACACAAACGGAATCGGGGCGTCTCTCAACACCAAATTCCAGGAGCAAACAGGGAGCCCCCACTGGCCTGAGCGCCATCAAGGGACAGAGTTCTAGCCTTCAAGGGATCTTCTAGAAAGATCTTCCGATCTTGTATCGTAGATGGAGAGTAGGCAGCACTGTGATTAAGTACATTCGCACCTTCTCACGTTCCCTTCCCCTTGGAAAGCACCATTCCTTGGAGTTGAGGGAAGAGGAGGAGAGGGCTGGGGGCTGAGCCGCTGAACTCTAGTCCAGGTCCTCCCTCAGGCCCCTTCACCTCCTGAGCCTGTTTCTGCTCCAGGAAACCAGCCAGTGGTGCCCAGTCTCAGGCATCATCAGCTCTTAACACTCAGTTCTACGGCACCGAAGTGGCTAGGAGGGGTCACCGTGAACCAGAATTGACCAGATGGCAGTTGAGGCCATCCCTACAATTGCTGGCAGTTTGCTTTTGGCTATTTGTGTTAGGCTGGGTTCTTTAGAGAAGCAATACCAGTGATATATATTTACACATTACATTCATGCCGGGTGCAGCTCACATCAGGAGAGCAGGCAAACCCAGTCCAGCTTACGTACATGGAAAGATGCTACACTGGAGGCCCGTCCCAATCACGCAAGCACAGGGGGCCAAGGAACTAGGCAGCAGGGAGAGTGCAGGCCAGTGGAGGCAGAATCAAGTGAGTCCCTTGTCAACAGGCAATATGCCCAGCCACTAACAACTCCCCGAGTCAGCGACATGGCAGAGCACTGCCCGTGCCAAGCCAGTTGCAGGATCCCGGCCAGCAAGTACAAGGAAGTTCTGCACGTTGTGTACTGATGTGTGAAGCACACAACACCCAAGGAAGCACCCCGAGAACGGTGACCTTAGCAAGGGCTGAGCTCCACCCATTCCTCTTGCAACTGCCTTGTTGCCCAGAGCAATGGAGTTGTTCACGTGTACGGTCACAGGACAAAGGAGGCATCAACTGTCACACAACTGAGAATTCTGGCCCAAATTCACACACAGCCTAACTATCACTGCAGCTAACCTGCATGCTTGCGGGTTCAAATTCCATTAATGGTGGCGTGTAAGGAAGGCCTGGCCATCGGCCTCCATGACTGGTGTTGGGCATTAGCACCAAGCACTTGTGGAGAACCCGGTTCCACCCTGAGACACGCCGCGCCACGAGGCGGGCTCGAAGGGTTTTCCTGGTCTTGTGACTTTAGGTCTGGCAGGGGAGGCCTCTGGGATGGACCCTGGGTCTCAACCACGGGATCAGGAGTGCTTAGGGTATGGCGGGTTCCCGCTGAGGGGCACAGGGCCAGAGGCAGACCCACCCTCCCCTGGTGTGTGCAGGACTGGGGTAGAGGAGCTCCCACACAGCTCCCACACAGCCTTCAATTACACACAGGTTCCCGCTGCTCTCGGGCGGTTGGTTGTCCCCGAAGCCGTGGCCTGTCTTCCCACCACGGCTGCAGGTGGCTCCAAGGGGCAGCAGCAGCAGCCCCAGACTTCTCTGTGGCTCAGATCCTGCGCATACAGGACACACCCCAGCTTCCTTTGACCTCTGTGCCCAAGGAGGCACCCCAGAAACCTTAATTCCTGGTAATGAGGCATGGGGCAGACCCAAGTTGGTTAAGGATCCATTCAGAATGCACCAGCTTGCCCCAAACCTTAATACAATCTCCCGAACGTGGAGCGATTTACACCATGTACCACCCCCCCCCCAACCCTGCCAGTTGTGTCCCCAAAGCTTCAGGTCTGCTTTTAAGGACCCATCCCACATCTACTCAGCTGTCCTGAGAGCTGTAGGTGGGGGCACAGAGGGGATGCCACCCCCACCGTGCTACTGTGGCAGGGATGTAACTTGGGGCACAAGGTGGATGCAGGCTCCTGTGGGCCCCTCACCACCACCGCTTCCCCCCATCTCCTCCCCCTGCCAATTCCCATTTGCAGAGGTACATCAGCCAGCCCAGGCGCTCTCCCCAGAAAGCTCCATTCTAAGTGTTCCAGGAACCCTGCCCTCAAGGGCCTGGGCAGACCGCTCCCCTCCCAACAGAGACCCGGCCAGCCGCATTACTTAAATAATCTTTATTTGTCATGCACTCGGAAAGACAGGACTGTATCAAACACTGTTTCACAGCAAAGCCCTCGGTGGGAATGCGACACACCAGGCTGCCGGGATCTGGCCCCGTCCTAGGGAGGCCACCTCCAGGGCTGGTGGCTGACCCAGCCTCGGGAGCCATGGACACACAGTGCAGGGTGCTGCCCCTCCCACAGAGGCACAGGAAGCTGGCACCAGAGGTGCACACGGATTGGAGGAAGGACACGGAGAGGGGCTCTGGGGGCAGTGACGTGGCAGAGGCCAGGGGTGGGGTATGGGGGTCCTGCCCCAGCACCTCCACGGTCAGAGTCCACCCCCTGGGGACCAGGCAGCATAGTGCCCCCACCCCCACCGGCCCCGCCCTGGCCGGCCACTGAGGTTTGAGGGAGCAGGGCGGGGCCAGCCCTCCAGTCTGAAGCCCGGCCACCCATCGGGCAGCAGCAGATTCCTGGGTGTGGCTCCCTCGGGGTGACACAGGGACAGCTACGTGGTCAGACATGCACAGGACAACACACGAAATAACGGAGACATGCAGAGACCTGGGCGTGAGGGGCGGAGCTTGGGAACGAGGCATGGTCACAACACGGGCGCAGTGGACAGGGCTGGTCGGCTCACTGGGGTGCTGGGCTGGTGGGGAGCCCCGTCTCCTCTGGGATGGTCTCCAGCATCTCACTCTGCACGGCCTGCGTGATGAGGGCCAGCTCCTGGCACAGCGTCTCGTGGCGGTAGCCCACGCGGATGTCGGGCACGTTGGTGCGGCGGATGTCGTTGCCCTCGGGACCCTCCTTGGTGTAGTTGGGTCCCAGCCAGTGGCTCTTCACCTGAGGGGGTCGGGAGAATGGGCAGGGCTGCAGCCGGCTGTGGTGACCATCCTAGGGGCAGGGGTGGGGCCCCAAGGAGGAAGGGACCTCCGGTGCAGGCATGCTCGCTCCGGGAAGACAGGATGTACCTTGTGGGAAAAGCCACTCATGAGCACGCTATTGCGGGCCAGCTCACACATGTCACAGGAGCTGAGCTTCCACACCTGCGTGGCGATGCTGTACTCTTCCATCAGAGGCTCCTGCACGGGGGAGGCGGTCGGTCAGGGGCCTCAGATGGCTCACCCGAGTGGGGGGGCAATGCCAACCTTGCCAGGGCCCAATGCTGGGCACCTGGAGATCCCAGGGCTCTGACCTTGGTGAAGTGGAACTGCAGGGGGTCATCAGTGGACAGCGAGACCATGAGGCCACGTGACAGGTACTCGGGGAGCGGGTTCCGGTGGTAGCTGAGAAAAAGGCTGTTGTTGCTGAGCGGGGACATGGCGATGCCAATCTGGGCCAGGTAATACAGGTACTGCAGCACTGGGGCCTGGTGGGCAGCAGGGAAGCCGGCCTGTGAGGTGGCCTCCAGGCTGGGAAGGCATGTTGACTGTGGGGCCCAGGCCACCTGGAAGTCCAGGCTGGGACTGCTGTGCAGAGGGGCAAGTGGCACTGGCAGCTGGGTAGGGGGAGCTAATAGGGGACAGGTAGGTGGGGGCATCACTCACCTTGCGTAGCAGCAGCCCGTGGGAGATGTTCTCAGCCAGCATGAAGGCTGACACCAGGTGGTGGATGGGCCCAGCCTCCCCACAGTGCGGCCTCAGCACAAACGTGTGGAAGCCCCTCTGCCTGCGGGGTGGGGGGACAGGGACTGGTCAGCTCCTGAGTTTGGGGTAATTCTTGCTGTGTGCGGGGGGAGGAGGGGAAAGGACAGCGACAGAGCCCCAGGCCCAGAGAAGGACATAAATAGTACAGGTGGGAGGATGACCAGTGGGCTAGAGCCCTGGTGGCCCCAGGCAGGCCAGGCCCAGAGCAAAGCCAGGTGGGGGGTGGGGTGGGGGGAGGCCAGCCAGCAGAGGGCAGACAGGCACCTGCGCAGGTGGTTCAGCGTGGCCATGTTGGCGAAGGTGTAGTAGAGGTAGTAGGAGTAAGGTGGGTTGTCTTCCTCCACCCAGGCCTCAGGGAGGGGGCTCTCCATGTTGAAGACGTGGTTCTCCGGCTTGGACTCGTCGTCCACGCTGTCAAAGCCATCCACCTGGCACAGGACCTTGAGGTCAGGCCCAGAGGCTCCGGCCAGCTGGCTGGCTGCCCTCCACCCCAGGCGGCCCACTCACATGCTTCAAGAAGAGATGCAGCTCCGGGTGGCTGGCAGGGTGCACGGTGGCCTCGAAGAGGGGCATGAAGATGTTCTCCAGCATCTCCTGGAAGTTAGCCAGCTGGCCCTTGGTGCGATACACGTCACTGCAGGGGACACATACACACACACACACATGCAGGCCAGCAGGGTCAGAGGCAGCACAGGGCACACAGAACCCCATAGGAAATGGGCAGAGCCTTGAGTGGCCCCAGGCAGGGGGTAGGGGGCCAGTGAGGGCCCATGTGCTCACACCCCAGGGGCACTCACAAGAGGCGGGGCACCTGCACAAGCCAGCGCACGTTGGGCGAATGCACGCGGTGCATCACGGCCCAGCGCGCCAGCTTGTCCCACTCGTCCCTCGAGCGCCCGTAGATGGACAGCCGCAGCTCAGCGTTCTGGTATTTGCTCTCCTCCAGGTCCGACATCACCTCCTGGGAGACACACGTGGGCAGCAGCTGTCAGAGCCGGCTTCCCACCCACCCACCTCACCGTGCGCCCCCCCCACAGGCTCAGGACAGCCGCTCCCTGGAATCTGGTCTACTTCGGGCATGGAACCGTGGGGCACATCTAAAAGCAGAGCCTGCCTCCCTGCGCTGGGGCACAGGTTTCAGAGAGCATCAACTCCCTGCCCTTCTTGTCTCCTCTTCCCATCCCACATCTAACAGGGGTGGTTGCTTGGGACGTAGGACTGAAGAAGACGAGACGAAGCAGGTGGCCCAACACATACACCCCGGCAGGCCGAGCCATCGGTAAACACACGCATCGTAAGCACGGTAGGATGCTAAGTGGCGTGGACAACAAGAAAAACAGCAGGATCACACCAGATGTGTGGGTGGGGTCGGGATCACCTCTCAGAATTGTTTTTTTTAAAAAAGGAAACCATTGTTCTGGTATGAGATGACCCATATTTCAGCTGGGCTCTGAGGGGTGGATGACCCACCAGCAAGCAAGGGCAGCTGGGCCTTCTTTGGGCTTGCTCACTCATCTGTAGTGGACTATGGCGTGAAGGTTATGTGAGCTTGTTCACTACAGATGAGTGAGTAAACACAGGTAAGCCGGTGCTTACCTTGCTTACTGGGTGCTCTGACCCTGTCGGGGGTTATAAGTTTTAAAAGAGGTGCCGTGGGGTTGGGAGAGGCAAATGCCAGCCATACCTAGAGGCAGGATTTTTGAAGTGGTGAAAAACGTGTATTTATTCACTACAGATTAATCACTAAGCACAAGGAAGCCCGTGCTTTCCTGGCCCACTGCGTGGCCTCATACTGACTGTGGCCATGGCATGCTGGCTGTAGACAGCCCCTGACCCTGGGGCCCAGGCTCAGGCACCGAGGCTGCCCACAGGCTGGCTCGGCTGCTGCTCCTCCTTACCTTGATGATGTGAGCAAAGTACTTCCCAGAGACCCTGTTGTCAGTCTTGATGAAGATCTCCCGGAGGACGGACTCCCCAATCGGGTTGTACTTGGCATTGAACTTGTCAAAGCGATGGAAGGTGTTCCTGTCCTAGGGGAGGTGGGCAGGTCTCAGTCGCCCGCCAGCCGCCATATGCCCCTGCCCCTCCGCCCAAGGCCCAGGGCCCAAGGACAGACCGCGTGCACATCGAGCGTGTCCACACTCAGGTCGTAGGCCGTGAGGTTCATGCTCTCGAACACCTCCCGGAGAGTCTGCTCTCGGCCCTGCTCCACGTGCACGATCTCCTCCAAGTGCCGCTTCATGGCCCGCTTGATGAAGCGCAGGAGGTGCTTCTGGTTCATGCAGGACGAGGCGTGGATGTGCGTGTCCACCTGGTGGGAGCTGGTGTTGGCAAGTGGGCCTGGGGGCCAGGAGGGGGAGGCCAGGCCGAGGCACAGGGTCGGGATGCAGAGGGCTCCATGGGGAGGCCCACCTTACGGATGTTGTAGAAGTCTCTGTGGGGCACCTTCTTCTGGGCGGCCAGCTCCTTCATCTCGTTCAGCAGCACGTGCATCTGGAACTTGGAGCTCAGGTACTGCAGCCGGCGGTAGCAGAAGGACTTTCTGGGCAGGACAAAGAGCATGGCAGGGTGTCAGGGCCCAAGGGAGGTGCCCGGGGCTGCAGGAGGGCTCAGGGACTGGCCGGGGAGAAGAGACTGAGGAGAGCTCGGGCGGCAGAGGGCTCACATGGGGCCGTTGATAATCAGGGCCATCAGCACATTGATGTCAGCCACGAACTCCTGCAGGTCAGGGTAAGGCAGGTCCAGCTCTGCACAGCTGACAGAGGGGAAGCAGGTAAGGAGAGCAGCCAGGCTCGGCCCCTACCACATACCAGGTCCTGGCATAGCCCTCCCCCATCACACACCAGGCCCCAGCATTACACCCCCATCACAAACACACTGGGCCCTAGCCTGGCACCCCTGGCCCAGCCCCTGGCTGAGCACCCCCGGCCTATTCTCCAGCCCCCCTGGGAGGCCCCAGCACACGCCCCAGGCCTCTTACTGCTCACTAGGCTCCCGGCTGGTGTAGACGTGCACCACGCCGCGCACCATGCGCAGCCCGAAGCCCAGGTCCCCGGGCATGGTGCTCGGCTCCCAGTGCTCATACGGGTGCTGGTCCAGCGCAGGAGGGTGCACTGGGGCATCTGCGGGTCGAGGGAGCTAGTAAGGCCAGGCCTCTCCCAACCTTCTCTAGCTCCCCCATTCCAAAGCAGCATGAAGCCCAAGTGCTTATCCAATCCCCCCTCCCCAGGATCAAGGCTCCAGGGCCCCCAAGAGGCAGGGCACTAAGAGTGGGGCAGGCAGTGGGGTCTTACCAGCAGGCACAGGGGTCTCAGGGCCCTGCTCATAGGTCCGGGTCTCCAGAGGCTTCTCAGCCAGCTGCTGCAGGTGCCGGCGCGTGGTGGGGCAGAAGCTCTGCAGGGACAAGGCCATGTACTTCTCCCGGATGAAGAGGGCCCGCACCACACTCTTGGCTGCGTCCAGCAAGTCCGTGAAGGGCACCTGGAAGGACAGCAATCGCACCCCCGCCTCGGATCCCAGACCCTAACCCCAGACCCGCTGACAGCCTGTCTTCCATCCAGGTCCCCCTCCCTGCCAGCAGAGCTCCCTGGGACCCACGCATGGGCCCATGGCCCCACTCACCCCACACTTCTCCTCCCCAGAGATGGTGACCCGCTGAAACTCCCGCTCCAGCGGCCCGTCCCGCTCACGCAGGCCCCGGTCGCCCTGGCCCTCACTTTGCTCCTTGTAAAGCCTGTGAGAGAGGAGGGGTGATGGAGGTCTCGCAGCATGCTGGGGCAGGCCCCCGCTAACCCCTGCCCCCCAGCCCCCTGCCCTCCTCACTGTAGGTCCGAATCACTGTCGGTCTTCAGGAAGTCCTGCTTGGCCCGAAGCAGGATGTCTGGCTCCAGCCTAGAGGGGAGAGGGCAGGCAGATACCAGGGCAGCCCTTGCTACCTGGCCTGGGTGCGGAGCATGATGGGCACATGTGACCCAAGCAGGCTCAGAAGAACCCTGTGCCGCGGGTGCTGCCCTGGCCCCACTTTGGAGGAGAGAAAATGGACCCGAGTTGAGGAAGATGCTCCAGGCCACGCTGACTGGGGGCAGGGGGGAACCCCAGGGCAGCAGGCAGAGTGGGGGCTGGGAGAAGAGTGGAGGGGTGAGGAGCCTCTGCTGATGGGCGGGGATGGGGCGGGCGCTCACTTGACATCCTGGCTGATCTGCCGCTCCAGGCGCTGCCTTCTTTCCTCCAGCTGCTCAATGGGGCTCTCCTCGGGGAACTCATAGGGGGCACTGCGGAGCTCACTCTCTGCCAGGGAGCGGCTGAACAGCTCCTGGGGGAGAGAGGGGAGCCCACAATAGAGGGTGGGCGCCATGGCCAGCTGGGTGTGCCCTGCAGCCTGAGGCGGAAGGCGGGGAGCTGCGGGGCAGCGGCACATTGCGAGGTGGTACCTCTGCGATCTCCTTGCACTTGCCGTCCATGGAGGTGCGCAGGTCCAGGGGGAAGTGCTTCAGGCAGGGTGCAGGTCCCGGCAGGGAGCGGGCAGACTGGAGTGGAGGGGCGCCCAGCCCGGCCCGGGTCTCTGTAGGCAAAGTGGTGTTCAGGGCCAGTACCAGGGTGTCCCCTGGAAGCCCTGGGCCCCTGCCTGCCCAGAGGGAAGCTGGAGAGGGCCCAGGGTGCAGGTCTGGGAGTCCAAGGAAATGAGGCTTTGGGTGGGATCTTGATTCAGACCTGGACACATTACTCTTTGGCCCCTGGGTGGAGACCCTGCCTCCTGACCTAGCACCTGCTCCAGCATGGGAACGTGCCCTGAGCTCACAGGCAGGCAGGCACACACAGTAGGAGCTCATTAGGGAACCCCAGACCATAGCTCCAGGCAGGCAGGCCAGGACCAGGCCTAGCAGACAGACACCCCAGCAGAGGGCCGGCAGACCACAGGGGAAATGCCAGTGGCCACTAGGCGCTGACATGGGCCCAGCCCTCAGGGAGGAGTGGACCTGTTGGGCAGCAGGGGCCTCTCCTCCTGGGAGGCCTGCCCTCTCCCCCGGGACCCCAGAGCTGCCAAGATGTGGCCTGGCCCTTGCTGGCCCCTCCTATGCTGGCCACCTCTCCAAAGAGAGCTGCCACAAACATGCAGTGCCACTCTGAGGCCCCAGGTCACAGGAGTCTCCACTGAGGGCAGATGGGGGCCTGGAAGGCTGCCGGTGAAGGCCTTGGAACTGAGCTCCCAGCCCACCCTCAGGGACCCTCCCTGGCTCTTCACACCCAACTTGACTCTTGCAGCCAGCTTTGGGGTGCTCCCCTCCAGCACCCTCTTTTCCCCTCTACTCTGGTTTCTGGAAGGATTGGGGGTTCACTCCAAAAGTCCATCTTAAAAGTCTCCATGCCTACTTCCCTGGTTCCCAGATAGCCAAAGAAAGTGGGGGGGGGCGGGGGAACGGGGAAAGAACCACCCTAGATCTAGAGTTCAGCCCCCTACTCTAGCCCCTCCCTGAGCCCTACCTGCAGAGTTCAGGGGCTCCTGTCTGCAGCCTTGTGCCCCTTGCCCAGCTGCCGGCTGTGTGAAGGAAGCTGCAGCCAGTCCCCCAGGACAGCTCAGGGGCCAGCACGGGCTGTACCAAGTGCAGCGGCCAGCAGGGGAGACCCTGGGATGACAGAGAAGCCCAGGGGGCTGGGGAAGTTCAGGGGAGCCCAGAAATCAGTCGGGAGGTAAGGAGAACTCTCGCAGGGGATCAGGGCCTTAACCTCTACAGTGCTGGGGCACAGTCAGATGTGGGGCCCCCAAGGGGGAGGAGCTGGACAGGCTGATAGGAGCTGGGCAAGCTGGCAGGGAAGGGCCAAGCCTCCTTAAAGTCCTCAGAGACCCACAGTGGGCAGGGCCTGATTGGCCAAGGGGTAGCAGAAAAAGAAGGGGCCCTCCCAGCCTGCATAGCAGGCGGGCTTGGCTGTTCCCTCCTCTCAGGGGCTTGTTGCCCATACTACCCTCTGGGGCTAGCCTCCTCTGGGGAGACTGGCTGGCAGTCAGGACAGCAGGCCCCTAGGCCTGCAGCTCCTGTCCCAAGCCTATATAGTGAGGGACAGGGCACACTGTCCAGAAGAAGGGTTAGGGAGGAATGGAGTCTACCTCTATTCCCATTTCCAGGCATGCCTCTACTTCTCTAAGCTTCAGGCCCTCCTCCATAAAACCAAGGGGTGAAAAGAGGTTGCCTTCACCCTGATCAGTCAGCTGAGTCGGGCTCTGCGAGTGTCCCTAAAACCCCAGCCCAAGGGGCTGCGCCAATAGACTCTTGGGACCCTCAAAAATCCACATGTAGCCCACCTGCTGCTGGGTTTGGAGGTGGGAGAGGGAGGGGGCAGGGCAGTCTCTGGGTCAGGCCAGAGAACTTGGTGAGGGGGGAGGGGGAAGTCAGGAAGGCCACCAGAAAACAGGCCCCTATCCTTCCCCTAGGATGTAAGACAGAACTTAAGGTTCTTGCATGCCCCAGAACCTTGATTCTATACACCTTCTCCCTCAAATACAGCCCCAGGTCACTCCCAACCCCAAACTGCAGCCTGGATGGGCAGGATGAAGCCAAAGGCCCTAACCTCAGCGCCCTCTCCCTCTGGGGTGGTCTGGAGCCCCACAACTCTTGTGAGGGGGACAAGGGCAGGTTTTACCAACCAGAGCGATCCCACATCTGCCATGGGGCTGCTGCTACATTCTGCGGGGGTAACCTCCACACTTGGAGGGAAGGGGGTGTCAAGACCTAGAAAACTCAGCTGCCTGCTGGACCCTTCTCTGGGGTCCTGGGCTGGAGGTTCCTGGCCACAGCATGAGCCACACCCACACCTGGAGAGGCCACCAGGCTGGAGGGGGCCAACCCCATGAGTCAGAGCACAGCTCCTCCTCAGCTACTCCTACCAACTCCAAGATTGTGCTACACCACCACCCCCTAACCCCTTCCCAGGGTCTCCTGCAATGAGCTCCTGCTCCCTGGCTCACTGCCAAGAATGTGAAGAAGAGTAACAGATTGGCTCACCATGTGACAACCCAAGGTCTCTGGTCCAGCCCTAGCCCCAGGAGATACACCCGCTGCCTGCCCTAGACCTGAGCACAGAGAACCAAAGCTGACTCTCAAAGCAGTGTAGACCTCCAGCCAAGCATCTTCAGTGGCATAGACAACGCAGATGAGGGGACACTCAAATCTGTAGGAACAGACAGTTGTTGGGGGGTGGGGAGGCAGCTTGACAGGTCACCAAGGTGGAGATGGGTTAGGGCTTAGTCCCCAGGGCCGTCAGGAAGCCCTCAGCAGGCACAGACTGGCCAACTGAGCCCTTGAGAGCTGTCCAGGCACCTCCGCTGTGCTGCCTGCTCCAAATGGCGCAGAGCTGCCTCCAAGGATGGAAGCCAGACCAACGGGCACAGGGACACCCGCAATACCGCGGCTGAACCCCCAGAGGGTCAGACTCAGGAACTCTATCCCCCTGGATAGGCTCACACACAGACAAGAATCCAGCAAACCATATACAGTCACACAACTGAGCTCCCCAGATCCGGGGTGCCTGCCCACAATAGCAGACCCCCTCCCCACCCCAGAGGTTCTAAGTCTTGGGTCCCCGGAAGAGGAGCTAGCTGCAGGAGCTGGAGCCTGCCTGGAAAGGCACAGCTAAACTGGCCAGTCCGAAAGCCAGCTGGTCCTCACACTCCCATTCTATTCACACACACACACACACACACACACACACACACACACACACACACACCACACGACCTTTCACAAGTTGACACGTGTGCAAACACACCTCCTGCTGTGCCCACATTCACGCCCACTCCTTGTTCCAGAGAACAGCATCCCCCGACACAGAAGCCTGACACCACCACCCCCATTCTACCCACACGACCTTCCAGACAGGCGTCCCTACAGTGGAGCGGGGCAGATCCTCAGGGAGGGTGCCCCCTGAAGGGACGGTGGCCTGGTCTAAAGGCGGTGGGCAGAGCGGCGCACGAGGCCGGCCGGGTAGCACTGACTCGCTCACCTGGTCCTGCGGCGGCGGCTTGCAGGCTGGACCGCTTCTTAAAGGGATATTTGGCCTTGGGCTTGCCGGGGCCAGAGGGATAGGATGCCATGGCTGGGGCGGCAGTGACAATGGGGGGCAGTCTGAGCGGCTCCGGCAGGGGCCTCGCTCTGCCACATCCAACCCCTCCCTCTGCCCCGCCCCCAGCGGGAGTGACTGATGCAGGAAGCCGAGGCCTGGCGGGCGGAAGAGGCCCTGGCCTTGATTTCTGATGTTGTCTTGGCAACCTCAGAGAGCGGGGCCTCCATCCCGCCCCTGATGTCTCCCCCCCACTCCTCCCTCCTCCTCAGTTCCCGGAGTGACGCGGTAGACTGGCTGGGCCGGGGTGGGGGTGGAACTGGGAGTGGGTGCGCCGAGAAAACAAGATGGGAAAGGACCAACCCCCAGCGCTCTCCCCAGCCCTGCCGGCACCTCCACCCCTTGCCAGGGCTCCTGAGCGAGGGAGCCAAAGTCCAGGTTGGCTGGTCCAGCCAGCCCGATAGAAAAAGATAAACAGGAATCCGGTCCCTGCCTCCCAGGACAGGACATGTTCTCAGGGCAGGCGTCCTGGGGTGCTCCCTGGACACTGAGCCCCTCTGCGGGCAAAGCTCCCTTTTATTAACGTGTCTGACCCCCAGCTCCGGGGGTGGCCCAGCTCGGGAGGAGGGGGCCAATAGAACGGGGAACCAGCGCGTCGGGAGGGGCCGTCTTGGGAAAATTCCACGGTTGGCAGAAGCTGCTCTCTGGGGGTCTGGGAAGGAGACCTCAGCTGCTTCTAAGGTTTCCCTGTCTCTCTGCACACTCAGACGCTCCTTCTCAATTAGGAAGGAGCTAATTAGCTTGCCTCGCTCCTGGAGGCTGTGCTGAGACCCTCCCCCACGCACCCCACCTCCTGTCACTGTGGCCACAGCAATATCCCGGAGAGCCTCCCGCTAACACAAGCATACGCACACGCACGCACTCACCTGGGGTCATACTGCAAGCCCCAAGGGACTCTGGGGGGGGGGGCTCCCCGAGAGGGTCTGCGGAGCCTGGAACCCGGGTCCAGACCGCCCTCTGCTCCAAGGGCCCCTCTCTGGCAGGCAGCGGGGGAAGTAGGGCAGCCTTTCAGAACTGCCAGCTAAAGCGCGGAGGCTCCCGGCGACCTCGGCGGCTGGAATGGCCTCGGGAAACCCCGGCGTCCAGGCCCCCAGCCCGGCACTGAGCCGGTCAAGCCACGTGCTCCGCCGGGAGCCGGACCCGGAACTCGTCCCGCGTCTCAGCGCTCTGGGTATCCGGGGTCCGCTCTGCGGACTCGGACTGCGCGGGCGAGCGGCGCGCAACAGGTGCGACCCCACCAGAAGCCGGGTCTGTGCAGTGCCGGGCCCCGCCCCCCGCCCCGCCCCCGCCAGGCCGGCCCCGCCCCCGCCAGGTTTCCCTCTTCCCAGCGCCACGTGGCCAGCCTCCACGCACCGGTCGGCTTGGCTGGGCCCCGGTCCTGGACTCTGTGCCCGCTACCTCCCTCATCCGTGTGAGATGGGATGGGCTCGTGCAGGGGTTATTGGGGGGCTTCAACATAAAATCCCCTTCGCAGAGGGCTTGGCCCAAGGTCAGCGCCCGTTCATGCCCTATGGGGTGGTCCTGCATCAGAAACGAGGGCAGCGCGTCTGGTGCGGGCTACTACCCCAGACTTCACTCTAAGCAGGCTGGTAGGACAGCGCTCCAATTGTGGGCCATCTGTTTTCCTTTGACGGGTGTAGGTGGGCCGGGGTGCGCTGCTGTCCTGGCTCCCCTCTCCACGTTTATTTCAGGTAATTGGTGGTTGAGTTTAGGCTCTGTAGCTAAATCACCCCATGTCCAAATCAAGGTCCCTCACTGAGCTACCTGATGCGGTCGGGCAAGTTATTTCGGTGTGCTTTTATTTTGCCTGTAAAATGTAACGAGTTGACTGGTTATTTCAGCTTCCTTTTAACTTGACTGGGAGGAGACGAGAGTTTTTACAGAGCAGATCAGTTTCCCATCCAACGGTTCATACTCGGCTTGTTTAGTGCCGTGGATTGGAATCCCCAGTGCAGCTCACATCCACTTCTCCCCCAGGTTCCAGCGTCCATTTGACCTTCCTGCCTTCTAAGCTTGACATCTGAGTAGCTGATGCCCTTTTGATCTCAACTGGTTTTATCTAGTGACGGGGATGAATGAGCTAATAAATATAGCGGAGCCGCGAGTTATTACCACCCTCGTGTCCTAGGCCTCCGCCCTCGTGGGTTGATTAGCCTGCCTCTGAGGAAGTGAAGTTGGACTGTGGAGGGAGCTGCAGTTATACCGCCGTCAGCAGCCCCACCCCTGCCACATAATTAAGTAGATCAACAACATTGAGAACGGGCTCTCTATGAGACTTACCAGTTTCCCACTTGTGAGTCCTTCGCCCACACGGCTGTTTATACTGAAGCTGTTTTATCCAGATCCTCAGTTTTCATTATGCACACTCCTTCCCAAACTTCCTCCTCCACCGCATTCTAGATCCTGAGTCTAGACCCTGCTCTCCACCTACATCTGGAACGGCCTCCAGTGATGCCCTGCCTACTTCTCCCCACCTGGGACAGACCAAAGCACATGGGCTCCCCAGCCATGTGGGAGGAAAAAAGATGATCCCCTCATAAGGAAACAATAAAATGGAAAAGAAAACAAATCTTGTATTTTGCTTATCAAATTAGCAAGGGGGAAAAAAATCCAAATGTCGGCAAAGATATGGTGAGTTCGGCACACCCATCTCAGAGGGCTTCAAAAAGTTCCTGGCAAAATCCCAGAGTCTGTTCATTCCACTTTCCAAAAAGCTTTCTGCAGCCCCCCGCATAAACTACGAAGGAGTATAAACTGATAGATATGTCATCGAGTGTCTTACAAAGGCTCACTTTGTTTGACCCTCAAATTCTACTCCCAGGAAAATACTCGGGGGAGGGAGGGAGTGGAAAAGTTGCCCCCAACAAAAGAAAAGTATGAAAAAAGTCATTCATTACCACAATGCTGTTAAGACAGGAAGATTGGAAATTTAAAGGTTCAACAATAGAGGGAGTGGGGGGTGAGGGGATCCCCACAGGTCAACAGGTCCTCAGGAGCTGTGAGGGAAGCCAGCCCCCCAACAACTAATCACAGGTTTAGCAAGCGCAATTGTACGGTTGAGATATATAAAGATTACAATAAAGTCATAGAGAATGAGAGCTAGGAGAGAGTAAAATAAAGTCAGACACACTTCATGGGAGCATGCTCACCTCCTGGATGGCTGTGATCTCAGCAGTCAGGTCCCCGAACAGTGCACGCAGAGGGGGCAGGAGAGAGATTTATTACTAACCAAGGCTAATATATCTCTGGTGGCGTGTATGCCCCCTAATTACAAGTAAAGACACACGTCACAGGAAGGGGCTGTACAATTGGCAATACAAGCGATAGGAGGGGGGTATACAATGGGCATAGGCGTAACAGGAAGGGGATGAGCTAGGCGTGTACACAATAGGAAGGGGAGGAACTAGGGATATACATGTGACAAGATGGGCGGACCCTAAACTCATTATGGCAGCCTGACCTTGGTCACCTTGAGTGGGTCACCCTCCCTGGGCTCTCCTTCAGGGGAACAATCTGCTATCCTTATCAAAGGGAGTGGGTCCTACTTAAGGTGAGACAGACTCTACAGTCTGAATGCTCTAAATGGCTGATAACCCTTAGTGAGAATAACACCTGACCTACCTTGGTTGACCTCCAAGTGTATAGCCATTTAGCATGTGTAGCAAGTTTGGCATATATCCGGGGGAGGCAACGAGGAAGAAAGTTTTCTGTTTCCCACAAGGAGCAACTTTGCAATTGTGGGAAATGATAAAGACAGACAGGCAGACAGCAGGGCATGGGGGCTCTTTGTCCCTATGCCAGGACCAAGATAGTGAATGCATTTTCCAATGGGCACCTATAATGGGGCTCACAGAACTGTCACAAGGCAGGCAGGTCACACAGCTAACTTATCACATAGTATATCATGGAGTCAATGGGTGATATAACCGAATGTCATAATGAACAGGCAATGAAATGACATTGTCTTGACCTAGTGCTAGTTGAACTCGAAGGCCCCTGAGCCCTCCCAAGGGGGTTGCTACATTTTACTGCGGGTCACCTATACAACCTGATTGTTCTCATCTACAGGCACAGTGGGCTGCCAGAGGCAGGAAGGATTGATCTTTCATGGTAGCTCCTTTATGACTATCCTTAACGGAGGACTACTGTGGGGGGGCACATTATTCAGCCTGGAGACCTTGTCCATTGGAAAACATTTCTTTCTTTTTATTTTTTTGGTGTGTGTGTTTGTGTGTGTGTGTGTGTGATGATACTGAGATTATGTTTTTTTAAACATTTTATTAGGGACTCAAACAACTCTTATCACAATCCATACATACATCAGTTGTGTAAAGCACATCTGTACATTCTTTGCCCTCATCATTCTCAAAGCATTTGCTCTCCACTTAAGCCCTTTGCATCAAGTCCTCTTTTTTCCCCTCCCTCCCTGCTCCCTCCTCCCTCATTAGCCCTTGATAATTTATAAATTCTTATTTGGTCATATCTTGTCCTGTCCGGCATCTTCCTTCACCCCCTTTTGAAAACATTTCTATCTCAGAACAATGAGGCTCTCTCTCAGAATAGGGCTAGTTTTCCACATCTGTGGTTGCAAGGGTAGAAATAAAGCCAAATACACTCTACCAAGTCCTCGGTTTACCACAGGAGGAGGGTTTACGTTATGTTATAAGCATATAGTAAGATACCAAACACCAAAAGTACCAGACTCAATGCGATGGAGCTGATTTCAACCCTTCATGACCCTATAGGACAGGGTAGTCCTGCCCTCCTGTGCATTTCCAACATGGTAACATTTTTTAAAATAATTTTACTGGGAGCTCATCCATTACAATACATACATACATCCATTGTGTCAAGCACATTTGTACATGTGTTACCCTCATCATTCTCAAAACATTTTCTTTCTACTTGAGCCCTTGGTATCAGCTCATTTCCCCCTCCCTCCCCATCCCACTTTGTCTTATCTTACACTGTCCAATGTCTCTCTTCACCCACTTTTCTGTTGTCTGTCTCCCCAGGGAAGGGGTTATATGTAGATCCTTGTAATCGGTTCCCCCTTTCTACCCCACCTTCCTTCCACCCTCCTAGTATCACCATCCTCACCACTGGTCCTGAGGGTTTATCTGTCCTGGATTCACTATGTTTCCAGTTTCACAGTTTCTTATCTGTACCAGTGTACATGCTCTGGTCTGGCCAGATTTGTAAGGTAGAATTAGGATCATGATAGTGGAGGAGATTTAAGAACTAGAGGAAAGTTGTATGTTTCATTGTTGCTACAGGGCACCCTGACTGACTGGCTGTCTCCTTCCTGAGACTCTTCTGTAAGGGGATGTCCAGTTGCCTATAGATGGGCTTTGGGTCCCCATGCCACACTCCCCCTCATTCAAATTGATATGACTTTTTGTTCTGATGATGAGTGATACCTGATCCCTTTGATATCTCCTGATCACACAAGCTAGGTTTTCTCCTCCAGATTGTTTATCCCAGCTATCTTCTCTTGACAGATAATAATATGCACAAAAACAAGACAAAACAACAAAGTATTTTTGGTACTCCCTCAGGACTTCCTTAAAACAAAGCAACACACAAAAAAGAAAAAAACAACAACAAAAACAAACCAATGACAAAAAGAAAGCCTGTAAATAGTTAAAGGTCTGTTTGTTGACCTTTAGGAGTGTTTTCAGGTTGAATCTGATGGGGTGCCACGCCCTGGCTCCCAAGACTATTTTTGGTACTCCCTCAGGACTTCCTTGTTCTGCTCCCCTTGCTGCTCTATTGCACGCCCTTAGTGTTTTGCCTCGATGTGGTGGGGTCAGATCGGGCGCAATTCCCACACTGTGTTCCAGTGTTATCCCCTGTAGGGCTATGACATCATGGTTACTCTTTATGGGAGTAGAGAGCCTTGTCTTTCTCCCGAGGGGCGGCTGATAGTTTTGAACTGTGGACCGTGCAAATAGCAGCCCAAGGCACAAGCTCTCTGCCACCAGGGCTCCATAATGAGATACAGCCACGAAAAAGTAAGCTTGATGAATTTTTAAGGATGTGGAAATACTCAAAAATGGAAGCAAAAATTGTATATATAGTAGGATCCTAATTATGGATCATATACAAGGGGGTACTCCCCCTAAAACAGAATTGTTTTCAAAGCTATGTCTTTTTTTAATTTATTAATCATTTTATTGGGGACTCTTACAGATTTTATAACCATCCATAATTCAACAGTATCGAGCACACTTGTACATATGTTGTCATCATCATTTCCAAAACATTTTCTTTCTACTTGAGCCCTTGGTATTGTTAGGTAGGCTAGTGCAGGGTTAGGGAATGTCCATTAACGCATGCCCAGAGAGACAAGCCATGGAAACAAAGGAGTGGCGCACTGCACATGCTCAGAGGTTCAGGTTTCCTGCCAGTAGGCATGGGTGGGCGCTAAACCTGAATTGGCCCACCTAAGCCAGGTGAATTCAATTCAGCCAATGGGGTCGATCAGGGGTCGTCCACCACGCCTCCCCGTGGAATCCTTGAAAAGGCAAGAGCCCAGATAGACAGAGACTTGGTCTGCATGACGCTGAGCAGCTTCCGCCAGGCTGCATGGTCAGGAGGAGTCCTATGGGTGCCGTGTAAACCTGAAACTTCTTCTAACTCTCATTAAACTCACTTGGAGTTTCAGGCTGCGGCGTGAATTCTTTCTCGTGCGGGGCCAAGGACCGAGGTGCAACTCTAGCTCCAGAGAGATCTTACAGTATCAGCTCCTCTTTTTTCCCCTCCCACTCGCATGAACCCTTGATCAATTTTATGTTATTATTTAGTATTTTACACAGTCCATTGTCTCCCTTCACCCACATTTCTATTGTTCATCCCTCTGGGGGCAAAGTGGGGGTGGATTATGTATGTAACCTTTGATCAGTTCCCCTTCTGCCCCCAACCCCCAACTCAACCCCTACCCTCCTGGTATCGATAGCCCCACTACTGTTCCTGAGGGATTTATCTGTCCTGGATTCCATGTGTCTAGAGCTCTTCTCTGTACGAATGTGTGTATGCTGGCCTAGCCAGATTTGTAAGGCAGACATGGGTCGTGGCAGCGGGGGGAGGGAACATTCAAGAACTGAAGGACTGTGTGTTTCCTCAGCTGAATCTTCCCTTCCTTGTGGCCCCTCTGTGAGGGTGTGGAAGTCACCTAATCTGGTGTCAATTGAAGGATTACGAGTGTGGGGGTGGAGTCTGGGCTGTCAATCTGGGGATTGCCTGTGAGACTTCTGTGGGCCTGGCCACTCTTTTAACTTCAAGCCTTTAAGACCCCAGATGCTATATTTTTGATAACCAGGCACCATCCACTTTCTTCACCACATTTGCTTCTGCACCCATTTTGTCTTCAGCGATCATAGGGAAGATGAGTACCATGGAATGCCAGGTTGTTAGAACAAAGTGTTCCTGTGTTTAGGGAGGCCTTGAGTAGAAGCCCAAAGTCTGCCTGCTTAGTACTTAACATATAAACGTCTGTACATCGGCCTCTTTCCCTTTCATTATAAATTAGTATATTTACATATATACATGCCTATAGCTATAACTCTATAAATAGCTTTTGCTTCTTGTTGTTTGATCTATTTCAGCGGTTCTCAACCTATGGGTCTCGACCCCCAAAGGGGTCAAATGATCCTTTCACAGGAGTCACCTGATTCATAACAGTAGCAAAATGACAGTGATGAAGTAGCAACGAAAATAACTTTATTGTTGGGGGGGGTCACCACAACCTGAGGAACTGGAAAGGGTCGTGGCATCAGGAAGGTGAGAACCACTGGTCTATTTCCTTTTCCCTTCCTCCTCTCCACTGTCATGCTCACCCTCCATTCGCCTCTCGGTAATTCCTCTAGGACACATTGCACTTGGTCAAACCCCACCAGGCATTCTACACCTTCCTTGCGATCGATTCTAGGTCCCTTATCGATCCCTTGTCCAAGAGATGGTTGACTCCCAATTCCCCCTCCCTGGCCCCTCCTCTCCCATGTTCCCCGCCCACACCCCCCACCCCCAACCACCACTGGACCCATTGAGAGGGCAAAAAAGCCTATAAAGAGTCCCAGGGCTGTCTGCTGACCCAAATGAATGTTTTTCAATCAGGTCTGATGAGGTGCCAAGCCCTGTCCCCCCCACCCCACCCCCAATCAGAGGTCTAGCTTCCGGATTCCTAGGGGCCTTTGTTATTTGCTCCCCTTGCCCTGTTGCACTCCCTCCCTTCAAGTTTCACCCTGCTGGTGGGGGGGGGGGGCGGGAACATATTTAAATTTTTTTACAAAACAACCTTATCACCTTCCAAGTACTCTCCATTACACTTAATACATTAGCCAAATCAGCGATTCCATTCTTGGAAACATTTTTCAAACTCCTATGTTCGGATGGCTGACAGCACCTTCCTTGTTTCTTTCTTCATCAAATCACTGTCCTTTCATGTCCCTCTGCATTCTCAGAAACAAAGAGCTGTCACATGAAGGGAGGTCAGGTGAGTCAGGTTCTGGGGCAAGAGAGGCATGCTTATTTTTGCCAAAAACTGGCACACTGAGATGGCATGTGAGCAGGTGCATTATCGTGGTGGCAAAACCAGTCCCCCGTCTGCCACACATCAGGCCGTTTTTGTTGCACTGTTACACAATCTTTCCAGAACCTCTAAATAAAAAGTCCGATGGACAGTTTGACCTGGTGGAAGGAACTCCACATGCCCTACGAGTGGACATTTTTGTCCATTTGGAAAGTTGATGGATGTCCAGAATGAGGTTTGTCATTGATCGACATCTCACCTTTCTCTAAAACGAGAAAACCACTCATAGACGAGTGTTTCCCACAGCACTGCCCTTGTAAGCTGTGTTCAACATCCCAACAGTTTCTGTGGCGTTTTCCACAAGCAGGAAACATTTCACAGCCTCTCGCTGTTCTCATAAATCAGCCATCACAAAAAAAATGAGGCTTGAGTGAAATTGCTTTCATGAAAAAATTCACTGTGACCAGAGAGGGCCTTGCCAGGTGCACTAACTTAAAGCGAATTGCTTAATGCTCACCTAGAGGGAAAAATTCGTACTGCAAATGATTATCTCTGAGTGGTAAAATAATTATGAGTTATGTTTTCTCTTTTTTATATTTTTGCAATTAAAAATCTGTCTATAGTATGTATCCATTACTTTTATAATCCATAGGGAGGAAAAATAAAGTTTGGAAAAGTATGTATTAGGCCCCCCCCCCCCACACACACACACACACACTCCACATTACTCCTGTCCATCTTAAACACATTGCGGACGGATCCCGAGTTGACTCGTGTTTTGCGCGCCATCTGTTACGGACGCTGTCTTCAGATGCCATCTGCTTGGATATATTTTAACTACTTCTTCTATTTAGGTGTTTACATCAGTAGTGAATGTATCAAACTTGATTGTCTTCAGGTTATAAATAAATATGATAAAACATTGATGAGATGTAAACCCATTTATGGTTTAATGCAAAAAAAAACCCCCCAAAAAATACCTAACAGCCGAAAAGATACACGGTCACTTGGGTAAATTGGTTAAAAAAAAAATCTGGTCTTTAATGTGTTAATACCAGATTAAAAAGCTATTCTTAATCCAAACTAAAACTCTAGCCTCACTGCCATTGAGTCTATTCTGACTCACAGCGACCATACAGAATGGGGCAGCGGTGCCCATGTGGGTGTCCGAGGCTGTACATCTTTACAGCAGCAGAAAGTCTCAGCTGTCTCCCAAGGAGGGACTGGTGGATTCAAACTGCTTACCTTGCAGTGAGCCTCCCAAATACAGCCCACTATGCCACAAGGACTCCTTATTCTTAACTTAATATGGCCATCCCTATTGGTCTGAGGAATTTGGAGGTCATTGGGTTCTAAACAATAAATCTCAAAATTTTCAATCAAGCACCACTAACCACGTAGAATGCCTTCTATATTCTGCGAAAATGCAAATACGTATGTTTTTAGGGGGATGATTATTTTGCACTCTTGAGAAAGACTGGGCTTTCAACTCCCCAAAAAGAGGGACAGTCTTGGCTACTCACAGGGGCAGTTCCGCCCTGTCCTACAGGGTCACTGTGAGTCGGCATCAACTCCATGGCAGTGAGTTTGGCCTTTTGAATATTTTGCCTTTGGCTAGGCCTCCGTAGGATCCTTCCCCCTCCTTGCTTCAAGATGCACCTATCTCACTGGCCAACAGGTGGCAATCCGTACTTTCTGTCCTACTCAGGCAAACTGGTTCCATATTTGTTGAGGACGAGCTCCGCCCTAGTCCCAACAGCAGCACCCTGTAATGCTCCCCAATTCCCAGGCCATCTCTGTGTTGTCACCGCCAGGAAGTTGGCCCTGATTACAGCTAAGCATCAGTCTCCCCCACCTACTCACCACCAGCAGGAATCTCGGTGGGGTTTCATTGCCTGTGTAGATCAGAGCTTGGGAAACTTGGCAGTGAGTCACCTGATGGCTTTTGCTGTGGCCCGCCTGTGGCCTAGGGCCTCTGGGATCTTCCCTAGCTCTGTGCACACCTTCCTCCCCTCCTAGCCCATCCCGCCCCACCCCCGGTAGAGACCGGACTGCCCGCCACACTCCCACCCCCTGCTGATGTACTCCTGCTTCTCTGGAGGAAGACTCCCTCCTTTTCTGGCTGATGTGAGCTATTGGAACCCCCTAGACTTCAAGACAGATCCTCAGCTGGGGCCATTCCCCAACCACACCCTTTGCCTCCAAAAACCCAACTCACTGCCCTGGAGGTCCATGCTGACTCACAGCCACTCTGCTCTCCCACAGAGCTGCTGGTGGTTTCCAACCATGTGGACCGGATCCCAGACACCAGGGCTCCCTCCCCAATGCCCACACCTCTCCAAAAACTCTTCACTGCCCTCGAGTCGAGTTTCCACGACTAACTCTTAATGGGAGTAGAAAGCCCTTTCTCCTAAGGAGTGGTGGGTGGTTTTGAACAGCCGACCTTGCCAAATGCAGCTCAACTCTTAAGCACTACGCTGCAGGGCTCCTAGTCTCTCCTCTAGGCCCTGGGAAAATTTGGGCTTGATTTTCAGTCACTCGGGTTCACCTACAGGCCAAGACAGCACAACCCACATCCCCATGGAACCAGCACTTCCAACCAGGCCGTTGGGTTCGTTTCTCAGGGGGTGCCACCCCCTCCCACCAGCATGGTGCTGACAGTGCAGGGCCCCCGGCCGGTGCTACAAATCCCCACCAGAGTTTAGTCTTGATACTCAAGGCCCTTCCCTCAGTGTTCCTTTGCTGTCCCCAACTGCCACTCCATCCCTCCATGGACCCTCCTGTAAGCACATTGTGAAACTCCTGCCTCCACACCATGTACTTCCCCTGCCTAAGCTCTTTCCTCTCCCCCAAGTGCCGGGCGTCCAGTCCACCTCAGTTGTTCCGATCGACTGTCTATTGACAGTCTGTTCATTTACCATCCCTCCCTCTCTCCTACCAGCTAGCTGTGTGTACAATTGTCTCTCCTACCAGGGGTGGAGGCTAGGTTTTACACAGTTCTGAATTCCCCGGAGACGGCACTGAGTTCCTTCAGCCAAATGGCTTCTGGTGAATTGACCACCTCCTCCCTCAGACTGCAAGATCCCCAAGGTACTTCCTCATTCTTCACGCCCTCCCTGCTTCATCCGTGGCCCAAGGCTAGCCCACAACCCCTCTCACCTCCCTCAGGAAACTCATCCCCAGATTCCTTGGGAAATGGGGATCCCTTTTCCATGCACAATGATGTGGCTTTTAGGACTGTGTGCTCTGACACTGCCTGCCTGTTCAGACGGGGTGGCCTCTCTCAGAGCTTCCGGTCTCTGACTGCTGAAGCACCTAACCTGCACAGCCCACTGCACACCAGGTTGTTCCCAAATGTGAGTTAAGTGCTTTGAAAATGAAAGAGTCCCACTACACAAATTCACAGCATCGGTTCATAAAAACCGAACAAGTCTCCCTGCCCCTGGGAAGCGGGCACAGAGCCGCAGCCCAGCCCAGTGGTAGCAGGCCACAGTGGTGGGCCGATGCTTGCAGGGACCAGGCTGCGGTCAGGAGCCCCATCTCCTAACAGTCGGAATGGGGAAGTTCCACCCAGCGAGCTGGGGGCCAAAGCAGAAGCAGCAACACTGAAGTCTGCAGAGGCGGCAGCTGGAACAGGGAAAGAGCGCAAACATGGATCCTGGGGTCGGACAAGTTGGTGGTTCCTGTAAAGGCAGCTGGCGCTGCTGCTGCTGAGGCCAAGCATCTGCCTACTCCCTTCGCCCACCCACAATGGTCACCACTCGGGGAAGCCGGCAACCCTGCTCTGTGAGGCCAGGAGCGGGTGGCTCCGTGATGTGCTCTGTAAAGTGGGGCATTAACCAGCACTTTGCAGTTGTGTGACTGAAGCGTGGTGGGCCAGAGCAATTCCCTAGCAGGGCTCCCAGCGGTGCCTGGCTCTGAGCAGTGCCACCCTGGGGCACAGTGCTGGCTTCGGTGTCAGTTACCAATAATGCGGGCAGGCCAGCCCGGGCGAGTGGGCAGGTATAATTACTGAAACCTTATAGCCAAGATTCCAAGACAGTCACAATTTCAAAGAGACGCCTGTTCTCCCGTAAGTCAATCAGCACCTGCCAGTGTCTGATTGGGAAGACTCCGTCTCCATCGAGGTCAGCTCCTCGGTGCTTGCTGCTGCTTCTTCTTTTAACCTTTCCTCTTTATTTTATTTTTAAGAAACCATTTTATTGGGGGCTCTTACAGCTCTTACAACAATCCATACATCCATTGTGTCAAGCACATTTGTACATATGTTGCCATTATCATTTCCAAAACATTTTCTTTTTTCTTGGGCCCTTGACATCAGCTCCTCTTTTTTTTTTTTTTTTGAAATTGTAAAAGGAAAAGAAAGTTTATTCAGCAACCCACTGCCCAGACCAAGTCTACAGAATAACATGTGTGCCAAAGGCAAATAGCATAGGACCTTCCCCAGAGATGGTCCCAATCAGGTGACAAAGAGGCCTGTTTCCACCACCACTCCCAACCCCACACCAGCCAGAGTTGACCGGTTGTGTCACCCAGGAGCACTTCTGTCCCTACACCCACTCGGTGTCAGAGGTATCCCTGCTGTCACGGTCATAATATCCAGGCCCTGCGTTGGCCTGGCTGCCCCCAGCAGAAAGGTGCACGTCCCTCGGGGGAAGGAAGCTCTCGTCCAGCTCCTCTTTTTTTCCCTCCCACCTTGCCCACCCTTCCACCCTCTGACCCCCTCGATTCGGTGCCAGCTTCTCTATCAGTCCTGAGTGTCCAGGCTCCAGGCCTGGGGCTACTTGGCCAGGTACCCAAACCAGAGACAGATGGGAGGGCGGTGGGTATGAGGAAGATGACTGGTGATGGTCTGGGTAGCTGGTGGCGGGAAACTAGTATCTGCTTTTACTCCCTGAGTCTACAAGGTCATTGACTCAGGGCCGAGCAACTGAGCTCCTGGAAGCTCAGAGATTCTCCACTGTGGCTGCACATTAGATTCACTCAGGGGAAATTTAAAAAATCCCCAGGCCTGGACTGCAGTCCAGACCAATTAAATCAGTCTTTAAAAAGTAAACTCCCCAGATCGCCCCAATTCACACCAGTGGCTGAGAGCTGCTGTTCGAAGCCAGGGGGCCAGATGGCAGGAATCACTCGGGGTCATTAAAAATTACTGTCTTTCTGGCTCTGAGATTGGTGTTGTTAGCAGAGGGAGTTGATTCTAAAGCCTATTTGAGAAGGAGGTGCATGTGCAGATCGTAGTTCAAGGTCACTGAAGCCAGGCTGCTCCTTCCTGTCAGTGACGCCCAGAATTAAGTGGAATCCGGGAGCATCGCAGGTGATTCTTATGGTTAGACAAGTTGGGGGGAAGTCAGCTCCCTAGGGGAGTGCTCCCAAATCTCCTGGAACCCCGATCCTGAATCAGCAGGTCGGGGTGAAGGCCCGAGCGCCTGCCTTGCTCCCCAGCTGAGGGGACGTTGTTGTTCTCTGGAGCACAGTGTGGGTAACAGACTTCCAAAATGGTTGCATCGGAAGGAGACTCCACTACCAAGCCTCACCGAAACGGGAAGGACAGGCACAGAGAAACAGGCTTGGTGGTGCCTTCCCCGTGGGATGCTACCCTGCATTCCCCTGCCTCTCCAGGAAGGAGCCTGAGGGGCCAGAGACTGCCAGCCCACCTCCCAAGGAGGCAAAGTTTGTCTTGGGAGGTGCCACAAAGGCCCGCAAAGTGCAGTTACGGGGTGAAGTTGGGTTTCAAGTGCTACCATGGGTCCCGGGGAAGCAGCCCCACAGTCTACCACATACCCGATTCTCCTGCCCTCACTCACCAAGTTATTGAGGACCCTCTGATAACCCCGAAGGCCACAGGGGCGTACTGCGGGGATCCTTGATATCCAGGGGCAGGAATTCAGAGCCAGGGGTGGGAGGGGTGGGAGGGGCGGAGGTTGGGTGAGAAACAGATTGGTTAACAAAGCAGGTGTCCAACATGAAGCACCAGGTGCTAAGAACCAGAGAGGGTGCAGAGAGACGGGCAAATGCCAACGACCCGTGTGAACAGCTTCCTGGGACAGCAGCCAGGGAGCACGCACAAGAATTCTGATCTTTCCACAGACGGGTCGCCTCCCCAAACCAGACTCCCTTCCCGGGGCCATCTTGCTGTACTGGGTGAAGTCCTGTGCTGTGGAGGGCTTGGTAGGGGGAGTGCGTCCTATGCTTATCTATGCTTGTGCGCACCCCTAATGTCCAGCTGGGATGGAGGTGAATCCAGGAAGCAGGCTTTCAGGGGCTGAGCCGCTCAGAGGGATGAGGCTTGCCGTCCTCTGACTCTGGGGAGGTCCTGTGTCAGGACCCAACAGATCATCTCCCTACTTACACCAACACGGGAGTCTTTGCCCTTTGTCACAGTGAGCTCTTAATTAGCTTAACCCGTCACAATGCAGGACAGAAGGGCGACAATCCCTAGACTAAGGAGCAGACTTCCCATTGGGGTAGCGTGTCTCAGCCAAGGGAGCCTGGACACGAGAACTAGTCCGGGGACGTAGCCTGTTCCTTCCCCCAGCCACCTGCCGGCCAGCTTGTAGGAAAGCTAAGGAGCTGGTGCTTCATCCCGACTTTTTCCCTCCCCAGTGTTTTCTACCTGAGACAGGAAACTGCAGAAGAGAAGCGTGCGGCCAGAGGAAGCAGCCGAGGAGACGGCAGAAGGATGGGCAGTGGAGCCAGTGCGGAGGACAAGGAGCTGGCCAAGAGGTCCAAGGAGCTGGAGAAGAAGCTGCAGGAGGATGCCGACAAGGAGGCCAAGACGGTCAAGCTGCTGTTGCTGGGTGCGCACGGGGGGGAGGGGAGCCCAGCCCTTCCTGCTGGCCCGGGTGGTAGGGACTTCCAGAAAGCCCTGTGCGAGGTGGGGGGCATTTTCCTCCCTGCTGCCCAAGCTCAGGCGAGCAGGCTGGGAGCTCAGAGGCGGAGTTAACATGAGGGTCTACACAGCCACCATGAAGTGGTCCGGAGGGCTGAAGTTCCTATGGGATTTTCCCGCTCTTCCTTGAACCCAGAGTAGTGGCAGGGCCAGGCTCAAGCCTCCACCTCCAAGTGGAGCCAAACCTTACACCCCTTCCGGAATTGGCTCACACAGCGACACCTGGGGGGCAGCTACCTACCCCATGTGCAGTCCCAGGGCTCTGGGTCAAGGGAGCAGATGAGATCAGGGCCCGCCCATCCCTCCCCAGTGGGTCCAGAGGTCTCTCCAAAGGACGGGGGCTACCGGGGTTCTTCTCCTTGCTGATAGAGGAACAAGACGTTGGGAGGTGGGGATCCCCTAGAGCAGGGGTCTTCAAACTTTGTAAACAGGGGGCCAGTTCACTGTCCCTCAGACCTGTTGGAGGGCCAGACTATAGTTTAAAAAAAAAAAACGATGAACAAATTCTTATGCACACTGCACATATCTTATTTTGAAGTAAAAAAATAAACGGGGAAAAAACACCCGGTGGGCCGGATAAATGTCCACCCAAATAAATGTGGCCCGCGGGCCGTAGTTTGAGGACGACTGCCCTAAAGGGATGGAGTGGGGTCTCCATCAGCAGCGCCTTCCTGGCCTTCAGGAGCTGCCTCTCAAGCATCCTCATCATCATCGATGAGCTCCTGTGAAGATCGCTGGGCAGTGCCCAGAAAGGAGGGGCCCCTCAGCAGCCCGGCCTGAGAAACCATGAGGGCTGGCAAAGGGACTGAGATGGGCAAGAGTCAGGAGAACCCCCCCCCAGATGATTAGCAGGGGCAGGGGGGCTTTCTGTCGCAGAGGCCCCGCCTGGAGCCTGGCTGGGCACCTCTCCTCCCTGGCCCATCTGTGGCATAGCCCCTTAAGGACACTCGAAAGGAGCTTAGCTCTGTAAGCTCAGGGGTAGGGGAAACTGAGGGAGGGCAGGGCCACGGCGAGAGCACTTAAGCTTCAGCAGCTTTCCTCCAGGATCAGGATGAGCCGTTTAGCGGGAACAAGCCAGCACAGGCGAAGTGGGCAGAGGCCGGGGTCTCGGAGTGGAATAGAAGGTGAGGAGGAGGGTGCATGGGGTTAGGAGGCGGAGATGAAAATGCACCCAGCTCTCCAACCCTGCCCCACTCTCAGTGTCCTCAGACACCAGTGGGTGGGAAAGAGAGCAGGGGAAAGTCTGCCCTCCACTCCCGGGACGGGTGAGGCTTTCCCAGCTGGAGGGGTCTAGTAGCCTGTACCAGGGAGAGGTGAGGAATGCTGCTAAGCATCCTGCAGTGCATCAGACACCCCCCACACCCCCCAAACAAGGAGAACCCAGTCCAAGACGCCCCTGGTGCCGTGGCCTAGAAGCCCGCTGTAAGCTCCGGCTGAAAGGCCTGAGCTCCGGGCTGGCAGAAGCTGGGGCACCACTGGTTCTTGTGTTCTCCCAACGGAGCAGAGGCCAAGACCTCTCTGGCCATGGACTGGAGGGGGAGCCGGCGGATCTCCAACATCAGCCTTTCCTCCACAGGCGCCGGGGAGTCAGGCAAGAGCACGATCGTCAAGCAGATGAAGTGAGTAGGAACAAAGGCCCCGAGGACTCACGGGTGGTACTCAGGGTGAAGGGTGCGTCAGTGAGCCTTAAGGGGCTGTGTAGAGAATGGAAAGCATGCTTCCCTAGACTCTTTCCCTGCCCAGTTGAATTTCTTTCTCTCCTGGTATAAACATTCAAAGCTGTCTGTTTTCCTTCGCTGCCACTTGTCCCATTTCATAAATTTGGGGGCTTACAGAAATTGGCATTTTACTTCATACACACGAGCAGTATTGCTTCCCGAGATGCCTTGCCCTGCCTCCCCCTCCACCTTGGGACAGCTATGGGGTCACAGGGGGAGGGTGCTTACGACCCTCTGCTCTGGCCTGGTTACTCAGGTCCAGCAGGGGCTGTGTGTCTGCCCTTGCAGGATCATCCACCAGGACGGCTACACGCAGGAAGAGTGCCTGGAGTTCAAGTCCATCATCTACGGCAACGTGCTGCAGTCCATCCTGGCCATCATCCGGGCCATGTCCACATTGGGCATCGACTACGCCGACGCAGGCCGCGTGGTATGTGGGGACCGGTACACAGTGGAGGGTGGAGCCAGGGAGAGAGGCCAGAGATGGGTCCGAGAATTACTTGTGTCAGAGGAAAATCCTACCTGCCAAGGTTCTGACCTTTCCATGTCCTTCAGGAGAAGGAAGTAGTTCTAGCCTTTATAAGAAAGGAGCCGGGGCGGCATGGGCGTGTCACCTGCAGTGACTCCATGGCAGAAAGGCCTGGTGACGCCTCCTGGGGAAATGAGCTACTGTGTCACAGGGGCCACTCTGAGTCAGACATGAACCCGACAGCAGTCGTCCTGCGGTCACTGCCCCCAGGTCAGCGCTGACTCAGTGACGCCTGTGGGTTTCTGAGGCTGTGGCTCTTTACAGGAGTAGAAAACCCCGTCTTTCTCCTGAGGAGCTGCTGGTGGTTTTGAACTGCTGACCATACGGATTGCAGCCCACCACCAGGGCTCCGAGGGAGAAAGATGGGGCTTTCTACTCCAGGAAAGTTGCAGGGGTGCTGTGAGTCAGCATGGACCCGAGGCAGTGAGCTGAGTGCTCAGCTTCCCCTGCGTTGTGTCTTACTTGACCATCTTCTTTGGGCTCTGTGCCTTGGCCACCCCTTACACCCACGAACCCCTCAATACTGTCATCGAGTCACTGCTGATCCATAGTGACCCTATAAGACAGGGGAGAACTGCTGTGACTCTTTTTGGGAGTAGAAAGCCCCATCTTTCTCCCTCAGAGCAGCTGGCGGTTTCGAACTGCTGACCTTGCAGTTGGCAGCGCAATGCATAACCACTGTGCCACCAGGGCTCCTGGCCATGGAATGTGTCTGCCTTTCCTTGGCTGGGCACCACTGTGAGACGAAAGCAATGGGTTTCTGTCCTCCTCGTCCATCGTCTGTTTCCGGATCATCCTGGCCGCTAAACTTCCCATCTCCCCCAGAAGCACACCTGCTCTGTGGAGGTGCGCTGGGGGACTACTGATGCAGGATCTGGCAGAAACGCCAGAGCGGAGCCCCCATGGCGGGATGTAATGTGTGCTCTGCCTCTGGGGGAACAACTCCCAAAGCCGCCAATGCTGCTTCTTGCTACCTACACTTCACGGGAGACTGCTTCCCTCCTGAGCTTTGGGAGCAATTCAGGAGTCGGCCCCAGAAGCCTCCTGGGCAGTCGTGACCCCTGTGTCGTTCTCAACCAGGTTTCTGCCTTATAGGATGATGGGCGCCAGCTTGGCAACCTGGCGGACTCCATCGAGGAGGGCACCATGCCTCCCGAGTTGGTAGACATCATCAAGAAGCTGTGGAAGGACGGCGGGGTGCAAGCCTGCTTCGACAGAGCGGCAGAGTACCAGCTCAATGACTCCGCCTCTTAGTAAGACTCTGACTCGGGGGCGGGGGAGCAAGGGGAAACCTCACGCAGTTTGTGATTTGGACATAAAGAGCTGGAGGCCGTGGGTTGAATTCAGCTTGTTTTGCTTCCCTGAACTTGAGCGGTGGTCCTCTAAGTAGGGGCGTATGCCACGGTTCCCAGCTCGCTCTGCTGTCTCGCACTGGCACCTTGCAGCTTAGGGAGCTGATGCCGAACTGTAAGCAGAGGTGCGCGATCAGCCTGCAGCCGGTGTCCTCGGAGCCGTGACCACACGCTCCCCTGCCGTGAGGGTCCTGATGGCAGCCCCCACAGGGTTCAATTTTCTAGCTGGGAACTCAGGCTCTCCTTAGACCACTAACCAAAAACTAAAGTTCCCCTCGGCCACAGGGTCTTAGGGCAGGAGGCATAGAAATTGCCAGGGCAAAGAGCCAACATGGCAAAGCTGCTTCCAAACAGATAACAGGACGCAGAGTCTGCCCATCTGCCTCAGCCAGCCGGGTCTCCTGGAAATTAGCAAGCAGACACGGACTCGCAGCGACCATCCTGAGCTGGGCAGTCACGTGGTCTACGATGCTGGGAACGACAAATTGAAGATATGGCATGTGGCATCACACGGATCATCCAAAAGGAAATTTCTAGGCCTATCCTAAAGTGCAATGCTATTCGTGATAGCATGATATCCACAGGCTACAGGGGCGACCAGCTCATCTGACGTTCAAATTTACACACCAAGGAGTCTGAAATGGATCCAACATCCAGCCCGGATGCACCGACGATTCCTGGTGGCTAGAACGTGGAAGTCAAACGCAGTCAGTCGTCTGTGACATGGCGAGACCATGACAGAATTGCACAAGATCATTGTAAATATCTTTTTTCAACACGGACAGTGACTAGACCCTTGGATCTTGCTGGATGGAATCCACAGGAATCAAATGGACCACATCTGTGGGAAGAGATGATGGGAGGGGCTGACCGTGGTACAGATCATCAATTACTCACAAGCAAGTTCAAGTTGAAGCTGAAGAAAATGAAAACAGATTCAAAGGAGCCAAAGTCGGACTCTGAGGATCACCCCGCTGAATTCTGAACCATCTCAGGAACAGACTGGAGGGGAGAGTCGGGGGAGGAAGAGATGCTGATACCAAGGGCTCAAGTAGAAAGTAAATGTTTTGAGAAAATGATGATGGCAACAGATGTACAAATATGCTTGACACATTGATGTATGGAATGTTATAAGAGCTGTAAGAGCCCCCAGTAAAATGATTTTTTTAAAGACCAGATTGGACGCATTGAGCACTGAGAAGTGAGGATGAGCTCTCTCTGTCTCTCTCTCTCTCTCTCTTCACCTTCCTGCTCGTTGGCCACCCTGAGAGCTTCCAGAGCCCTGCCATGTTTCCACCGACCTTAGATGCACATGACTCTGCGCCCCCTGGCCCGTGATCTTCCTGCACTCTGTATCATTTCCCGCAGCTGTGGGTCTGAAGAGGGACTTATGAACTACTATGGGGTTTAAGGACTGGAGTTAGACTGCACTGGGATGCTTTCTTCGCGTACTCTTACTCCCTGATATAAAGCTCTTTCTCATACAAAATAAAACAAGTGTCCAAGAACGCCCCCCACGATGAAGCAAGAGCTCATCAAGGGCAGCAAAGAAGAAAGACCCCATGGGTGTTAAACGAGACTCTGAAGCCTGTCCTTGAACGCAGAGTGACTAAAGCAAATGGAAGAGATGACGTCAAAGAACTGGACGGAACATCTCAAAAGGCAGCTAACACGACAAATGGTGATATGAGTTGGCAAAGACTTTTAGTTAGAAGAAAAATCTGAGGGGAGAGGGTAATCCTCAATATTTCTCAAGCGGAAAGAACTGAAGACATTCAAGCCTCGAGCTGCAATGTTGAACGGTTCTATGAGTAAAACATTCGCCACTACGGAAAGCATCGGACGAAGATGGGAGAGAAGCAGCGTCCCTGGGCCCCAAAGGGCTTGTTGACATTGAACCATGCCAGGAGGCTGCAGATGACCGAGAACTGGGGGTCTCGAAGAATTTTAAACCACCCTGAAGGCATTGGTGAAAACAAAATTCCAGGGATTGGCAGAACACCAATTGCGATGTTTCAACACTGGATGCAATGCTGGAAGAAATGCACAAGAAACCCACCTGGCCAGTCAACTTGAAGACATCCATATTTGTGCCCATTACAAAGAAAGGGGATCCAACAGAATGAAGAAGTTATTAAACACTACCATTAATCTCACACGCAAGTAACATGCTGCTGAAGAAAGTTAAAAGATGGTTGTGCCGTGCAATGACAGGCAAGGACCAGAAATTCAAGCCGGATCCAGAAGAGGATGAGAAATAAGGGCTATCATTGCTGATGTCAGATGGCTCTTAGCTGAAAGCAGAAAACATCAGAAACATGTTTAGATGTGTTTTCCTGACCGTGCAAAGGCCTTTGCGTGGCCATAACATGTAAGATCGCAAAGGACAGGAATTCTAGAGCACTTAATGGTGCTCATGCAGAACGTGTACAGAGAAACATAAAAGGGATACTGAATGGCTTAAAATACGGACAGTTGTGGGCCAGAATTGTCACTCTCACCATACTTGTTTAATTTGTAAACCGAGCAAATAATCTGAGAAACTGGACTATACTTGTATGTAGAACACAGCTTCAGGATTGGAGCTTCCTTACTCACTCATGAGCAACCTGTGATCCGCAGGTGACAATAATCCTGCTTGCTGACAGAGAAAAGCATTTACTTATGAAGATCCCAGACTCCCACTTTCAGTATGGCTGACGTTACAACATAAAAAAAACAGGTGTGTTCACAAGTGGAGAAATAAGCAACATCGACAGACAACAAAGAAATGATCCCGGTTGTCAAGGATCTCGTTTTACTCAGATCCCTAATCACCACCCATGGACGCAGAACTCAGGAAGTCAAGTGACACAAAGTATTGGATAAATCTGCTGCACAAAGCTTCCGGAAAGCAAGAGAGAACGGTGTCACTGTGAGCACCAAGGAGTTCCTGACCCAAAGCCCAGTAATCTCAGTCACCTCTTAGGTCTGGGAAATCTGCAACATTGGAATGTTGTAAGAGCTGAAAGAGGAAGCGATGCCTTTGGACTACCGGCGTTCGTGAAGAATATTAGACATGCCAGGGACTGCCGGCTAAACGAACAGACCTGGCTCAGTCACCCAGCCAGAGTGCTCCTCAGAAGATGGCTCAGGAACTTTGGGCAGGTTAGCGCAGCGGGATCAGGTAGCTTCGGGATACAAACAAGGTCCGTGCATGGTGTTTGGCTCATTTGGCTCCGGGTTTTAATTGACTCCTGCCTTTTGATGGACCTCTTGGCGCCTATTTAAACCACTGATCTCACTGAAGGGCCTAGATAAGCATGCAGTGAAGCGCCACCCACGGAAAAGGATCTGACTGTGCTTCCGCGCACCGCAAGTGGGCTGGTCCCTTTGTCCTTGTACAAGGCTAGATGCAGGCTTGAATCCTGGACTTGATCCTTTGGATGCTAGGACTGTTTTTATCTCCAAACTAGCTGTGCGACATTAAGACCCTTGACCTCTCTTGGCCTTGGCTGTGGAAAATGTAATGTCATTTATGCAAATGGATCTTTCTTTAGCTACCTGAACCAATTAGACCGGATTACAGCTCCTGACTACCTCCCTAACGAGCAGGATGTGCTACGGTCCAGAGTGAAAACCACAGGCATTATTGAGACCACGTTTTCAGTCAAAGACTTGAACTTCAGGTGAGGAATCTAAGGTTTCCCCCTTACCCTCGGGGGCCTTAGACACCCGCATGGAATCCCCAAATGGGGCACAGACATGCTTCCTGGCCTTTGCTTGAAGCCCAACCTGAATGACCCACCCACTCCTCCCCGCTGCCCTCTCTTCCATCGCACAGCTCCCTGGCCCCAAGGTGGTCACTCCCCTGGGCGGGCGCCAAGGACCTGTGGGGCAGAGGTGGGCATGTCTATGAGAGTGCCGCTCCTTCCCTCAGGATGTTTGACGTGGGAGGACAGAGGTCAGAGAGGAAGAAGTGGATCCACTGCTTCGAGGGGGTCACCTGCATCATTTTCTGTGCGGCCCTCAGCGCCTACGACATGGTGCTGGTGGAAGATGACGAGGTGGTGAGTGACTGTCCCAGCCTTGCGTCACTCCAATGACCCCACCTGTGGGGGATGGCAGCCGGCCATGACACTCAAGCAGGCAGATCAGCGTCTCACACAAATACTTCCAGAAAACCCTCATCTTGCTGAGGGCCTGGGTAAGCCCTTCGAGCTCGGGGCGTTCTGGGTGTGAGCTTGGTCTCAGATTCAACCCACAGGCACTGGTAGGGTATCGCAGAGTTCATGAGAGAAACCAAATACGGAAAGGCTAGGGGATCGTGGCCTACATAATGTCCCAGGCTGCCCTGGAAGCAGACTAACATGGTAGAGAGAACACGTGTGTGTGATGTCTATCTTTCTGCAACATAACAGAGGGGTGGAACTACCAGCCTCTGTGTCCACAGGGTTAGGGAGAAATTGACAGACCAGGTTCCTCACATACCAACTAAACTGGTAGCAGGACTGACTCCCTGTGGGGGCTCCTGTGAGCCAGAAGCGTCTGCAAAGGCTCTGCAGGACAAGCTCCTCTGTGTTAAGGGATGTCAAAGGTGTAAGAAATGCGAATTTCTTGTTACCAGTTTCTCAAATGGAAGCCCACAGTTTCCGACGTCAGATGAGGCTCCCCACTCAGTCTCTGCTCCAGTTATTTCCCCTTCTCCTCCGTGGTTCCAGTTCACACCAGAGCACTCTGAATGTACCTCTGACCACAGTCTTACCGGGCGAGGCCCTGTCCACGCCCTCTGCCATCTTTAACCCCGAGGCCTACTGGTCGTAAGGGAGTATTAACAGAGAGGAAAGAATGTACATTCGATTTGGTTCCTCGCTTTATTGGATGAAAACGCTGATCCCGAGGCAGCTTCTAAGCCTGGTGAACGCCCTGAAGGCCTGCTTCCTGAAAGCAGGCTGGGCAGGGGCACTGGGCAGCCTCCAGGCCGTGATGCTTCTCCTTCGCTCAAGGGGCGGAGAAAAGGGAGCAGTGTTTGTGATAGGGCACTAGTAAGTTCTCTAGCCCTCCTCACGGGGCACCGAGCTGGGACCAAGTTCCTGCTCTTAAGAGGCTCAGGGCCCCATGAAAGCCGCCTAATGGAAATCACTCTAGAGATGCATGTGCTAACAGGAGCCGAGTCACACCTCTCAACAGACTGTGCCAGTCCTTAGCCGTGCCCGAGCGCCAAGATCTGTGTAAAGCTTACTATCTCCCTGCATTCCAGCCAGGGAACCCTGCTGGTGCCAGGGTTGCATGCTCAGCTGCTAATTGAAAAGTCCAGGGCCAAACCCACCAGACAGACCCCAGGAGAGACGGGCAGTCCACTCCCACAGACTTGGAAACGCGGGGGCAACTCTAGTCTGTCCTAGGGTCACTGTGTGGCAAGGGCCTCAACAACACAGATTTGTTCCCTTATAGGCTAGCCACTATCAAAGGGCCCCTGGTGGTGGCGTGGTGAGGGTTTGGGCTGTGAGGCATAAGGGCAGCAGCGCCTTCAGGAGAAAGACGGGGCTTTCTACTCCTGTAATGCTGCCGACTCAGAAATCCCCAGGGCAGTGCCACAGGGTTGCTGAGTCAGCACTGTTTAGCTTGGTTTGGGTTTGCTAAGCCATTGTCCTGGGCGCTGTGCCTTCGAGGGGGCTTCAGAAAGTTCCCGGGGCAAACGGATTTGAAAGATATCAGAATTTGGGGTATCCTATTAATCTTTTATAATAACCCTAATAGGGAGACTAAGTGAGGTTCACAAAAGTACAGTTAATTCCCCTCTGGTCACACAAATTTCGAGATGAAAGGTTGGTCCTACCCAAGCCAAACCCGTGGCTGTGGAGTCAAGTCCAACTCATCGTGACCCCACAGGGCGGAGAATGGCAGTTTCCGAGGCTGCGGTCTTTACAGACGTACATGGCCACATCTCTCTCTCCCAGGGGG
Source organism: Tenrec ecaudatus (assembly GCF_050624435.1). NCBI lineage: Eukaryota > Metazoa > Chordata > Mammalia > Afrosoricida > Tenrecidae > Tenrec > Tenrec ecaudatus. The sequence goes on along the minus strand of NC_134530.1, from coordinate 143,835,947 downwards.
CTGCGAGGCGCCCACCATGGACCTTCCCCCACCGGGGCCACCGGGGCAATGTTGGCTCAACTCCAGCACATTCGATGTGGAAAAGCTGTTGCCCGTCTTTCCCTTTAAGGGACTCCTGGTGGTATAGTGGGTTAACTACAGGGTTAGCAGTTCAAAACTTCCAGCTGTTCCAAGGGAGAAAGACGAGGCTGTCTGCTCTCTTGAAGATTTAGTCTCCGAAATCCACAGGGGCAGTTCTGTCCTGTCCTGTACAGCCACCACAACTCGGAATGGGCTCACTGGCAGCAAGCCAGTGTTTCCTCTTACAGTTGGCTCCCTGGTCTCTGGGTCTGATCTTTGTCTGGTGTCTCCTCCTACTAGAATCGGATGCACGAGTCTTTGCACCTGTTCAACAGCATCTGTAACCACAAGTTCTTTGCGGCGACTTCCATTGTCCTCTTTCTCAACAAGAAGGACCTCTTTGAGGAGAAAATCAAGAAAGCGCACCTGAGCATCTGTTTTCCTGAGTATGATGGTAAATGCCTAGGGCTGGGGGTGAGGGCGATGCTTTCGGAGCAGGGACTGACAACTACCTCATTCCCTCGGCCCGAGATGTTTCAGGAAGCTGCTGGGTTCAGGGACGCCATGGATGGCTCAAACGAGCCATACCAGAAACCAGGGGCCAGTGGGGGGTGTGTGTGGGGTGGGGTGTGTGTGTGTGTTATTAAGGGTTGGAGTGCAACAGAGGAGGTGTAGCACAGCAGTAGGAAGTGATCCCTAAGAAGGGTCCAGCGAGCCCCCCTCTTCACTATTTCTCTGGAACACCAGGCAACAACTCGTTTGAGGATGCAGGGAATTACATCAAGATCCAGTTCCTGGACCTCAACCTGCGAAAAGACGTTAAAGAGATCTACAGTCACATGACGTGTGCGACGGACACGCAGAATGTCAAGTTCGTGTTCGATGCCGTCACAGATATCATCATCAAGGAGAATCTCAAGGACTGCGGGCTCTTCTAACCCCGCCAGGCCTTGGGTACACCGCCTGCAAACAGGCTTCAGGCTGGGGTCACTTCCAGCAGAAAGTGACACGTCAGCATACCCTGACACCCACAATTCACCCGCTCTCCTTTGAGAGACTCATCCCTCCTGGTCAGAGTGGGAAAGCGAGTGAGAGGGAGGGAGCAGGCGGCCAGGAGGCTGAAGACCTGGCTCCCAGGGCACCCAGCTCATCGCCAGTGAGTCCACTCTGAGTCATACCGACCCCACGGGGCAGGGCAGTACTGTGCCTGGGGGTTTCCAAGACTGTAGCTCTTTATGGCATACAAAGCCCTGTCTTCCTCCTGTGGAGCAGCTGGTGGTTTCAAACTGCTGACCTCGTGGATCGCAGCCCAACACGTAGCCAGCACACCATCAGGGCCTCTAACTGCAACATAATGCACTGCTGTAAATACTGCGTGGCTGAGCCTCGAGGCCCACCCGCTCCTGTACTTAGAAGGTAGCCTCCTTACCTACCTACTTCCCGTGTTTTCTGAGGACCACAATCAGCCAAAGGGAAAGTACAGAGCAGCAGCTCCGGTTGGAGTCAGAGGAAACCTGGTATAAAATATAGCACCTGGCTTTTAGATTGAACTGCCCCCCAAGGAATAGCTTCCATGCAAAATACCAAACTGCCCTACCCTCTGCAAAAACTAACCAAAAATGTGTCCGCCTCAAATCTCGTTAAACCGACTGTCCCTTTGACCACCAGGCCTCTGTATGCGTCAGCAGAGACCGGGTCATGGACAGGTGGGAGCTGCTCATCTTTATTAAACACAGCTCCTCGCTCTCTCTGCCCCTCCTCCAAAACCAACCAAACTGACTGCCACCAGCCGATTCCACCCCTTGGCAAACCCCTAGGGCAGGCAGAGCTGCCCCCGTGGCTTTCCTTTCTGGACTGTCACTTTTGACAGGGGTGGTCTTTTTCAGGGGGAGCGGCTGGTGGTTTTGAACTGCTTAATCTTGAGGTTACCAGCCCAACTGGTTACCACTACACTAGGCTGCCCCCAAGCACCGAGTTCCTCAACCTGGTAAGACATTTCCTGAATAAACTTAGACAGTAACACATTCCCACTTGAGGATTCATGATTCTACTGCCGCCATCTCTCTACCACTGAATTTAGAACAGATCCTCCTCCCTAAGATCCTTCCTCCAACCGCTCTATGTCCCAGAACAAGAGGCAGTGGATCGTGCTTGAGACGGAAAATCTTTGTAGACGGGGCTATGTAAACAGCTGGCAGCACAGAAAGTAAATGATTCCGCTGAACTCGCGTGGGGAAAGGAAGCCTGCACACATCTTGGGAGGCGGCGGTGAGGTCAAGTAGAGATTTAGCATGCACAACTACCAGTGGGGGAAGCGCTTGGCACCCAAGACATGGTTTATAAAAGTAAGTCTCAATTATACGGAAAGCCTGCTTCTTGCCAGAAACACATGTTCACACTGGGGCTGCTACCACCAATATTGACAGTGGCGAGCCATCTTGAGCTTGAAATACGCTGAATAAATACATCGGCAGCTGTTCACACTGGATGGATTGGACAGACTTGCAGATTCCCTGAAAAGAACGTGGGAGAATCGCTACCAGGAAATGAGAAGCCCTGCTGGCTACTGTTGATCCAGAAACTCGGGCCAGAGGCCAAAACAGGCCAAGACTCCTAGCTAGCGGGCTCGCTGGAACACCAGACGCAGGCTCTCGTTACACCAGAGCTCCAACGAGCAGTCTGACTGGTGCGATGGCTGCCCTATGACACCAGGGTGAAAGCCTTCTGGACAAACAATGAGAGCCGAATAAAAATAAAGCTGAGTTTCAGCTCTCCCCCGTTTCTCTGGTAAACAAAAGTCCTTTAATCAGTTTGTAACAAACTCACAGAGGCCACTTGAATGAACACTTTGCAAAAAGTTTATTTTAGAAAATGCATGGGAAAAAAAAAAGAAAATGCATGGGAAGGCAGCAGCGCAGTTGTCAAATTCTACTCCAGTTCACAGCAACCCACTTGTCCAACGGTGCTGCGGGTTTTCAGCGGCTGTGCTCACTCAACGCCCATCACCCACAAGTACATGCAGGAAGGGCCGCACAGGCTAACGGGGCGTGGGCGAGCAGACCCATGTTATTTGTGTGCATATATGTGTGTGTCACTGGTGGCATCGTGGTTCTGCATTGGGCTACAATCTATAAGGTCGGCAGTTTGAAACCACCACTGTGTTCGCCAGGACAAAGACAGGTTTTTCTACTCTCATACTTAAACAGTCTTGGAAACTCAGAAGCAGTTCTACCCTGCCCTATAGAATTTGTAGTTGTTCACTCGATGTGTGTATTTGTGTATATACATATATGTGTGTGTGTATATCAATCAAACAAACTCAGACATTGAGTCATTGCTAACTCCTAGCTACCCTACTGGACACAGTAGAACTGCCCCTGTGTTTCTGAGGCTGTTAACCAGAGTAGAAAGCCCGATCTTACTACACGCAGCTGGTGGTTTAGAACTGCCGTCCTTGTGGGCCACAGCCCAATGCATAACCACTATGCCACCAGGGCCCTGTGAAAATATGTGTGTGTGGAGTGATACGGACCACTTGAACACCAGCCTCCACGGCCTGAGACTGAAAAGCGATGGTGCCTGGCTACCACCACCGACTCTTGGCAAAGGGTTCGCATGAAAAAGTCCTGGACAGAGTGGGTAGGGCATGGGGGACAAAACTCAAAACCATAAACTGTCAGGCTTCCTGGTCCGCTAGAGACCGGAGGAACCCTCGTGGCTGTGCTGCTTACATTTCAGGTCTGCAAATGACCCCCATGGCACCTTTCAGCCTGCAACAGTCCTACAGGGGTAACAAAATATTAGCCAGATCCATTTTGAGAATCAACCTCCATTTGGAGTCAAAATGGCAGCATTTACCCAAAGACAAGGTTCAGAAGGCCTAGGAAGAGACAAAGGAAACGGCAGACAAAAGGATGAAGTGGGCTGATGCCACACTGTGGGGATGCCAATCAACGAACTGGGTCAAACACGGGCTGATGAATGGGAAACTCAATCCGCTCAACAAATCATCACTCAATTACAAATAAAAAGGTTTTAGAGAAAAAGGCCACCAGGCCTTCCTTCCAAGATGCTTCCAGGTGAGTTTAAACTGCTAACCATTTCAGTAGCTAAGCACCGAATGGTCATTTACTAAGGTTTTCTTCTGGCTAAGGGTCTGATTAGTCACATTTTCAAGCTAAAACTCTTCTGGTGAAGTTGCCAGGAAATAAAAGTTCTGGGGTCTGGAGCATCCATCCTCTTGAACAGGGTCCAAACCATTTCTGAACTTCTGGACCAGACTGATGTCCCTCAGAATAAAGGCAAAGACAAATGCTCTTGACAGGATTCCCAGAGACTGGCTAACCCTCGCCCCTGCTTGCCGGTCAGCCCACAGATCAATCCCAAGCCTTCCCCGGCTAGAGGTAAACAATAAAGACATTTGGCTTATTTAATCTACTGGATAGCGTGCACGTAAGGACTGCATTCAACAGTTCTAGAAAACCTGAAATCAGTATTAGGCCAGATACCCTTGTTTTTCTCTTCTTTTGCTTCAAGTTTCTATGATAGTTGAGATTCAGTAACTTTTTTTTTTTCACAATAAGATCTTTTATTTAACATTAAGTCTGAATTTTAAACAGATTCTTGAACTGGTGGCTCATAGCCATCAGCTCGCTCCACTTTTGCACCTGTCTCATCGCCAGTAGTTTTTCCAGAATTGCCACCTTCACCATGAAGCTTCATGAGTTTTCCCAATTCAAACTTGGGCTTTTTCAGCATCTTTACTTTTCTGACAAACACATCATGGAGAGGATAAAGAGACTGGCAAGCCTTTTCTATGTCTTTTCCAGTGCTGTCTGGAATCAATTTATTGACCACTTCTTTCAAGTCATTCGTCTGCACCTCTCGGGTCATGATTTCCACCATTTTCTTTCGGATTTGGCGGACCTGCTGGTGCTGAGCATAAGAGGTCTTCCGAATCTGATTATTGCGTTTTTTAGTAAAACCAACACAGAACAGACGAAGTAGATACCCATCGGTAGTCTTGACATCAACATGAGCTTCAATCATGGTCTGCCACTTCTTGACCATGGAGCACATCTTGTCCCGTGTCAGGTCCATGACGTGGAAGTTGGTCAGGCAGCTTTTGCCCTGAACATCCTCGGTCATTAACTTAAATTTCCTAAGGCAACCTCGTCGTTCTGTAGATCGGCAGGCTCACTTCAAAAACTCGACCCTTGAGGCCATCAGATGCAATTTTGGTTCCTTGCGTCCTGGTGACTAGTGTTTTCCCAATGTTTCTTATGTTGAACATAGCGGGTGCTTTCACATCAGACCAATCTTTCTTAGAAAACGGATCAACCACTGTCTTCGTAGCTCCTCTTTTGCCACCTTTGGTAAGGCGCTTGTTCCTGCCAACCGCCATGGCGTCGTGCAGAGAGCCAAAAGGGGAGATTCAGTAACTTTAAAAGCCATGGGAAAGCCCTGCTGGGGCAGCGGTTAGATCGCTAGGCTGCCAATCCAGGGGCCAGCGGTTGGAACCTACCGCTGTGGGAGACGAGGAGTCTGCTTTTGTGAAGACTCACAGCACTGGCAACCCTACCAGGCAGTGCTACCTACCTACTGGGCTGCCACGAGTTGGAATGGGCTCTCTAGCAACCAACCTGGGTTAGGTTTGGCTTTAAGCCACCAGATATTCCTTTCTGAAACAAGGCAGGCCAGACACACACAGTCTCTTTTTCTTCAACTAGCCAGCTCGGTTCCTTGTCCACTAATTGCCACCGAGTAGTGTTCTTGCGCAGTCACCTCTGTCATGGGCTTTTCAATCGTTCATGTGGTGTCACCATGTGGTTTTCACTACATAAACAAATGCCATGCAATACAATAAACATGTTTAGAAGCCAAAGGTTCTTGGTTTGTCTTTCACACGAAAACCAAATGCTTTGTATTTAAAATGGTGATGTTTCTCTGAAACAAGTGTCTTCATTCACCTCTCTGGGATGGGAGGCACTGTTATAAAGTCGCGTACAAAATGTGCAGCAGGTGAGCATCACCAAGTTCTTTGCCAGGGATGCTGTCTGTCCACTGGCACGGCAGTCTGTATGTGGTGGCCTCAAACGCGAGGTCCTACTGAGCAACAGACAGACTGCTTCCAGAGGACCTGAGTCGGCTGCATCCTAGCATGAGGACTTCATTAAAAATGCAGATTCTCAGGTTGCGTTTAGCCAGGGAATGTGTATTGATTAAGTTATGCACTCCAGGTATGTGTTGGTCTATCATACTCCTGATTCTCTTATTCCTGGGAGGCTGGGGGCTCACAAGGTGCTCAGGAAAGCGCCCTGCTCTGACTTGTTCCTCAGAGGGCAGGCTTGTTTAAAGGGCAATGAGAAAACTGGGGGAGGGGTGAAAAAACAAGCATGACTCTTTTTGGACTAGACAACTGAGACACACAGACCCGAGCATCTTTGAAGCTCGTGCTCCAGTGCTCCCCTGCCATTTCTTTGGGCAGTTGAGAGCAAGACTGACTTTCAATCTCAGGCCTGGAGGCAGCCTGCTTCTCTGGTCTGCTTCCTGGAAGCAATTCCACACAACTGGAAGGCCATAACGCTCTGGGACTGGCTGGTCCTGGTCAGAGGCTGGTTTGTGCTGCAAAGCCTCGTCACCTGGCAATACTGGGAAACCGAGATCACTGTGTTCTTGGAGAAAGCGTTACACACGACGAGGAAAGGTTCCAGAAGTATTAAGACAGAAAGACAGTCACACTGAGGTCTGAACAAATGGGTGCAGGACTGTGATGTCTTGAAAGGCCATAAAAGACTGGCTTTACCTAATCCCCGAGTCTGGAAATGTCAACAGGGCAAGCAGCCCCGTTTGTCACACATGCTCGGTGGATTCCCGTATGCTATGAAGCGAACCAGCCAGGCCGAGCATGAAGCAATATCCACAGGAAAGCAGCTACGAAACAGAACAGGGACAAGGATACAAGTACATAGAGTGAGGACCGGCAGTTCTTTTCTGACTGCTACATGACATGCATATCTTGGAATACAAATCCAATTGAGAAAAATACATAAACAAGGCAGGAAAAGAGTTGTGGTTTTTCCCCTCAAAAATTTGGTCCATCTATCTATTCTTAGAGAAGCAAGCAGCACCTTGTGAGAAACCACAATCCACAGGTGAAAACTCCATAAAATGACACCGGGCTAGGGACTGAGGATTCCAACTCTGCGGGGTGCAAATGTCACACAAGGATTCCTGCACTCTTCCCGTCACGCACGGGGAGGAACATCGCTGCGTGTCAAAATGGGCAGGTCAGGGTAGAGTCCACAAGGAGCAGAGTGATTCTTTACAGAGACTAACTATGGCCCCAGGTTTTAATCAGTGCAGAAGGTGTCTGTCACTCATGGTCAAAAGACCAAGCTACGGGTGCAGGCTTTCCTGTTCAGGTGGATTTCCTGTGCTTCATTCAGTACACTTTCATGTGCATGTGCTAACTTCTTAGGGGGGGCTCCCACACCTAGTCACCTGATTCTGAAACATTATCAATCACAAATCTGTAGCATGCTCCAGAGAAAAGGTCCCAGGTAGCTTTGAGCTTCTTTTGATTAAAAGGATCAATAACTTTTTCTGAAACCAGGCTAGTGTATTTGACATTTTATCCCACATTCTGGTTCATCGAAAAGACTATTTAAAACGCACATTTGTGATTCGCAAACCTGGCAACCTGACAATCAGAATCACCTTTAAAAAATGATAGCTTGCAAGCCCACTCGCTGATAATTGATCTGAGATGGGGCCAGCTGATTTTGACTTAAATCACATTTGAAAACCACATGCTTTATTAAACTGCCATCCCCCCATAGTCTCAAGGAATGTGCATTCTGGTTAAGTTACTGGTGATGGGGGTGGGATGGCCCTTGAAAATAAGCAAATGTGAATTTTTAGAAAGAACTCTTATTTTTCATCAAAGAAGAGTTGAAACAATGAACACATCGGTTACACATACTCAAATGAAGATACAAAATATATTCCAAAGTAAAATGAATTCTTTTGCATTCTGTTATTTTAGATGATCGACATCACCATTCCATTAGCCCGGAGTACAGAAAGACCACAGTTGAAAACAACAGTCCACCGATTCCCACTTCCAGATGACCCTGTATTACAGAATACAACAAGGAAAACAAATAGTCAAAAGGAACAAATAAGAATGATCAACCCTATTTACATCGTGGGAGTGAAGCCAGTAACCAAGTGAAGTGTTTGGTTTTCCTTCTTCAGATCAGGATTTCCCACCCTTGGAAAAAATTGTTAAGCTAATAGCATCTGCATAGCCGTGCTCAGGAAAAACGAGAGCGTAAGAGCACGGCCATACAGGCAGAGCCCTGTGGCGGCTCTCCGAGCAGCTTGGTGACGTCAAGCGCTGGTGCTTTGTGCTGCTGCTCTTGTTCTCACCTACTGAAGTCACATCGAAAGATGGAAGAGTCCAACCCCAAAGACTGGACCCCAAAGGCACTGCTCAGACTACGCATTGGAAACACTCAAAATCCAGGCTCTTCCGTTTCTCTTCCCTCAGCGGACCGACCATTCCGTATTCGTTGACATTCGCTGCACATTGTACAAAAGGACCTGAAGGCTGAAGTGAACACAGCTCCCCACACAGCAAAATGGAAATCTGGAAAATGGATTCTGACGACATATCACTTACACATCTACGACAGAACACCTCCCCCTCAGCCTTCAGGCAAGATTCAACAGTACTAGGACACCAAAGGACTGGACCTTCAAGGTCCCTACTACCGACGTCCATGCTCAGACAGAAGGCCAAAGCACACTTGGCAGGGGCAAACAGGGAGAAAATACACCCCCCACCCAAGGACCAAGGTCTAGTTACAAACGGGAGCAAACCTGGACTCTTTACTCACCACTTTAATACTGCTGCCAACTCTAACAGATTAAAATCGGTACAACATGACAAAGTGGAAAAAGTACCAAAATGCAACAGTTTCGGCCAAGGAGGAGAGTAGTGCTGACTAAGAATTACTACAGTTAACAATGCTACTACAATAAAAACAACTGCAAACAGGGATTTGGCACATTTACAAAGTAAAAGCATGCACCATGAATACACTTCAGATGTCTCTCAACAAAAACAGCCAAGGAAGATGGAAACGGCATCTTTTACAAAATTCCCTATGACAAACAGACACGAGAGCCAAAGTGGTCCATTTAGTAGCTATGTAGCGGCAAAGTCACAGGATTGGAATTTAGTAATTTGCATTTCTAATTGGCAGCCACTCTGGGTATGTCTGTACCCAAGAAGCTGGCTCTATCATACCACATTGGTATTTATCTAGTAATTTGGTAATCAGCATACACCAGGTTAACCTTCAACCACAAGGTTTAAAAAAGAAAAAAAGCTAGAGTTAGCATGTTACTGCAGAGCTCTCAGTGTGATTTCCACTTAGGAACCACGGTAGCACTTTGAGCAGGATTGTAACATACATTTCACCCCCAAAAACCTGTTAATTATTGCCCGGGAACTGGGAAGAATTTTAAGTAATAGGAGAAGTATTCTATTCCGACCATACCAAGAGTTAAAAACAAAGAGGTCCTACTAAGAGGAGTATCTTCAAGACAAGCTGGTCACATCATGTGCATAGTTAACATTGCGTTTTAATAAAGATTCTTTTGCAAACCAAGAAAAAATTTAGTAAAGTTATTCTTTTCTTGATGAAAACAAAAACAGAAATCTCTAAAAATAAACTACTGGTGGTTTGTTGAGGAGGGAAATAGAGTAAGCTACACACTGAAGTTCTGGAATGCAGCACCTCAACTTCACATCTGCCCTAAACATTAGAGATTATGAGATCCGAGTGACGGCTTGATGATCACATCCTACGCTACAGCGGTTCCAATCCCAATGTCACACTGGATCAGCAAGTCAATTCAATGTTCCCTAATACAGAAGGTTGTGCTAAAGAATGCTAAGATTCCGCATGCTGCTGCCATTCCCTGGTCCCGTCCATGCTTGCAGCTGTCCACGAGACAGCAAAAGAAGTCTGGTCTTACCACGCCACGCTGCAATAGCTGGAAAAGAAGGACGATCTGAATTAGAGACCATTTACAAGGCAAGAGGTGCGACTCCCTCACCGTAACGGAAGCAAGTGCTCAGAGCTTTACCTTTCACGCACAGCCACCCTGTTCAGTAAAGCCCGCATTCCTTCAGGTTGTTCTTAATGATGACATCGGTCACGGCATCAAAAACAAACTGCACATTCTTGGTGTCTGTGGCACAGGTGAAGTGGGTGTAGATCTCCTTGGTATCTTTTCTTCGGTTCAGATCCTCAAACTGGCACTGGATGTAAGCAGCCGCCTCTTCGTAAGTGTTGGAACCTGAAAGAGACACCCACCCTCATTTCAGATGACCAGAGCCGCCGGCCGGCGCTCCAGGGAGCTCCTCGCCACGACAGAACAGCACCAGTGTTGTACCTTTCATTCGAACTCAAAGTAAGTCACCACATACACATATGAAGGAAAAGAATGCTTTGTCTTTCTTTCCAATGGATTTTTTACAGGGAAAACCTAGAAAATAGAAAAGGAAGCCATGGAAGTAGGAGGACGTATTTCTGGAGAACCCAATTGTTTAAAAAGGTCACAAAGCCTGTGCCTTGCAATGATCTTAAGAAAAGCAACTCCAGAGGGTAAGTCCTGCTGCTTTTCACAAGGATTACACAGAGCGTAGTCTCGGAGCACCCAGGCAATAATTTAAATAATCAGAGTCAACGACTAAATGCAAACGGGAAGGAGACTTGAATTATACACTTGGAAGGGTAAATTGTGTGGCAAGTGAATTATATTACAGTTCAAGGGGCAGGGGGAGCAGCATCAAACCCCAACTCCTTTTGTCAACAAGATGTGTTAACTCGCTCATCACCCTCTTGCTACCCTATCTTGACCACTCGAGCAGCTCTCAGCGCGGCCCTCGACGCTGGCCGCAGAGCCAGGGGCGCTCCAGCTCACACACACTCGACAGTCAACTAGAAGCTATTTTTAGTGAAAGAAAATACCAACAGTTAAGTATATAAAAGAGACGACATAAAACCCTTAGGAAAAGGATATTAAGCAGCCATCAGGATTGTGAGAATCTTTGCCAGTGAATGGCAGGCCTGGACGTTTACAAGGAAAGTGTTGGATGTGGACCCGGCTCTCCGGTACGTGTGAAGATGCCGGTGGGGCCTTCCACACGACGGCGACGGTTTACTTGTCTCTAAGGTTTCTCTGCCACACGAACACGGGGCAGGCACCAATGTAAACTTCTTACCTAACTCATAGCCCCCACCCTTGTTATTCGGCACTGGTCACTACATTCTCCACTTCCCTGAGGAAAAAAGAGGACCAATTCTTTAATAAGTCCACTACCTCATGTGAAAGTTACCTATATTCACAACCGATTGTAACTCTGGCCTTACAAGTGGCCTCCTGTTCAAGTTTCAAACCCGCTCTTCCCTCTAACCCTTGTGTGGGCTGTACTGCGCGATGCGCGGGTCTGCCCTCTGGTTTGGGGGAGCTGCCTGCTGGGATCATGTGTACTGGGTGACCCTGAGGAAGCAAGTCTTACCACAGTCCACGCTTAGACTCTGGTATCAGAATCTGCATTTCCACCTTTCTGGTTTCCAATGTTTACACCCCGCTGCCCCCTCGAGTTATGTTTATTCTGGATATCATATTAACAGAATTGTACAAGGGGGTGAAAGATGAAAAGATAATGAAAATTGCCCATGAACTTTGTGAAGCCCCCGTATCAGACCTCTTACGTCTAGCTTCTTTCACTTCAAATGTTTGTTTGTTTTAAGGGTTTAACAGGTTTCATAGAGAAGTGAAGCTGAGATGGACTAAAGAGTCCTTGGTGACGGGTTCACCTCAAACACACCAAGAGAAAATGTGTTCCGGTTCGCTCAGCTTCGAGCAGGCGACAGCACTTTCTCTTTTACCTGTTTACATCACATTTATTTGTTTATATCACCATTTACCCATCCATCCCTCCTTTCCGGATGATTCCTTTGTCTCCCACCTTGCTGTATCAATTATACTCACGTTATGGAACTTCTTTTTTGCTATAGCCCAGGAACATTCTTGAATCTTTGATCGCAGTTGCTCAAGAATAGCCAACACTTGTTTTCATTCCTTTAATTTCTCACTCAGTACTTCACTGCCTTCCGTTCTCACCTCACCACTGCTCTCCCTGATGGCCACTGATCTCCAAATTGCTAAATCCAACGTCCACTTTTCAATGTAGATCTTAGTTTATGTATTTATTGACCACCGCTCTCTTCTCATCCTGAAGGCGCTAAAGGGTAGATATCGGACTGCTAACGAGGTCAACAGTGCAAATCTATCAATCATTTTGCAAGAGAAAGATGACGTTGCTGCTTCCAGAGATTCACAGCCTTGGAAACCCTGTGCAGGGCTCACTGCAAGTCACCTCGACTCTATGGCAGTAATAAGTTTGATTTTTGGATGCTAACTCTCCTTTTCTTTTTAAAAAAATTATTATTTTTTAATCATTTTACTAGGGGCTCACACAACTCGTATCACGATCCATCCATACATCAATTGTGTAAAGCACATCTGTACATTCGTTGCCCTCATCATTCTCAAAATATTTACTCTCCACTTAAGCCCCTGGCATCAGCTCCTTATTTCCTCCCTCCCTCTCTCATGAGCCCTTGATAATTTATAAATTATTATTTTGTTATATCTTGCCCTGTCCGACATCTCCCTTCACCCCCTTTTCTGTTGTCTGTCCCCCAGGGAGGAGGTCACATATAGGTCCTTGTAATCGGTTCCCTCTTTCCAACCCACTCTACCTCTATCCTCCCAGTATTGCCACTCACACCCCTGGTCCTGAAGGTATCATCCACCCTGGATTCCCTGTGCCTCCAGTTCCTATCTGCACCAGTGTACATCCTCTGCTCTATCCAGAGCTTTTTCTTTTCTCCTCTTAGTTTTTCTCTTTGTAGTCAACATAAATCTTTTACTTTCGCCAATAGAAACCGATGGCCTTTTTCATTTTATCTGTGTCTTTTCTCATTCCATATAATCTCTGTAGTTCATTACACACAATAAAATCCCCCCAATGGATTCTCAAATCACTATCTCAAACCTTGACCTTTCCCAAGCTCCATGGTCACATAAATAACTGCCTTTTAGATACTCCCATGTGAGTGTTCTACTGATACTTCAAAATCAACATCCCTACCTATGAATCCAATTACAATATCATCTAATAAATACAGAAATATGGGAATACCTTTGACTTTTCCTAATTCCTTACTCTAGCTTTTTATGCTGTTATGGGCCATCAATTAAATTCCAGTTCACAGTAACCTAATAAGACAAAGCATAGAGCCACTACTGAATTCAAACCACTAATCTTTTGGCTAGCGGCTGCTGCCATTGTTAGGTGCCAAGGAATGGATTCCAATTCCTATCCCTCCCTCGTGTGTACAACAGTGATCTGCGTATTCCTTCCACCACAGTTGGATGCTTCTGATATTGTTCAATTTTTGCCTATAGAATCCTTGAATAGCATTAACTTAAGGCTTGAATTTAAAAAAAAATTTTTTTTTAGCCTGAGACATGCTGAGTGTGTTCGTCCTTTTGGCTAACTTCAGGTCTTTGCACATTTCATTAGAGTACATTTTGTCTTCTCAAACTGCCCTGACAACTTTTCACTTCTTTTATTCAAAGTGTTAGTTGGCAGACAACAGTTCTCCTCCCCTGGAAATTCGCTGTGATCTAGCCATGGTGGTTGCAGCGCAAAGGATCGCTCTCATATGGACTTTCCAGTTAGGGTTTTGTCATTTTGACCAAAATACTGGGGTGGAACTCTGTAAATAAGGTGCTACAGGTCCACCAAGGGAGTGGACAGCTTGCTAAAAATACAAAGTGGATCGAACTCCTGTGAGGGTGGGGTCGTGTGAATCAGGTGGGTGGAACCCTAATATGGGACTGGTCAGCTTGCCATCCTGTTAGCCTTAAAATGAGCCCCTCACCACTCCCAAGAAGAGAGGGCTGGGAGAGGACTAGCTTGAGGGCATGGTCAAGAGCTATCCTTACTGAAGGACTTCCATCATTAGTTGTTCCTGATTGTGAATTTTAACCCATTACATACCTCATAAAGGTCCTAGCACGGAGTCTGTGAGAGCTGCCCAAGCCAACAGAAGAGTCTCAAGGAAGGGCGCCTGGACTGTAGGACTGCCACCTCATACAATCAGCCTTAGTTCTGTTGCTAAGGGTTCTTCCCCCGCTTCGTGAAGTTAAAAAAAGTCAAACACCTCCACCAGCCATTTTGACAGTGGTGCACCCATAGCAACCATGTCTACGTACTTGACATAGAATATGTACCAGTCTTAACCTGGGCCAGAACAGAGCCCCTTGTCTCTTCAATGGATGAGATAAGGAAATTGTAGCAGGGCCACCTTGCACCACATAAACGGATAGTTGGTAGAGAGAAGAACGGAGAAGATATATAGAATGATGGAAATTTTGATGACTGTGAGTAATAGAGGTCTACAAAAATGATGAATTGGCAAACATTATATAAAATTTTACAACAGTAAAAATAAACACACGAAAGTAAATGTCTAGAAAAGAATGAGGGAAATAGAGGAAAGAGCTAGGAGGCAAAGGGCATTTATAGAGGTCTAGATAAAGGCATGTACATATGTAAATATATTTATATATAAGGATGGGGAAATAGATCTATGTGCTTATATGTATAGGTTTAATATTAAGGTAGCAGATGGACATTGGGCCTCCACTCAAGTACTACCTCAATGCAAGAATACTTTGTTCTATTAAACTGGCATTCATGATGCTCACCTTCCCGACACAATCGCTGAAGACAAAGCGGGTGCATAAGCAAATATGGTGAAGAAAGCTGACAGTGCCCACCTATCAAAAGAGATAGCATCTGGGTTCTTAAAGGCTTGAAGATAAACAAGGGGCCATCTAGCTCAGAAGCAACGAAGCCCACATGGAAGAAGCACACTAGCCTGTGTGATCACGAGGTGTCGAAGGGATCAGGTATCAGGCATCATCAGAACAAAAAATCATATCATTGTGAATGAGGGGTGTGTTAGACAGGGTTCTCTAGAGAGATAAAACCAGATTGCTAGTAACTATATATAAATATATTTATAAAGATAGATATATAACAAAAATGAACAGTTAAATTATATACAGATAGATATTACAAGAAATGAACAGTTAAATTATAAATTATAAAGCAGTGAGCCAGTAGCAGTCCTTTAATTCTTGAGAGCTGCCAGTCCCTTTTCTGTAGAGAGCACTGGGCTATAAAGGGTCCACTACCTGTGGGACGCCTAGCCTGTGGACTGTGTCGCTGTTAAGTTAAGGTCCCTTTAAGCCCACAGGTAGTGGACCCTTTAAATTGAGGCAAAGAACTAGCCAGGCGAGGCTCACCGAGCCATTTATCTCTCTGCCCTTCAATTAATTCTACTCGTGTTTATCTGCCAGGCTGGCACAATAAACTATCGCAGGGGGAGTGCGGAGTGGAGACCCAAAGCCCATCTGTAAGCAACTGGACATCCCCTAACAGAAGGGTCTCCTGGAGGAAACCAGCCAGTCAGGGGGCAGTGCAGCAACGATGAAACATACAACTTTCCTCTAGTTCCTAAATGCCCCCCCCCTCCACTATTATGATCCCAATTCTACCTTACAAATAGCTAGAACAGACGATGTACACTGGTATAAATAGGAACTCAAAACACAGGGAATCCAGAGCGGATGATCCCATCAGGACCAGTGGTGTGAGTGACGATACTGGGAGGGTGAAGAGAGGGTGGATTGGAAAGGGGAACGGATTACAAGCATCTACATATAACCTCTCCCTGGGGGACGGACAACAGAAAACTCAGTGAAGGGAGATGTTGGACAGTGCAAGATATGGCAAAATAATAATTTATAAATTATCAAGGGTTCATGAGGGAGGCTGGGAGTGGGGAGGGGAAAAATGAGGAGCTGATGCCAGGGGCTTAGATGAAAAGCAAATGTTTTGAGAATGATGAGGGCAATGAATGTACAAATGTGCTTTACACTATTGATATATATATATGGATTGTGATAAGAGTTGTACGAGCCCCCAATAAAATGATGAAAATAAATAAAAAATAAAACGCATGAATAAAATCTCTTTCACACCCCCAAAGATAAAAAGACATGAGAGAAAAAGATGAGAGTGCTTCTAGGTTCCTTATAGCTTTGTATTTATTTCTTAGTTCAAATTCCATCCTAAGATCTGGCTCCATCCTTGTACTTGGCTTTTATGAATGATCCCCACATTCTCACTAAGTATCTTTCTTTACATCCTAGGAAGGAAGTCCTTGTGAATTCCACTCCCCAAGTACTTAAGCTTTATTACGTGTGCTCAATCATCTTTCCACAGCACGATTTCCACTATGTCATATACCTCAATGAGAATCTTTCGACAAAGCCCCACTGCCTCACCAGAAGATACAAGGCCCTCCACGAGGAGACCCCTGCCGATCCTTCCACCTATTCCTTCCCACCCACCACTCTGAGCTCCAGCAGGAGTGTCACACTCCTGCTGGACTCCAGAACAAATCACGCCACTTGTTACTGCTAAAATTTCATGGGGTCTACTACTCCCTCTGCCACAAATGCTAGACTGCTTCATCTACCAGGAGATCTGTGATTCACTCTCTTCAAGTCCTGCTCAAGTGGGGTTTCCTCTAGAAACAAACCACAATGACACTAGCAGTTTTTTTGCTCTGTCTACAACTGTAGTTAATGCTATTCATGTACATTTTGCCTTACCATAAAGTGATTTCTAGCTCCGCAATTAAATGCCAGTTTTTCTGGGGGAGGGGGGGTTTTGGTTTGTTTTAAATTAAAAGATCACTTTATTGGGGGCTCTTATCAAATGTTAGTTTCTTAAACAAGAACTCTATATCCTATCCTTGCATTTCCTTAGACAGAGTTGTACCAAATTTTTATATTTTTTCTTCTTCAATCAACAAATAAAAATGACAGATGTGAAGTAAACCCAGTTAACTGCTGGAATAGCAGTTTATAGTGAAGGAGTCGTAGCTCCTTCTATTGACACTCTGACAGTGAACTTCACTCTCCACACCGAAGCACATGCATGATTCAAACTCAAAAGGCAGTTGTGTGAACTTCGTCAGAGAGCTAATCTACAAAGTATACATCCAATAAAATGGCTCATGACCCCTTACCTGTGTATTCTGGATAACAAATTGTTAATGGACTCCTCCTTATTTTTTCCTCAAAAAGGTCTTTCTTGTTGAGAAAGAGAATGATTGAAGTGTCCGTAAACCATTTGTTGTTACAAATACTGTCGAACAGTTTCATGCTTTCATGCATTCGGTTCTGGAAAGGACAAGGGGATGGCGGGTCAGTGGCACAAAGGAACCGTGGATAACTGCTGTTAGTGAATGGCCCGTGCGGGTTGGGGGGGAGGGGGGGGTGTCAGACGATGAAAACACGAAGGCGAGCCGGCCGTCTTCATTTTGGTGGTTCTTGGGTGTGTGGAAAGAGGGTTGACTGGCAAGAGCTCACTGTGGCTATCACAGATCAGGATTCCGAAACTCTCACAGAGAGAAAAATGAAGGCATATTAAGTCTTGGTTCAATACCAAATGGGTGGACCAAGTCTTCCGAAGAATGTTTTCCATTTCCTGGCTGCATAAAACGGGAGTTTCCCAGGGGCCCCACATACCATCTCCTCATCCTCAGCCAGAACAAGGTCGTAATCACTGAGCGCCACACAGAAGATAATTGCCGTCACTCCCTCAAAACAGTGAATCCACTTCTTTCGTTCTGATCTTTGGCCACCTACATCAAACATCCTGGACAAGGGGCAAGCAAGCACATATTCAGCAAGGTCACACGGGCACCTCTCCCTGCATACTGCTAACACGGAGCTGATACAATGGAGTCAAGACAGCTGTCTGTGATCAGAAGTAAAAAAGGAACCAATTACACCAGAAAACAAAACTGGGATCCTTTTTATTTTACAAAAAAGTTGAACCTTCTCTTCATTAAAGCTTATGTTGGATGTGCCAAGTCAGCCAAATTAGCACTGAAATGGAATCAAGGAAGAAGGGGGAAACATAGGGAAAATGAAATGCTGGACATTAGTGATGATAATGATCCTCGTATTAACAGTATCAACTAAGAATGATTCAACGCTCAGTGTCACACTCCACGTGGGAGCACCTTACATACATAAGTCATTTTATCCTCATAATGATCTTCTAAGTACTAGTTCCACCCCCCTCGTTTTATAGATGAAGAAACTACGGCACAGGTGTGTTAAATGACTTTCCCACTGCACACTGCTAACAGATTGGGGGGTGGGGGACGTGAGCCCAAGCACTCTGCCACTCCAGACCCTAAGCTCACAGTATCATTCTACCTCTCAAAACGGACTCATCTCAAAAAAAAAAAAAAAGGACTCATCTCTATAGTTCAAAGAGAAACGTGGACAAAAGGAAAGAAACCCTCCAACTTTCCCTCTACTCCCATAACCTCTCTTTACTTGATTCAGGTTTTCCTTACTTTGTGTGTGTGTGTGTATGTGTTAAAGATTCATCGTAAAAAATTAAATCAAATCTTCCAGTCGAACCTGATACCTAAAAACAAAATGTAATCCGTATTTCCAAACTCCAGCAAATTTTATTTGAATCTAATTAGTAACAACAAAGCCTCAATTGCTCTCACACTTTGTTTCCACACCAGGTTACTTTAACTTGCGCCTCCCTTCTGGGGGGCTTCCTGATTCAACTCCTGACCTTCTGTCAACAGTGCCCTCATCTATCTCCTACCTATGTGCCTGTCTTTCAGTGGATACGAAAGCTTGCATGAGAATGAGAAGACTTTCCTAAGAGCTTAATGACAATGAGAAGATTTTAAATAGCTAAACTCTGCCAAGCTGGTGTGTCAGCTACCAAACTCCCTGGACATGGAGTTGACTCTGACTCGTCAGAGGGAGAGACACGAGCTACAGTTGGTGCTTTCTCGGCTCCTGTGTGAAAGTGAACCCTCGTCCAGCCTCAAGCAGGCGCTCTCGGCCGGCTGCGCTGGCAGGGCCTTTGCCTCTGGCCACGAGGCACACCGTGAAGCAACACCACACTGCCCAGTCCACAGTCCTCGTAGCACAGACTCTAGGAGGGCTGACACCACACATTTCGCCACAGAAGTCTTGCAAGAGGAAACACTGGGCGCACCAGTCATCTCTGGTTACTTCCCCATTTTCTCTATAAACTCTAAACTGGTAGAACATAGTCAAGTTCCAAGGTGATCTTCATAACAAGTTAACAATTATACCATCCAGTAACGCCAACATTTGAGAAGTATCACCTCATAACGGAGAGGCAAGTAAGGAATTATACAATGTTCTGCAGATAGTCGATGCTTAGTCAAGGTCTGATTAAACAGAGTGGTTTTGCCTAGAGAAAAGAGGAAAAGGAAGAAGTGACAGTACTGTGTAACAAAGCATCTACGTGCCAACGATAAGCCATGTGGCACCTTTATCATACGTGCCTCTTGATCCTGGTAGGACTTATCTACGATCAATCTAGGACAACCTCAACAAGAAAGATTCCCACACTAAAGAAAGAAAACGACCCTTATAAATGGACTGCTAATCTTACGAGTGTGCACAAGAAGGCTCGGGCTGCAGCTTCACAGGTGTTACTCCAGGTGACTTGTCTCGCTCCTAACTTCCTCAGTACTGACGATAAACGGGTGCTCCATTCTAAAAGCATTCCGCCAAACTGCTCTTTTCCTACACCAGGTTCGAAACCTGGCTGGGTGGATTTAGTGTAAAGTCCTCAGCAGCTGTCTAGCCAGCACACCATTCCCGGGGACTTAATATACAGCCAGTCACAGCTGCAGTTCAGGCCACTATGACCCATTGTGCTTCCACTGACTGCTTTTCAGAAGCACAACTCCAGGCCTTTCTTCCCCGTGTTAGTCTGAAAACTGCTCAAGCCTGTTCACAGCAGCACACAACTCCAGTAATAGGTAAGTGGTTGGATGGTTGGCTGTGCAGGATTTGAACAGAGGTCTCCCCACAAGGTGAGCACTCTACCACTGAGCCACACATTTCTTCTAATAGTGCCGAAATCCCTTCATGAGCGGCACAAATCTTTAGAGAACAGAAACTAAGGTTCTGAGGCGGTCGTTCCATTCGCATGCAACAGTGCTGGCTGAGTATGACATTCTACAAAAGAGCACAGCATGACAGCTAGGAACTGTATCACACATTGCGGCGGGGCGGTGGAGTACGTACGGCAGGGGGTTTCGAAGGTCACAAAAAAAAAAAAAAGCAGAAAAATGGAACCCAAAGCAAGTTCTGAGAAGCCAGTAACAAAGAGACAAGCTGCAGCCTACTTTAGAATTACTTTTGCTGGTGAGAAAATCCTTTGTATCTGAATACTCGAAGAATTCTCTCTCTGAAAGCAATCGCTGTTTCTATGTCACCACCCCTCCCCCAAATACCTCTCTCCTCAGGCCAATTTCCCGTGTGCACTGTATTAAGTAAGAGCTTAAGCTGTGCATCTGCAGAGGACCAATCAATCCAGAGCACAGCATAGGAGCTCCCTGCCATGAAGCTGGAAGGGCAAGGCTGGTCAGTAGGAAGAGGGCACTGGTGAGAAAGGCATTTCTACTTTAATATCAAAATGGCACAGCGAGCCACGTAACGACACCACAAAGGCTGGGTCTCGATCCTCTTAGCACTGCAGCTATCCTTTCAAACAACAAACAGTCAATACCTGTTTTGGTGATTCCAACAAAAAAGCAGCTGAAAAGAATAAGATTACAAATAAAATAAATCGGTAACCACATGATCAATTCTGTCAGTAGGAAAGTCACAGTTTAATTTTGAATTTAAAATCCTCCAAATGAACAACACATCTGGTGTCATTTAGAGAGATCAGAAATGTTTGCGACATCCCACCACCACCACCACCGCCAGCACCACCACTACTTATTAAAACATTTAAATAGTGGCTGTTGAATACGGTAAGTTTCTACCCAAGAAATATCCCCTAAAGTAATTTTACTAATTAAGAGGTATAAGTAAAGAGATTTCCATCGGGCACACTAGTAAAAGGCTAATGACTTACTTGAAGTATAAGTCCTTGAAGGTGAAGTGCGTTTCCACAATGCCTGTTGTCTTCACTCTTGTCCGAAGGACGTCTTGCTGAGTTGGAATATAGTTGGCTTGAGATATACGATCCAAGTCATTTAGGTAACTAAACAAAACACACATTTACTTTTACCTGGGGAAGTAAACTACTTGCACAGTAAACCAACAGAGTAAGCGTGTTTCCTACCAAAAAGAGATTCTGAGCCTGTCACGACAGTAGTCAAACAGCATTACAGAATTGATCGCGGGAGAAAATGGGAACCCAGCATCAGGCAATGTGGGTTAGGTTCTACATATATACACAAAAGCAGTTTAAGTCTGCAGAACTCAACTACAAAAGCCAGTTACCAAAAACAAACATGAAAATGTTATGGAAGATTCTTGAAAGTTAATACCAAGTCAGCTGAGCACAGTAGAGTCCAAAATCCAAAGCAAACTGAGAGCGCTCACTGTAATCATGTCACAGGACAATAAAGACGGTGTTTAAATTACTAAAATGAAAGAGAACGATGGTCAATAAAAATGAGTATTTCCTGTTTTCAATCAGGAAGCAGAAGAGCGTGGTTTTTTCATCTAAGTGTTAAACAAAACAAACCCCCTAAATTTCCTCAAAAAATTTTAATTTGTTCGGTGAATTAAAAGATTGGCTTCAAAACTACCTTCTTCACTAGCACCAGGTGCCTAAAGAAGTTTTCATTAGAAAAAGGAGAAGCAGGTGGCACCATTTAAGTTAATCATTAATGACGATCATAAAACCAAGAGCCACCATGGAGGGATCAGTCAAGTTAAACTTGATTGTGAGCTAGAGTGAGGACAAGGAAAGCGGTACTCTGAAGGAGCGGAGGTGATGGTGAACAGTGCTTTCATCCGGCCAGGATATGCTCTGCTCTGCTAACGCTAAGATCAGCAGTTCAAACCCGCCAGCAGCCGACAGAGGGACAAAGATGAAGCGGTCTGCTCTTGTACACTTCCAGCCTGGGAAACGCACATGGAGAGTGCTACTCTGTCCTTGGTCGGGATGGACTCGATGACAGGGAGTTTGGTTTTTGGAGTTCATTCGGTATAGAGATGCGTATCGGTTAACAAGAGGATACCATTGCATCCAATGTGCGCGTTAAAATATGTGCAAAAGCGGCAAAACAACATGTAAAATGCTTGCTAAGAATATTAACTTTAAAATGTTCTGCAATGTTCATCCTTTTCTTCCTACATAAAGCCTATTGCTGGGATCTGGCAAAGGCGTTAGCAGTGGTGAGTCAAACCCCAAACAGACAGACTCCCTCACTGTGACACTATAGGACAGCGTAAAACTGTTATTTTGGATTTCCAAGACTTTACCTCTTTATGAGAGCAGCTCTTTCTTCTGCAGAGCAGCTGCCGAGTATGAATTGCTGACCGTGTGATTAGCAGTTCACTGCATAGCCTATGGCACCACCAGCGTTCCTTGAAGCAGTGACTAGCAGTGCCAGAGGAATCCCTGGTACTGCCAAGCAACAAGGAGCTGAGTGCATGAAAATGGGTATGGGAATTCAGATTTCCTCTCAGCCGGCTCTCTCTGCCAAGCGCTCACGCAGAGGGAATTCACTGAACTGGGCGAGGTCCAGGACCCAACTGCAACAGATTGCTCTCTTCCTTTACTTGCTCACTGTAAGCACAACAGGGGGGACGATCACAATGCCAAGCTTCCCATTCCCATTCCAAAAGAAATTGATTTTCCCTCCAAGACATACGAAGACCCTAACCCTAAACTGAGACAATCTATAATGGAACCTATAGTGTGTGTGTGTTAATTAAAATATTTTAAAGGACATCCTGGAAGCCTGGTGGCAGAGTGGTTACTCATTGGTCAGCAGTTTGAAGCCACCAGCGGCAACTCAGGAGAAAGGCGAGACAGGGGTCATCCTACACTGCGGCTAGAGCTAACAACAGGAGTTGGTATGGACTCAATGGCAGTAGTCTGGTTTTGAGAAGGACATCATGCTCAACAGTAAAGAGAAAACTCCTCAATGAGATGGACTGACACAGTGGCTGCAACGTGAGTTCAAACGTAACGACTGTGGAGACGGTGTAGGACTTACTATGAAGAGGAATCATTGAGCTGGTATTCTCTGGATCTGCTGAAGCAGGCTTGCACCCCTCCGTCATGCCACAACCGCTTAATTACGCCTGCTAGTTCAGGAGTCATGACTCCTTCTTCAGCACTGCCAGCTAAGACAAATAACTGCCGGGCATCGTCCTGGAGGAAGCAGTGAAGAAGGAGAGGTAACTATTTCTACAAGAGGTGATGGCCCATTCATTACATGTTATAAATGTTATAAAGTTGTTATATATATATTTCTCAAGTATTAAAGACATCTTTTCCAGAAAGGGCAGCTAAGAGACTTTACAATGAAGTCTTCCCTCCACCACACTCCACCTGAGATGGGATTATATAGAGAGCAGAGTTGAAGGATGCTTCTGGAACACCACAGTATGCTACCATCCCCTGTGACGAGCACTCTGACTGGCTCAAAGAGCGCTCCACCCTGCTTACTCTGCTGTCAACAGAAACAAACAAACAAACGAGCTGGGAGACAGGCCTATGTAATAAATTCCTGTCTGTTAGGGAAACTTACACTAAAAATAGCAACAAGGATACTAACAAATAAGAGAGGCAAAGTCTAAACACATCAGAGAGTAAAACATTAATCAAGCTTAAGGTAAGGCTGCTCAGTCGGCTCAGACGGCAGAAAAGGAAGAGATGGAGGTGTTTAAGGAAAAGCCTGGGGAGGGGGACAAGTCCCTTAAGGGAAAAACTGAAGTAGCCCTTAAATTTCCCCACAGGAATTATGACAACTCCGTAAGGAAAGGGCTGGGGGCAGTGGGGAGAGAAGGAAACAAAGAGAAGTGGTCAAACCAGGAACTCAGGTCTCATGAAAGGATTTCTTCCCTCCAATCTAATCTGGCCCCGGAGATTTCCAAATAACTCTGATCCTTCTTTTGCTCTTTACCTTAAGAACCTGCCCAACATTCTTCCTAGAAACACTTGAGGTTCAACGCTCTAAAAAAATCTTACCAAGATCTGTATTCCTCATCTCTTTTCAGAGATAACAATTTTGAATAAAGAAACACTCAACAAAAAGTCCTTGGTTCTGAAAACTGGACTGTGATTATGGCAAGTATTCAAACAACCTTAATAAACGTAGCTTGTTACAAAAAAAATCTGTAATTCTTATTTTAGAAACCTCAAAATAGAGTGGTTGCCACTCTGGATGTTTGCTGTTCTGAATGTAAACAATTCTTTCAGGAGAAAACATCTTTTTCTCTTACCACTTACTGTCTTTGACTAGCTCTGGCTTCTCCGCAGTAAACTCTCAATACGTCTACAGAGACCCTTCTTGAAAAGGAACTTCAAACCTCTGCCCTTGGGGTATAGCTGAAGTACCCTACCCCACATCTGGATCTGGTTTACCCATTCACTCTCTGTCCAAACATAAAAAACTAGGAGGATTATAGATGAGATATGCACCTAACTCCTTCCAGATGAGAAGAAATGAAACATTTGGATGTAAGATGCTGTCAAGCTAGGTGACTGGGAAACCCGGAGTGGGAAAATGGCATCTGGCAGCACAGGAGTATTAGGGCCCAAAGACGAATGACAGCTGACTGAGCAAAGCAAAAGAACAAGAGAAGCACAGACAGACTGGGGAGAGGGAAACTCTGAGAAAAGAATAAACAAGACAGAGAAAGCCAACCCAGGGAGGAGAATATATGTGCATTAGCCCACTGATTAGTGAGCCAATACAGCAAACACAGCAGACAGGTGACATTAGGTGATAAAGCGGAGCGAGAGGGGGTGGAGAAGTAGTAACACAGGAAAAAGCTGGTAGGAGGGGAAGAAAAGCAGGATGTGACAGAGTGAGCTAAAAGAAACAAGAAAAAGCAGTGCTGCCTTTTACTTCAGCTAAAATGTTTTCCTGCTCAGCAGCTTAGAAAAACGAATCTGTCATTATGTGCTAGGGCACCTTTTAAAGGAGCCTGCTGGTTCAAACACTCGGCTGCTAAGCCTCAGGGTGGCAGCTAGAACCCTCAGGAGCAGAGGTGACAGCTTCCAGAAAGACTCCCAGCCTCTGAAACCCTTCGGGCACATCAACTCCATGCAGGGGGGCCATTGTGAGTCCAACAGACTCAAGAACAACGGGTTTTTATATGAAACTACGTGCGGCATCCATTTTCCTCATCCCTTCTCAGCAATCTTCCTTTCACCTCTAACACAACTTCCTTTCCGTATGCCATTTCTAAGACACTTCATAGACTAATGTATCCAACTAGGACCACGCTTGTAATAGTTTCCCCCCAACCACATCCCTACTTCGTTAATGAAGACTGCACTGGACGGACAGGCTGAGCTGGTGCTGGCTGAGGAGTGCCTCTGCTGCGTCACAGAGGACGGAGATTGTGCCCTCCCAGGCAGCCTCTCCAAGTCAATGTTTGTTATTCTTACACAGCACCCAGTGACAGGCTGAACCTTGCATTTAGAAGATGCCGAGGACTCCCTAGTCCTAGGTGATAAACTCAGTCAGCTGGTGATAGAAAGATCCCACCCCTGGCTTCATTTGGGTCCCCTCTCCTGCAGGGTCCATGTATTAAAATTTATCCACACAAGTATTTTTGACTATCTGACATACAGTCCTATAGCCTTTGGTTCAATGTAGTATAAGGATATGCATTTCTTGAATACCTGAAAAATAACTATAAAACTTAAAGACGGGAACTGATTACAAGGATCCACATGTGACCTCTTCCCTGGGAGAGGGACAGCAGAGAAGGGGAGAAGGGAGACTCCGGATAGGGCAAGATATGACAAAATAACGATGTATAAATTACCAAGGGCACATGAGGGAAGGGGGAATGGGGAGGGAAGGGAAAAAAAAAAAGAGGACCTGATGCAAGGGGCTTAAGTGGAGAGCAAATGCCTTGAGAATGATTGGGGCAGGGAATGTGCGGATGTGCTTTATACAATTGATGCATGTGTATGTATGGATTGTGATAAGAGTTGTATGAGTCCCTAATAAAATGTAAAAAAAGAGGAGAAAAAATGATTAGGGCAAAGACTGTACAGATGTGCTTTATACAATTGATGTATGTATATGTATGAACTGTGATAAGAATTGTATGAGCCCCAATAAATTGTTAAAAAAATAAAAGAAAAAAAGTTTAAAAAAATAAATAAAATGAAATCTGTAATTAAAAAAAAAGAAAACAAAAATCTTTACAATTGTACCAATAAAAAAATCATGATAAATGGGGAAAAAAACAACTTAAAGACTTCACAGTCATGTCCTCACCAAGTTTCTTCTGGGAGATCATGCTTTGCCTTTAATTGCTACACCTCAAAAACAGCACATTACGGTAACCTTCCTTCCTATGATTTCAATGGCCATTAATGAAGTACTATAAAAACCAATAGTGCTGTGAAAGAAGCAATGAATAAAATAGTTACTAGATTGTGATAGTTACCGTATATACTCGAATATAAGCCGACCCCACTATCCGCAGAGGCACCTAATTTTACCACAAAAACTGCATTACAAAAATGTACTGAAAAACTTGGCTTATAAACGAGTATATATGATAAATAATCTGTTGTCAATTGGGGACTATTACGAGTGAAGGGGTGGAGTTTAGCCTGTCAATCAGGTCGCAGCGTGATGACCTCATCTGGAGGCACTGAGGCAATAAACAGCTCACTGGAAGGGGGACACAAGCACACTCCCTGGGAGACATTCCTGTTGAGAAGAAACATGAAGCTACATGAGAGCCCTGGAGCTGAAGAGACCACATGCAGAACCCTGTCAGCACTGAAATGCTTCCACTGCCACTGGGTCCTTAAGCCTTTCCACCTGTGATCTTTCTACATTCGGCATGATTGCATGTGTTTTATGAGTCTAAAGAGGAATTTATAGATTGGCACTGGACATAAGGGCCAATATAGGACTTATGAACTTGATCTGGGCTGGGATGTTTTCTCAATACTCAACTGCTCGTCTATATAAAGCTCTTCCATATACACAAATGAGTGTCTATGAATTTGTTTCTCTAGTCAACTCAGACTAACACATAGACACTTCCTACAGAGCTACAAACCCCACTGCTTAAGCAGATGTGATGGAAACCTAATATCCCCAAACACATATTGATAATACTTTTCAAGTGATTATACAGCACTTTGTTACATCTTGTTGCTAAAATTCATTTCCCTAAAACACGAAGTAAAGTTTGCCTCTCCTGTAACGGCATCTACTGAGTAAGATCAAGCAAAAAGGAAATGAGAAAGACTTACTGCTCTGGCAGCTTCCCCAAAGTCAATCTTTAGCCGTCCCATGGCTCTTATAATTGCAATGATGGACTGTATGGTATTGCTGTAGACAACGACTTTATACTGCTTACATTCCTCCTCGGAATAGCCATCCTCATGAATGATTCTTTAAAGAGAGGAAAACCACAAGTCATTACCATGAACCTAAAATGAAAAGATGCAACAGACTTTTCATGCTTTTGAGGCAATCGAGCCTTACAAAAGGCCAGGTTCTGACTTACTTCATCTGTTTCACAATGGTGCTTTTACCAGATTCTCCAGCACCTGAAAGGGGAGAGGAAAAAAAAAACCACTTTGAATTTATCTGTTATTAAACACAGGTCTATGAAACTAACACGAGCAGTGAGCCTAGATTAATGGGAACCACATATCCCAAGGAAATTATTGGTGAAGCTTTCATGTCTATCAGCAAAAATTAGGAGCTTCTCCAATCGAGCATTTCACCCTCTTTCCATCAAACCAACCCATAGCAAATCTGTACGTGGGACGGAGGACAACTGCCCCACAAAGTTTCTTAGGTTAAAAGTCTTACAGAAGCAGCCTGACCTATTTTTCACCTACAGAATGTCTGGTGGGTTTGAACCACTGATATTTTTTTTATTAACAGCTGAGCATTTCACCACTGGACGACCAGGTCTTCGTTCACTAGCAGTGTCCCAGACCCTGCTTGTCAATACTTGTGTATGATCCAAACTCCCTGCTACCACGTCGATTGCAATTCATAGTGATGCTACAGAACCAGGTACAACTGTCCCCACAGATTTCTGAGCCTACTCTTTATGGAAGTAGAAACCCTCATTTTTTTCCTCAAGGAGTGGCTGGAGGTTTCAAACTGCTAACCTTAAGTGGTTAGCAGCCCAACACCTAAACCACTTCACCACCAGGGCTCCTTTGGTGTAAGACAGGTCAACTCAAAGAAAGATGATCGCATAACCATCTCTGGGCACTCATCTTCTACAAGACACACACAAAGAACATCAGCAGACATGAGACTGTTTGGGCTGATGCATTTTTTATTATGCCCTCTATAAATCCCTGCTATTAGACTAAAGAGGTTCCAAATAAAAGCAGTGCATGCAGTCGCTCCCCCCAGTTTACATGGGGTACCTCCACCCCTCCCCAGCACAATTTTTGCCTTTAACTAAAATCCCTTTAAACTAATGACCACCAAAGTCAACAGGACCCTCTAAACTCTGTGATTATCTAAGTGTACTTCCCTAGATAAATTCATTCTTTTACCTCCCAGGATGCCCAGTTCAGCCACCTTCTCTCTCTCTCTTAACTTTACAAAGCTTTCCCCACTCCTGAGTCTCACTCAACAATTGTCTTTCTTTTAAAGACAAAACTAAAACAATCAGCATAAAACACACGAACATCTTCTTTTCCCATAACCAAATCTACCAATCTATCTTCATCTAAATTAATTACTCTCTGCTTTCAGAAGGAACGAACTCTCTCTGCCAATGTCTAAGATTAACCTCTCCATGTGCGCACATTTCCCCTTCATCTTACCTTTTCAGGATGCTGGCTGCTACAATCACCCCACGACACTCGAACGCCACCCCCTTTTCTCTTCCCATGGGTTCATTCTCATCACCATAGAAACATGTGTTGAATTAACACAGGCCTACCCTTAACTTCTCTCGAGAGCACGTATTTTCCTCCAGCTACCACTTCATTTCTCTCTGTTCACTTTTATAGCAAGAAGCCTCAAATGAGTGGTGTGGAATCGAGTGAGTCTGTACTGAGAATCTCTCTTACCCCCAATTCGGTCTTTCATTTTACTCCACTGACTACTTCTCAGGGTCTCCAACAACTTCTATATCTCAATAAACCTACTGAGTCAATTTGTCCAAGTTAATGACTTAAAATATATTTTCACGCCATCACACCCAACCTGTTTGATCTCATTCCTTCTCAGTCTCCTTGTCCTATTTTTTAATTCTAAAGGCTGTATTGCTCCAGAGTTCTTTTCTCCATACTCTGCCTATCTTATCTAATCTCATAGTTTTAAACATTATTCATCAACTGCTAAGAATAGTTAACACCTAATGTGTTCTTAGTTTGTACTAGACAATATTCCAAGTACTGTAATTGTGTTAAATTACTTAATCCTCACCATATTCCTGTGAGGTAGGTATTGCTCTACCCCTTTTACAGAGAGAGTAACCACAGCAGAGAGCTGTTAAGCCCCCCTCCACCCCACCCCAACACACACACACACACACACACACACACACACACACACGCTGTAAATGGCACATCTGAATAGGTACTGGCACAATCTGGCTCAAAGTGGTGTATCTGGCCTCAATGCTAACGGCTTCTAAATTTAAAGCCCTGTCCTCCCTCCCTTCTAACCTCGTCTTCAAGCTCATACATGTAAACCACTAATTTCATCATTCTCATCAGCTTACTGGAATGCAACTCAAAAACTTAATATGCCAAAATTTAAATGATTGGCTCTCTACCCTCACCCCAAAACAAACTCTTCTCTTCCCTTAGCCCCTTCATCTTTGTATTCACCCAGTTGGTTGGGCCAATGATGGTGACATGTGATAACATACAGATCCGATGGGGCACACCAATGCCAATCTACATATTAAACATTAATAAAGCTTTAAAAAACTTTAAGGTAGGTAAAACATATAGATAGCAGTTCTAATGCTCACTCAACCCACTGCCATCAAGTAGATGCTGACTCACAGCAACCCAAAAAGACAGGTTTGAACTGCCCCTTTGAGTTTCGAGACTGTAAATCTTTATAGGAGGAGAAAGCTTTGATTTTCTCCCTAGGAGTGGCTTGTGGTTTTGAACTGCTGACCTTGTGGATTGCAGTTCAGAAAGTAATCACTATGCCACCAGAACTCCTCAGAAGTGCTAATAGTTTCTTAAAAGCTCAGTGTGAGTTAACTATTGGTCCAGAAGAAAGAAGAGTGAGGAAAGACAGGGAAACTAGTCCAAAAGACTAACGAGCCATGCCATCATCAGTTTCCACACGCCAGCACCTAGAAGAACCAGATGGTGCCCAGCTACCCACCACTACCAACTGCTCTAAGAAGGATCACTCGAGAACTACGTCTTGCTTAAATTAAGCCCTGGTAGAGTACTGGTTACACACGGGTTGCTCAGCACCTAGAAGAACCAGATGGTGCCCAGCTACCCACCACTACCAACTGCTCTAAGAAGGATCACTCGAGAACTACGTCTTGCTTAAATTAAGCCCTGGTAGAGTACTGGTTACACACGGGTTGCTCACTTCAAAGTCAGCAGTTTGAAACCACCAGCCACTCCTGGGGAGAAAGATGAGGCTTTCTACTTCTGTAAAGATTTACAGTCTCAGAAACCCAGGAGGGCAGTTCTTACTCCATCTTTTGGGTCAATGAGTTCGTCCTGAATCCAGTGGGAGTAGAATGTGGAACAGAACTCAGAATCCTAAGTGAGACTGAGCTTACTGGTTGGAGACATTGGTGGAACACCCTGAGACAATGGCCCTTACCCATTAGGTCTAGAAATGAACCATTTAGGATCAAGGGCAGCATTTGTCAAAGAACAAAGTTCAAAGGGTCAAGAAAGGAAGAACAAACAGAAGACAGGGCAGAAGTAGATGTACGGCACACTGAGTAGATTGCCAAGAACGTACATGCACTGCTGAATGTAGAGCCATGCAAGCCTTCACCTAGTTCACACACAATACAAAGTTTAAAATGAACGAAGTTCGATCAGTTTGTTCTTAAACTATAGTGGATTGTGGTGACTATACTGTACCCACAGGGCTGGATCACCCAAAACTTCCATAAATGGTACAATGCTCAGATCTTGCTCAACCCCAGTCAGTTTCCTGCTTAGCTGCTGGATTAAACTCTGTAAAATGTAATCAGATTATGTCACAACTCTGTCTAAAAGACTTCCAATAAGCTTAAAATTAAACCCAAGGTCAATGAAGTCCAATACGCTCTGGTACCTGCCTCCCTCTTTTCTTTTTAAAATCACGTTATTAGGGGCTCTTACAACTCTTATCACAATCCATACATGCATCCATTGTCAAGCACATTTGTACATTTGTTGCCATCATCAGTCTCAAAACATTTGCTTTCTAATTGAGTCGTTATCAGCTCATTTTCCCCCTCCCTCCCCGCCCCCTCCTCCCTCACAAACCCGATAATTTATAAATTATTTTGTCATGTCTTACACTGTCCAACGTCTCCCTTCACCCACATTTCTGTTCTCTGTCCTCCAGGGAGGGGGTTATATGTAGATCCTTATTGGTTTCCCCTTTCTACCCCACCTTCCCTCTACCCTCCTATGATTGCCATTCTCACAACTGGTCCTGACAGGTTCGTCTGTCCTGGATTCCCTGTGCTTCCAGCTCTGATCTGTACCAGCGTGCATCCTCTGGTCTAGCCAGATTTGTAAGGCAGAATTGGGATCATGATAGTGGGGGAGAGGAAGCATTACAGTAAAGTTGTATGTTTCAACCTGGCTACACGGCACCCTGACTGGCTTGTCTCCTCCTAGAGACCCTTCTGTAAACGGGATGTCCAGTTGCCTACAGATGGGCTTTGGGTCCCCAATCTTCACTCCCCCTTATTTACAATGATAGGATTTTTTGTTCTTTGATGCCTGATACCTGGTCCCTTTGACAACTCGTGATCACACAGGCTGGTGTGCTTCTTCCATGTGGGCTTTGTTGCTTCTGAGCTAGATGGCCACTTGTTTATCTTCAAGCCTTTAAGACCCAGACGCTATATCTTTGTCTAGCCAAGCACTATCAGCTTTCTTCGCCACATTTGCTTATGCACCCATTTGTCTTCAGCAATCATGTCGGGAAGGGGAGCATCATGGAATGCCAGTATAATAGAACAAAGTGTTCTTGCATTGAGGGAGTACTTGAGTAGAGGCCCAATGTCCATCTCCTACCTTAATACTAAACCTGTAAATATTTGCACATAGATCTATTTCCCCGTCATATTTAACATATTTACATATGCACGTGCCTGTATTTAGACCTCTATAAATGCCCTTTGCCTCCTAGTTCTTTCCTCTATTTCCTTTTACTTTCCTCTTGTCCCACTATCATGCTCAGTCTTCATTTAGGTTTCAGTAATTCCTCTCGGCCTCTTACACCCTCCTCGCCACCAATTTTGGATCACTTGCTGTTCCCTTATCCCTGGGTTTGTTAACACCACTCCCTTTTCCCCTACCTCCCCCGCTCCCATGTCTTCCCAGACTGTCAGTCCCGCTGTTTTCTCCTACAGATCGTTTATCCAGCATATCTTATCCAGATAGACCTGCAGAGATAATATGCACAAAAACAAGACTGAGCAAAACAAAGCAACAAAAGAAAACAAAACAATAACAACAAACCAGAAAGAAAGGAAGGGGGGAGGGGGGGGGGGAGAGAGAGAGAGAGAGAGAGAGAGAGAGAGAGAGAGAGAGAGAGAGAGAAAATAGTTTCAGGTCTGTTTGTTGACCTTTAGGAGGGTTTTCCAGTTAAGTCTGGTGAGGTGCCACATCCTGGCCCCAAAGTACATTTTTAGTACTCCCTCCGGACTTCCTTGCTCTGCAGCCCTTGCTGTTTTGTTGCACGCCTCAGTGTGGTGGGGTTCGACTGGGCGCAATTCCCCCACTGTGTCTCCAGTGCTGTCCCCTGTAGGGCTATGGGTCAGTGAGGGAGATGGTGTCTCATAGTGGGGCTGCCCTAGGATCCTCTCTGTGCATTGGCTGCTCTGAGCAACGCCTCCCTCTTTTCATCTGCTACTCCTCAATTGCTTTTTCTCCAATTTACCAAACTGATTCTCACTGAGTTAGAGCCTATCAACGCTTTTGAAATTACTGCTCCTACTGCCTGAAATAATTCTTGCAAGAGTTTCTTCTTTCCTCAGACCTCTGCTTCCCCCAGAGAAACCCTCCATGACTAATCTACCTAAATAATCCCAGCCCATCACTTTCCCCTTACTGCTAGTTTTGATACCACTTAGCACTTTTTGACCTTACAGATTTGTTCACATCTTATCTTCGCTACTAAAATATAAACTCCACGAAGACTTGCTCATTCTTATCTTCCTAGGACCTAGAACTTGGCCTGATATGCATTAGTTACTGTTAGGATATGAATGACTAATATTTAATCAGTATAATCAGCATGATCCTTTACAAAATATTTTTTCAATTCCACAAAGCAAAACCATTAAATATTTATATATTATTTTATCTATGTTCTTATTGTCTAGCTTCATGTTCCCCAATCTAAGGAGATACCACCCCCCTAGAGGGCACTGGAATGATGGGGAGGGCTGCAGAAGCAAATACTTACACTTTAGAATGGGTTATGGGTTAGAGTACAAACGTCTTCATTGTTGGGGATGGGGTGCTGAGTAGTTTATGAGAAGGGGAAGATAAGCCAAGTACATTTGGGACTCCATGGTCTAGCTGATAATCAGGAATAAGACTATAATAGTTAAGAATCAAGGAGTCTCTAGTAAAACTGACAGAAGAAAGTCAACGCCCCCATGCATATTTAAAAAGGACTAATGATTCCATTTTGGAGAACAGCATATAAATTCATATTTATATTTACATAGAATTCATAGATTATCCCATGTCAGCAGAAGCTACTACATTAACTAAGACAAGTAGAGATTAATGAAGTAATGAGCACCATTATTTTTATATGAAAACAGCATCCCTCCCACTCAGACTTAATTAGTTTGAATGAAATAATCAGCAAGTCTATTAATCTCAGATTCAATTTCCAACCATTTCATTAAGTTCTACTCCATTATGAAGGTGCTGATGAAAAGGTAACAGATTTTCTCTCAAGCTTTTGTTAAGCATCCAGTCTGTCTCCTAGCAGAAGATACTTCTTAGTGACCACAAAACTAGAGGTCATTTTCAATGGGGGTTCTAGGGCATTTTATACAAATAATGACTCACTTTACCAAAAGGTTTTGATCTGTGCAGCTTCCACAGTTCACCATGAAAGAGTGCCACCCACAGCCAAGCCTGAAATCTAAGAGTCCTTTGGAACCTAGTCACTTTTCTTCCCTTACATCAAGTTGTAACAAAATCTCAGGGACATTCCTCAAATTAATCCTCACCAACTTGGGACCAAATATATCTGCTACTACTGCCATTTTTTCACACTTCCAACTCTTAAGTCCCTCTTCCTTTCATATGATTTATGGCAGTATAAAAGAAAAATGTGACTTGATTTAATAATTGACCATGTTCTTCTAATATTTTATGAACTTTTTAAAAAATTGGGTTTGAATTCTTCATTTACCTCAATCCTCAGTGCTCCAGTGGTAAGCAGCTCTTCGTTCAGGTTTTCCCCTATCAAATATCTATGTTACATTTGCAACAGTGGCTATGCCTTGGGCTGCTAACCAAAGGTCGGCAGTTTGAAACCACCAGCCACTCCTCTGGGAAAATATGGGACTTTCTACTCCTATAAAGTTTCAGAAACCCACAGGGGCAGTTCTAACTTGTCCCAGAGGGTGGCTAGGTGTCAGCATTGACTCACTGGCAGTGACCTTGGTGTGTGCCCTCTTTCTTCAAATCTCATCACAAGTTTACGAGATCCGTTTGCTCACCTCCAATTCAGCAGGAGGTAAGGGGGATCAGTGTGTCTTAGCAACCTTATCCTTAGGGACATCCCATCCCTTTCTGAGCTAAGCAGCTTGATGATAAAATTGTAGAGCTTTGGGAGGAGACAAGGAGGGAAATGACAGGAAGGTATGTTAGATGGTCTCATTCTTAATAAAGGCGGTAAGGCACTCAACAGAGGAGATTGCAATTCTTTTAGACAATCACCTTCCAAGACAAATAAGACCAGTATAAAACAGTATAGCAAAGGTCACTACCCCCATCACGATGAGCAGAAGAACGATTCACCAGTACAGACACACTCTGCTGACTACAAGTCTGGAGAATCATCATCATCACCTAAAATGCTCTTCATTTTATTTCTAAGAAACTTCCTGAGAGTAGGCAGCATATCCTATGTCTTTGAGTCCTTCCCATGAACAGGCACTACGTTGTGGGTATGAAAACAAGAAATGGCAACAATTTCTTTGGAAGTTTTTTTAATTTTTAAGGTCAGTGAATGGGATTACTAATATAAATACAGTCATTATTACTACAAATGAGCAAATACTCTCAGCTGAGTGATGGCTGATACTCAAAAACACTGTGTCACCTGACACCTAGCCCCTTTTCCTTTCTTCTTGACTAGAGCGCATTCCAAGAATATTTAAGTCTATTAATACTTTTTTAAACCTTTAGGCCTTCAGGCACAATGTATTTCCCTCAGGCGTGAAAAGAAGGGTCAGTAACACTATGCATTTTGAGAGGATTAAATGAGTTAAATGTATAGAAAATGTTTAGAATATCTGATACCCATGAAGTGTTCAATAAATGTCAGCTAGCTATTATTTCTGAATGTTGATTTCACCATTCACAATACCACCCCCTGTGATGCTATGGCCGCAGAGAAGTTTCTGTAAAAAGAACTCCCTGGATATTGACTGCTGTTGGTTCCAAATCCCAGCAGCAATGGGGTATCTATTTAGCAACTGTTTCACAATAATAAAACCCTTGTTGGAATTTGGATTCACACACAAACACACCTTTAAACCTAGAAGCTGCAGCAAAGCTATAAGCAAGCATGAGTCATTTTATGCATCCTACTCCAACTAACAAAAATTCTCTTCCTTTTTTCTCCCCTTTTAAATCATTTTATTGGGGCTCTTACAACTCTTAGCACTATCCATCCATCCATCCATTGTGTCAAGCACATTTGTACATTTGTTGCCATCATCATTCTCAAAACATTTTCTTTCTACTTAAGCCCTAGTTATCAACTCATTTTTCCCCTCCCTCCCCGCCCCAACTCCCCCACGAACCCTTGATAATTTATAATTTTTTTTCATGTCTTACACTATCCAACGTCTCCCTTCTATTGTCCACCCCCCAGGGAAGGAGTTAGACATAGAACATTATGATTGGTTCCCCCTCACTCCCCCCACCTTACCCTTACCCTCCTGTTATCGCTGCTCTCATTATTGGTCCTGAGGGGTTCAACTGTCCTGAATTCCCTATTTCCGGTTCCTATCTATACATCCTCTGGTCTAGTTGGATTTGTAAGGTAAAATGGGTACCACAATAGTGGGGGTGGGGCGGGAGGAAGCATTAAAGAAGTAGAGGAAAGTTGTATGTTTCATCGGTGCTGTACTGCACCCTGACCGGCTAGTCTCCTCCCCAGGACCCTTCTGTAAAGGGATGTCCAGTTGCCTATAGATGGGCTTTGGGTCCCTACTCTGTACTCCCCTTCATTCACAATGATATGACTTTTGTTCTTTGATGATCTCTTTGACAACTCGTGATCGCACAGGCTGGTGTGCTTCTTCCATGTGGGCTTTGTTGCTTCTGAGCTAGATGGCCGCTTGTTTACCTTCAAGCCTTCAAGACCCCGGACGCTGTCTTTTGATAGCCGGGCACCATCAGCTCTCTTCCCCACACACTCTCTTCCTTTTCACTAGTTTCAATCTTAGTCTTGTCGACTTCCTCTCTCACTTCTCCCCATCTGTACATCTACAGCTTTTTCTTGTCATTTTCTCACAGGTCTTTGTACCACTTTACCAGTACCTGTGTTAGTGGCACTTGAAACACCTCCTTAACCTTTTAAGTGATTGTTTCTAAGTACTTGTTTCTATGGAGAACTCTTGGATCTTCCCTGGGTGCAAGACTGCCATTAGAGCAGAGCCCTTTCCCAGATATTTACATAGCTAAGCCACAGCAGGCCCAGACGCCCCCTTCTACAGGTTTCCAAGGCTACATTCAAGGGGGCTTCAAACACTTGTGGGAAAATTCTATTATTTTTCAACCCAATAAGCCCCCTCCTATGACTAGGTTAGGCAGACAGCTTCTCCCCTGCAGCTTGATAAGCTAGTATTTTTACATTACTCTAATTTAAGCCTTACCTTTTGTTTAAAAAACTAGCAGTTTGAGAAATATTCTTTTGACGGTTATCACACAGAGAAAGCGATAATGGAAGTCTCAGGCTAAAGGGTAAACAATTGTTAACGTGGACAGAAAACAACAAGTAAACCGGCACATAGCAACCCTACAGGGAAGGACAGAACTGTCCCTATAGGTTTCTGAGAAGGTAGATCTTTACAGGAGTAGAAAGCCTCATCTTTCTCCTGAGGAGCAGCTGGTAAATTCCAACAGCTGACCTTGTGATTAGCAACCCCCCGCAAAACTCCCTAACCCATTTCAGGGCCCCTTAACTTGGGTGAAGGAGAAGGGAAGTTACAATGAAGAGGGAGGTTAGGAGAAAATGAGAGAAACACAGCTCTAGGAAGTTTGCAAGAGAAGCAAATACTGCTATAGATACAATCTTGCAATAGTGGTGGATCTACAGATAGACACACAGACTAAACATGTTTGGAGGGAGAGTGAGAACATTCCCACAAATGTAGTTTGACAGGATATTTGCATATGTGATTGATCTCTGCTGCAAATACATCCAAGGATGTGGTAGGCGTACAGGCAACTAAGTTATAAAAGCTTGCTGCTGTTGTTGTTGTTAGGTGCCACTGAGCAAATCCTATGCACAACAGAATGAAATGCTGCTGGGCTCGGCACCACCTTCACATCCACTGCTGTATTTAAGCCACTGGTGTAGCCACGGTGCTAACCCATCTCCTTGGTGGTCTTCCTCTTTTGAGCTGACCCTGCAACTTCACCAAGCAGGATGTCCTTTCCCAAGGAGAAGCTCTTTGCCGCAACTAAACACCTTGAGGGGGAGTGAGTTGTCTCTGGAGATACCAAGGTCAACTGGCATAACATACTATATAGTGAGCAGTACAGACTAGGGTCTTGAAAGCTCATAAGCAGTCACCTCGGGTGCAATTACTGGTCTCTCCCCATCAGAGGAAAGAAGAGTGAGGGGAATCAAGACACATGAAAACAGTTCAATGACTAACAAACCTCAGAAACATCAGCGTTCACAACCCTGAAACCAGAAAAAACAGCACCCAACCACCATGACCAACTACTCTGAAAACGAACACATGAAGAGGGCTTGGATAAATGTGAAACCAAACTGAAAATCATAAAAGAAACCAGTCTTATTTGTTCAAGAGACTCGTGGGACCCTAAAGACTATACTATGGCTCTAGTCACCCTGAATTCCTGTCTTTGTTAAAATAATCAACCATTTAAGATCAAAAGGGCAGCATTTAGCTAAGGACAGAGGGTTAGGAAAGGAGAAATGGAAACAGGAAACATGGGGAGGAAGTGAAGTAAGCAATGGTACACTGAAGAGACCAAAATGGCTACGTTGAAACAAAGCAGGCCAATGAGGCCAGGGGCTTACTGTGGGGCGTCCATTAATTGCTCATATAGAAGTTCAGATTGAAGCTGAAGGAAATTAAAACAAAGCCACAAGAGCCAAAATTACAACCTAGAGTCTATCCCACCTGCATTGTGGCAACATCTCAAGAACAGATTTGCTGCACTGACATCAATGTCATAAAACCCGAGCTGTGGAAGGACACCAAACATTCATGAAGAAAGCAAAAAGGCCCTTAAAATGACAGAAAAGATCAAAGCGGTTATCAGAAGAGACTCTGACGCTTGCTATTAATCACGTAGTAGCTAAAGCAAATGGAAGAAATGGTGAAGTCAAAGAGCGGGAACAGAACATTTCAAAGGGGTAGCACAAGAAAACAAGTTACCGGTAATAGAAAATGTGCTAAGACCCAGAGTTAGAAACCCGAAAAGGAAAAATACGCTCAGTATGTCTTAAATTGAACTCATAAGCCAACCTCTCTGCCTGCCACCAGGGCAATGACAATTCAAAGTGACCCTACAGGTTCAGGAGAGAACTGCCCCCTATGAGTTTCCACAACTGTGATTATTTACAGGTCTAGAGAGTCCCACCTTCCTCCGACCTTAAACTGAAAGAACACAGTAGGAAATTCAAGCCTTAAGTTGCAATAATGAAAGATTCCATGGTCAAAAAATTAAATGATGCAAAAAATATCGAAATAAGATAGAAAAAACAGAGACATTGTACACACAAAAAAACTAGTCAACCATTTCAGGAGACAGCATGAGCAAGAACCCATGGTACTGAAAGAAGTTCAAGCTGCACTGAAAGCATTAGCCAAAAACAAGGTTTCAAGAATTGATGAAATACCAACTGAACTGCCTTAACAGCCTGATGAAGCACTGGAAGCACTCACTCTTCTATGCCAAAAATTTGGAAGACAGCTATTTGGCCAACTGACTGGAAGAAATCGTTATTTGTACCCATTCCAAAGAAAGGTGACACAACAGAACGCACAAATTATGTAGCATCATTCATATCAAACCTAAGTAAAATTGGGTGGATGATTATCCCACAACGGCTGCAGCAGTCCATTGACAGGGAGCTGCCAGAGGTTCAGGCTGGATTCAGACGAGGATGTAGAACAAGAGATATCACTGCTGATGTCAGATAAATCTTGGCAGAAAGCAGAGGCTACCAGAAAGATGTTTACTTGTGCTTCATTGACTACGCAAAGACATCTGACCGTGTGGACCACAGCAAACGATGTATAGCCTTGGGGAGCCGAGGGATTCCAGAGCGCGTCACTGTGCTCACGAGCACTTGTGCAAACAGAACGAGGGGATACTGCAGGATATAAAATCAGGGTGTGTATGTCAGGGTTGTGGCCTCTCACCATACTTATCCAATCTGTGTGCTGTGCAAATAGAGGAAATAGCTTATATGAGAAGGATGTGGATCAGGATCAGAAGAAAGCTATTAACAATCTGTGATACGCAGACAACACAGCCTTCTTGCATGCTGAAATGATAAATGAAGCACCTGCTGATAAAGAAAGAAAAAGGACTGGAGTCTTTGGTATGGATTACAACTCAATGTAGCGTAAAGACCGGACTCCTCACACAGAACCAATAGGTAACATCATGATATATGGAGAAAACCCTCACGTTGTCAAGGATTTCATTTTGCTGGGATCCACAATCAGTGCTCATGGAAGCAGCAGCCAAGATACCAAATGACACACTGTATTGGGTAAATCTGCTGGACAAGACCTCTGTAAGTGTTGAAAGGCAAGGATGTTACTTGGAGGTGGGCTGACCCAAGCCACGGGATTTTCATTCGCTTCGTATCCATGTGAAAGCTGGGCACTGAATAAGGAAGACCAAAGAATCACTGCACTTGAATTCTGGTGCTAGTGAAGAACACACAAAGTACCATGGACTGCCAAAAGGACAAATCAATCTGTCTTGGAAGAAGTACAGTCAAAATCTTTAGAGGCCTGCATGGTGAGACCAATCCCTGGGGAAGGACATCATGCTTGGTTCAGTAGGGTGGCAACGAAAAAGAGGGAGGCCTTTGTCAGGATGAATTGGCAGTGGCTGCAGCAAGGGGCTCAAGCATAAGAACAATTTTTAGGATGGTGCAGGACCTGGCAGTGTTTCATTCTGTTGTACATAGGGTTGCTATGCGTCAGAACTGACTAGATGACACCTGACAACAGCAGCGAAGTACACCTCTAATTCCGCCATACATAGGTATCAAATTAAGGCATCAACCCAACAATTCACAATAGCTAACTGCGGCTCTCGAGCCATATGCAGCTCTGAAATAAAATCGACAAAATGTAAAGGACATCGTTCAGATAATAGGTACTTCATTTGTTCGTAAAAATGTATTTATGGCTCTCCAATAATTTTTAAAGTGTTGTAAAGGGCAGGATAGGCTCTTCTGTCTCAAAAATGTGCTGACCCTGAACTAGATCAATTAATGGTTAGTAACCCCACCATTTGAAATTGCTGTGTGTTCTTCCTGCTCAAGTAGGGCAAAGAGTAGAAAGAACTAAAGAATGCAGCAACAGTTAGGAAGTGCTCCAGCAGCCTCCTCTATCTGTGTAGAGCATTGAAGTTAAACTATTACTCTTTTTTAAAAAGCACAACAACAAAAAATGAAGATGCGTATCTAAAGATCGAAGGAGCACAGCCCATGCTATTTCTAACAGAACGTACTATTGTTCCCATTGACTCGAGTTAATGGTGGAAGCAGCTTGTTGTTAGTTGCTGCTGAATCCATTGGAGGGCAGAGCTGCTTCAAATGGTTCTCAAGACTGAGTTTTCTAATGTAAACCAGCAGGCAGGCAAGGCTTCCAAGGCACCTCTCGGTAGGTTTGAACACCTAACCTTTTAGCTAGTAGTAAATCACTTTAAATCCATTGCAGCACCTAAGAATGCCTATGTTATTAGCTAGCACCTAAGAATGCCTATGTTATTAGCTAACAGAGTGAAACACCAGAGTAAGATGATAGATCATCAAAATACTTTTAATAAAAAAGAGTGTGTGCTAAATCAATAAACAGGGTAAAAGAATTATAAATGGGGAAATATTTCGGAATAAAGA
Organism: Tenrec ecaudatus; assembly: GCF_050624435.1. Lineage (NCBI taxonomy): Eukaryota > Metazoa > Chordata > Mammalia > Afrosoricida > Tenrecidae > Tenrec > Tenrec ecaudatus. The sequence continues at coordinate 143,793,876 of NC_134530.1, read as the reverse complement.
AAAATTGTGGTGTTCCCCACACACAAATGTTTCCTACTTGCCTACAACTATTGGAACAGTAATACTTCACACACAAATAAAATTTTGGAATTTATGGTCTTGTAGGAAATGTATTTTTCTTCGACATTAACACATTTCCTTAGGGTAAAATATCAGAATTCTCTTATCCAGCCCACAGGCCTCTTAATACATCTACACTGACATCTTTGAATGCGCTCTGAAACTTCCTCATTCCCCTGCACAGTGGTCACTCCCCCTCCGTATTCCCCTCAGCACCAGGCAGAGCTTGCTCATTTCCAAAATTACCTCCCAAACTGTACTTCCCAGGCCCTCTTACCCTATCTTATTCCTAGCCATCACTGGCTACGCTAAAAATAATTATTTTAATGCTTTCCCAGTTCCTGCTCTTCTTGCTTCTCATAAACTGTGGGTGGATTTTCTTAATTTGGATTCAACTGCTAATGAAACTCATTTTAGCACTCCCACACCTGCGTGCCTCCCCTCTGGGCCACACTGACCAGGCTCAAAGTGGGCCTTCAGCACAGTCGGTGTCAAACATTTCACACTAGTGCCTGATCAAACTAGTGTAATTTTCTAGGGGTATGCCTGCTTGGGATCCCACTACCTCTAAGCTCACAAGCTTCTCCTTGAAAGCACAAAATTTTGTGTTTTAAAATTAAGGTCCCCAATCTAGAGCACAATCTGGAGCCACGTAGGCACAGAGTAACTACCAGTGAGATGAATGGGTTGGGTTTCTGTGAGATACAGTGCTTGCCCAATCACATTGTGCAAATGCCAATTGCAATGGATGGAATGTTTTCACGTGGGCAGTTAACAGAAACAGATTTCCATTCTTCTGCTCTCTTTTTACTCAGCTCCACACCCACTCCTGGCTGTGCTTTCAACTCTCGCCCCACAACCGTGCCTGACAGTGACTTAGACGCACTCACTGGCCTCGCTCCCTTCTAAGCCACTACACCCAGAACCATCCCCAAAGTCCCTTGCACCCACAGCTCTACTTCTGTGAATCTGTCCTTTCCACTCCTGGACCCTAACACCTAAAGCAGTTCACAAAATACATGGGTACTCATTCACTCTTTACTCAATGACTACATCTCATGAAAGGCAGAGTTGTGGCTGGGACAGAGACAATGGGCTCCTCTAAAACAGAGTTTTCTAGAAAGCACACACCAATTGCCAAAAGGATTAACATACATAATAGAAACCCATTTTTATTACACTTAATTGATATATTTCAGTATCTCTAGTTTGATTCCTTAGTGGGCGATTGCCAATACAATCTGGGGCACAGCCCTCTGTGATTGGAGCAGGAGTGGACACCTGACACAGGCACAACTCGCGGGCTGGCCAGAGATCTACAAGCTGTAAAAGATGAGCAGGACTGCCAGTTTATCTGAGGATGCCGAACCAAAGGCTGCCCTCAACGAAAAGTCTGAAAACGTAGGCAACCATTACAGAGCTTCTTGCATACCGAGGAGCTCCCGTGGTGGAGTGGGTTATGTGTTGGACTGCCAATGGCAAGGTCAGCAGTTCAAAACCATTAGTTGCTCTGCAGGAGAAAGGTGAATTTTTCTACTCCCCTAAAGAGCTGCAGTCTCAGAAGACTAGGGGGCAGTTGTACTCTGTCCCAGAGGACCACTATGAGTCAGAATCGAGTCAATTGCAGTGAGTTTGTTTTTATAGATGTGCACCAAGGTCACAGAGGAAAGAATTCAGCGGAACTTAGACTAGAGGCAAAGGTGACAAGACAAATACACAGAAAGACTTAAAGATGCCATGAGAGAAGAAAGAAAGAGGAGAGAAAGTGAGTGAGGAGGGAGGTTGGGGCAGACGAGAGCCAAAACAGGTAGCACTAGCAAGGCTCAAAAGAGAACCAACGCCTGACTCAGAGGGAAAGGCAGAAACCAGGACCCGGCCACAATCTCAGTTCCTCAAGTTTGACTCATCAGCCCTTCCAACATAACAAAATCCCTCTTAACCACCCTCCTAACTTTTTAAAACTAGCTTGAGTTTTTTGTTACATGCCCACCCCCCCAAAAAAAGACAGAAGCTAACTTTAAGGAAATCTGAATCAAATTACCATTTTGGCCCTAAAATTTTTAAGTTGTTTGAATAAATATTATATACATAGAAGGGAATATTTATAACCCACCAGCTTAAAAAGTGAAGCACTAGGTATCTTTATGTCTCCCCAAATCAATTACTTCATTACATATTTCTAAAAGGTAAACATGCAATGAGGGAAAGGTAAAAAATAAAAGCTCTAACAAGTAAAACATGTCCACAGTTTACACAGCAGTGTGTACAGTTTACTCAGTGTCTTCCTTTCACCAGTTACATGGATATGCCTATCACTTTATAGCCTTTAAGCCACAAAGGAGAACATTTTATTAGCCATTTTTAACATTTATAATTCACCTGAGAATGACTGACTTGAAAAAAGAAATAACCTTTCTTAAAATGTTATCATTTAAGATTATTAACAAGATAACTGGAGTGTTGTTAAAGACCTGCTATTCTCTTTGGGCACTTGGACAAGAGGGAGAGGCAGGATCTCCTGCTCCCCTTTGTGAACAGAAACAAAGGTGGGCGAGGGTTAATTGCCTAAATCTTCTCATTTTGGCCTCCAGGAGGTTTCCTTTTTCTTTTTTGAAAGCAGGGCAACGAAAGCCATTTGGTACTGACCCTGAACTACACAATATTTACATATGACATGACTAAAAACTAATTAGCTGTCTAAAAATGTATTTGTGAGAAATAACTAGAATATCAAATCTGAAGTACCCTGTCAGGTACGTAGCAATATGTTCATTACGGCTGTATTTTACTTGTAGTAACAGAAAACAAAAAGGCCAAAAGTGCAATGCAAAAAACCTCATGTTAATCCATATCAGTAAGTCTTTTTATATAGGAGAGACAACCTCCAAAGTAAATTGGCATATATTAGAAGTCCACTCCCTACATTGGGTCCTCAAATACTAATGACAACATTAAAAAATTTCTTATACCTAATTTAATCAAATTTAAATTAACACCACAGGTTTGAAAATCACCAATAGCAAAAACAGCGTAAATTGAATTGCTAGGTGATAAGCAATACCTATCATTCAATTTCCTTTATTATATAAATTCTCACCAATGCTGTTAAATCAGAACCCAAAAAGTTTGAGTTTCACATATTTAGATCTCATAAATCACACACTTCTGCACAAATTAGTGGAGGAATGGCAAAAAGGAGGGAAACAAGGGGGAGAATGCAGAGCTGCTAAGATTACACACACAAATTCAAAGAATTCATTAAAAAAAAATCTTTCCCCACAAACCATTTGAAGCCTTCAAGTATATAGTTTAAAACACTTAAAACAATTTCCAACACACATTCTTCAAATCCCCTGCAGACCTCTTCCAGCCTGTAATCTGTCTCTGCAGCTCCTTCATGCCGGTCAATCCGTGTGAGTGCTCAAGCATGCTACCAAGCCTTCCAACCAACTCTATTCTCTGAGTTTACTTCCGATTACCCGCTGTCTGCAGAGTTAGCATTTATCATTCAGGACCTATATCTCACACAGAAGGATATCCCTGGTACACATGTCCACTCCCCACAAACAAAAATGGCTACACTCCTATGATCATATTCCACATACATAAATCAAGGCCTACTTTATATCTCCCCAATTTGAATAGCTTTTAAAGTTTTGTCTACTTCTCACTAGAGACCATCAGTTACATATCATAAAAGAAGCTAACAAATGGCCCTTCTTTTGGATAACCATAAAACTCAATCAAAAGTAACCTCAGCTAAGTGTAATACAGTATCCCGGATTGGATCTCAGAGGAAAATGCTGGGGAAACTGCTGGAATCCAAGTAAAGAAAGGAGTTTAACAGGCAATAATGCATACAATATTAATGTAAGAAATCAACCTTAAGGGAAGCCACATGAAACCAATATAGGAATTCTCTTTGTAACTTTCCTATAAATCTAAGCTTAGGTTTTTTTTAAATTATATGTATTTTTAAAATAGTTAAGCAACCTAGAAAAAGTTGGGGGGCTCACAAACTACAAATATTAGTGGGCATAATTATGTGTTTATTTTTATTCTGACAATAACAAAAATATGAAAGATATACTTTGCTTATGGTAAGTAGAAGAAGCTGAAATGTAAACCCTAATTCACAAAAAATGTAGTAGAGGAAATAAAGCAAATTATTTTTTAAAAGCTGAAATGAACCAATTATGTGGGATTTATTTATTATGGGTCGAAGTCTTAGTTAGAAATAGGCAATTAAGATGAGGCACAGGGGAACCCTTCTGGGCCTGATTCAGAAACCTTGAATTACTGCCAAGACTGTGGAAACTAACACGTTCAGAGGAGCAGTAAGCTTCCATCTTTGAGCAGGGCTCCAGGGTTTGTAACTCCATCAACCAAGAGAGTTGGTTGCTATGCAACATGCACACTGCCTTTATTTCTAGGGCTGAGATTATGTTTCTAACAGGACGGCAACCTGTAGTTTTTCCTGTCTCAGTTATTGGTAAGGTATAGCTACAGTTTACAAATTCAATTCTGCTCTGCTTTCACTGCCTCTGGCCGTGACTGAACCAGGAAGAATTGGTTTGAACCCCTGGTTTGTGCCACCCAGAGACATTAAAACAGAAATCCTCACACTGTGCAACATTTCTGTAAATTCTCAGAATTTAATGGAAAACAATTTAGATTTCAAATTTCAAGCTAAAAGGATAAAGGGCAGTTTAGAATCTGACCCAGGATAAACTGCTTCTACAATCAATTATTGCTGAAAGATTAAAAGATGGCAGGAATCCTTGCTAATGGAGAGGAAATTTGATTATATGGCCCCTGTATCACCCATGTAGTAGGTGTGACCAGCAGGCACGAAAAGAAAATGAGATTCAGCACAATTTAAATTTAGAGTGTGTGTTTTGATTATGGTGTGATGTTCCTGACTCTTAACAACTGTAGGTTTACATGAGCTGCTAGGCAAAAAAAAACCAAACCACTGAAATATTATTAGTTAAGTAACAATATTTTGAGAGGGAAAATATCATTGAAAAAAATGGAAACAACTTTTGTATAAATGTTAAAAACACTTATCCATTTGAAAAGGACCTGGTGGCAAAAAAGGAGGTCCACACTCAAAAATAGTAATAATTCAGGGAGGTTAAAAAGAGGAGCTGATACCAAAGGTTCAAATAGAAAATGTTTTGAAAATGATGGTCGCGACATACGTACAAATGTGCTTGATACAAATGATGCATGGATTATTATAAGATTTGTACAAGCCCCTAATAAGTCGATTTATTTTTTAAAAAATAGTAAGAGATCACAATAGCTCGGATAATTTTAAACAGTTAATAATCTTTCTAAGCCTGTAATTACCTCCAAGCCTAGCACGGATTTTGGAGGAAACTTGTTTCTAAGGACATGATAGCATCAAACAGGTTTGAGCTTTTTGGTGTCTTTCTTCTTGCTTGGTTCACATCAGACGCATTAATTTCTATTACAGCTTAATAGCAAGTCGTGAAAAACAGGCTACTTCATTTACACCAGGTGCTGTCTCAAACTAAAACAACTCAACAGTTGATCCTAACACAATGTTGTTCAGTTCAAGTGGCTTGAATTACAGAAATGATCCAGCTGATTACTAAGCAGGTAACAGAATAGCCTGGATAGATAAGCTTAAAGATAACTCTTAACTTGCTACACACTGAAAAAGCATTATCCAGAAATAAAGACAAAGCTGCCGTGAGGGGCCTCTTCAAGCACTAGAATCATTTATTTGCCCTTTGCACAATTTATGACTTTAAACCTTGATATTGTCTATCTTGCTCCTAGGCTTATGATAATAACTAATTTCAACCAAACTGAAGAACGAGAACTAATAACACAAAAATAGACTTTATAACGTGCTAAAATAATTCTCTCTAGTTGGTAGTATTAACATTGAACAAGGGACTCCTGCAATCCAACCTCACTGGTACCGAAGGAAAATGAACTCGGAATTGAGGGCTAAAACTAAGCTCCCATTTCTCAATGTTTTTGTTCTTTGCCTATTACTTCATATCTCCCATCTCTGAATTTGGTTATCAGTTCAAAGAAATGAGCCCAAGGGGGAAAAATGAGACAGTTTGCTCCTGCTAAAGATTCACAGCCTTGGAAACCGTGCTGAGTCAGAACTGACATGACGGCAGCACGCTTTGCTTTGAAGTCATGAGGTTAGGAGTCAGTACTGATTCAATGACACTGAGACCACTATATAGTTACCTAGAAAACAAAATTTTTAAAAAGCCCCTTAGCACCCTGAACAAATTCCGTATCCACTGACCTAGTTATATATATATTTAAAAATTTGTTTTTACTCTTAATGTTCTAAATCCTGAGTACTAATAAGTCCCAATCCACTGATAAAGTAAAACGAAGTTAAACTAACTAAACATAAGGAAAAGACCCAACCAGTAAAAGGTTAACATTTCTCAGCAATCTATTTTGCCAAATGTCTTTACCTATTACCTAACAAAAATGTAAGCAGGTTATTAACAAGGGGCAAAAGCATCTGTTTTACTAACCTCTTCCTCAGCCTCAGATATTTTCAGTACTCAGTTGTTATTGTTCGGAGTGGCTGACCACCTAGCTGATCCCAAATCATGTGGACCCCATGAGAGCAAAAATACTACCACTCCCGAGGGTTTGCCAGGCTGTGACAATTTGGATCACCAGCTCAAGTTCAAAACCCCAACCTTTCAGACAGTAATGAGCTTACCCATTTGTGCCACCCAAGCTATCGCTCAGAAAAATTGTAAGGAAAACTAGCGAGAAAAACCGCAAGAGTGATGAAACACAGACTTTGAAGGGATTGACTTTTAAAGTAATAATTTGTGAATTAAAATCAGGGGCAATCAAACTCAAGTCATATTAACTATTCTGAAATGGATGTGTTGACATTAGGAATTATAAATTCTTCTGTCCTAGCTCAAGTTGAATTTCATCTCCCAGCCATATAAAATGGCAACATTGGGAAATGGAAAGAATGCTGCCACGAGTGAATGAGCGAATAAAGGAGTGGCATGTCTAGTTCCTCAATATTTCCATCCCATTCCATCATATTCCACTTAGACTTAATGAGTACCACAAGGTGATAAGCACTGTTCCTGCTTCACCATTAGCACTCAGAGGAGCTGACCCACACGTCAGTCTTTGAACACAGGATAAAACTCATGATGCACCTTCACCTCTGCCATCCTACCACCAGAGCTAGTGTAGCCACTTGAACCTGGAACAGGGATCCTGGGAGCCCGAGGCAGATGGCATAAAGCATTCAAAGTACCAAAATCAGCTAGTATGTGCACAAGATAAGGTGTGAAAGCCAGCCAAATCCACATGCACCCTGAAAATTGGAGGGGAGGAGAGGGTGGGGCAGGGACAAAAAGTCACAAATGAGCAGAAACAGCTGGTCTGAAGAGCCAACTTACCAGCAAAGCACAGCAAGTGATCTTTCTGTTCTAGAAGGAGGGTGGGATGTGTCACAATCTATGTGACCTGGTTGTAGTTCAGTTTTCTCTATCCTGGATGCCTGATGCCTCCAAAATTGCCTACTGTCTCCTTTTAGTAAATCTCTTCTTTATTTGAATTGATCTAACTAGGTTTCTGTTCCTTACAGACAAGACATTTTAGCAGAGTTTTACACTGAAGAAAGGTCTGGGGATCTACTTCTGAAACATGTTAGCCACTGAAGACATCATGATGCAGAGTTCTACTGTAATACATGTGGGCACCATGCACCACCCATGGCAGCTAACAAGTTTACGAGTAACCATACTCCAAGGTAGAAACCCTAAGTGCCATAAAATAGACACAAAGTACAATGAGATTTCAAAAAGGGGGAGTTAGACCATAGCCAAGTCATTTTATCAAAATAAGTTTTGAGGAGGAAAATTAAATAGTAATCATAATAAAGGGTAGTCTGGAATTTATTTTATAGTTTGGTACTCTTTTTGTTGTTGTTGTTTTAAATCATTTCATTAGGGGCTCATACCACTCTTATCACAATCCATACACACATCAATTGTGTAAAGCACATCTGTACATTCATTGCCTTCATCATTCTCAAAACATTTGCTCTGCACCTAAGCCCCTGGCATCAGCTCCTCATTTTGCCCCTCCTTCTGCTCCCTCTTCCCTCATGAACTCTTGATAATTTATAAATTACGATTTTGTCATATCTTGCCCTGTCCAACGTCTCCCTTCACCCACTTTTCTGCTGTCCATCCCCCAGGGAGGAGGTCACATGTAGATCCTTGTATTCGCTTCCCCCTTTCCAGCCCACCCTCCCTCTACCCTCCCTGCATCACCACTCACACCACTGGTCCTGAAGGGATCATCTGTCCTGGATTCCCTATGTTTCCAGTTCCTATCTGTACCAGTGTACATCCTCTGGTCTAGCCAGATTTGTAAGGTAGAACTGGGATCATGATAGTGGAGGAGGAGGAAGCATTTAGGAACTAGAGGAAAGTTGTATGTTTCATTGTTGCTACATTGCACCCTGACTGGCTGTCTCCTCCCAGAGACCCTTCTGTAAGGGGATGTCCAGTGGCCTACAAATGTGCCTTGGGTCTCCACTCCACACTTCCCCTCATTCACTGTGATATGATTTTTCGTTCTGATGATGCCTGATACCTGATCCCGACACCTCGTGATCGCACAGGCTAGTGTGCTTCTTCCATGTGGGCTTTGTTGCTTCTGAGCTAGATGGCCACTTGTATCTTTTGATAGCTGGGCACCATCAGCTTTCTTCACCACATTTGCTTATTCACAAGCTTTGTCTTCAGCGGTTGTGTCAGAAGGGTGAGCATCATAGAACGCCAATTTAATAGAAGGAAGTATTCTTGCATTGAGAGTACTTGAGTGGAGGCCCAATGTCCTTAGGCTACCGTAACACTAAACCTATAAATATATGCACATAGATCTATTTCCCCATCCTCATATATAAATGTATTTACATATGTACATGCCTTTATTTAGACCTCTATAAATGCCATTTAGTCGGGAATTTTTAAAAATGCATTTTCTAAGAAAAATAAAATATTGGAACTCTTGGTCAGTCCACATTTAAAAAAATGTTTTACTGGTCAAAGAAATCTAAAAGTCTGGTTTACAGCTAAGTCAGGGATTGCCAACTGACTGATTACAAGAGTAAACACAAGTGGTTTTCATCCTCGATGATCCCATCAGAACAGACAGATGATCAGAGAGGGCGAAGGGTTTAAACAAGGTCTGTTAGATATACTGCCTTGGATTAAGTGGTTGTTCACTAATTCAGGAGAGGAAGAGGAGAAAGAAGACCCATCACAGTAAAGAAAGTTCTCAAAAATTCCAAATAAACTGGTCTCTGAAAGAGGAGCTCCGACTCTTCACTGTGATACTTCACCATCTCCTGGCATCTCCCTACCAACTATCTTTGCAATCTGGACATTCCATTCTTTTCTGGCAACTGGCTATCTCGTAACGTGGCCTTTTCCTGGAGATGATAATTTTACACAGGTGTGGCAGTGCTATCAGAGAAACTTATTAAGAAAAATCTCCTTCTGAGAACAATGCATATGCCCATAAATTATGCTAACACGGTTAGAAAGTTTGTGAATCCTTTAATGCTCTAAAAGGGTTTCTGAAAAATGCGGTGGAAGAAATCCAGTAAGGAAGAGGAGAAAGAAAGGGCGAAAACAGAGGAAATAACTGCTGAGACCTACCTACTTCTTTTTTCATCCCAGAAACTTAGAGATGACGCAGCTAGCGCAATAAGGGAGGCACGCTGAGGAGAGCCACGTAAGGAGCGAAGCTCTGTAGGTCTTAACCAAACACCAACCCTAGCTGGGTCCACGCTGACCTCTGCTCCTCAGGGCTCAGTGCCTGGTCTGTCAGAATTAGACCACCAGGTTTCCTTCTGAGGCACCACTGTGGGTGGACTCACCCCTCCAATCTTGCGTGTCAGTTGAGTCCTTAACCATTCACATCACCCAAGAACTCCTTTAAGAACTATTTTATCAAAGAAAAATGCAAAAATGAATAACTTTTTAAGTAATCGTACAAATCAGCTTGACAAATTAAAAGGTTTATGCATACTGTCAAATCCACCACATGCTAAAATAAATAATCTACATGCTAAGCACTCTATTTCACAATCCTCACTATCTTACAGGAATTCAGATAAGAAAGAAAATCACTTGGATTAGTTGGTCAAAGATGACTACACTTAGGTGAAAGACAAAGAAGAATAAGTGCTCATAAAATGACTTATTTTGCAAGGCCAATTTTGTTTTTATACAAGTGTTTACTTTGTGTATCTTTACAAGAAATAGCTGACCATGAATAATCCAAATAAATGGCAAATATAAAGACTGATTCTACAGGAGAATATAATGCAATGGCATATTTAATCAAATGATATAATTAATCTTAATAAGAATATGCTATTATGCAGAAATTTAATTATGAATAATTAATTACATAATACAGGGTTTTAATTAATTGGATGAGTCCAATTCGCTGCAACTTAATTTTTGCCAGACCACTACTACCAGCAAACACTCAAGGCAAAGCATTCATCTCACTTTGTGTGTAATAATGTCTTCTCAGAAGCTGAACTATCAAGAAATGAACATTTGAAAGATGATCATTCATTAAGTTACAACAATATCGTCCTCATTAAGTACACTCAAGCTGGTTTTGACTCACTGCGACCCTATGCACAAAGGAATTAAGCACTGCCCTGATCTTAGTCAACGGAGCAACATTATACAAGAAGACTTAAACCCTTCACTACACTAGTATTTACTAAAATTACTTCAAGATGTCAAAAAAGGCTATATTAATATTCAAAACCGGTCAAACACTTGAATAAAAACGTCTTTAAAAAACCAACTACTAAAAAGATAAACTTCACAAACACCGTGATAACAATAGTTGTCATTTCTTGCGCATTAGTTATTTGCTAGGCAGGCAGTTCTACTCTGTCCTACAGGGTCACCATGAATCTGAATCAACTGAGAAGCCCCTTCACAAGTACCCAGGGCATTAATGCTAAGTAAGCACTTTACATACCCCCCTCATTGTGAATCAGAAATCAGGCAGAACCAGGCATCAAGCGGCAACTCATCTCAACATAGGTGCCAACTAGCTTCTGGTTGTTACTGCCCTGGGTCTGACAGCTAGTGCGTGGAGGGAGGTTGGATTGGAATGCACTTTTGTGTGCATCAATGGCAGGGCTCTTGTCCATTATACCAGTGCTGGCTAACCTCTGTCAATCACATCCTGGCACACACTGACAACAATCATATACATAAGGCTCATGGGACTAAACTGAAGAGGTTTGGTAAAAGGTACATTTATATTCTTCTTTATATTGAGTTACAACAGGGAAAAAAAGACCGACCTTTCAAATAAAGTATTTTCACATGACCAAGTTCAGTAAGTTTATAAAGGGAGCCATACCAAAAATGTTGTCCTTACTGTTCTAAATATTTTTGATAAATTATAAAAATGATTTAAAATTTCAACACTATCAGTTAAAACATAATAGAAACACAAATTTTCAATACAAAAATTTGCCATTAGGATAAGCAATTCTACCTGCTGGCACACTAGAATTTTGCCTGTCAACAGAATGACTGAACATCAATTTGGCCTATGGAGAGCTTCCCAGTAATAATTAAAGAAAACTAAAAAGAAGGTAGACTCCGGGAAAGAGAATAATAGTTGAGTCTTCCTTAGCTAATAGAACCTTCAACGGTCTCTGTAGCTATCTATAGTCTGAAGGGACTGTAAAAATTATTAGGAAAAATCCTGTTATATTTTAATTACATAAAACTTTGAAGCCTCCATTACTTATAACCAAGAGCATCCATCTTGACTTAATTACAACCAGCAGATACTCAGTTCTCTAGTACTACATGCCCTCTTCTACTTGACAATATCATCATACTCAATCCCAAGTGGCAATCCTATGAAATACCTTTATCTCCTCCACTTTAGAGATAAGGAAACAGCACAGAGAAATTACGTTTCCCAAGGTTACAGCTAGGTAAGGGAGAACTCGGTTTTTAAGCAGTCTGACTTCAGAGGGTATGCTGTTAACCACTATGCTAAACATCCTCACAAGAATGAAATTTTTTTAATGAAGAATAAAAATTTTTACTGAGCAGCTATTTTGTTCCAGGAAACACCAGGGTAATGAGAAATAGATCTCTACTAAGTTTGACAGGTTCGAAGTGACTAAGTATAAAAGACTTGTATGTGCCTCAAAGGAAGTATTCTGAAAAAAAAAGAGGTTATTTATACGCTGTGATGAGTGTACTTACAGAAATAGCAGAGACGATAGTTTAATTTCATATGTGATATGATCCAAACAAGATCTCTGAAACCTATTTGAATTTGTTGTTTTAACTTGATAAATATTTTTTTTAAAGAAAATCGTAATAACTTACTTAAATACCAGTGGAGCTCATGCCCCCTTTGCCATTAGATCAGAACTCCACTGTGCCTGGCTACATTACTGACCACTGGATCAAATATTACACAGAAGAATCCTGATCGAAAGTGGGAAAATGCAAAACAGATTTTCAAATGCTCATGGACTCCAAATTTTCTGAAGCCATGGGGCTATAGAAACTGCTGAAACTACTGCCCTGAAATCATCTTAAAACGCTACACCAAAACACCCGCTGAAATCATCCTAAACCAAATAGCTTATCTTAATTAGCAAAACACAGAAACAGTCTGTCTTGAGCATTATGCTCTTTCCAAATCTTCTGTACGGGATCAAATAGACATCAACTGGAAGGGCAGACGGGAACCCTAGAGGGCAGTGTGTTTGTGTGACTGGGGAAGGAAGAGCTCAGGAAAGGTGGGTGAAGGCGGTGGGCGGTGTGGCGCAATGCAGAATGTGTCAGGGCCACTCAACTGTACAAGCAGAAACAGGTGGACTCACATGTTTTGCTGTGAATGTTCTCCAAAACAAAAGCTTTTGTACTTTGGTTTTTATTTACTGCTTTTCAAGTTCCCTACATTACTATGGGCTTTTGTTTTTCATTAAGTCCATTATTTAATTAAATCCTGAGCAAGCATTTTTCTAAACGTGTGAGTACGTGCTGCCTGGCCGACCCTGCAATTTAGGAGGAAGTCCCCCAGTTGACACTACATTACAGCCATCTAAAGTGGATCTGATGGTCGATGTAAATTAAAACACTCTGAAAAAGAGAATAAATCTTCAATCTCATTAGCAACAAATCAGTCATAAAAATGTCTTGAGTGTTGCAGTTTACATATCTCCCAGGAGCCATGTCCAACATTAGCTGGCTCACGCTGGTTGGCCGCAAGGGTTTTCAGAAGGACCTTCTATGTGCCAGGGACGGTGCTCATGGCAATGGTACCTGTTATACACTCCTGGCTGTGAGGCGATTTGACTCACAGGACACAGTGGGACTGTCCACAGGGTTTCCAAGACTAAATCTTCACAGAAGCCAACTGCCACACTGCTCTCCCAGAGTGGCTGGTGGGTTCAAAACCACCCACCTTTCAGTTAGCAGCTGAACACTTAATCACTGTGCCAACATGTTTCCTTATCTGCTCCATAGAGAGTGGCGATCTTAAGCAAGTTTCTGAAGTTAATATAGTCAAACTGGAACCCCCCACGCTCCAATTCATAGCTTCCTCCCTATATTCAAAAGAAAATCTAATCCTGGTTTTGTAGTGGGCTAAGTGTGGGGTTGCTCACCACAAGGTCAACAGTTTGAACCCACCATCTGCTCTGACGGGGAAAGATGAGGCTCTGGGCTCCCATAAAGATATGCAGCCTTGAAAACACACAAGGACCCTACAGAGTTCTACTCTGTACCCTATAGGGTCCCCCTATGAGTTGGAATAAACTCAACGCAGATTGTCGTATGTGTGTGTGCGCACAAGTGAGACAGAGAGATTTTTAAAAACCCAAAAACGATTACTAGGGATTCTGTAATCAACAAACAAATATGTTACCATGAGAAGACTAGCAGGTGCATCACCAGCACATCCTAGAGCATAAAATGAAATAAGCATTGGCTTTTGGCAGTGCCTTTGTGCTCGAGGCTGCTTTACACTGAGGATTTGGTACTTCTCCTTAAGCAGCCTCAGGGGGCAGAAGACACCACCACAACCCAAGGCTTATTTCATTTCTCCAAAAGGCAGTTGTTTTAAAAAGTACAGTCGTTCTAAAACATCTCTACTCCAACTTATTCTTCTCTAAAGGAGCCCTAGAAAATACGGTTGGTGAAGAAATGTTGCCTGGTTTCTTGGAAAGTTAGTGCCAAGATACTTCATAAAATTCCTGAGCTTCTAGAAGCCAGTCTCTTAAAAATTTTCACAAATACAAAACAAAAAAACCCACTTCTGACTGTACATAAAAGGCTACCATAAGTTTGGTTTAGTGGGGAGTCAGGTACAAACAGCAGTTCCAGGGGCCAATAGTTGTGTTTGAAACGACCAAAAGAAATGAAACCGTTCACCATGGGTCTGTTTGCAGCCCATAGTAGGTAGATCCAATTTCTGAATTTATCCTAACTCCTTCATTCTCATGGGACATCATACCTAGCAACGATTCAGCAACTCGAAAGGCACAGCCTCCTGCCACTCACACCTGATACTAGTCACCAAGCGACATGTTCCGGGTTTCTTATCCCTGACCAACAATTCCAAATGCCCACTCTCCCTCCTCAGAGTCCTTCCCTGACCACTCTGCCCCACTCCATTTCCATCGATCACTCACGCCCTGTCGGGAACGATCGCCATTCGACTACGTCCCGCGCTCCGTACTATCAGTACACTGCGAATTCACACACGCTTCCCTGCTACCCCTTCTTGTTTTACGACTGTCTCCCAGATCCCCCAAGTCTCCAGTCGGCTACCGCCCTACTGCCGAGCGCAATCCTTCACTAAACGCAATCCCAGTCCCGAGTCACACCCTCTACAAGCCACAAGCCCCACCCCCTCAGCACGCCCTCCGACACCACCCACCCCAGCACCCCGCCCCAAGCCCGGCCCGGCACGTCCTTCTGGGGGCTTCTGGGGTCTCTCCCGCGGCCCGGGCCCGACCGACCCCTACCGCACGGACCCAGCGCCCAGGGCCGCCCCAGCACCCACGGCCCCGCCCACAGCGCGTACCGAGCAGCAGCAGCTTCACTTCTTTGGCCGCCTTCTCCCCATCCACCCGCAAGTTGCGGTCGATCATCTTGCTCCGCTCCACCGCCGCCTTGTCCTCGGCGCTCAACGTGCAGCCCATGGCGGCGGCGAGAGAGGGGCCTGGGTCCGCGCTCACTCACACCGCACCGACTGCGCTCCGGGCGGTCCACAGCGTCTCCGGCTGGGCGGCGGCCCTCTCCGTCAGCTCCCGGAGCGCCTCAAGGAGCCGGATATCCGGTGCTTAGGACACTTCCGGTGACGCCCCGCAGCCGTTGCCTCTCGAATCTCCGGGAGGGGCGGGGCGACCAAAAGCGGAAGTACCGGGAAGAGGGCGGGGCCGGCGCCCCGAGCGGTTGCGCCGACGTCCGGTTGACCTCGTTAGTTTCTTTCTCCCGTTCTGTCGGTCGTTTCGCTTTCTGCCTTAAATTAATACGGGTCAGCACCCCGGGGGCTGGCCTCTCCAGCGCGTGACGCCCTCTTGAGGTCACAGACGGGCTTCGAAGGGGGCTGCAAGGCGGGGGGAAGGCTCGCTGGCATGAGAGGGCTGAAGACGCTGCGCCCCGCCCAAGTACAGGGCGCTTTATGCCAAGTCGTCTCGGTTCCCGGGCCCCCCGCCACGTCTAACACGGCGTGCTTAGGACTAACCGACCTCCTCGTGACCCGCCACGTGCTGCCCTCAGCATGCAGCCTGGTCCTTGTGCCCTACGAGGGTCTGTGGACTTGAGATTTGCCCACCACCTGAAATCCTTAACAGAGACCTGACTATAGCCTGGAAGTTAAGCGTGTACCTCCTTTTCCACAAAATTCCCATGTTGCTCCGCTCTAGTACAAGACAGTTTCCTGATCATCTTAGGTTAGACACTTGGGTTTTCGCATTAGTAAACCTCAGGTTCCCCCCCCCCAAAAAAAAACAAAAAAAACTAGTGCTTCTTATGAGTGTCCTTGATTTGCTGTGAATACTAAAAAAGGGACATTGTAGTAAGGTTTGCCTTTCAGATCCAAGACCACCTGGAAATCTCTGGAAAAAGCTCAGACCGTTAGACCTTTCGTCTCCTTCGCTGGGTATGAGATGAAAGCAGCCCAACTTCCCTTCACTGGCCAATGCCCCACAGTGTCCTCAGCATGCCTTCCAGGGAGAGGAATGTTTTGTGGCCCCCAAAACTTGTAATTAAAAAACAAATTCCCTAATAGAATGACTCTTAAGATTGCAGGTTCTCAACCAAAGTCTATGTAGTGATGATTCATTCATAAATGAGCAATTTCTCAAAGCCACATTAACCTAACCCACCCAAATTCCTATCACTGCCATTTCGTCAGAGTTTGGATGAGTGTTAGGATGACCTCACATCTGTGTTCTGGGGAAAGAGGGCAAGAGGAGAGGGAGGAGAGAAACCAGTATTTATTGAGTACCTATTTGCCAGGTGTGGGCCGTCTCTGGAAATCCTCACAACAACCCTGTGAGGTAGGTAACATCCCCATTTTCACAGATGAGGAAATAGGCTCAGAGGAAGGAAGCAGCTTGCCCATATTCACACAGTAAGCAGATCTATCAGCTCCAAGTTTGCCTCCTTTTCTAGGCTGTCCCTATTTGTGGGGGCCTGAGGAGACCTGCCTTAAGAGAGGGAAGTTTTCATCTCAAGATGGAGGGTCGCCCCCAACATCACCAGCATGTGGGAGGGGGTGGAGTAAATGACAGAATGGTTGCCCCACCTTGTGGATTTTTAGGGCTGGGGAGTTCAGGTTTTGTTCAGGAAGAGTTTGACGAACTAAAATTGCATATCAAAACTTTTCAATTCATCCTGGTGCCCAGAAAAGTAAAAGGTGGCCATAGCAGAAAATGTTGAGGCCATTTTCAGTAGAGTAGGAGAGAAACTTTTATTTCCTTCACCATCCACTAAAGGAAAAATAAATGGCAACGAGCCCGTTAATGTCAAACTCTAATGAACGCCCAAAGCGATCACAGTGTCAGGAGATTTCCACCTGAATTAGAAAGAGCCTTGCTCTTAAAACTTCCTCCTTTGATGTATGTGAAAGACTAGAGTGTAAAGCCAATGTTAAGACCAAGATAAATTAATAAAATGGCTGCCAGGCAACGTTTAATTACACACACAAACACACACACACTTCAATTGAACTCATACTGCCACCTGCTGGCAGTATTGAGGATCTACTAGCTGGCCAGTGGTGTTCTGAGGTTTTCCCCTTAGCTAGGAATTAGATTCCTCTGTAGGATTTTGTTAAACAGAGGAGAGAGGGGCATACAAGAAGGTTATTCAGTCATGAACCCACTGTATATACTACTTTTAAGATGTATTTTCTTAATGTAATGGGCACTAGGCTGGAGCAATAACTGGTAGGAAAATAGAAACCTGGCAATGTTTCTAGGTGAACGGGGAAAGCTATGTTTGCCCAATTTCATTTCATAAATCTTTTTTTATCTCCAGTAAAGTTTTCTTTTACATCCCCACCACCACCACCATTTCCACAATTGTCAAGAAGCCTCCAGGTAGATATACAGCTGCAGGAACCCGAACTCTTGCGTTGTAACCATGGATCTCCTCTCTAGTGTATTGCTCAGATGATTTCTCTATGGTGCTTTGTCAGCTGTAAGTGCGCTATAAAAACATAAAGTATCTGATCAAATTAGACTGTGAACGGCTTGGAAGTAGTGACCCCACACATGCTTTGTGTGGGCCCCAGAGAATAGTGGGTGTTCAACTAGTATGCACTGGCTTGAACTGACGGAGTCAAAGTTGATAGTACTATCACTTTTTGGAATAAAATTATTTATTGGCTGCTCGGGGGAAACGAGCCCATTCCCACCAGCCCATGTACCCTTTGATGCTCAAGGAGCCACGCACGTGTTCAAATACAGACCTCGCCACTTCTGGTCCTACCTTGACCCCTGGGAATCACCTGATTCCATTAAAAGGGAAATGGGCAGGCAGGGAGTCCCAGGTGCATACCCTGTCGAGTTTGCGACTATTCCCCCTCCCGTGAAAATGTGGTTGGTCAGTACACTGGCCATCAATACCAAAGAACAAGATTCTTCCCATCTCCATCTGTCGGGCCCAACTCTTGTGCCTCCCCTCCCACCCAGGGTTGCAGGGAGGAGAGAGATGTGTGTCTTTGTCGGTGATGCTAATTTTGAGAGGGATGAATGGGGGGAAAGAGGCATTTAGCGGACCATGGAGACCCAGCCCTTCCCCATGCCCAACCTTAGTCTCTTGTACCCGATTGTCCAGGGGGCTGGAGGTGGGTCACTGCCATGAGGAGAGAGATCGGGGAGGCCGGTCCTGGAAGGAAAAGATCAATATTACTGATCAGGGTGGTGACCTGCACGCTCTGTAGCCCCACCCTCAGCTATCCCATTCCCAATCTTTCCAGTCCTTCATCCTGAGGCTGAGAAGTCCATCCTGTCATGTAGCCCGTATGCAGGAGAGACAGGGAGGGGTAGCGGGGCTGCCCCTGAAGGTGGAGGGGCAGCCGCAGGCAGCCTTCCTGTCTTCTCTGCCCCTGCCCTGACTGCTGCTTCCCTTTCCTCAGGCCAAGCCCAGAAAGCGGTGGCAGGAAGCTCATTCCCCTCACCTGAGGGGACTCTGTTTCAAGAGAAGGCCCCGTCAACTCCAATGGAAACACTTGGCCGCCGCTTCGTTCCTTTTCAACCCAACCAGGAGGGCCTCGGTAGCGCAGGGGTTAAGGGCTTGGCTGCTCGCCGGCAAGGTCGGCAGTTTGAACCACCAGCTGCTCCACGAGGGAAAGACGAAGCCTACCCTCCCGTAAGGATGCCAACCCGGAAACCCTATGGCACAGTTCTGCTCTGCCCTGCAGGGTCCCTCAGAGTCGGAATCGACGCAACAGCCACGGGTGTGGGGTTGAAACCTAGCGAGGCGATGAGAAGACACAGGTGGTTTTTCTGTTACCTGCTTGGCTGCAGTGACTGCCCTGGACAATTATACCGCAAAATAAAATATCCAGAGCGGCCCCAGAACAACCCCAAACACGGCCTGCTGCCCCGGATGCTCCAGCTCCTGTGAGCAAGCTCACTGGTGAAGAGGCTTCCCCTGACCTTTGTGACCCTTTCCTCTCATCACCGTCTCATCCCCAGGTCCCCTACCCCAGGAGTCAAGGATGGCAGCCAAGTCCAAGGCCATGACGTCACACCTTTGGCTGGCCGGCCGGCTGGCTCTTTTTCATGACCCAGGAAACGCTAAGCAAAAGCTGTATGCAGAAACCCCCAGCCCCAGCCCCAGCTGGGAAAAGATGATTCCACTAGGTGGTCCTTGATGCCAGCCCCAGCCCCAGCCCCATGGCCCGCCAAGTGCCCATCATGATTCCAGCCGGGGCGAGGGGGCAGGATGGAGGTAGCCATCGGACATAGTGATGTCACTGGTGAGTTGCTGTTCCAGGAATTCTGAGGTCTCCTCCGCTATCTGGCCTGGAATTCGGAAGTCCACCGCAGGCGGCTCCTGCTTGGGGCTGGGTAGGGGTCGGGAAACCCAGGACTCCACGGCACAGCCTGTTCCCTGAAGGAACTGCAGGAAGTTCTCCTCGATCGAGCCTTCCCGGCTGGGCAGCCTCAATTCCTCCTCAGGAGCTGGCTTGAAGAAGCAGACAAACTGCTTGCTGAGCTCACCGCGGATCTGCCGGTTGAGACAGCCATAGAAGAAAGGGTTGGACGTGAAGCAGAAGTAGCCGATCCAGGTGACCAGGCTCTCCACCTGGCCTGCTGAAATGGGCTGGGCGCTCAGGGCGACGTAGAGGTGGAAGGAGAAGTAGGGCAGCCAGCAGAGCAGGAACTGCCCCCCGACGGCCAGCAGGATTACAGCCGCCTTCCCTCCCCCAAACGTCCGATGCGGGGTGGTCTGGGGGGCCCCCAGGCTGGTGACCATGGTGGAGCGGCTGCTGAGAGACTCTGAGCGTTGCCGGGGGGTCTCCATCCACGTGGGCAAGGGCCCGTGCTGCATGGCCGCCACCCGGGCCACCCGGAACATGCTGCAGTGGACCGCCAGGATGAGCAGCAGGGGCAAGAGGAAGTAGAGAACCGCAAAGACCAGCACGAAGAGTTGGCAGTAGGCACTGCGGCTCCACTGGAGCGAGCAGCCTGGGGGGATGCTGGGGGCAGCCTCCTCCCAGGACACTCTGCCCAGCACTGGCACCGAGGCCATGGCCAGGGCCTTCACCCACACCCCCACCAGCACAGAGGCCACCAGGCCCAGCGTCATGCGCACCTCGTAGCGCATGGGGTGGACCACGTAATAGTAGCGCTCCACATTGATGGCGGACACGGAGAGAATGGCCAGGCTGACAAAGCAGATGCTCAGAAATAGGTAGAGGCGGCAGGCGACCTCCCCAAAGAGGTCCTGGTCAAAGAGGGCAGAGCTGGAGAGCATGGCTAGGGGCATGAGGGTCAGGGCCGCCAGGAGGTCCACCAGGCACAGGTGGAAGACGAAGACGAATTTCCGGAGGGCCGGCGTCTTAGCAATAACAGCCATCACGGCGGCGTTGCCGGCCACGGCCGTCAGATCCAGCAGGAGCATGAAGAAGAGGGCCACGGATTCCGAAGCCACGTCCCGCAGCCCCACCTCCGGGACCCCGCTGGCAGTCGAGGGGCCTGGGGTTTGAGGGGCCCTCCCCAGAGTGGAAGAGTTCCCTGATGACTGGGGGATGGGTGAGGACTCCATGGGGCCGAAAGAGGACACCCAGGGCACCTCCTGTCACAGGCCCATCCCCCATCCTAGTCCAGCAACCCTGGGATGGCCAGCTCTGGCCCAGGCTTCCAAGGGCGTGGGGGGCACCTCTGGGGGTCTGGCCAGCTCAGGCGGCCAGCCTTCCTGGCTGAGCGCTCCGGGGGACACTGCGCCAGGCCAGGCGGCGGAGGGGGGCTCACGAGCTCACATTCCCTTTCCAGGTGTCCCTACGGGGGCAGCCGAGGGAGGCCCGCCTCCTCAGAGCACCACCACCTGCGTGGGCTGGGACGTCTTCCCTTCCGCTTCTCCCCATCCGTCCTCTCTGCCTGCCTCCCCTTCCAAAGACAGTGATCCTGGGTCCTCGGCCCTGCCTCCCCCTTCCCCAGGCTTCTCCGGAGCGCGCAGAGCGTGGAGATGGTTTGTGTAGATTTCCTGAGGTCCCGTCGCTTCAGGAGGGCAGCAGCTCTCTGCCCAGGAGCCCAAGGAGCTCACGGTTTGATCCCCAGTCCCAGGACCGGGGCTGACGGATTCTGCGGCTTCGTAGCTTCAGCTCCTTCACAAAGGGACCTGTAAAATGAACGGAACAGGGCCGACTTCACAGCTGTGTTTGAAGAATCCTGGGAGAACCAGTCAAAAGCATAGTGATTCTAAGGAGTAGTACTGTATACAGGGGCCCTGGAGGTGAAGTGGGTTACACAGTGGGCTGCTAACCACAAGGTCAGCAGTTCAAAACCACCAGCCACTCCTCTGGAGCAAGAGGAGACTCTTCTACTCTTACAGAGGGCTAGTCTCGGAAACCCACAGGGGCAGTTCCACCCTGCCCTGTAGGGTCACTATGGGCTGACACAGACTGGAGGGCAGTGTTGGGTTTACTTGGGTTTTTTCGAGTAAGGTGTATATGGTGCTTGCTGTGTATATGGTGCTTGCTACGTACATGCCAGGCCTGGTTCTAAACACTCCACATAGATTAGAATTCCCATAGCAACCATGTGGGACAGATATTATACTCGTCCCAAACTCACTGCCATTGAGCCCATGCCAACTCACAGTGGCCTGACCACCAGCCGCTCCGAGGGAGAAAGACGGGGCTTTCTGCTCCCATAGAGTTACATTCTTGGAACCCCACAGGGGCAGCTCTACCTTGTCCTAAAGGGACGCTATGAGTCGGCATCGCTGCGATGGCAGTGAGCTCTCCTTGCAGGTGAGGAAAACAGGCCTAGAGAGGTTAGGTAATTTAACCCAAGGCCACACAGCTAGCAAATGGCAGGATCTGGGCACACACCCAGACAGTCTGGTTCCTGGTCCAGTTCTCATCTCCTGTGCCATGCAGGGCACGAAGGTGCCCTCCAGCACGGTTGTTTTTTGTTTGTTTTTCGGGGGGCCAGGAGCGCAACAGACACTAAGTAAATGCTGCTGAGTTTCAGCCATCACTTAAAACTGTCTCTAGTGGTCCCCCTGGGAAGAGGTCACCTGAAAACAGGAAGGACTGGGCTTTAGGCTCCTCCCCCTCTCCCCCAACCCATTCCAAGCATCAAGGGCAGCCACTTTGCATGTTAAGAAATCCACAACCATTGAGTCATTCTGACCCCATAGGGCAGGATAGAACCGCTCCTGTAGGTCCCCAAGATTGCAGTTCTTTAGGAGAGTAGACAGCCTCGCCTTTCTCCTGCAGAGGGGCTGGTGGCTTTGAACTGCTGACCTTGTGGATAGCAGCCCAATGCATGACCACAATGCCACCAAAGCCCCTTCCAGAGGACAGTGAGAACAAAGGGTCCAGCCTGATTCATCCAGCCTCCACTGTCCCGATGCCAGAAGGTAAAAAAGCCACCTCACAACTGCCTGTGTCCACCCACTACAGCAGGCCACCATGTCCCCGTGGCCTGGCGGGGTGTGTGTGTCTGCTCGCCACCTCCTGCCCCCGGCTCAGCTCGCTCTGGTCTTGGAGGAGCTTCGCCCCGTTTGCTAGCTCCTGGAGAGGGGCCCGAGCAGGAAGCAGTCCTGGTGCTGCCACCACCCCAAGGCAAGGAGAGGTACGAGGGCGCAGACCAGTGAGAGTGGGCAGATGGCTGCCATCCCGCCAGTGGGTGAGCAGAGAGCAGGGAAGACAATGGAAAGGAATCGTGAGCAAGGAGACCTGCTGTCAGCATCTCTCATTTCTCCCAGGCTGGGAGGGCAGATCGACGCTGTTTGAAGTGTTATCCACGGGGAGCTTTCCTGGACCATAGAAAACAATGTGTGCGTTATGAGGTGGTTCTTCTTGAACTGTGCACCCCACTCCCACCACATATGTCTCCTATGTGTGCATTCTACGTGTGTGTGCGCTCCCTACTTATGTGGGGGCACTGTGTGTGGGGAAATACAGTAGTTGAACTAGGTTACCCAATGTAACGTAAACTATTTTTCCATCCCTACTCTGCTCGTCGCCAAGCCTCCCTAAGTGCAATGTGCTCTCTCTAAGCAGTCTCGCTTCCCTGGGCCGCCATGGCCCCATTTGGAACGCGGTGGGGAGGGGGGAAGCACTGGACGGGAATACCCCAGGATCCTGTACGTTGTAACATCGGAGGACCCTGAGTTCCAGAGCTGGAGAAGAATGGCGGTGATGCTGGGTAAAAACCTACCCTTTCTTGGACTGCCATGAAAGGATGCGTGGGGCAGACAGGCCCCTCTCCCCCATCCTTACAGTCACCCCTGACAGCATGGACCTCCACGGGGCTGTCACGCTAATCTGCCTCCTAGTCTGCTGTGCCCACCATCAGGGCTCGATGCTCTCTTGTGAGCGGAATGGAACTCCAGGTGATCCATTGAATCCTGCCCCCAGGACGTACTCCAGAAAGGCTGGGCCACTCACGTGTGTGCCCGCCAGGGGGCTCTCTTCCGGAAAGGGTAAGCTCAGCCCCGTACCTGGACGGCTGCCTACAGATGTGCCCTTCTCCAGGGACAGGAGAAAGACCATGCCACGGTTACTGTAGCCACTGAGCCCCAGGGTCTGCAAAGAAGAGGTGGGCACCTCCGCACCTCTTCAAACAGTCTACAAGGACCAATGGCAGAGAGAAATATTCCAGGAGGCTTCCTCACCCCGGTGTCCCTGTGCTCCGGTCTCTACTGTCTTTTCCACTGTGAGTGGAGCCCGGAAGGAGGGAGGCCTGGTAGCTGTTGTCACCAGCAATGCCCAGCTCAAGGAGAAGAGAAAGGGCCACCGTGTCTGGATGGACATCAAAGAAGCCGATGCAGCAGGCCCCTCACCGGGTGCCCGCCCGTGGGGAGCAGACGGGGCTTCCACGTGGCGGTGGCAAGGGCCCGCACAGCCATGATGGAGCCTCGGCAGGAAGGCACCGGACAGGTCTCGCCGCCACGGCCCTCGCAGCCTGGCCTCTCCCTCCACACTGACGCCTCAAGTCCAGGATTCCAACTGACCTCCTGGCAGAAAGAAGGAGAACAGCCGGGGCTCAGCACTCCTCTCAGACAGAGGGGAGGGCCGGGGTGTACCGGTGTCTGAAGGGGAAACCCGGGGTGCCTCCTGCCCACCGAGCTCCTGTCACCACATCTTCTACCCCAACAGATGCTGCCGTCTCCCCCACCCCACCCCCAACCTCCAGTCCCTGATGGCTTCCTCCCAGCAGCCCCCTCCCACCCCAGGCCCCCTCAATCACCTGGCAGGGCTGGCCACCATAGGGCTGACATCCGGGCCTCCTGCAGGGACATGGCCAAGTTACATGCATCCTGGTTTCACGGTGCAGGATGGCCTGAGCCCCAGAAGAGTGCCCAGCCCAAGGCCACAGAGGGGTCGAGGGGATTCGAACACACAGAGCCCATCCCACGAACCCCAGACTGGCTTTTCACTCAGACAAGAGCTTGTCTCTCCCGAGCCTCAGCCGATGCCTTCCCAGGGAGCTCTGCTCTAATGCCCCTCCCCAGCAGAGGTGCCCACCCACCAGCTTGGCTGCAGAAGGACCCATTTCCAGGATGTGGGGGACCCATCTCGATGACAGGGAGCAAGATGGACGGAGAGCCCTGTCTCCTGTAGTCTCCTGTTTGCAAGAGATGGGGACTCCTGCCGGCAGATCACCTCCCCCATCTCCAGGCTTCTGAGCTGCCTACACCCCAGTACTGCCTTCAGAATACCTGGGAGCCCATCCCCTGACAAAGCTGTCCACCATAAGGTGTGGCGGGTTGGTCTTTGGGGTGCAGAGCATCTATAGGTCTGGCCCCCATCCCTGGCCTAGTCGGCAACTCCTACCTTAGCTGAGCAGCTCCCGACTGGCTCCCATGTGATAGCTGCTCTCAGCTGATGCTTCTCCAAGGCTGCTGAAGCCTTAACCACTGCAGTGAGCACTGAGAGGCAGCCGGCAGGGCAGGATGCTTCCATAGCTTCTGGGTCCTAATGGCCTCCTGCTTCCCACCCAGCCCTTTGGAGCCACTCCTGGAGCAGGGAACAGGTGCCCGTGGCCCAGGCAAGACACCAGGGCTGGCCACAGCCTCCCTCACTTCCCTCAGGTTGTTCCAGCGGCATCTCAAAAGCCCGGGAGTCCAGGTGATGGTGGACGGGGAGGCCAGGCCGACGCAGTAAATCAAGCACTTGGCCTTAGAAAATCCAGGTTTAAGACCTGGCGTTGGCACGTCCTAGCCGTGTGATCTTGGGCAAGTCACTTCTCCTTTCTAGCCCCAGTGTTCAGAGGACAGAGGGAGAAGACTCCCTTGGTGGTTCCTTGAAGCTGTGCTGAGCCGGGGTGCTCTGAGCAGAACCCACGGGGCTGCAAGGCTCAGCCTGTCAGGGGCTGCGGCTCCAGGGATGCCCCGGGCCTGGCTCTGTAGACTGCTCCTGAGCGTCTACGGACGACACGGATAAGAATGGCAGCCAAATTCAAAAGCAAGCTAAAGGACTTGTCCTGACCCTACACCTGCCTCCAAGACTAAGCACATGGTTATTTTTATCACTTCATTGGATGGCAGGGTTACTTGTGGGCCCTGGAGGAGATGGAAGGATCTAGCCCCACCACCACCACCACTTCGCCGTGGCCACCTGGTCACTCTAGCACCACCTAAAGGCAGAGAGGGCCAGTTCCCCAGGAAGGCACAGGTGGGTTTGGATTTCTGAGTAGACAGAGCAGGGGAGCATGGCCCAAAGGTCAAAGGTCAGGGCTATGCGATGGGCCCATCACACCTTAAGAAGTGAGGTAAAGGGGCAGAGGCTCCCACTCCCTAGGTATAAGACAGGTTGGTCCTCTGGGCATGCATGCCTTCCCCTCCCCCAGGTGAGATCACTCTGTGGCAGAGTGTGAGGCGACCTACAGTCATCTGTATTTTCAGGGGCAGGGGTGGCCAAGAGATTCCCCCAAAGCCACAGAGCCTTCAGCCTAGACAAGGAGGCAGGTGTGGTTCCCAGTCTAGACTATCCAGGGACTCCTTGGGTACTGGACAAAGAAAGACAAGGGGCATTCTGGAATTGTGTGCCAGAGGATTACCTATCAACCCCAAAGACCATGAGAGGCATGAATCCCCAGAGAACTTAGAGGGGGCAAGTTGACTGCCCAGCACCAGCACCAGCACCAGCCCAGCAACAAAGAGGCCCTTGTGAGTCCAGAGCCGAGGTCACCCGCGTACTGTCCCGGCCCCTTTTCTTGAGCTCCACGAGGTCCTTGACACACAGATCCTTAGTCACCTCACACCAGTTCTATCAGGCGGTCATTCCTTTCCCTGTTTTACATTGAGGAAACTGAGGCTCCTGATGTGGTGTGTTTCCACCAGACCAAGAAGCCAGTCAGTGCCAGAGCCCATATAGGGACAGCCCACTCAGGGCTGTCCAAAGCCCAAACGGGGGGCTCCTTCCCCAGATCTCTCTGGGTCTCTTGGTTTATAGAATCGGCCTCTGCCCTCCAGGAAATAGCCTAAAACAGACAACCCCCATTTGATGTACCTGAGCACAAGGGCATCGACTGGTGATGGCAGATTAACACCCGATAGACAGCAGCATGTTTTTTATCCAACCTTGTGCTGACAAGTTGGCAAGATCGTCTTGGCACGAATGAAACTGGCACCAGGTAGAGCCTGTCCCTGCTCAACACTCACTTCCTTCCTGCAGGGACCCAGCCCAGGCTTGCCCGCTCCCTTTCTAGGCGCTCAGGAAGAAGCCGCAGAGATGGATTACACACAGCACTGCTCCTGAGGGTCTCTGAGACCAGCAGTCTTTACGGGGACAGCCTCAACTGTCTGCTTCAGGGTGGCTGGTGGGTTTGAACCACCAACTCCCCAGTTAGCGTTTAGCAGCTCTACGGCGCCACCCGGTCGCCTTAGCACTGGCTTGGGAGGCAGCAAACCTTCCTTCTGGGTTAACTCGACCGTGTTGGTTGGTGGCAAGACCTTGACCGGTAGGCTGAACACCCGTGTCTTTGTTTTTCAACCTATAAAATGAGCTCACCTAAAAGGGAGAAGGAGCCTGAAACACAGTCTGTGACTCCGCCTGAGGGCACTAGGAGAGGACCGGACAGTCCAAACAGCAGGTGTGGTAACAGCCAGCAAGGTTACCAGGCTCGGAGGCGCCTCAAGAGGGCCATTGGTCCCGGAAGGCAGAGGAACCACTGTCTGAAGCCATCTTGACTCAGGAGAAGGGAATGTATGTGGGGTGTGCGAGGAGGCTGTCTATCTGGGTAGGGGCCCCAGATGGTGATAGTAGTGACCTCGAGAGCCCACCCCAAGGAGTGGGCACTGTAGACACTTAGGCGCCTCGTGTGGCTGAGATGCACGTGCCACAGTGGGAGGCTCTAAGCCAGAGATCTGGAGCCTCTCAGTGCAGTGCGCCAGCTACAGTCTCTCTCTGTGGGCTCCGGAGAGGGGCCTCATCAGCAACCTCGGAGGCTCTCAGCACCAGGAGCCCGGGGCCACAGGATGTCCTTCCTTGGTGACAGTAGATCCTTCTCGCTCGCTCGGCTCACTTTCTTACAGGTCGAAAGAGAGAGGCTCTAGACATAGTTGACCTCCTGCCTCATTAGCATAAATGCCTCTAATCCCGCCTCAGTAACATAAGAGGTGAGGCTTCCCCACACTAGGATGATGACATCCGATCGCCAAGGGAGGAGGGGCTGACACATCTTGGGGGAGGGCCGTCCATTTCCAGCGTTGCACAATGGAGTGGAGAGGAGACGAGACCACGGCGGGGAAACTGGGTATGCCCTCCCCTACGAACCACTTCAGAGGCCCCACCCTTGCTGCATGCACACCCAGGAGGGGCCTCTGGCCCATCTGCCAGCACCTGAGCCCCTCTCCTCGGTGTCCTGATGAGGGCCAATTCTCACCCCACACCTGCTCCAAGGTGCAGCCAGCCTCGGTCCAGCTGCTTCTCTTCACAAGGGTCCGTCCATGCTGCCCACCTGCCCCTTCCTGCCCTAGGATGAGACCTGCAGGCCAGCCCAGTCCATCTCCCGTGCGCCTATCCCTTTAGTCTGAGTGGCTTTGTGTGTACCCACAGTCCCCTCCCAAAGCCCCTTGCCCACTGCCCTCCTTCTCTGCCTTCTGTACAAACCTGCTCTTAGGAACAAAGCTGATAGATCTAGTCACACAGATAGCTTCATATGCTCCCTCTCCCAGGAATGTTAACAATGTAGCCAAGAACAAAGAGATCGCCACACCAACCAAGATAGGGGTGTCCCTGCAACCCCACCAAGTAGCCTGTCCCCTTCTACCAATCTGGCCTCTCCCCCTCTTCGTGCTCCTGCATCCTCCTCCATCTCCCCCGTGGAGAGCTGCTGGGACCTCCCTCCAAAGCTCAGCTCCCTCCCCAGCTGTGTCCCCCACCCAGCACTGCCCTCCATCTGTGAGCAGGGCTGTGGGGCGGAGCACAGAGGCAGGGGTGAGAGTCTTCCCACCCCCTTCCCTCCACAGTCTGGCCCACGCCCCCCACCAGGAGCCCAGATCCAACAGTATATTCAGCTTGCAGCTGCCACTGGTCATGTGAGCCCATTGCTAGGTTACAGGGACCCAAAAATAAATCCTTCCCAACCAGATTAGAAACTGGGGGCCTCAGATGAACCGGGCTCAGAGCAAGGCAGGAGCACCCACAGTGCATGTGCAGGCCAGGCACCCTGCTCTGGGAGCCCCTCCCTCCCACCCATCAGCTGGGTTCAGGGCTCGACCCCCAAAGAGCAATACCAGCTAGCTGCTGGCTGTTGTAATAACCACTGGACACAGGAGGCCTACAGGCCGACCCGCATCTGGAGCAGCCCCTCCTCCTGGCCCGCCCCCCTGCGCTGGCACCAGGGCAGCCCAGCCCTTTGCCCTGAGTGTGGCCTGCTGGCCAGCCTGGGTCAGTCAGCTTGGTCCAGACTCAGCGGGGACATCCAGCAGTGGACGCCGTGCCGGGAGCCTTCACAGGAGTTGCTTCATCCCTCCACTGACAGGTGGGGAAAGGAGGAGGCTCAGAGAGGTTAAGTGACTTTCTCAGAGTCACACAGCTGAGCAGCTGCCCTTCACATCCCAGGTCTATATTGACTCAGAGGTGAGACAGCAAAGGAAAGGGGTGTCCCTGACAGTCCTGCCCTGAGGGGCCTAATGAACTTGGCACCATAGGAGGTTGAGGTTAGGGGGGTGGGGTCTACTCTGCCCCTCCCCAACCACTGGCTTCTTCTCTAAGCCTGGCCACAGCTTGCCCTGTCAGGGAGTCTCCTTCCCTGTGATGACTTGTCCCCTTCACTGTTTAAGACCTTACAACTCACTACCATCGACTCGATGCTGACTCACAGTGACCCTGTAAGACCGGCCAGAAGGAGCCCTGTGAGTTTCCAAGACTGCAATTCCTCACAGGAGTAGAAAGCCCCGTCTTGCTCGCAGGAGCAGCTGGCCATTTTGTGGTTAGCAGCTGGACACATAAGCATTATACCACCAGGGCTCCTGTTTAAGACCTAGGTGGACTCATTCCCGGTGCTTAGGTTGGGGGAGGCATGAACAGCTCCCCATTGCTCCCTGCAGGTGTCTTATCTGTTGAGCTCCGCTGCTCACCTGTGATATGGTTGTTACACCCTAAGACCCAATCCCGATCTGTTACGTCAAGTCCTAGTTCACGTCAGGCTGCACCCCTGGGGTTGGACAGACCTATGGGTTAACCCACCCTAGTATGTATCCACCACTGCAGTCTCACTCGGGACAGTTCCACTGTCCTGTGTACAAACTCTCCATCCCTCTTGTCTGCCCTGGTTCGAGAGTCAGGGCTTTAACTGGGAACAGTTAAAGGAGGCTAGGGTAGAATGTAGGACTCCTATGGGCCTCCACTCAAGTACTCCCTCAGTGCAAGAACACTTTATTCGCTTAAACTGGCATTCCATGATGCTCATCTTCCCAACATGATCGCTGAAGACAAAAGCGGGTGCATAAGCAAATGTGGTGAAGAAAGCTGATGGCCCCCGGCTATCAAAAGACATAGTGTCTGGAATCTTAAAGGCTTGAAGATAAACAAGCGGCCGTTTACTGAGAAGCAACAAAGCCCACATGGAAGAAGTACACCAGCCTGTGTGATCACCAGATGTCAAAAGGATCAGGTAGCAGGCATCAAAGAACAAAGAATCATATCATTGTGAATGAGGGGGAGTGCAGAATGGGGACCATCTGTAGACAACTGGACATCCCCTTACAGAAGGGTCACAGGGAGGAGATGAGCCAGTCAGGGTGCAATGTAGCAATGATGAAACATACAACTTTTCTCTAGTACTTTAATGCTTCCTCCCCCCACCCCCCATCATGATCCCAATTCTACCTTACAAATCCAGCTAGACCAGAGCATGTACACTGGTACAGATAAGATCTGGAAACACAGGGAATCCAGGACAGACAAACCCCTCAGGGCCAATAATAAAAGTAGTGATACCAAGAGGGGAAGGGGAAGGTGGGGGGAGAAAGAGAGAACTGATCACAAGGATCTACATAAAACCCCCTCCCTGGGGGACGGACAACAGAAAAGTGGGTGAAGGGAGACATTGGACAGTGTAAGATATGAAAAATAGTATTAATTTATAAATTATCAAGGGTTTGTGAGAATGTGAGGCTGGGGGAGGGAGGGGAAAAATGAGGAGCTGATACCAATGGCTCCAATAAAAAGCAGATGTTTTGAGACTGATGGTGGCAACAGATGTACAAATGTGCTTGACACAATAGATGGATGGATGGATTGTGATAACAGTTGTATGATCCCCCAATAAAATGATTTCAAAAAAAGAAAGTAGGAGTCCTGGTGCTGTAGTGGTTACGCACTAGACTGCTAACACGAGGTCACTGGTTCAAAACCACCAGCCAATCCTCAGGAGACAGATGAGGCCTTCCACTACCATCTCGGAGACCCACAGGGAGAGGTCTGGTCTGTCCTAAAGGGTCACCAGGAGTCAGAATCGACTCGATAGCAGTGAGTTTGGTCTGGATTTGGAGGGTAAAATGTAAGGATCCACGTGGCGGTCAGGTCAGCTTTGGACTACAAAGTCGGTGGTTCAAACCCACCAGCTGGTCTGCAGGAGAAAGATGAGGCCACCTGCTACCATACGGATTTACAGCCTTGGACACCCTATCCAGGGTGGCTTTAGTTGAAAGGAGGCCTGGCGGCACAGTGGTTATGGTTGGACTGCTAACCACAAAGCCAGCAGTTCGAATCCTACCCTGTCCCATAGGGTCGCTATCAGTGGCATGGTTTGGGGCTAGGATGTAAAGAGGTGAAGCATTCGGCTGCTAACCAGAAGGCCAGCGGTTAGTACTCCATGGGAGAAGGCGGGGCAGCCTGCTTTGGAAAGACGGCAGCCTTAGAAGCCCCAGGAGGGACTTGTGCTCTGCCTGGCAGGGTCCTTGGTAGAATCAGCTTGGCAGAGACAGAACAGGAGGGTGGAACGTGGTGCAGGTGCAACCAGAGGCCGAGGCCCAAACAGGGAGCAGCCAGGTGTGAGGAGGGTCAGCGCACCCCGAGTTGTCCTGGTGGAGTGGACAATAGTGGTCTCTGAAAGTTCACGGCGAAGTCCATTATTTAGAAGCCCCCCTTGCACGTGTGCAGAGAAGAGAGCACCGAAGTGTCCAACAAAGATGTGACAAAGACACGCGGGGCCGTCATTGTGTTCTCTGGGTCTTCGAGTGAGTCGGTTGAGAACCCACAAGTTCCCGAGTGAGAGGCTGAAGGAGAGGCCGGCTGGGGATTTTCCTTGCCATTCAGGCCTGAAGAGAGGAGACAAACCACCAGGACCACCAGAGGCGATGGTGCATCTGAGGAGGTGCCCAGAGACTAGGGTCGGCCAGGATGGACGGATGGATAGCATGATCACGGATACACTCATTTCCTAAGAGGACGTCTTGCAGCGCTGGCCCAGGACCTGGGAGTCAGAGCCTGCTTGAGGGAGGAGGTGAAAGGGCTGAGTAGGCCTTGGAATGCCCGGAAATTCTTCCTGTGATTCAGCTGTTCTGCAACGTCACCCAGCCTGATCTGCAGGGACAGAACGCCCTGGGTTACCCAGCCCATCATTCCAGCCTGGCCTGAGCACAAAGGGCTGGCCTGGGCTCCTAGAGGTCCCTGTCTTAGACCCTGGGGGAGGCCTGGCCTATGGCTCTCAGAGGGTCACCCCTAAGAGTCTCTTAGCCCAGCCAGGCCAGGTGCCATTGAGTCCTCCCCCTCCCAGCTGAGCACCTGGGAGCCCATCACTACTGGCCCTGTGGCCTCTCCCCCTGTCGTATTCTGCTCTCCAAAGTCCTCTGCCGGCATTCCTGCCCCAGTGGGGACCAGAAACACGTGTTAACCTGCCATGCCCAGTAGTGCAAGGGAGGGCAGGCCCCCCAGGCCAGAGCTTGCTCTCAGGAGGCTCCTCAGGAAGGAGAGGAGGCTGCGGGTGGCCGGTCATTAGGGGGGTGGGGCAGTCCTGGCCTGCCCAAGCACACTTTGAAAATGCCTGGTTCCTTCCGTGAACCTAGCCACAAAAACAAAACCAAACAAAACTAAAGAGAAAAATCCTCACAGCTGTCAAATCAATTCTGACACACAGTGACCCTGTAAGCTGGAGCTGAACTGCCCGAGAGTTTCCAAAGTGGTGCATCCTATGGAGGCCCACTGCCCGTGCAGGGGCTTGGGGGGTGGGGGTGGGGTGGCCCCACCTGCCGCTCAGCACCCCGAGGCTGGACTCACGTCCCTTCCAAACCCACTGCCATGAAGTCGATGCCAACTCCCAGCAATCCTACAGGACCCGGTGGAACTGCCCCTATGAGTTTCTGAGACTGCACCTCTTTATGGGGGTACGAAGCCTCCTCTTTCTCCTGGGAACTTTCCCCGGAGGTCTAAATCAGCCCTGTCACGGGCCCCTGGAGAGAGCCCTTCTGAGCTGCAAAGCTCCAACTAGTGCCAGGCTGCCCTGGCAGCCCTACGCCACAAGAGGGCAATGTAGGCCGTAGAGCTGCAGCCTCAGTTCTGCAGGCTCCAGGGAAAGGCTCTTCTCCCCTCCAGCCCCCTCACACACTGCCTCCTTCCTGGGGAGCTTGCGATTCTAAGGGCGCCCACCCTTTCAGACTGTCACCACCTCAGCTGAGACAACCAGGCACGAGCTCATGGTTCCCTTCCTCCCTAGGAGGTTGCTGGGAAGAGCGCTGCTTTCCGAGCCCAAAGCTGCTTGTGCCTCCCTCCCAGCTGCCCTGGGCCTCGGGGGTCAAAGGAGGGGCTGGACTGCAGTTCATGCATTCTCTCGGGTCCCTTTCGGCCTGGACTGTGTGTCTGTCGGAGTCAGCAGCTGCTGTCCTGGAACCCCTCCCCTCTCCAGGGCCTGGATCCCTCGCTGGAGAGGCTTGGGGCCAGAGTGTGGGCTGGAGGTGGAGCTTGCAGGAAATAGCTAGGGACCTCATTTCTGATCTCCACAAACAGGTCATTTGTCGGGGAATCACAAACGGAAGGAAAGAAGCCCTGGAATTGAGAAGGGGCTGAGGGAGCAAAGACTAGGGTCTTCTAGGCCCCCGAAAGACCCCCCCGGGAAGGGCTCTGTTGGCTTGGTTCACGTGCGAAGTGTGCGCGCAGGAACAGGTCAGAGGCTGGCAGAAGAATGGCCCTTCTGGAGTCAGGCTTCCCAAAAAGTCATGCTCTGAAATCAGTTGAGTTGCCCTGAAGTGGCAGCTGTGGGAAGCTGAGATCTCCTCCCTCCCAAACCTTTTCACGCCCCCCATTAGTCACCTTCCCATCACCCCCCAGCCCCCAGCCCAGAAAGCCAAGTCCACAGCCTTTGTTCTGGGCTGCACCCTGTCCCGCTCACCTTCCCCGCCCTGGCCTCCCTTCCTGCCCGCCACCAACCTCGGCCCACCCCTCACTGTCGCCTTCGGGCCTGCTCCTTGACCTCGGGCATTCTCTCCCAAGGCCTGTAATTTCACACCAGGCCCCTGGACACATTCCGTCTGTCCAGCACCTCAGCTTCCATGCCGGCATCCAATCCAGCACCTGGGGCCTGACCCCACCGGGCCTGGGTGTGTCCTGCTCCTTGTCTCCCAGGCCCTCTTTCCTCCTTCGTGGCCCCATTTCTCGCTTGTCTGTCTCTTTTGTGAGACTCTCTTCTCTCTCATTTGTTCTCTGGATCCTGTTCTCAGGACACCTCTGAGGCACCCAGCCCCTTTGCTGGGATCTCTGTGTGTCTTTGCCTCTGTGCACACCTTCCTTTCCCGTCTCTCTCCACCCTCACTCCTGCTCCGCGCTGAGGACAGTGAGAAGCTGATCCACCCTCCCTGCACTCTGGGTATAAATAGCAGAGGCAGGCTGGGCGAGGAGCCAAAGTTGCTACCAGCCTCTGCCTGGCCACCCAGGTCTTGTACACCCAGGACCAGCGGTGGAGGGTCCTGGGCAGGGTCTCCAGGGTAAGAATCTAGAAGGTCAGGCTAGAAGGCCGCTGTCCAAGCAGAGAGGACAGGAAGGGGATGCAAGCCAGGGGCTTCTCCCCACCAGCCTACTGGCCCCCAGCCAGCATGGCTCTGGAGCCCCCGTTTCTGCTGCTGGAGAAGGTGTTCTGGGTAGGGAGACCCTCCTGAGGGCCGCTTGGGACGCTGGCGCTCCTCCCGGCCGCAGATGCGTGGGCCCAGGTGGCCGCCAGCCGCTGAGGGCTGGAGTGGAAGCCGTGGCCTCGGGAAGCAGGCTGCACACTTACCCGGCCAGCTCTCGGGCCTAATTAGAGACCGGAATGGGCATTGATCGTCCCTGAGCTCATTATGTCACAGCTGGGGAACAGCTGGCCAGTTTTTTCCAGGCCATTAGCTGCGCCATGAAGTGGAGAGAGGGAGGGGTGGGCGTGCAGGATCAATACGCCGTCTGTCTGTGGGGAAGCAGCCGGTGGCCGCCTCCTGCCACTTGGGGCCAGGCGGCTCACTGGGGCGCCACCCTGGCCAGGCTCCTTTGAGCTCAGGCACAAAAGCGCCACTCCAGCCTGGGAAGATGGACTCGTGGCCTCTGGGCTGACCCTGACCTGGCCCTCAGGGGACCCTCTGAGTGGTCTCTCGGGAGATCAAGAGGCACAGGAAAGGGACTTGGGTCACCTAAGTCACTCACAAGAGGGAACCTTCCAAGTCCAGCTTCTCTCCACCCCCGCAGCAAGAGGACACCTAAGGCAGCTGGATCTGCTGGCCCCATGCCCACCAGCCACTCGCGGGCCCCCGGGGCTGTGGCAAGTTTGATTTCTGTGGGGTAGATGGCAGCAAAGCACCAGGAGGGGGACACTCCTTCGCCCAGGCTCCTGCGGCTCCAGCAAGCAGCAGCTCAGCGGAGCAGCCCCAGACCCGTGGGCGGGTCGCTGTCCAGGCAGCTGAGGGGCCGAAGGGAGGCTCCGAATCACTTCCTGTCCTGGCTTCTGGTGGGGAGGGATGACCTGTCAAGGCCGGGAGAGGGCTGCAAACTATCCAGACCTCCTCTCCCTGCGTCACAGGCGGAACCAACCCCGATACACACGCAGCTGACGGTTCTGTCAAAGCTTCCCTTTCCCTCCATCCGGAATGTTCTCTGCTGAATCGAACAGCCCAGGGCTCCCAGGGACAGGCCTGAGGCCGAGGTGGGGGCTTCACCCACCAACGGAGGAACAGAGGCGTGGGGGCTACTGGGCTCCCCTCTGCCCCATCCCCCCTCCAATAGCTCACAGTCCTGTGGGGTCCCATGGCTGGGCTGCAGGGCAACTTCCACCGACCCCGCTGGGCACAGTGCTCTCCGCTCCCCAAACTTCCCACCATTTCAGACTGCGTTTCCGGACTCGGCTGTGAATCTAGGCCAGGAGTCGGAAGGCCAGAATCCCAGAGATGGTAACCGCCCAGAAACTCCACCCCAAGCACCAAACTCGCTGCCATCGAGTCAGTGCTGACTTTCTGGAAAAAGAGCCCAGTCTTTCTCCCGAGGAGCTGCTGGTGGTTTTGAACTGCCGACCTTGGGGATCGCAGCACAGTCTAACCACTCCAGCACGTCACAGACAACAGGAACCTGAAAAGACACAAGTCACATCAGAAAAACAGGAAGCTGCCCCAGCGAGGAAGAGATTTGCTCCAGGGCATTCCGCTGGTTGGCTGCAGCCTGGAGACCAGGCTCCTCACAATACCGGCCGGCCCTACCCCACCACAGAGCCCCAGTTCTAAGGCCCAGATGTCAGTCGGCAGTCAAGGGTCAATGGACCACCTGTGCCCATCCAGTCCCCCAATTACACACCTCCCAGGGCCAGAGCACTCCCTCCTGCTCAGTGCTCTCAGTACCTGAGGGGACCAGGGGCCAACCGAAGCCCGAGGACCACGGCAACTGCTGCCAGAAGGTGAGGCTGCGCCAGAGCAGAGCAGCTGCTCTCCCCGGGGTCCAGCAGAGCCTCTGATGTTGATCCATCTGTCTGTCTGGGTGCAGATGGTGTGTAATGAGAAGCTGACATTGCTGGAGCTTCCTCCAGCCTGACTCAGGGAGGGGGGCAAGGAGCAGAAATCAGGCCTGGCTCCTGCTGCTGCGATGCTCTGCGAGGAAGAGGCCTGTGCGCATGGGCTAGACCAGAAGCCGGAGTCAGACCCGCAGCCATCGTGGGTCCCGAACCATGGCGACTGCCCCCGCGGATGCCCGAGACTGTCACTCTTGACTGGCGTAGAAAGCTCTGGTGCCCTTCACCTGCGGAGACGGCTCGCTGGTGGTTTTGAACTGTTGACCTTGCGGCTAGCAGCCTGACACGTAGCCACTACCCCACCCGGGCTCCTCCTGGGAGTCAAGGAGAACATACAGGTGAATGCACAGCGCCAGCTTCATGAGGCCGCGGGGCAACATCGTCTCCCTCTCTCTTGCAGGCTCCAGAGCAGGGGGCAGCAGCTTGAGGCACGCGGGAGGGGCTGCGGTGGGGCGGCCCTGCCAGCGAGCTGGGGTGCAGGAAGAGGCTGCACGACGTCGTGCAGGGGGAAATGAAAAGGTAACAGCCTCTTCCTAGGAACTTTAGGAAGCCCACTGGTACATGGGGGGAAGTGCGGCCAGACATGGCACATAGAGAACCCCAGCATCAAGCTGCGAGGGGACCAGGCACCGGGGATGGGAATGACAGGGGCAGGGGAGAAGCCAAGGGTCCCGGAGACAGAGTCCCAGGGGGCAGAGAAAAACCCCAAACCCGTGGCCATCGAGTCACTGCCGCTCCTGGAGCCGCCGCCCGCATATGTCAGAGTAACACTGTGCGCCATCCAGCGTACAGACCAGACAGCCGCCACACTCTCCCTGAGTGGATCAGAAACTGTGGGCACCGGCCAGGGCACAGAGGCTGCCCAGAAAGGGGCTGCGGGGCGGTGCCAATGTCCAAACATCCCCTGTGCTGCCCAGGGACTGTGCTACATCCTGGTGTGGAGGCCCGTCTGGGCCATGCATGAGCTCTGTAGCTGGGAGCAAGGTCAATGTCTCTGGCCGTCATTTTCTGGTTTGGGGAGGCGGGGGGACAGGTGCAGCGAGAGAGAGGGTTTGTCACACTTTACCGGCTGCGGTGGCTTTGAGGTTCCATTCAAGCCAATGTGGGCGAAGGGCTTTGGGTTTGGGGAGTGTCCGCCCGGCACAGGTGGTTTCCGCTGCTGTCTCCCAGCTTCTCGGTGGTGCTGGGCTCTAGGCCCCTGACTCCCAGATTGCCAGGGAGGGGTTTCTGTTCCAACACCCTGTAAAGTGTTTTCGCTCCTTTTGTCCGGAGTGGGGCAGAGGCCACACCGGCAGATGCTTATGAATCTGTAATCCCCATGGGGTCTCCCCTCACAGAGAAGGTGCCAGCAGCAGGGGCCCAGGGACAAGCGTGCGGACCGCGGTGGCTCTGCCGCCACTTCGCCCCTTTCCCAGGTGCTGGACTACCTCGGTTGGTTCCCAGGCTGTGAGAGGGGCCACGTCTGTGAGTCCGACACGGAGACGGTCGCCGGCTGAAGAGCTGAAAGCCATCAGGACAACTTTACAGTCAGTAGTTGTAGTTTTCTGGGAGGAAGACGGTACCATGCATGATTTATACCTGGTGTCATGTTTCATGACTGACTGTAACCTGCATTATTGATCTCACAGAGGACTCTGGTGACAGCAGGGGGCTCAGAGATGCGAAGTGCCTTCTGCTTCCCCACCTAACAGCCGGGTACCCCAGAGCCTGCCCATGTCTGTGACTCCCAGCTGCTTCCCACTGCTCACAGATCTTAACACTCACCAAGGGCCTCGCGGGCCTGGGTCTGAAGGGCGCTGGCGTCCTATGTGCTTGGCACTCCGGAGTCCTTTTAAAGTTTCCAATGCAACGGACATTTGTGAGAACGACTTCACCCAGTTCCCCCACTGTGCCCACCCTTTACCCAAGTGACCGCCTGGGGCTTGCTCTCTTCCTCACACGTCTCTCCTACCCCCTGCCCAGCCTTCTCATTCTCCCTGACCCCCTTCAGAGGAAGTACCAGGCCCAGTGCCCCACTATTCCTTCACATACCGGTGGTACTTCCATAGCTCCCATCTGCCATTAGAATCAGGAAATTAATATCAGTGTAAAACGCCCACCCAATAGAGAAATTCCACTGACAGTCCAGGTGACACTGTCAATATCCAGGGGCCAATCCAGGTGCATGTGTGGCATTCAGTCGCCTTTGTTTGTTTTTAAAGTCTCCTTTCTTCCAGCAATGAGGTCAGCAGTTCACACCGCCTGGCATGGCAGTCCCTGGGAGACAGACAGGCTTTGCGCTTCCAGGAAGAGCCACAGACTTGGAAGCTCACAGGGGCAGTCCCACCCAGTCCTATAGGGTCACGAGGAGTCGGCCTCACTTTGATGGCAGTGAGTTTTCCTCCTGAAAGAGGTCTGCAATCTTTCCTTGTCTTTTGTCACCTTGGTATTTGTGACGTTACTTTGTACCATGTAACTTTGGGGGTTTGGAGGTGTTTCTTGGTGATCCAGGTTATGCAGCCGTGCCCGCTGGGCAGGAATCATGTGAAGTGACGCCAGGCTCCCAGCTCCTCTGAGTCACAGGTGCCCCCTGCTGATTTGTCCAGCCATCACCCATCCTATTGTGATTTTGGGGGGAGACGTCACATAGCACAGGAGGCTCTCAGTGAACTTGTCCAAATATATTGTCCCGTGACATTGGTTATACTTTTCACAGTCTGTCAGCATCCTCCTTGTTTCCCTTCTGGTGATTCTGTTTCCAGTAGTCCCTCCCCTCCTCACTTCTGACCTGGGGTTCCTGTGAGCCACGAGGAGGTCGAATTTAAATGGCTGTTTGGAGGCACCCGGTATTCATGGTGGCGTTACTTTATGAGATGACCTGTCTTTGAGCCGACAGAGGAGCTCCAGGAGTGGTCTGAGTTCTGAGGGTACAGGGTATCCCAGGATGCCAGACTCAGGGGTGCTAGTACATCTGGTCAATTTTAGGAATGTGGGTTTTGTTCTACATACCCCCCCACACACACGCACACCACCCACCCCATTCTACCCAATACCATCTGTGGCAGTTAGATAGTATGTCAACTTGCACCTGTGTGAAAGTGTAGGCCTGGCATCCAACCGATCAGCCAGGTCACCGCCTGCAGAGGCCACCCTCCAGGTGCGGTCTTTTTCTACGGGAGGCCCTGGGAACTTCTCATCCCTCTGCCCCTCCACCCTCCCTGCTCGCCGGGACTCTGTGTCTGCCTCCAAGAGCAGCCCCACGTGGGCTGGGGACCCTGAGAACCAACCTGGGGGCTGTTGGCGCCCTGCCATGTTTCCACAGACCTTGGATCCGCAAGACTCTGAACCCAGCGGCCTTGTGAGCTTCCTGCACCTCGCTTCACCTTTATGTGGCTGTCGGCCGTCGGCTGCTTGAGTCTGAAGAGCGCTCTGACTAACAGGGGACCCGTAGACTGAGTTGGCCTGGGTTGGGATGTCTTCTTGATATAAAGTTATTTCTTGGTAGAAATTTCTTTCTCATATACATAAGAGTGTCAGTGGGGTTGTTTCTCTAGACAACCCAGCCTAACGCACCATCTACGTGTTCGTGGATAGAGGCCATGGTTGGCCAAATCTAGCTGCTCCCTTGAGCCTTTGCATTCCTTCACTCTCCTTTGCTCAAAGATCCCAGACAGGACTCACTAAGGGAAGACGCAGGACACCGTCTTTACAAGCGTTGTGATGCCAACTGACAAAGTTGCTTCTTGAAACAGCAGCCTTAAGCTCTCAAACCTAGCACCCCAATCCCACAAGGTGTTTGGCTAGGTCTATAGAGTTTTCATACCTGTGCCCCCATGTGCCTTTTAAATATCCACGCAGCACCCATACGCCTGTATACGCCCACAGAAATGCTTAGACATAAGCACTTCTGCCTCTGTAAACATCGACATGGACCTGTGTACCCACACACATTTGGGGGTTGGAATGACTATTGTTGCAAATGCTTACGTGCTGTGACTCTTACCAAAGCCCCCCCTTCTTGCTGTGTACTCCTTAGTGTCTCCTGTCACTCTGATCAAGCTGTGATGCCGTCACCCTTATTGGATATCGCTTTACCCATGACCCGACGGACAAGTGTCTACCATGTGGGAGAAGGTTCCCCCTTCTTCTCGTGAACACCAAAGGATGTTGCGATTGCTGGCTTTTTACACTAGCGTGCACATCCAGCACCCGTCCTCCTGTGATTGGCTGATTTCACACAGCATCGGGACCTTCAGCCCTAGCCGCATCACAGTATTCCGTGCGAACTCACCATTGTTCTGTGCATGCGCCTCGGTGTTTTTATCCATTCATCTGTGGTGGGCAGTGAGGTGGGTTTCATTCTTTGCTGTTGTGAATAGTGTTGCAATGAACATAGGTGAGCGTGTGTCTGTTCCTGTCATGACATTTAGTGCCTAGGGTAGATAGATTCTCAGTGTGGGACCAAAGGGGGCTCTAGTTTTCTGGCTTTTGAGGAAGCACCGTATCATTTTTCATATTTGAGCCAATGTACAACCCCCACCAGCAGGGGAGCAGGCTTCCAATCT
Organism: Tenrec ecaudatus; assembly: GCF_050624435.1. Classification (NCBI taxonomy): domain Eukaryota; kingdom Metazoa; phylum Chordata; class Mammalia; order Afrosoricida; family Tenrecidae; genus Tenrec; species Tenrec ecaudatus. The sequence goes on along the minus strand of NC_134530.1, from coordinate 143,752,539 downwards.
CCCTGACACTGCCAGCATGTGTTGTGTTTTGATCAGTGGGGGAGTGAGAGGCTATCTTGTAGTTTTTATGGGCCTCTCCCTGGTGACTAACAACCATGCACATCTTTCCTTATATTTGTCGACCACGTTAATGTTCACTTTAGTGATCCCATTACTACTCACAAAGTTAGTGGATCCATTACTACTCATTACCACTACAGAACTGGGTAGAACTCAAAAAAGAAAAAAGAGACCTGGGCAGAACTGCCTCACCTTGAGCAACTTTTTTAAAGTGGAAAGAAAAGATCGAAGTGGATGTCAGAAGCGTCTCGGAAGCCTGCTTTAATCGTGTAGCTAAGGAAAATTGGGGGGAGGGGAGAGTAAATAAAGAAGCTCAACAGGAAATTTCAAATTGCTGCCCAAGAAGGCAAAGTATTACAATGAAATGTACAAAGATGTAGCGTTAGAAAGCCACCAAGGAAGAACATGATCAGTATACCTTACCCTGAAAGACGGAAGAGGAAAAGTAAGCCTTGAGGTACGATCTTAAAGGAGTCTATGCACAGAATAGTCACTGACGCAGGAAGCATCAAGAGAAGGGAATGAATACATGGCGCCTCTGGGCCAAAAGGAACTAGTGGACAGTCCACCATCTCCAGAGGGAGCACATGAGCTAGGACCGAGGCACTGAAGAAAGCCCTTCAAGCTGCACTGAAAGCATCAGCCGAAAACAAGGCTCCAAGAATGGACGGAAAACCAATCGAAATGTTTCAGCCAGCATCGGACGCACTCCTTTGTCTGTGCCAAGACATTTGGAAGACGGCTACCTGACTGGGAGAGATCCATATTTTTACCCATTCCAAAGAAAGGTGACCCAACAGAATGCTCAAACTATACAACAATATCATTGATATCCAAGCAAGTAAAATTTTACTAAAGATCATCCAACAACGGTTGCAGCAGTACCTTGACAGGGATCTCGCAGAAGTTCAGACTCAGAAGAGGATGTAGAATAAGGGTCAGGATCTTAGCTCAAGGCAGAGAATACCAGAAAGACGTTCATGTGTGTTTCACTATGCTAAGACATTCCACTGCCGTAATATACCACGGATCACCTTGAGAAGAATGGGAATTCCAGAACATTTCATTGAGCTCTTTCGGAACTTGTGCATGGACCAACAGCCAGTTGTGTGAACAGAGCAACACTGCGTGGTTGAAAATCAGGACAAATGTGAGTCAGGGTTGTTTCCTCTGACCATACTTATCCAATCTGTGTGCTGAGCAAATCATCAGAGAAGCCGGCTTGTATGAAGAAGACTGTGGGATCGGAGGAAGGCTTATTAACAACCTGCAATGTGCAGATGACGCAACCTTGCTTGCTGAAAGTGAGGAGGACTTGAAACTCCTCCTGATGAAGGGCGACGATGGTAGCCTCAGGATGGTTTGCAACTCAGTGTCAAGCAGACCAGTCTCGTCGCAGCGGGTGCATTTGGATGGAGGTGGAGGACACTACTCAAGGTACCACGGACTGCTGAGAGGACAAACCGAACTGTCCTGGAAGAAGTAAGGTCAGCGTGCTCCTGAGAGGCAAGGATGACGAGGCTTTGTCTTATATAGTTTGGACATATTGTCAGGAGAAACCAGGCCCTGGGGAAGGACATCGTGCCTGGTGAGGAGATAGGTTGATACCATGGCTACAACAACGGGCTTGGGCACAGGGACGAACGTGGAACGCGAGGATGATGAAGGACCATGCAGTGTTTCGCTCTGTTGTGCACAGGGTCCCCGTGGGACAGAATCGGCTTGATGGCACCTAACGACAACAACAAATGTGTGTATAGAGATACACAAGTGAAAAAGTCCTGCTAGAAACTTATGAACACTTCTATTAAACAAAAATGTGATTCTATTGTTTCTTGACATCTCCATCTAGCTCCACATACTTCCGAAGGAAGTGTTTTCCTCGCTGGAAACTTCCCCGCTAAAGAATTCTTCGCTCTTCCACTCGTGCCACATACAAATGGCAGTTCTGACATCTCTGAGGAATGCACAGTGCTCTGAGTTGGGGACCCAAAGGAAGCCAGAAGGGGCAAGAGCAGGGCTGTGGGATAGAGGGGCTCAGGTTTCCCACTGAAATGCCCACAGGGCAGCCTTGTTCCCCTGGGAGGTGGAGTGGATACATTGCCTGAAGGAATGGAAAATTCCTTTGTGCGCCTTTTCTGGCCTTTGTTTTCCTTAATCATTTTATTGGGGCTCTTCCAAATCTAATAACAATCCATTATTCAATTGTGTTCAACTTGTACATATGTTGCCATCATCCTTTCCAAAACATTTTCTTTCTACTTGAGCCTTTGATCTCAGTTCCTCTTTTTCCCCTTTCCACCCTCATGAATCCTTGATCGATTATATATTATTGTTGTTATTGCGTGTCTTACGCTGTCCGTTGTCTCCCTTCACCCATATTTCTGTTATTCATCGCCCTCTGGGGGGTGGACTATGTACCCAACCTTGTGATGGGTTCCCCCTGTCTCCCCGTTCCCACACACACACCCATTCCCACCATCCCCTACTCTCATGATATCGCTACTCCCGCTACTGTTCCTGAGGGCTTTATCTGTCCTGAACTTCATGTGTCAAAAGCTCTTATCAGTATCAATGTGTGTACTTGGGTCTAGCCAAATTTGAAAGGTAGAACTGGGTCATGGTAGTGGGGAGGAAGCATTCAGGAACTAGAGGAGTGAGGTGTGTTTCATCAGTGCTATACTGCACACTGGTTGAATCATCACTTCCTTGTAACTCCTCTGTGGGGGGACGTCCAATCATCTACAGATGGGCTTTGGGTCTCCACTCCAACTCCCCTTTTTCACATCAATATATACTCAAGTATAAGCCGCACAAATATCAGCCGAGGCACCTAATTTCACCACAAGAACTACATAAAAATTTGCTCAAAAGCTCAGCTTATACACAGGTGTGTATGGTAATTGTTTGGGCTCTTTTGATACTTGATCCCTTCCTGATCACACAGGCTGGTGTGCTCCTTCCCTGTGGGCTTATTTGTTTTGATAGCCAGGCACCATCCACTTTCTTCACCACATTTGCTTATGCACCCATTTTGTCTTCAGTGATCCTGTTGGGAAGGTGAGCATCAAAGAGTGCCTGGCCTTTTTATCACCAATAAAGTTAGCAACTTTCTTAGAACCTCTACCTGGTCAGCTGCCATGATGATCCCATGTCCTTTGAGAAGATCTATCAAGATTACCTCTTTGGGATCCCCCAAACCAGTCACCACAACCTCTTTGCTTTGGACTTACCTGACCCAGCAGATCCCCCTCAGAAGCTACAACTTAGTTTGGCCCTTTTTTAAGAGGCTCCCTAACAGGCCGGAGCCAAATGTATCATTGAAAGAACTTGTCTACAGCCACACCCTGATCACAGAGCTGTGTTTGAAGACATTTTGTTTGGAATAAAACCCACAGCATGTATGAACTGGAACTATTGTCGCAATATTTTCTGACTTACCCTTGGTGTAATATATTTCTTCAGCCAACATTTTAAACTCCCTCTTATATTCCACCCCACCCACAGTTGATATTCTTGCTGGCTTTGTGGAGATGATAAAGTAGAAGCCATCGGCCCTATGGATGAATTTGGAAACACAATGTCAAAGAAGACCGACTAGCTATTCACTGAAGTCTTTCCTTTTAGTTCCTGAGAACATAGCTTGACTACATTCCCCAGCCTCCCTGGCCATCAGGGTGGGCGTTTGACTGAGTTCTGTCCAGTGGGGGTGTGGGGAGGACAATGAGGACCACCTCCAGACTGGACCCACAACACCTTTCTGCAGAAGCCCAAAGGCCCAGTCTCCTCCTCACCTCCTCACTGGATACCCAGGCTCCAGCAGAGAACGCTGAGGTCACTGCCAGGCAGTTAAGCAGAACCACCGCAGCGTCAGTCCTGGGCCCTTGAGTCACCTCTCAGTAGGCTGTCGGCCGAACACCTGCATTGCACTGCTAGGTGCGTGCGATGCACACCTGTATTTCGACAGTTATCCTTCGCATCAGTTAATGCATCCTAACGAAGGCAGAAAAGAGAAATTGCCTCAACTTGCGCTTTAGAATGATAAAGCATCATGTTGCATGTGATTGGATGTCGCCTGAGGACTCTTCCCATCACTTCAGACCAGGCAGCATGAACTTGGGGACCTCAAGAGATATAGTCCTGGGGTGGAAAGGGGGAACCGATTACAAGGATTTACATATAACCTCCTCCCTTGGGGAATGGACAACAGAAAAATGGGGGAAGGGAGACGTCAGACAGTGTAAGATATGGCAAAATAATAATTTATAAATTATCAAGGGCCCATGAGGGTGGGGGAGTGGGGAGGGAGGGGGGAAAATGAGGACCCGATGCCAAGAGCTTAAGTGGAGAATAAATGTTTTGAAAATGATGAAGGTAACGAATGTACAAATGTGCTTTATACAATTATGTATGTATGTATTGTGATAAGAGTTGTATGAGCCCCCAATAAAATGATTAAAATAAAAAAATGAGGCATAGTCCCAGTGTTAAGAACCTTTCAGGATTCCAAAAGTGGAATCTCACTCCCCACCCCCCCACACACACGTGTCCATTTTATCCAACAATGTCACTGCTGATGTTGCTGTCCAGTTGTTTCTGACCCACGACCACCTGATGTGCGCAGTGGAACTACTCCAGGGGGTCTTTAAGGCTGTGGCCTTTTGGAAGCAGCTCACCAGGCCTGTTTTCGAGGTACCCTGGACTGAACAGAACATACTGCCAACGATTTGTCAGTGCTTATTTGAGTGCTTATTTAGGCCCTGTGGGTTCTGAGCCCTGGCACCATAGTGGGGTACATGTTGGGCGTTTCACCCCAAGGCCAGCATTTCCAAACCACAAGCTGGCTCCATGGGAGAACTGGGAACCGACAGAATCAGGTCTGCCCTGAAGTTTCGGGTCATTGTGTCTGTCAGAACCAACCAGATCGCAGTGAGACATTTTTAGCTAAGGGGGCTAAAGGAACCCTGGTGACCCAGTGGGTTAAGCATTGGGTTGCCAAGCACACGAGTGGAAGGAGGATGAGGCCCTACAACCTTGGGCAGCCATGGGGGGCAGGTCTACCCTGTCCCCTGGCATCACTGTGAGTGCTAAGGGTTCTCACCCCACTGTCCCTCCCCCCTTTTCCTAAACAGATTGTGCCCTGGGCTTACTCCAGCAGGGGTGGATTTCCATCTGTTTGGAAACACTGGCCTCACAGAATCGGTCCGCTCTGTTGGAATGCTCCCTAACCCAAAGGGAGACAGCCTTCCAAGTCCCCACAAGGCCGGTGGCCCTGTGGTTGGTGCAAAGGCGGTGAGAGAGCCTGGAGTGGGACAGGGGCCCAAACACCTGAGAGACAAATCCCATCTCTTCCTCCACACAAAGTGGGCGCGCAGCCGTATGGCCACCCCACAGCCCGCCTTCCCAGGGGCCGGTCACTAGGGAAGAGAAGCCTGGGCTCTTGCGATGCAAATCTTTCCCCAAAGAGCGCTCCGTGCCCCTCCTCCTACAGGCAGTCCACAGGAGAGAAGTCTGGCCACATGGGAGGAGCCGGGGGAAAGGGTGTAGACATGTCGGGGAGAGGGAGAACCCAGCCTGCAGACTGGACGTCAGCGGCACCTGCGCCTCAGGTTCAGCCACACAATCGAACAGCCTATGAGGGGAGCCATCATGCTGGGGACTCACATCTCCAACCCCTCATGAGCCTGTGAGGCAGGGTAGAACTGCTCGTGGGGGCTCCAAGACTGTAAGTCTTTTCGTGTCTTTTTAAACACGAAGTTTATTTAACAATCAGACGCCTGGCTTGAAGTAAAAACTCTCTGGGCTTAATGTCTCTGAGCGTCATTTACTTAAAGACAGATTGCCCTGCATGTAGCAGCCACGTACAAACGTCCTAAAAACTGCCCTTTGTTCTACAGTGACAATGGAAAAAGTTAAAATTCTCCAACTGAATAAAGTATGCAAGGATTTTTTTTTAATGTTGTTGTTGATGTTAAACCGTGAGCAGAAAATAACTTAGTGGAAAAGAGAGAAGCTCTGAATGGAGAAGGGATGTTGTCCCAGAACCGGTCTTTTCCCTACCCCATCTCTGCCTGGTGTTGATCAGAACATAACCCCAGGCCATTTAGTACCAAAGCAAAACAAAAACATACCCCAAGGGGGGATGCAGTATGCTTGTGCACACACATCAGTTACTTGATGTTCAATAAAGGAATGGGGAGGGGACAGGGAAAAAGAGAGAAAACTATAGCATAGTGGTCAGGTCGTGGTGGACCCACACGGTGGCTTTCTAATTGAGAATGGATTCTTGGTCGGTGGGAACGCAGCTCTGGAGACAAGGAGCAGACTCCCGTTTGGAAGAGGCTCCGTGTCCAACTTTGCAGTGTCTGTTTCACTGATTGGCTGTCTGTCAAATCGGAATCTGATGTGCCTCATCGACAAGCCCCGTCGTTCACAATAATTGGCTGTCATTAGTTTACTAAGTGGCGTGTGCACCACAGAACTAGCCTGTCCTGCCACCTTCAACTTCATAAGATCTTGTTCTCAGTCTTGACTCCCTCCTTGGGTTTCCAGCGCCGGAGTCTCCCCAGCTGCTGCGTCACCAAAGAGGTACCAGGTCCGTACAAGCAGCACCAGGAGAGGCAGAGGAGGAGGGGAGGAGGAGGAGGAGTAGGGAGTGGGCGCCAAGACTGTAACCCTTTGTGGGAGTAGAAAGCCTCATCTTCCCCCTGCAGCGTGGCTGGTGGTTTTGAACTGCTGGCCTCACGGTTAGCAGCCCAACAAGTACCCACTATGCCACCAAGGCTCTTAGGGTGGCGTATACACTGTCGAATAACCAACCACTTTAGATTTACCCAGAATAAAAGTTCGGAAAAGTGAGGGCAAGAGGAGGAACGGAAACAGGAAACACAGAGAGGAAATGAAATTAGTGATGTTGCATTGTGGGAATTGCTGTGACTGAGATGAAAACAAAATGTTCATGTAAGATCTGAAGATAATAATAAATTATCATTTTTCAAGGGGTCACGAGGGTAGGAGTGGGGAGGGAGGGACAAAAGAGGAGCTGATACCAAGGGCTCAAATAGAAAGTAAATGTTTCCAAAACGATGCTGGCAACATAGGTACAAACGTGCTTGATACAATTGACGGATGGAATGTTTTCAGAGCTGTAAGAGCCCCCCAATAAAATGATTTAAGAAAGACAAACAATAGAAAAGTTTTTTTTTAAGTTCATGAATTGTCGAATGGGAAACTGATCTGCTCTGTAAACCTTCACCAGATTCACAATCAAAAGTCTTAAGCGAGAGAGAGCAAGAAAGGGTTGGGGGCTTTCCAGGCGTGGGGCTTGCAGAGATTGCCCCGGTCTAAATGTCAGTCATAGAATCCTATTTCCAGAGTTGGGCAAAGCTCCAAAGTTATCATGCCTAACGGCCTCAGTTCAAAGACTAGGGGTGGTGGACCAAACTGACTAAGGGCCATGTCTAAGGTCACTGAGCTAGCCACAGGTGGGCCTAGAACTCCAAACCCTCAACTCCCAGATCTGTACCCTCTATCCTTTCTGTGCCTGGTGGCAGACTAATGAGAACCGCCAGTGTAAGGAGCAGGATTAGCAGATGTAAGTAGGCTACTAAGTGTTGGAGCCTACATTCCCCAGGGACGCATCTCTCGATGCCCTTGGCCAGCCAGAGCCTGAGCTTCCTGAAAGCCTTTCCCTGCTTCTCTGCAAAGCCAGCTCCTGTGGCCCACGAGGGACAGGCGCAAACAGCTCGACTGTCTGGGGCGAGTCTCCCAATTCCAAGGTGAATCGGGAGTGGGACCATCTTCTCTGAGAAACTCCAGAGCATCTGGGAAGGGAGTGTCTCCAGACTGGAAAGGCATGGAAATTTCCCTGAACCCAGAGCGTGCTTGGAATAGTATCAAGTGCCGCATCACCACGCCAGCCTGGCCTTGTTAGTGAGGCAAGCCGCAATCAGGGAGATAATTAGCTTGCTGTTATTTATTCCCCTCGCTAATCAGCAGCCCACTGCTTGCACCGTGGAGAGGGCTTCCACCCCCAGAGCCGTGGGGGTTCTCAGGGACCTTTAGTTACCAGCCAGGCAACAAGGAACAGAAGACAAAGGGCAGGGGAGGGGGAGAGAGCGGAGGAGACCCCGGTCCCAGAACCCAGGTGTTGCAGGCCTCTGCATGGGTGCACAGAGCCCTGGGAGCAGGGGCCCTGGATGGACAGGGAGCCCAGCCAGGGCAGGGGCACACCCTCCGGGTTTGTTCTCGGGCCTGGACCCAGGTCGATAAAGGGCCACTGGTATTCAGCTCCCTGTTCTGCCTCACTGCAGTCAAATTGCCTTTTTCCAAGGCAACTTTCAGAAAGGAGATGACATTTATCAAAGGCTGCTGAGTGGTGGCCTTGGAGGGAGAGAGGGTGGGGTCTGTCTGTGGCAGCAGGCAGGAAAAAGGAAAACCAAGGGACGAAAGGGAAGGCTTCTAAGCCTCCAGGTTGCCCACTCCCACTCCTGGGGACATGACAACTTGTGTTTGGGGACAGTGCTCAGAGACACTCCTTCCTGTCCACTTCCTCAGCCTCATCAGCACATTTTCCCTGCAGCCCCGGGCTTTCTGACCCAAATAGCAGACTGGAGGTGCCTCATTCCAGCAGCATTCTCAGAAGGGCTGCGGGCTGATCGCTTTGAGAAAGAGCACCTGCGCGTCAGTGGCGGTTCCAGAATGTCCACACGAAGGCGGGGTGGAGAGCCTTCCGGAAATCTGTCTGGTCTTGTGAAGCTGGGTGTGCAGGGCCAGCACCTTGCTTGGTACACAGCTCGCACCTGGCTAACAGCTTGGCTCAACAGTCACACAGGGAACCAGAATTAGAAGAGGCTTTGGGGATCACCGGGTCGTGTTCAGGCCCCATGTTGGACCCCTCTACAAGTCTGCTTCCTTCTCTCATCTGTCTTCCTAAGCGCTTTATGCTTTGGCTCTTAAGGACCCTGTCACCAAGCTTTAGGACCAGCTGGGTCTCCACTTCCTTTACCAGACCACGGCACCTTGAGAACAGAGACTGTTATTTTTCTATCTTTGTATTCTCTGCTCCCCACCCCGCCACTAACACACACCGCTCTGCACTCACAGTTGTTCTTGTTCTATGTGAATGTGGATGTGCCTGCGGAAAATGAACAAATGGACGAACAAATGAACAACGGTACAAAATGGTCATCTAGCCCATGCATGGGTGCTTCTAATGATGGGCATTCACTGTCCGTGATAGGTAAGTTTCATGTCAACTTGTGAGACAGTTAAGGTTAATTGTGTCAACCTGGCCAATAAACACATATGAGGTTAATTGAAGGGCAGAGAGATGGATGGCTCAATGCGCCTCGCCTTTCTAGTTCTCAGGTTTCTTGCTCTCTGATGGTCAGACCAGGGTGCGGCTGCCTGACCCAGTTCCCTGCTTGAGCTTGCAAGGCTCATTTCCTGCAAGACTTCCCCAAGGAGAAGCCACATGGACCTGATGCAGCCCTGGGTTCTGGAGCAGCCATGTGGAGACCCCTGCCAGTGCTGAGATGCTTACACATTCACTGACTCGGCTTTCCTCCTGCAGTCAGCATCATTGCCTGTGTTTTCTGAGATTGAGGAGGACTTTGTGGATTGGTGTCGGACATATGGGCAAATGTTGGACTTATGGGCTTGGAAAGCACTGGGTTGGGATGCTTTCTTAATATACACTAACCCTTTATATAAAACTTTCTCTTATACACATCTGAGTTTCTGTGGATTTGTTTCTCTAGTCTACCCAGAGTAACACAACTTGGGTGGACCAGAAGTCTCCCACGATGTGATCTAACATAGTGCGGTCAACGCTGTGATAGGCTCTTCAGTGAAGCAGCGAAGCAGCTGTGGAGAGAACAGAGCTCCCCGATCTGCTCACAACCTTGACATGATGGAGGGAGGTTTCATTCAGGTGGTGGGCTACTCTTAGTCTAAATTGACAGTGTGGAAGCTCACTCACTTCTGCTGGATTTGGATCCTGCATCTAGCTCCGCTGCCTCCTATTATATCACCTGCTGATACCAGGAGCCATCAACAGGCTGCTGACGTTGGAATCATGACATCTGACCCATGGACTTGAACCAGACTGGACCTACCCAGGTCTGCAACAGTGTGAGCCACTTCTTTCTTTTTACATGTTGAGGTTTATTGACATATGACTCATATACCATATAAGTCAATGGTTTGAGTTGTAAGTCATCACTGCAATCGATTCTAGAACGTTTTCTTTATTCTTGTACTCATTATTATTAGCTCCCCATTTTCCCCCAACTTCTCCTTCCAACACCCTAAGAAAGTATTAACCGTTACTGTTTCTACAGCTTTACCTATCCTGGACTTCACATTTAAAAAAATGCACCAAAACACAAAACAAAAAAACCTGACAACATAAACCGAAAAACTTCAATCCCAAAGAAAATAGTAAGAACTGGAGCAAATAAAAATGGGTCAAGAGGGAGAACAAATGATAAGGTGTTAAATTTTAACCCAACAACATCAGCATTGATCCACTTTCCAAGACATTGCTGCTCCCTTGCCTGGTTAATGGTGAGAGAGTGTTCTGTGTGAGCCATTTCTTGACATACATCTTCCCTAGGTCTGTACACACGCAAGGGTCACTGGTTTTGCTTCTCTAGCGACCCCAGCCTAGCACACTGCCTTAAGATGACCATGCATCACATGATGGTTCTGCATGTGGATCAGAAATAAATCTGCTTCTGCCATTTCCACAGCAAACATTTTCAACCCAGGGGTCCAAGGAGGGGCCCTGGGAGGCCCAGGCCCTTCCCCAAAAGTTTACATAAAAGCATGGGCATCTCTGCCCATATGCTTCCAAATTCCAACAACTCACTGCCATTAAGTCTATTCCAATTTACAGCGACCCTGTGGAACAAAGTAGAACTGCCCCTGTGAGACTGTAACTCTATACGGGGGTAGAAAGCCTCATCTTGCTCATACTGAGTGGCCGCTAGGTCCAAACTGCTGGCCCTGAGGTTAGCAGCCCAAGGTTTAATGACTATGTAAAACCCCACTGGTTTCATAAAGGGGTCTGAATGACCACATTTGAGAATGATGCTCCACTTTTTTACTCCCTCTTCCTCGCACCAACTTACACTCAACAGACCATGAAGTGTCAAAGTGCTTGCTTTGCAGAGATTTTTGTCCTGATTTCCTTTGTATGTGTACAATTATAAACTTAATACACAGAAAGCGGTAGCTTTTGTTTTAAGATTTTTTGTGGTAAATATATACACATGAAACAAAACGTTTCTTTCACTGAGCATGCATGTACAGTTTGGAGACATTAATTATGGTCATCATGTTGTTCAATCATCACCCTTACCCATTCCCAAAGTTCTCCGTCACTCTAAACCGAGTCACCTCACTTTTCAGAAGAAAGCAGGCACCATACTGTTGTGGTTGATGCCATAGCAGCGTCAGCCCTGCTACCCCAACTCCGGCTGATGAGGTGGGAATTTAACCACAGGCAGAGCCTAAGCTGGCTTGGGCTGGGCACCCAGAGGCCAAAGGGAGGGGCTTGATAAGAATCCTGCTCAACTCAAGAGCATGGTCTCAGGGTTCCCCAAGTTCAATGGGCATCACATAGTCCTCAAAGACATCTTTCTGACATCCTACTTTGGTGAATAGTGATAGGGAACTTACAAGCTTGTGAGAACTCATGTAAGGTGCAATCATTGGTCTTCCCGTGTCTGGAGGAAAGGAAAGGAAACGGAAAGTGCATAGTCTAAATAGTCTAATGGACTCAGGGACCTTGCAAACACCAGTCTCCGCAGCCTGAGACCAGAAGAACTAAGATGGTGCCTGGCTACTGCCACCAACCGCGCTGAAAAGACCCCATCAGAAGGTCCTGGGTAGAATGGGAGGGAAATGTAGATCAAAAGTCAAAATCATTCAAGTCCTACCAGGCTTACTGGTCTGATGGTCTGGTGGGACCCTGGAGCTATGGGCCTTAATCAGACACCAGGTCTGGAAATGAACTTACCCCCAAAGCCCAACATCCTGCAAACAATCAACAGGTCTACAGAGGGAACGATTAACGAGCGAGGCAGACATACCATAGAACGGTCAACCATTCGAGATCAGAAGGGAGCATTTACCCAAAGAGAAAGTTCAGAAGGCTTGGGGAAGAAGGAAGATCGGAGACAAGAAACCCAGGGAGGACGTCGGTCAAATGATATTCACAATAAAAAGTGTTGTTTTTTTTTAAAAAAAATTCTGTCCTAAAAGATGTGTTCTATTGGATGGTAGCAAATTAAACTTCTTTTTTTGAAGAAATAAATATCCTGGTAGAATCCACAGATGTCTGACGGAAAGACTCTGCTATTTCAAACCACAATTTCAATTTCTTAAGTCTTAGAAGCTTTTGGATCATCTGATGATTCCCTAGTTACCTTTTGGGTTCCCACAAGACCCCTCTCTCCCTGAAACCTGTCAGGTGTGCCTCTTCTTTGAAGTCCTAACTACTACAACATTCTTCAACATGCACAAATGTTTTTTATTACCTGTTTCCAAGGGGGAAACAACCCAAACCCAACCCCTGCCATGGGGCCCGTTTGACTGGAGTGACTAAGTCTCTGTAGGAACAGACAGCCTCATGGAGCGACTGGTGGGTTTGAACCACCGTCCTTGAAGGTTAGCAGTCCAACGCTTACCGAGCAGACATGGTCACCAGAGTTCCTTATTCCCAAGGGGGGAAAGCCCCTATACTAATCTTCCATATGAGCTACCCAAGTATCCTCATGTATTCTTCACAACACCATGGTAGAGCAGAGCCGAGAATCACGGACATCACCTTAGCTAGAGCTTCCCAGACTCCCATCTCCAGAGGTCTCAAGCAAGTCAAGAATGGACCCGGGGATCCTGTTTTTAACCGAGCACCTTGGAGATGCTGATGCAAGCCACGGGAGGCAGCATGCAACAATGCCCTAAATGGGAGTTGGTGTGTCCTGACTGCCCTCCTCACCAAAACACTTCTCAGACTCCTCCCTGGGCATTCTGATTCATCGGGTCAGGAGTTCTGGAATTTATACTCTCAGATGTCACAGCTCCTAATTCCAGTGTGTGAAAACTGAGCCCCAGCGACAGAACTGCAGACCCACAGTGAGTGAGTTAGTTCATTGTGCCAACCTGGCCAATAAACACATGTGGGAACAATTGAAGGGCAGAGGGATAAATGGCCCAGTGAGCCTCGCCTTTCTAGTTCTCAGGTCTCTTGCTTTGTGATGGTCGCATCGGGGTGCAGCTGCCTTAACAGTTCCCTGCTTCAGCTTGCAAGGTTGATTTCCTGCAAGACATCCCTGATGCAGCCCTGGGTGCTGGAGCAGCTGTGTGGAACCACTGAACTGCTCAATTCTATGATACATGAACTATGTGCCAATAAATTATAGGGAGAACAAAATGAGTGCTGCATAAAAGGCAAAAGAAACAAAGAGCAATGTGGTTTTGTAAATTTTTTTGCACATTCATTGACTCGGCTTTCCTCCTGTAGTCGGCATCATTGTGTCTGTTTTGTGAGATGGAGGAGGACTTTGTGGATTGGTGTTGGACATATGGGTTAATGTGGGACTTGTGGGCTTGGGCAGCACTGGGTTGGGATGTTTTCTTGATGCACACTTAACCTTTATATAAAACTCTTATACATATGAGTTTCTGTGGATTTGCTTCTCTAAAGTACACAGACTAACACACACAGCCAGGGTGACCGGGGTGAGTCTGAAACCTAGACTTCTTGACACTCAATCCAGTGCCCTCTCTACTGAGTCACAAAGGCCATACAAGCTGGATGGAGCCCTGAACATAGCAGGCATCCCGCACCCCCAGCTTCATCCCCAGGTGCAGTGTTCTGCCCTAGGAGTGCAGCCGATGTTTGTGAATGCACACAGAAGACACACTAGACCACTCCATCACCTCCCTCTGCCTGTACCCAAGACTGTACATAAGCTGCTCCTTAACTGAGCCTGTTACTACACTTATGATCTGGCCCACCATGCGTACGACAGGGCTTCCATTGGCCTGCTGGCTACGGAACTGCTGCCTGTTCAGGGAAGCCAGACCTCGCCCTTCCTGCTGCTCAGGGGTGTGCCCCCACAGGAAATGGGGCCTCCCTTACTGTCTCTGGGCACTCTGGACTCCTCAGCCACGACTTCCTCTTCTCACCACGGGGATGCAGGTTTGAGGGGAAGGGGTGCGGACCACACCAGGTGACACTGTCAGAGGGGGTGGCACCAAAATGACTGTCTAAAAACTTTCTGTGCGGTTTTCAGCCGAAATGTATTATTTTTCTAAAATATCCCTGTAACTAGTTCTATGGAGCCCGGATGGTATCGTAGGCCATTCATTGGCGGGCTGCCGTTCACAAGCAAGGTCAGCAATGTGAACTGGCTTTCTGCCTCACAAAGCTTTGCAGCCTAGAAAGCCTGCGGGAGTGGCGCTATCCGGTCCTGTTGGGCCACTGTGAGTCGGAGTAAGTTTGATGGCAATGAGTCTGGTTTTAGTTTGGTAGTTGGTTGTAACAACAAAAGCATTCTTTGTGAGCTTGGTTACATGTATTAATATACCTTACAAGGTTAAAACTCTACGCTCTCTTACTCTTTGATCCTTCTTACATGCCAGGTGAGAGATGTCGCAATGGGGCTTTGAATCACATGATTTTGTCTGCATGCATGCATGCTACACGCACATGATGTTGCTCTGTGATTGCTAGTGTTTTCATAGTCAACAATTTTGCCATGTTTTCTGGTGTTTAACTACAATGTTGTGATCATTAGTATTTGTAACAATAACATGTTGTATAAAATGCAGCGGTAATTAAAGGAAAAGGAGAAAATTCAAGAGACTTGTGTTCACTTACTAATAATTTATCAACTTCAATGTAGAAAATTTTACAAAACCACTTTGCTCTTTGTTTCTTTTGCCTTTTATGCAGCACTCATTTTGTTCTCCCTGTCATTTATTGGCACGTAGTTCATGTATCATAGAATTGAGCAGTTCAGTGGTTCAATCACATCAAGGGGAGTTGTACGATCACCACCACATCTGTCTTGCAGCCTTCTCCCCACCCCCACCCCCATCACGGTCACCTCGCCTTCAGTGAGCTGTGGGATCCCCTTCAGCTCTCATGCTCCCTGCCCCTCCCGCCCTCACTGTTCCCTCAGAAATCCCCCTCCCTGCCCCCCACCCGTCCTCCCAGCCCTGCGTTCCCTACAACGCCTTGTCACTGTTATTATCGTCACACGTGCATTCCTCCTGTGCTTCCCAGCTGGGAAACCCAACAGAAAACGTGCACGACAAATCACACGAAGGATAAGATCCCATTAGTACAGAGGCAGAGACACACACGATGCGCAAACGGAGACGACCCCTATCAACAAAGAGAACAAGTTGGTTGTTAGTAGTCATGTAATTTAAGAAAATTACAGTTAGGCAGTTTACAATGATATGAATCACATATAATTCTGTGATTAAAATTGATAATGAACATTAATAAGGCTTCCATATGATAGGGTACAGGAGGAGGTCTTTGCGGGTGGAGGTGACATCACTACGGTGGGTGACCCTACTCCTAACCCCTCAGGGACACCTAGAAACCTGTGACCTTGCAGAGAGGGCCACAGAGCACAGCTCCCCCGTTCTAGCTGTTTGACTACTCTGGAAGGGCCAGCAAAGATGCAGGAGACGGTCTCCCAAATTCGACAGTGCCTTCTGCGTGTCGTGCACTGGACGCTGTGTGTGGAGGCAGTGCTGGAGGTTAGGCCTCCTGTATTTCAAATAGCAGCGGAGCCCCCCCCTCCCCCCCCCCCCCCCCCCCCCCGTGTTGGAGGGAGTCAGGGGAGCTTCTAGACTAAGGCAAACCTAAGATACACTAAGACAGGTCTGATTCATTGACTGCCCAAAACTGGTCCGTGAAAACTTTATTTTCTGACTCCCTTTACTTTGGACCTGTCATCAGGAGGAACCAATTTCTCGATGGGGACATCATATTTGGTGAAGAAGGGAGGGGGCCAGTCAGGGGGAGGGAGACCTCGGAAAGTGCTTGCAAACAGAGGATTTGAACACGCCAACAGCTTGTGAGGAGGATGCACGACTGGGCGGGGTCCCGTCCAAAGTACACGGGGTCACCGAGAGTCAGAGGCTCCTTGACGTCAGCCTGCGATGAAACCACCAAGGAGATGGAGGACAGTGGCTGCAACAAGGCGCCAAGCATAACCACAGCCCTGAGGACGAGGCGGACTCGGGCACGGCTTCCCTCTGCGGTGCACAGGGTTGCTAGGGAACGGACTCGGTGGCTCCTGAAACAACAACACTGTCCAGGCTAGACGCTGTGTTCAAGGTGCATAGCATGCTGTAGCTAGGTACTTATCCCATCTTACAGCGGAAGTAACTGGCTTAAGTTCATAAGTTGTGGAGCCAGGATTTGGCTCCCAGGAACTCAATTCCAGAAACAACACTTTTTCAAACCCTGCCCACCCTATATGTGTTGTTGTTTCCCCCTCCCTCTCCCTCCTTCCTTCCTTTCCTATCCCTTCCCTCTCCCCCAATTCCCCTGTCCCCTCACCCTGGCCTCCTTGGAGTCTTTAATGTGAAAAACAGGTTTCTTTTTCTTCTTTGTAGTAAGGGTCATAAGGTATTCATCTTTATGAGATTGACTAACTTTACTGAATAAAATGTTTTCTAATTTCGTCCGTGCCTTAAGGTGTTTGACAGACTCATCATTGTTTTTTAAGGATGCATAATATTCCATTGTAGGAATGGACCAGAGTTTATTTATCCACTCTTCTATTGTCAGGGTTTTTATTGCCTCCTTCATTTTGCTATTATAGAAATTGATGCAATAAGCATAGGTGTGCATATGTCTGTTCATGTTTGTCCCATATTTCTTTAGTGTATACACCAACTAGAGAGACTGCAGGATCATAATGTATTTGCATTTGTTCAGGAATTCAACTGATTTTTCCCCCTGAGTTTTGTTTAAGGACTCATCCTATTGATTTCCATGATCATTGTACAATTTTACAATCCCGCCAGCAATGTATGAGCATTCTAATCTCTCCACATCCTCTCCATCATTTATTGTTTTGTTTTGTTTTAGTGTTGCTAGGAGCATTAGTGTGGGGTAGTATCTCATTATTGTGTTCATTTGTATTTCTCTTATGGCTAATGAACATTTCTTCATATGATGTTGACCCCCTGGATGTCATCTTTAGTAAGTTGCCTATTCATGTTTTGTGCCCAGTTTGATTGGGTTAATTGTATGGTTTTTATTAAGATGATGCAGTTTTCTATAGGTGTTTGAAACTATCCCTTTATTGAATCTATGTTTCCCCCACACACAATCTATGGGTTCTCCCTTTCTCTTTTGATGAAATTTTTGATGTGCACAAATGTCATATTTTGTCTTCCATAGTGTGAGAATTTTTTATAATGTTCAGTAATGTACTTATGCCTTGTATTAGGGCCCTTAAATTTGTTCCTATTGTTTCATGGATGGTCTTTATGGTTTTAGGTTCATAGTTAGGCCTTTTATCCATCTTGAGTTCATTTTTTTAATATGGCGAGGTATGGGTCCTGTTTCTTTCTTTTTCAGGAAAAGATCCAACTTTCCCAGCACCGTTTATTGAAAAGGATATCTCTTTACCTCTTTAATGTGTTTCAGTCCTTTGTCGAAGCTCAGAGGTCTGTGGGTACTTGGATGTATTTCTGGTGTTCAATTCTAATCCACTGGTTTTCATGTCTATCACTGTACGGTACTAAACTGTTTTGGTTACTGTGACTACATAATAGGTTTTAAACTCTGGGAGTGGAAGGCCTCCTGCGCTTTTGTTTTTGAATTGTCTTTTGCTTATCCTTGTTGTTGTTGGTTTTTCCTTCCCAGATAAAGTTGGTGATTATTTTTCCCATTTCTTTGAAGAATTGTGGCGGTAGTTGGATCAGAATGGCATTGGATTTCTAAAGTGCCTTTGTTAATATTGACACTTTCAGTATTTTTAATCTTCCTATCAGGGGCATGGAGCATCCTTCCATCTGTGTAGGACTTCTTTTGGTTTCTTGAGTAAGTGTTTTATTGTTTTCTTTGTATGTCTTTTGTTTCTCTGGTAAGATTTATTCCCAGATATTTATCTTTGGGGCAATTATTGTAAATGGTATTATTCTGTTAATTTCATTTTCAGTGTTTTCTTTAAGATATAAGAATCCATATGCTTTTTGTATGTTGATCTTATAGTGTTATGTCGCCGAACTCAATTAGTTCCAGCAGTTTCTTAATAGAATACTTGGAGTTTTCTAGCTTCAGGATTATATCATGTGCAAATCAGGAGAATTTTGTTTCTTCTGGGTTAATGTGGATGCCTGTGACATCGTTTCGGTGTCCTAAATAAGTGGTGATAAAGGGCCACCAGTCTGGTGTCCGTTTGAAGGGGAATGTTTTACATCTCTCTCCATTAAGTGAGATGCTTGTGATTGGTTTCACACATGTATGGCCAATATCCTGTTGAGGAACTTCCATTCTATTCCTACAAGTGCTTTTATCAAGAATGGATGTTGAACTTTATCAAATGCCTTTTCTGCATCAATTGCTATAATCATCTGGTTCTTCTTTATTTTGTTTATATGGTAGATTACATTGATTGTTAATTTCTAATATTAAACCATCCATGCATACCTCGTATGGATCCCACTTGAACATGATATTTTGTTTTTCTCAATGCTTTTCTTGAATTCTACTGGCTAAAATTCTGTTGAAAATTGTGGTGTCTATATTCATTCAATAGGAATATAATTCTCAATTATGGTGATGTCTTTCCCTGACTTGGGTACCAGGGTTATACTTGCTTCATAAATGAGTTTAGTAGTGCATTATCTATTTGTATATTATGAAATAGTTCATATAGGATTGGGGTTAACTTTTCCTAAATGCTTGGTAGAATTCCCCAAGAAAACCATCTGATCCCCAAATACTTGATGTTAGGAGTTCTTTAGAACCAGATTTTTTCTTCCTGAGTTATAAGCTTGTTGAAGATTTTTTACATCAGTCTGTCTTAATCTAGTTAGGTAATGAATATCTAGAAATGTGTCCATTTCTTCTAGATTTCCAAATTTGTTGGAATACAATTTTTCATAATAGTGTGTGATTACTTTTTTCATCTTCGTTGGTTCTGTTGTAATGTCACCTACTTTATTTCTTATTCATATTTGCTTTTTCTCCTTTGTTAGGTTTGCCAGTGGTTTATCAATTTTGTTCACCCTTTTGAAGAACCAATTTCTTGTCTTCATTTTTTCTATAGTTTTATTTCTTTTCTGGTTCTTTTATTTCTGCTCTAATCTTTATTATTTCTTCTAGTGTCTGAGGGTTTGTTTTGCTGGTTGTGTTTCAATTGTTATAATTGATGTGGTAAGGTGTTTATTTTAATTCCTTCTTCCTTTTGTGATGTGTGCACTTATTGACCTCTGAGTATTGCTTTTGACGTAATTCAGAGATTTTGGTATGCTGTATTTTTGTTCTCATTTGTCTCCAGGAATTATTTTATTATGTTCTTTATTTCTTCAATTACCAGTGGATTTTAAGTAAAGTGTTGCTCAATGTTCCTGTATTTGACTTTTTAGGTTTGACCTATGGCTGATTTCTAGCTTTATAGCATTGTTGTCTGGAGAAAAAGTGGTTTGCAGTATCTCAATTTTAAAAATTCATTGATTGATTTGTGGCCTAAAGTGTGGTCGATCCCATGTACACTAGGAGAGAATGTATAAGGTACTTTTGGGGGGTGAAGTGAAGTGTTCTGCATACGTCTATGATGTCAATTTGATTAGTTGTGTTTCCTTCTGTATCTTTATTTTCTTTCTAGTTAATCAGTCTCTACTCAAAATGGACGTGTTGAAGTCTCCTAGTATTGTCACCTGATGGTCTATTTGTCTCTTCATTTTTATAATAATTTGATTCATATATTTTGAAGGTCTTTCATTTGTTATATAGATATTTATTATGGTTATACCTCCTTGTTCAATCAAAGCTTTCATGATTATATAATAAGCTTCTTTGTCTCAATATGGCTTTTATTTTGATGTCTATTTTTGTCAAAGGTTAATATTAATACAATTGCTGTCTTTTGACTGCCATTAGCTTGATATATTTTTCCATCCTTTGATATTTAGTCTGTTTGTCTTTACATTTAATGTGTGCTTCTTATAAGCAGTATATGAAAGCTTATATTTTCTTCTTTTTTAAAAAATCATGTTATGGGGGTGGACACAGCTCTTATCACAATCCATGCGTCCATTGTGTCATGCACATTTATACATTGTTGCCATCATCATTCTCAAAACATTTTCTCTCTACTTGAGCCTTGTATCAGCTTCTCATTTTCCCCCTCCCCCACCCTCCCACCCTGATGACCCTTGATAAATTATTATTATTTTCATATCTTATGCCATCCGTTATCTCTGTTTACACGTTTCTGTTGTTCATCACCCTGGGTGTGGGGGTGGTCATGGTTGCATCGATTATTATGATCACTTCCTCTTTACTGCCCCCACCTTCCCCCTACCCTCATGGTATCACTACTCCTATTGTTGTTCCGGGCCGGGGGTATCTGTCCTGGATTCTGTGTGTCCAGAGCTCTTATCTGTACCAGTGTACATGCTCTGGTCTAGACACATTTGTAAGGTAAAACTGGGGTCATGATAGTGGGGGAGAGGAAGCACTAAACAACTAGAGGAACGTTGCGTGTTTTGTCCGCGCTATACTGCACCCTGGCTGCCTCATTCCTTCCTGGAGACCCTTCTGTGAGGGGTTGTCCAATTGTCTACAGATGAGCTTTGGTCTACTAAAAGCCCCACTAAAAGCTTGGGCTTTCTTATCCATTCTGTTAATCTTTGTCTTTTAACTGGTGAGTTTAAACCATTTACATTCAATGTAATTATTGATTCTTACTGCTATCATTTTGTTATGTGTTTTTTATGGTGAGATGGGTTTCAATGTTAGTGATAAATGTTTTATGCTACATTCCTTTATTTATAGAATTTTTTTCAGTAATTGCTGTTTTGTTTTTGTCTTACTGCTTAACAGGATTATATGATTTTCCTTTATTTAAATCAAACTTTTAACTTTTTTTAAGATAATTTTTTGGGGTGTGGCTTCTTTCCGAATTCTAAACAGCGGTTCTCTTGTTTTCACAGATTCTTTTCGTTTTCCCTTGTTCAGAAACTACGCTCTTAATCATAAACCTACCTTCCCTCCTTCGATTTTTAATTCAGCTCTACCACTGACCATTTTGTGGCCTGGACTACTAAATTCTGTTCCAGCACTGGTTCACACACTGGGGTAAAACAGGAAGGGAGCACAAAAGGGGAGCAAAGCAACGAAGTCCCTGAGGATTACCCAAAACAGACTTCTGACTTGGGGGGCAGGGCTTGGCACCTCATCAGATGCAATTGGAAAACAAACAGGGTCAGCAGACAGACCTGGAACTTATTTATAGACTCTTTTTTTCCCATGCCTATCTATGTAAGATAGGCAAGATTGTTTATAATCCCAAGGAGAAAACAATGGGCCCAACAGTTCCAGGGAGACATGGCAGAGAAGGATGTGGGGGGAAAGGGAGAAGGGAGCCAACAAACCCAGTGTGGCAGTTATATAATCTCCTGTCAACTTGACCAAAGGGAAGGTGTCTAGCCTGTCAATGAGGTCGCTGCTTGATGACCTCATTTGGAGGCATGGCAGAGATAAACAGCTCACTGGAGGCCAGACCCTGTCTCTCTGCCTTCACTTTCCAGCTGTTGAGACACTCAAGAACTGGAGGAGGCACACGAAGAGCCGTGCCAGCGCTGAGATGCTTCCACTGCCACTGGAGCCACAGGACCATCTAGCCACTGGCCTCTGCTCTTCCTGCATTTGGCATCATTGCATGTTCTGCGTGAGTCTAAATTGGAATTTATGGACTAGTATTGAACATATGGGCTAATATTGGATTATGGACTTGATCTGGACTAGGCTGGGATGTTTTCTCAAGATACAATTGTTCTTTTATATAAAACTCCTTTTTTTTTTGGTTTTAACAAAGATAAATTTTATTATGTAAAACTGACATATATTTTTGGTTCTGACTCATGGTAACGCCATTTGGATCACAGTATAACTGTGCTCCTTAGTGTTTTCTTTTTTATTATTAATCATTTTATTCAGGGCTCATACAGCTCTTTTCAAAATACATCCATCCATCTATTGTGTCAAACTCATTTGTACATTTGTTGCCATTATCATTTTCAAATCAGCTCCTCATGATAATTTATCAATTATTTTTTTCATGTCTTACACTGACCAATGTCTCCCTTCATCCACTTTTCTGTTGTCCATTCCCAGGGAGGGGGTTAAATGTAGAACCTTGTGATTGGCTCCCCCTTTCTCCCCCCACCTTCCCCTTCCCCTCCTGGTATTGCTACTCTCATTATTGGTCCTGAGGAGTTTATCTGCCCTGAATTTCCTGTGTTTCCAGCTCTTATCTGTACCCGTGTACATGCTCTGATCTAGCCAGATTTGCAAGGTAGAATTGGGATCAAGATGGTTGGGGAGAGAAAGCATTAAAGAACTAGAGGAAAGTTGTATGTTTCATCGGTGCTATACTGCACCCTGACTGGCTCATCTCCTCCCAGCAACCCCTCTGTAAGGGGATGTCTAGTTGCCTACAGATGGGCTCTGGGTCTCCATTCTCCACTTTCCCCCACCCCCTCATTCACAATGATATGATTTTTGTTCTTTGATGTCTGAAAACTGATCCCTTCAGCACCTAGTTATCACACAGGCTTGTATGCTTCATCCATGTGGGCATTGCCACTTCTGAGCTAGATGGCCACTTGTTTATCTTCAAGCCCTTAAGACCCCAGACATAATGCTCTTTCTTATACACATATCAGTGTTTATGAATTTGTTTCTCTAGTCAACTCGGCCTAACACCCAGGGACAAGGGAACAACAAGAGATCTAAAATCTATGGGGGAAGAGGGCGTAGAATGCCTGGTGGGGTTTGATGAAGTGCAATGTAGTCTAGAGGAATTACTTAGAGCTGAATGAAGGTCAAACATGATAATGGGACAGGAGAAAAGTAAAAGGAAATAGAGGAAAGAACTAGGAGGTAAAAGACATTTATAGAGGTATAAATATAGGCATGCATATATGTAAATATATTCATATGTAATGATAGTTATCTAAGTCTATGTACAAATATTTATAGTTAAGTATTAAAGTAGCAGATAGACATTGGGCCTATACTCAAGCCCTCCCTCAACACAAGAACAGTTTGTTCTAATAACCTGGTATTCTGTGATACTCACTTTCCCAACACTATCACTGAAAACAAAATGAGAGCATAAGCAAATATGATGTAGAAAGATGATGGTGCCCAGCTATAAGAAGATATAGTCTGGAGTCTTAAAGGCTTGAAGTTAAACAAGCGGCCAGCTAGCAGGGAAGCAACAAAACCCACATGGAAGAAGCACACTAGCCTGTGTGATCACAAGGCGTCAATGGGATCAGGTATCAGACATCAAAAGACCCAGAACAAACAATCATATCTATGTGAACAAGGGGGGTTGGAGTGGCAACCCAAAGCCTATCTGTAGGCAACTGGACATCCCTCGCAGAATGGACACAGGAAGGGACAAGTCAGTCAGGCTGCAGTGTAGCACCAAGGAAACGCACAACATTCCTCTAGTTTTTAATGCTTCTTCTCCCCACCACTATCATGGCCCCAGTGCTTCCTTACAAACCTGGCTAGACCAGAGCATGTACACTGGTACAGACAAGCGCTCTTGAAACACGAATCCAGGACAGATAAACCCCTCAGCAACAGTGATGGAAGTATTGGTATCATGAGGTAAGGAGAAGGTAGGGGGAGAAAAGGAGGAACCAACCACAATGATTGACATATAACCCTCCACCAAGGGGGATGAACAACCGAAATGTGGGTGAAGGGAGACAGCGGATGGTGTAAGATATGAAAATTATAATAATTTATAATTTATCAAGGGTTCATGAGGGTGGGGGAGAGATGGGGAAAAAGAGTGTTGATACCCTGGGCTCAAGTAGAAAGAAAATGTATTGAAAAGGATGATGGCAACATATGTACAAATGTGCTTGATACAATTGATGTATGGAGGTTTATAAGAGTTGTAAGAGCTCCTAATAAAATGATTTATATTAAAAAACAAAACCCTCTCCTTAGCGCCAAGACTCAGTTTGACTAAAGTTATTGTTCTCACCCAGAAAGCGCAATGAGAAGGAAATCTTTAACTATGAGCTAAACATGAGTTGAAGTGTGTTGCTGCCGCTGCTAGGTATACTGACCTAACAATTTCAGCCCATGACGTGACAGAGCTGAAGTGGCCCCCAGGGTGTTCTAGTCTACCATCTGGGCGGGGTCAGAGCTGCAGGTCTTTCTCCTGCAGAGCTGCCAGGGGTCCTAACCATCAAGCTTTGGCTTAGCAGCCAAGAGCTTGTGTTGTAGCGCTCAGTCCAACCATGATTCCTCTCCAAGTCACAGAAGCACGCTCTGCTTACACTGGAATGCAGCACACACTCCTTAAGGGTTCCTCCAATACGGAAACCTCCTGAGAGCTTCACAGGGGCGCGCATTTCATTTTAGACTAACTAGATGCCCATGACATGCGAGGGCTGCATGTCCATGAAAAATCGTATTTCAGACACGGGGTCGAGGCGGCTGGCGGAACAGAACCGCTTGCTCCAGCCCTCGCCCCGCCTTCCAGCAGCGCTCTGCAGACCGGGCCGAAGACTCGAGGTGGCAGATGGAGATCAAAACCGGCGCCGTGAAGCGATTGTTCAAAGAAAAGGGGATGCATGAAAAAGAGGCAAAACCACAAGAAGAGAAGATTGAAAAGATGAAGGCAGAAGAAGCAGGCAGCGATCTTGCGAGAGTCCCGGATGAGGAGCCCAGCTTGCAGCGCAGGTTGGAAGCTGCGCATGCCCACCTTCCATCTTTGATCTTCGCAGTGACTGGAAAGTGAGGAAGACCTGGGAGAAGCTGCAGAATTGAGAGGCACGTTTAGTCCTGGACGCCGTGAAGCGACAAGCCTGGCATTTTTCTGTATGGGTTTTGTTTTTTTTGCCTTATATTCTGAGATCCATTCCACGGTTGATTATTTCTAACCGCTGCTGTGTTATGTTGGAGTAGCATGAAAATGTGATTCTTTTAATGCAGTTGAATATATTTTTGTTGGCTTAATTTAAGGCGTCAAATAAATCAGTTCAATTAATAAAAAAAGAAAGAATAACATTTCAGACTTAGGACAAAACTTAATTTAAAAGAAACCTCCTCCCAGAATGTCCCCTGGTTAGCCAGGCACACACAGCAGGGATTACAACAGATGTCCCAGCAGAGTCTTATTTGTGACCAAAGTCTGCCATCTGTGGGGTGTCGGATCAGCTGTGGGCTGACAGTGGTAGAGGAACACGTCCCTAAAGACCAAAGAACCTTTTGAACCTTCAATTCTCTTGTCAGCGGTATTTCAAAGACACATCTGATGACTTGATGCAAATCCATGTTGAGCTGTCCATAGGTGGGTGTCCAAAGTCAATAAAGTGCTTGTAATTTGGCCATCTGGAGCGGACTCCTCTGTGGCGGTGGCATAGCCCTGAGGAAGAGCACACGCTGTGGATTAAAGAAGGTGTTTTCGATCTGTGGGTCAGATCTTCTCTGCCAGGTCTTCAAACCTGGAGAGCCTGGAGCCTGAAAGGCCCCTACAGCACCACTCCGCCCCCCACCCCCAGCGCTGTGATGCTCCCTGGTTCCTGTCTCCATCCTTGTGGTTTCTGCAGGTCAGGTGGCGGTTCCAGGAAATGTGGAGGGTCAAGGTGGGCAAGGGTAAGGAATGAAAAAATGGGAGTCAATGCCAGCTGTCCCAAAGAGGAAGCATGTGCCTACCAGACAGCTAGCACATTACTGTGTGAGCATACTTCTAGCCAAAGTGACGTCCGACACACAGCCACCCTATGGGGGCGGGGCAGAACTGCCCCTGTGGGTTTCCAAGACGGTAACTTTGTACAGAAGTCGAAAATCTCATCTTTCTCCCACGGAGCAGCTGGTGGTTTTGAACTGCTGGCTTTGCCATTTGCGGCCCAATGCATAACCACTGTGCCACCAGGGCTCCTGATGAGCATACTTAGGGGCAAATGAAAAGGTTCAGAAGGTCAATGAAACAAGCGATGGCTTCTGAAGGTGGGCAGGAGGCAGCAGGAATCTTCTAGGTTGTACACATTCAGAAACAAACGTAAAAGGGGCACGTGGGTAGACTGCTGGACACAGAAAAGGCTCAGCCTTAAAACAAGGGCGAACGGTTCAGACCGTTAAGTGATACTTTACAAGAGACCCCTCTTGATCACTACTTCTTCCCCTACTCTGAAATAACCTCATGTTAGAGGCTCTCCCTGGAGGGTGACACTCCCAAACTATGACCAGCCACCTGGATGTTAGAACACCTGGAATTCCCAGCAAAATCTTTTTAACTTAAAAAAAAACTGGACCAAATAATAAACATATCACAATAGACTAATGATAAGCCAGAGATGGAAAACTGGAAAATATGAATGAATGTTTCAGTGTGTGGCGTGACAGGCTGTACCTGTGCTGGCACTGAGGCCAAGGTGCCTCCTAACTCTTAGCTAGGCGGTTTTTGGTAAAGATAATCATTATAGGGATTAAGGTACCGTCACAACTGGTAGCTCATTAGCTTCTCAAGTACCCCTGGGTTCTAAGGGTTCCCATTGTGCACACAGTGAAGCGAATTGAGTAGAAGTGAAAATGCCCCAAATCACAAAGGCAGCATGTAGGTGTGACCCATCCATGCTTATACTTTATGCTACATTCTTGCTCCTCCGCCCGGCCCAGAGGAGATTAACTTGTAATAAATGTGCTCATGGGGCACAATTATGAATGAATTTGGTAACTAATTCAGCCAATATATTTTGAAAGCCCCTGAAGAACCAGGCATAGGGCAACCCTGTGCTCTCAGGAGCTTTACAGTCTGAAAAGGAAGCAGGTCTGGAAGCAGTTAAAATGTCCAACCCACTGCCAACTGCTCCAAAAGGTTGCTGAGTCTATAAATCTTTAAAGGAGGAGACAATCTCCTCTTTCTCTTATAGCTCGGCTAGTGGATTTGAACTGTCAACCTTGCAATTAGTCCAGTGCTTAACCACCAGGGGTCCTTGAAATGGTACCATAGAAACACCTAAATATACCTATCAAGTGTGAAGACATTGGGCCTAAAACAAGGTAGCTTCTTATACCTAAAGCACAAGCAATAAATGAAACAAAAAAAATTTTTAAGGCGGCAAATGTGACATCAACTTTATCACAGAAGTGAAGACCCAAGGTAAAGAATGGGAGAACCAGGTATTTGATATGCGCTTACTACCCAGAATACTTAAGAATTCCAATGCTTCAACAATGAAAAGAAAAACAGACCAATTAAAGGACTTGCATAGACATTTCTCCAACGAAGATATACAAATATACAAATGGCCAATAAGCACATGAAAAGATGCTCACCATCATTGGTCATCAAGGAAATGCAAGTTAAATCCACCATGAAATACCACCTAGTGGCTATTATTAGGAAAAAATGTGAAAAAAAACAAACAAACAAATGTTATTGGGATGATAGAGAAACCGGAGCCCTCCTCCATTGCTGGTGGGAACAGAGAAGCGCAGTCAGTTTGGCATTTTTCAAAAACACGATGAAATTTTTTTGGCTGGTGTTGTAAACCGGTTCCCATTGAGTTGATTAACCTGATAGCCTCCTCGTGTATGTCAGGGTAGAGCTGTGTTTTCAATGTTACTCTTTTAGAATTCGATCACTAGGCTCATCTTCAGAAGCACCTCTGGGTGGATTCAGTCCTCCAACCTTTCAATTAACAGCCGAGTGTGCTAGCTGTCCACACCCTGGGGCTGCACAATTATTATATGACTCACCTAAGTAGATATTCAGGTGAGAGGCTACAAACCTGCCACTTACCTTTCCTGATTTTAAACCAGAAGTATTCCCTTGTTCTGTTTGCACAACTGCCTCTGGATTCTCGTGAGCACACCGAAATGGTCCCATTCTTCGCAAAGTTATCCATAGTTTGTTACGAACCACATGGTGGAATGCCTTATCATAGTCAATAAAACACAAGTAACTAGTGATTCTGAGGTATCGATGGGATCAGGTATCAGGTATCTAAGACCCAGAACAAAATCATACCCAAGGTGAATGGGAGGGGGGAGGCAAGGAGTGTAGACTCAATGGCCATCTGTAGACAACTGGACATCCCCTCACAGAGGGGTCACAGAGATGAGCCAGTCAGGGTGCAGTATAGCACAGATGAAACACACAACTTTCCTCTAGTTCTTTGGTGCTTTCTTCCCCCCATTATCATGACCTCAGTTCTACCTTACAAATCAGTTTAGACCAGAATATGCACACTGCTACAGATAAGAGCCAGAAACACAGGGAATCCAGGATAGATAAACCCCTCAGGGTCAACAATGAGAGTAGAGATACCAGGAGGATTAGGGGAGGGTGTAGGGAGAAAGGAGGAATTGATCATAAGAATCAACTATAACCCCCTCCCGGGGGGACGAACAACGGAAAAGTGAGTGAGGGGCAACGGAGGATGATGTAAGATATGAAAATAATAATCTTTAACTTATCAAGGATTTGTGAGGGAGAGCAAGTGGTGGGAGGGAAGAGTAAGAAATGGGGAGCTGATATCAAGGGCTCAAGTGGGAAGAGAATGCTTTGAAAATGATGATGGCAGCATATGTGTACCTGTGCTTGACACAATGGATGAATGTATGGATTGTGATAAGAGCTGTAAGAGTCCTCAATAAAAGTATTTAATAAAAATAAAACACAAGTAACTATATTTCTGATATGCTCTTCTTTCAGCCAAGATCCATCTGACATCAGCAAAGATATGCCTTATTCCAAGTGCTCTTTTGAATCCAGCCTGAACCTCTGGCAGCTCCCTGTCAATAACACACTGCTACAAATATTGTTGGATGACAACAGGGTCCTATAATGACCCTATAGGACAGAGTAGAAATGCCCCTGTAGGTTTCAGAGACTGTAACTCTTAGCAGAAGTAAAAAGGCCTGTCTTTCTCCTGTTGAATTTGTTGAATCCTGGTGGATTTGAACTGCTGCCCTTGGGGTTAGCAGCCCCCCAGATAGGCAAAGGCATAAGGACCAAAGTCTTTCAGTAGTCACCAGGTCTGGGGGGAGGGGGGAAAAGAGTGATGAGTGACAGAGTTCCGAGTTTTTGTTTGGGGTGATGTAAAGCTGTATGGTTACAATGCACCGGGTGTAATGAATGCCGCTGGATGGCAAATCCCTGCTCAGCGGGGGCATAGTCTAATGAGGAAGCAGGTCTGTAAACAGACAATTAAAATGTCATATGAAAAGTGCTATGAGGACATGTGAGTATCTAGAACATGAAGTGGTGTCATGGAAAGAAACGGCAAATTTGACTCTGCTGCCCTAAAAGATGACAAACTTGTTACACACAAGGGAGCCTTTAAAATTTTGCAGGAAAAAAATGGACTTGGGAGATCGTTGAATTTTCTCACAAACTCTTTGAAACCCCTCATATATTTTATTCCAATAAAAACGGTTATCTTAAGAAATACAACCTCGGCACAACCACATTTAAATTCCTCTCACATTATAAGAGTTTGCATGTTCTCTAGCACAAACTATTTTTCATTTTCTGACCCTTTTATTGTTGTTGACAATATAACAGCAGTGTACCAACGCAACCATTTCGACATATACAATTCAATGACACTGACTGTGCATTTGTCTGCTCTAAATACTAAGTGGGATTACACGCCGTGTGTCCTTTTGTGTCTGACTTATTTCACTCAGCAGGGTGTTTTCAAAGTTGTTCCACCGGGTAGCATGCACCACAAATTGGGTTTTCATTACAGCTGAGTAATAAAGAATAAACATTTTGTTGATCCTTCTATCCACAGAGGACGCAGGTTGTTTCTGCATTTTGCCTACTGGGGAGCCTGCTACAGGGAGCATGGGCGTATGTCTATCCGAGCCCTGCCTTCAAGTCTTCTGAGCACGTAGTAACTGTGGAGTCCCTGCGTGGTGTCAACAGTTAACACATTCCACTGAAAAGTTGGAGGGCTGAGTCTACCCTGAGGTGCCTCAGAAGAAAGACCTGGTTTCTTCTGAAAAAAAATCGATTGTTGAAAACACTGGCACACAAGAGGTGAGGGACTCCTAGTTCTCATGCACACTGCCATCGAGTCAGTGCTGACTCACAGCACACACACACACCCCTGTGGATTTCTGAGACTGAGGAATAGAAAGCCCAGTCTCCCCCCGCAGCTGCTGGCAGTTTTGAACTACCAACCATGTGAATCACAGCCCACAGTGTAGCCACTACCCCACCAGGGCTCCATCAATGATAACTCGTTTCCAGCAGACATGATGAGGATGATCGTATGTTTGAGCAAATGCCACCCTGACAGCTCTTTTCTCTTCCCTCCAGGAAGGGGTGAGTATTTCTCAGGTTGTGGAGCCCCATGAACACAGGTCGAGCTTGCTCTCTGACCTTTTGAGGTGGGCTTGTCGATTCGATCCCCTATTGATCCTTCTTTCAAAGTACACAGAGCTCAAGGCAAACATTCTTCAGTAACGAAGCTAACCAACTGCTGGATTTAATGAAGACTTGGGGGATATTTTTAGTTTCAGTTGTAAAGATTAACTCAGGGCAATAGTCTTAGGGGTTCCTCCAGCTTCAAGGGCTCACAAAAAACATTTTTTTAGCAACAATTTTAAAGATAGCTTCATAGGAAGGTGTCATTCCCCCAGCACTTTCCAGCACCAGCACCTCCACCACCACGAAGCTACTCACACACATTGTGCGACGGCAGCTTGTCACCTGGTCTCTTGGTCTGGCAGACACACGCCTTGTCACAGCAGGCTCTGTTGCTCAAATGCTGAGGTGACCAAACACCCTTCAAATTGTGTTAAAGAACACTGAGTCGAACCATGCAGGAGAGAGAAATCACTTGTGGCTGTCATCCTGCCTGGATTCTCTTCTTGTGAATTGACAGCCATTCTGGTCTAGAAAGCAGAATTATAGATGAGTCGATTCTCTAGCTCAGCGGTTCTCAACCTGTGGGTCCAGACCCCTTTGGGGGTTGAATGACCCTTTCACAGAGGTCACCTGATTCATAACAGTAGAAAAATGACAGCTATGAAGTAGCAACAAAAATAATTTTATGGTTGGCGGTCACCACAACATGAGGAGCTGTCTTAAAGGATCGCATTAGGAAGGTTGAGAACCACTAACCTAGAGCACGCACTACCCAATAGAACTTTCAGTGGAGACAAAATGCCCTTTATCTACGGCCACATATCCGACAGGGAAGCTAGCCAGGTGTGGCCATCGAGCATTTGAAGTGTGGGATGGTGAATGAAACAGAGGAACTGATTTGTAATGTTATAGCACTGAGTTATTGCACTTTGCTGGTAGCTGCCGCTCTGGACAGCACAGGTCTAGGTCATTGCTCCTCAGAGTGTAGCCTGTGGATCAGTAGCAAAGGTGTTCCCTAGACTTCTGTTAGAAATGCAGGATCTCAGGGCCTGCCCAGACCTACTGAATAAAAACTGCTTGCTAATGAGAACCCCAGGTCATTTATATGCATATTAAAATTTTAAATGGGGAAGAGTTTTTTTTTTTAAGGTCTAGTTTTGAATTTACTGGAAGGCTTCTTTTGAATGAGCTAAAGAGATGTCCTGAGGTCTT
Organism: Tenrec ecaudatus; assembly: GCF_050624435.1. Lineage (NCBI taxonomy): Eukaryota > Metazoa > Chordata > Mammalia > Afrosoricida > Tenrecidae > Tenrec > Tenrec ecaudatus. Next base: position 143,720,632 of record NC_134530.1, on the reverse strand, counting down.
TGTCTATGCTAACCCCTCCAAATTGATGGTACCCATACTTGAAACTAGTGTACAGCACACCGCCTTTTTTTTTCTTCCTGTCTTATCCTTACCCTTAACCATTGCGGAAAGGAGAGAGAGAGCGAGCGTGTGGAACACCCGTGTCCAAGGAAAAGTAATCTAGGATGTGGGGATGGAGAATGGGGCATCTATTTCTCAGGAAGAGTTGCACAAGATAAAACGATGGCATTTCCCTAGTCGTTGTTGAGTGTGGGTGATGGACGTTTGTCACACTAGCTCTGTGTATGTCTGCACTGCTCCAAAGAAGACATGACTTCCAAGATGATGGGAATAGGAGCCAGCCTCCACGATGGCCTCCCAGGATCCTGCCCTTCTGTTGCCCATGCTCTTGGGTAGCACCCCCTCCTCCGCCACCTCGGAGTCAGGGCTGGCTGGGGACCAAGAGAGCACAGTGGAGGCCGCAGGGCTTTCTTGTAAGAGCTAGGTCATTGTGGCTTTGGTCCTGCTCTCTCTAGGATGTATTGCTGTGAGGGAAGCTGGCTGCCATGCTGAGGGACACAAAAGTTCTGTGGAGAAGCCCCCAACAGCAGCCACACGAGTAAGTCGTGTTATGGGATTCACTTTTTAAACCTTTTACTGGGAGTTGACTGTCAGTGTACAGAGTATATCAGTTTTCCATTCAATAACCCATTCACATTTTCTTTCATCTCATTGACTGCAATCCCTACAAAGTTGTATCACTCATCCCACCTTCTCCCTGTATTTCCTGTCTCTGGTCCGTCTTTCCCAGCCCTTCTGAATTTTGTCTTTGGGTAAATGCTGCCCTTCTGTGGTAGTTACATAATCTAGTGTCAAGTTTGGACTTGAGAGGATTAAGAGTGATGGGGTGGAGTCTAGTCTGTCAATCGGGTTATAGCCAATGAGGCCCCTGTATGGGCATGGCCTTCTCCTGAGGATTCTGGGAACTGTGATTTTTCTTCCTCAGAGGTGGGAGACACTTTTCTCTCTCTGCTGACTTCCTGGGAGACTTCCCTGAGGTGAAGCCACATAGACTTACCCTGATGCAGCCCTGGATGCTGGAGAAGCCACGTGGAGACATCTGCCAGCACTGAGATGCTTACAACGCCACTGGATCCAAAGACTTTCTACCCACTGGCCTGTGATCGTCCTGCACTCGGCATCATTGCAGATGTTTATGAGTCTGAAGAGGACTTCATAGATTGGTATCAGATATATGGGCTAATATCAGACTTAAGGACTTGATGTGGACTAGACTGGGATGTTTTCTCACTATTCAACTGCTCTTGTATATAAACCTTTCTTATACACATCTGAGTGTCCATGAATTTGTTTATCTAGTCTACCTGGACTAACACACCTTCTGATCTCAAATGGGTAATTATTATTCCAAGGGATGTTGTTATTTCCCTTATAAACCTGTTTCACTGAAAAGTGATCCATCGGGATGAGTTCGTTTCCAGACCTGAGGGTGACTCAGGGCCATAGTCCAGGATTCCACCAGTCTCTGTCTGACCAAGGAGCCTGATCTCTTTTATGGGTTTGAGTTTTGTTCCACATTTCCCTCTATCTAGCACCTTGTAATGTGATCCCCTTGAGACCAGTTGGCAGCCGTGGCCAGGCGCCATCTAATGCTTGTGGTCACCGGGTTATAAAGGTTGATGTTCAATGGTCACTAGTCCACTGGACTAGTAGCTCCCATGCAGCCTTGATTGTATTTCTCTGCCTTCCTCTGGACAGGGAGAGACCGGCCAATAGCTGCACATTAGATGAGGGCCTTTCACACGCTTCTAATGTCCCAGTGGCTTCTCACCAGCATAGAATGCAGAACCTTGTCTCTGAGGACTTGGTTAGGCCAGTTGTCCTTGGGGTACTCCAAGCCCCTAAAAGTGGATCCTTTTGGAAGTTGATCCTTTTGTTCCAGGCATGCCTCTTAATGACTGTCGCCCCAACTGATATATGACTGAAACTGCAGGAAAGACCAGCAAGCCCAAACTGCCCACCGAGCTGCTTCTGAAAGCCTGATCAATGGAAACTGTGAAAGAATGAATGAATGTTGCTGTTTGAGGTTTGGTTTGGGGTCATGTGGTACGCAATGGGAGCTGACTGATGCAACTGGATCTCAGGATGCCCCTTTCCCTGCCTTCCAAAAACAACAGCATCTGTTTTTTAAAAAGGATACCTGACATGAACAAGAATAAACTTGGCCACGCTATGCATAGAGTTAACATGCACAGAATGAAGAGTTCATGCCTTCGTTTAAATTCATGGTCAAAGATATATGACAGAGATCAATTTTCTTCTTAAAAGTCTCAGCACAGGTATAGTATAGCACCAACGAATCATACATCATTTCTCTTGTTCCTGAATGCTCCCTCCCCCCGCCCCACTACCATGACCTAGTTCTACCTTACAAATCTGGCTAGACCGGAGAACACACATTGGTATAGATAAGAGCTTTGGATGCCTGGAACTCAGGATAGATAAAACCATCGGGAACAGTAGTGGGTGCAGCGATATCATGAGGGTTGGGGGATGGTCAGAGAAGGGGAAGGAGGAGAAAGGGGGAACCCATCACAAGGTTGGATAGAGTGCCCCCCACAAGGGGATGAAAAACAGACATGTGGGTGAAGGGAGACAATGGACAGTGTCAGATACGAATAACAATATATAATTGATACAGGATTCATGTACAAATATGCTTGATACAATTGATGTATGGAATGTTATAAGAGCTACAAGAGCTCCCAGTAAAATGATTTAAAATACATAAATAAATAAAACAAAAACTTTAAAAATGATTCACAAGGGTAGGAGGGGAAAAAGGAGTTAACACCAAGGGCTTAAGTAGATGTTTTGGAAACGATGATGGTAACATGTACAAGTATGGTTGATACAACTGATGTGTGGGATGTTGTAAGAGTCCCCAATGAAACGATTTATTTTAAAAATCTTAGCAAGCTAATCCTTGGAGACATTCATTTCAGTTGTGCTCTCCAAAGAATAAAAAAGTGCTTTCTCCCTCAAGGTCTACCATCCAAAGCATAGCTAAACTTCTGAATGATAAACTCTGATAAAGCCTTCCTGTGCTGGCCAACAGCTTCCTGGTGTTTCAGGGGCCTGCTCCTCAGTGGGTTCTAAGTGATAGAGAGGAGCCACTGCGACTGGGTCAGGAAGAATTGAATGGCTAAGGGGGGAGTGAATGCTTGCTCCTGTCGTGTTGTGTGTGTGTGTGTGTGAGAGAGAGAGAAAGAGAGAGAGAGAGAGAGAGAGAGAGAGAGAGAGAGAGAGAGAGAGACAGAGAGAGAGAGACAGAGAGAGAGACAGAGAGAGAGAGAGAGAGAGAGAGAGAGAGAGAGAGAGAGAGAGAGAGAGAGAGAGAGAGAGAGAGAGAGAGAGAGAGAGAGAGAGAGAGAGAGAGAGAGAGAGAGAGAGATCCGAAGTAAAGAGTAAATTTCCGGACTTCTGAAGAGTGGAGGGAGAATCTCAAAAGTTGACAAATGGGTTTCCCGCCAACACTGACAGGCGGGCGCAGAGCCAGATTTCTCTAATTTAGCACATTCAGACGAGTGACGTTTCCTGCCCCGGAGGGAGCGGCAGCGACTTCACTCCGTGGGAAACCATCTTCGCGAGCGCGCGCGGAGGGGCACGGGCACACGAAGGTAGGGGCACGGAGGTATGGGCACGGGCACGAGCGTATGGGCACAGGGGCACGGGCGCGGGAGGCACAGGCACACGAAGATATGGGCACGGGGGTATGGACACGGGGGCACGGGCGCGGTGGGCACGGGCTCGGGGGCACGGGCGCGGTGGGCACGGGCACGGGGGGCACGGGCTCGGGGGCGCGCGCGGGCGTCTCGGGGCTGGGACCAGCGGCTCCCTCCCTGACCGCGCTCTGCACCAGCTCGGCGGCCCGGACGGGCTCGTAGGAAGGAGGACCCGCAGCTGGGACGCCCGCCCGTAGCCCGCGAGCTCGGGGGCCGGACGCCGCGCGCTCGCGTGCGTGCGTCCGTCCGTCCGTCCGTCCGCCTGCCCGCCCGGCTCCGACACAAACACACGCACGTGCGCCCCGCCCCCCCGCGCACGCGCCCCGAGGCTCCGGCGGCGGCGGCGGGCGCGCGCGCGGTGCTCGCTGCCCCCACGCCGCTCCCTCTCGTCGGCTCGCGGTGCTCGCTCCGCGCTCCCCGCACCCCGCTCCCCGCCAGGCCGCGGAGCCGGAGGCGGCGGGCACGGCCGGTGGGCTGCGGCGGCGGGCACAGAGGTCGAGGCGGCGGGAGGAGATGCCCCCGGGCGCGGGCCCTGGCGCAGGGCGAGCGTCGTGACAGGCCGGTCGGCGCGGCGCCGCCTCGGGAGGCCGCGACGGAGCTGCCGGACCCGCCATGGGCTGAGACGCGTCCTCTCCGAGCAGGTGCAGTGCCCGGCAGCCCCGCGGGGTGCCTTCCCCGCCAGCCCCGGGCCCCTTCCCGGCCTGGTGCGCGCTTGACCTTCCCTCAGCTCCTCCCCTAGGCCCCGCCGACCCCGCCTCCAGACCCGGCCCTCGCGCTCCCAGTGACCCCTGCCGACACACCGGTCCCACACCCTGTGAGCTCGCACCAGACCCAGGAGGCCTGCGTGCCCAGTGCCCGTGAACCGACCATCCGGCAGCTCGTCCTTCCAGTTCTAGCCGAATGGGGTGGGGGGTGGAGGACAGAAGGAAGGGTTCCTACCGCTGCGCCCCCCCCCCCTGCTCCACCCCCGGGGCCCACAAACCCATCCTTTCCCCTCCAGGGCTGGAGTGAAAGTAACCCTTCCTTGCCCCGCCAGAACACGCCTGGGTGATGCCCTTGCAGAGCTTCCTTGTGGCCTTGCTCATGCTCCCCAGCGACACTATGCAACCCCAGCGTGACCTGCGAGGCCTCTGGCTCCTGCTGCTGACCTTGTTCCTGCTCCTCTTTGAGGCGTCCAGAGCTGGCCGGCCTATGGTTAGCTGTCCGGCCGCCTGCCTGTGTGCCAGCAACATCCTCAGCTGCTCCAAGCAGCAGCTGCCCAGCGTGCCCCAGGCCCTGCCCAGCTATACGGCCCTGTTGGACCTCAGCCACAACAACCTGAGCCGCCTGCGGGCTGAGTGGACGCCCACCCGCCTGACCCACCTGCACACCCTGCTGCTGAGCCACAACCGCCTGAACTTCATCTCCTCCGAGGCCTTTTCCCCGGTGCCCAGCCTCCGCTACCTAGACCTCTCCTCCAACCAGCTGCACACCCTGGACGAGTCCCTCTTCAGCGAGCTGCAGGTCCTGGAGGTGCTGCTGCTCTACAACAACCGCATCGCAGAGGTGGACCGCAGCGCCTTCGAGGACATGGGCCAGCTGCAGAAACTCTACTTGAGCCAGAACCAGATCACCCGCTTCCCGCTGGAACTGGTCAAGGAAGGCACGGCGCCGTCCAAGCTGACGCTCCTGGACCTCTCCTCCAACAAGCTGAATATGCTGCCCTTGCCTGACCTGCAGAAGCTGCCCGCGTGGATCAAGAACGGGCTGTACCTGCACAACAACCCCCTTAAGTGCGACTGCGGCCTCTACCAGCTCTTCTCCCACTGGCAGTACCGGCAGCTGAGCTCGGTGACGGACTTCCACGAGGATCTCTACTGCAAGGACTCCAAGAAGCTGTACAGCGTCTTCAACCTGAGCTTCCTCAACTGCAACGAGTACAAGGAACAGGCCACGGAGGCCCACCTGGGGGACCGGTTGACCATCCAGTGTGACACCAAGCAGCAGGGGATGACGAAGGTATGGGTGACACCAAACAATGAGCGGGTGCTAAGTGAGGTGGCCAATGGGACAGCCAGCATGTCTCCAGAGGGCAACCTTGTTCTCCATCATGTCCAGGTGGAGGACGGGGGGGTGTATACCTGCTACGCCACGGGGGAAGCCTTCAATGAGACGCTGTCTGTGGAGATCCGAGTGCACAATTTCACCTTGCATGGACACCACGAAACCCTGAACACAGCCTACACCACCCTGGTGGGCTGCATCCTCAGCGTGGTCCTGGTCCTTATATACCTGTACCTCACCCCTTGCCGCTGCTGGTGTCGGGGCGGAGACAAGCCTTCCAGCCACCAGGGAGATAGCCTCAGTTCCTCTATGCTCAGTACCACACCCAACCACGACCCTATGGCTGGTGGGGACAAGGATGATGGCTTTGACCGGCGGGTGGCCTTCCTGGAACCTGCTGGACCTGGGCAAGGTCAAAACGGCAAGCTCAAGCCAGGCAACACCCTGCCGGTGCCCGATGTAACAGGCAAGGGCCAGCGGAGGATGTCGGATCCCGAATCTGTCAGCTCGGTGTTCTCCGATACGCCCATTGTGGTGTGATCAGGATGGGTTGGTGGGAAGATTCTGCCCCAGGAGAGGTAATGCACCCCTGAAGGAGACGAGGGGATGGAAGAGAGGGCTGGCTGCCCAAGGGAGAGTGTTCCCCCCCAACCTGAAGGGAATTAGCCACAGGTAGAGTGTAACTGCCATCATCTTCAACCTGGATATATAACCTCAGGCAAAGGCTACTCCCCGACCCAAAGCCTGGCAACTCCGAATGTGGCCGAGGAGGAGGCGTGTGGCTGCACTGGGTGGGAATGAGAAGGGGTGAGGGAAAACCCCAAACTTTTTCAAGATCATCCCTAGCTCCTTAAGGGAGAACCATTTAGGAGGGGGGGGGGGTCATATTTTCCCATCTCTGCCCACCTGCACCTGTGATACTATGGGGTGGGGGTGAGGGGGAAGGTGGCCTTCCACAGGAGCCTCTCTAGGGAAAGGCTCTAGTATGTGCTTCCTGGCCAGGAAGTCACGTTGCAGCCGAGGATTCAGGAAAGGTGAAGACCCCAATCGGTAACATTCCCCAAAGTTGTTGTGAGACTTCCCATCAGTGCCATCCTCCTCTTTCCCAACCAGCCTCGGGGACAAGCCCAGGCCTGTCGCCTCTCAGGCAGGGCTGCAAAGTGAGATGTGGCATTTCTGCCTGGTTTTTCACCTAATGGCACAGAGGGGTACAGCAGGGACTGAAGGGGTGGTGGAGGGGGTCCATGTCAGCACAGGTGCCAGCAGAAAGCTTGTAGAACGCAACGGGGGAGGGAAGGGCATGGCTGCAGATTGCCTGGCTGGTCTGTGAAGGCCCTGGTTAGCGTTTGACTCACAGCACCTGTGTGGCAGACCAGGTTAGGCGCTGCTGAAGGCAGAACTCGTATGTATGGGAGAGCCTCCCGGGGACAAGGGATGGAGGGCCACATCACAGTAGAGGGGTGGGGATAAATCAGCCTCTCCTATGTAGGATCCTGCTGGACCTACCTGACGTCTGGTGTATGCTGACTCTTCATTCGGTCTCATTCAGCTGAGGTGGGGTTCCGAGTATCCCCTAACATGCTGCTATGCAAGGAGAGAGTCTGCTCCCCCTGGTAGACGGAGCTGGGGGGAGAGCAGACCTGGGGTCCCAGAGCTGCCTGCTTCTCTCCCAGGGTTCTCGTGCTTGCTGCAAAGCCAGTCTGCCCAGAATGGCCATTTGAAGCACGGATTTGCGGTCTGTCCTCGCCACGAGGTTGCAGGCCATCCTGTGGCAGACAGCCAATGGCACCAAACTTTCCCAAAGGGGGCAGTCCGCAACCCTCGCCCCTCTCAGCCAGAGGCCCCTGCACTTGTGGCTGTGAAGCCAGAGGAGCATCACAGAATGAGCCCAGTGTTCCACCCAAGGTTGCAGAACACTTTGGTGTGGAGATACCGGCTCCCTTTTAGGTCTCCAGGCCCTGGGAGGTGGTTGCTCTGAGCTCTGGCCGGAGAGGAGCAGGGCAAAGGTGAAATTGTTCTCTGATGTCGGTCTTTTTCAGTCTCTCCCTTCTCCCCCCACGTTCTGTGTCCATTGGAAGTTCTCCAGAGCCTCTACTTACCTGATGTGCTCTTCAGTTTCCCAGAGGGGAAGGGTGTTTGCTCAGAGGACCAGGTTTAAGATTGTGGGGGGTGACGAACCCAGCCCTTTCCCTTGTCTGTGCCTAGAGCTGAAGATGGCTGTCCGCCCTTTCTGAGTGACCTCATTTTGTCGAGAGAGGGTGCAGCATTTCCCTCCAGTACCTGCATGCTCATAGGTGTGCACGCTTACAGGTATGCATGCCCATAGCACCTTGACTTCCACCAGGACAGTCCCTGCCCATGCCCCCCCTCAGAGTGGTCTCCACCTCCGTGCACAACTTCACGCACACCATTTTCTTAGCCTGTAGGAGAGACAGTGACCACGCCAGGCTCCCCAAATACACAATCACTTGTACTTGAAATCTCTCAACGCCCTGACACTTCACCCCCATCTTCATGGCACTGAATCACTTCTCTGCAGGGGCTGGAGTTCGGGCCTGACAGAAGCCACTGGAAGGAGTGGGAGGATATAACTGGTTCTTCCAGTCTCTTCCCTCAGAAACCTCCCTTCACCTAAAGTCCAGAGGATAGGAATTTACGAGAACTAAGTCACTGAAGGGCCAGGAGCAAGCAGGCAGAGAGCCAAGCTGCTGTGCGGAGCTTTTCCTGTGGTAACTGGCCTGGTAAGGGGAGGGCGGCTGGTTCTGTTCCGGAGACTCCTGAGCATTTTGGTCCTGGAGGCGCAGGAGCAGGACTTCCTCTTCAGACTTACTGGGGAAAGCTCCTCCTCCAGACCCCACTGAAGTTAAGGTTCTGAACATCTGTAGAGGGCACAGCCAATGAAGTAGGCTTCTGTGGCCATGCTGGCCGAGCTCACGAAAACTGGGTGGCCGTGTTCTCCCAACGCCCTCCCCAGTTGTGGCTCTAAGGCTCTTTACGGTACCACTGGTTGGGCCCCGAAATAGTCTGGTGGAAGACACTGAGCCAGCTAGCCACATGCCACCACAGGTCTCAGTGGATGGGACTCCGAGGTAGCTGCCCGCTAGGGGGTTACATCACCAGCAACATATGAGCTCCCTGGAAGAAGCCCAAGAGAGGAGGGCTGGGTCTGATTATAAGAGAAGACTGAGCGATCACTTCTTCCCCTCCCCCAACCCATGAACCAGACATGGCTCCGAAGATGTAGGTGTCTGAAGATGTAGGTGTCTGAAGATGTAGGTGTCTGAAAGAGGGTGGCAGAGCTCTTCAATCTGTCTATGTGACTTCTTTGTGGTTGTTGTTTTGTTTTGGTTTAGTTTTGGCCTGTGTGTATGGGCTCCCAGAAAGGGGCTAGAGTTAGCGGGCACACCCCCACCAGGGTGGAAAGCAGATGGGTCCCAGGTCTCTGTGTGTTCTGGCCTTTGTACATCCCTGTAGCCCTGCTGCAAAGTAAGTGGGCTCCCCTGTGTCCAGGCCCCTGTTGCTCGCAATCGTGTACCAGGCTGGCAAACTTCGGAGCCTCTGGGCTCTGGAAACTAGAGAATGATCATTAAACCTGGCTTGAGTCTCTGTCTGGCAAAGTCTATGACTCGTCTTTATTTTTTCAGCCCACGGGCAGGGCTCACTGTATCTCAGAAGGGTGTGGCCTGCCTGTCAGAAAACAACAACAAAAGACACTAACTCACTGCCCTGGAGTGATGCTGATTGACAGCAAGCCTTAGGACTGTAGAGCCGCCTCTGTGGGGTTCCAGGACTGTGACTCTACAGAAATGGAAAGCCTTGTTTTCTTCCAGCAGAGTGACTGGTGGTTTCGAACTGCCGACCTTGTGGTTAGTCATCCATCGGTGACCACGATACCACCAGAGCCCCTTATCTAGGGAGAGACTATATTTAAATATTATTAAGGCTTTGGTTAGACTTCACATGTGGCATTAAGAGAGCCCAGAGGTTGGCACCCTTTTGGAACAAGCCAGATTGTAAACAGCCAGGAGCACACCAACAATGGGAAAGCAGCTATAAATACTACAGGAGTGAATTACCATGGCTGGGTCCCCATAAAACTTTAATTGTGGAAATGGTCATTTGAATTTCATATAAGTTTAACATGCCCTTTGATTTCTTCAACTATTTGAAAAGGTAAAAATTATTCCTGGCTCCAGAGCTAAGAATCCAAATACAGGCCGTGGGATGGTTGGTCCGGGGCCATCATTTGCTGATTCCTTGGAAAGATTCTGGGGTGAAGGTAGAAACAAATGTCACTGAGACTTTGACAGTAGAGTTTAAACACTGCGTTCCTCAGAGCTAAGGCCTGGAGAGAATGCCAGCTTCCCGGATCCCTGCAGAGTTCTATTAAGTCTGGTGGTCTGCTCACTGTTCTCTGGGAAAATGCTGGGATAGGGTTAAAAAAACAACTAGTGGGCAGCAGCTCGCTTCTCCATCACTGCTTTTAACTGCAAGTCTACTTCGTGCTGTAAGTGCAGCACGCACCATCTCCGGCTGCCGGCAGACTCCTTTAACAGGCAGATGAACACTCATGGGCAGTTAGTGTATCCTAGGTGTTGCAACAAAGAACAGTGTGAGACTCTGCCATCGATGATGGCTCACAGTGAGCCTATAGAACTGCCCCTGTGGGTTTCTGGGACTGTAACTCTTGACAGGAGTAGAAAGCCAGCCTCCTGCTCATGGCTTTGAACAGCTGACCTTGCAGTTAGCAACCCAATTTGTAACTACTCTTCCACTAGGGCTTTGCAGGGGACGGAAGGAATGCAGCCCTTACTTTCATGCCACAGACACGGCCTACCAGAAAGTGGGCTAGATTCGACCTCACTGCACATGCAACTGGTTCGTTGCTCCCAGTATTCTCAGCAGGGAATTGTCCTGGTGGAGTCCAAAGGAGAGAGGAAAATGGTGTAAGGATAAAGGAAGTCAGAATTGGGTTACCTCATTTCCAGCCTTTGTCTGCCTGGAAAGTTGTCTTCTCACCTCAGGAGAAACCACCAGAGTGGTGAGATATGGCGGTACCTCATAACCAGCCACATCAGACAAATCAATGTTGGCAGCCAATTAAATGACAGAAGCAGTGTTTGCTGGAGCCACCAGTTTGGCTGAGGGGTTGAAGCTGGTAAAGAGAGCAAGTCTGGGGAAGGATGCCTGGAGTTCTCCCCTCTGTTCCGGTCTGTGCCAAGCCCATGCCATTACTTCTCAGGATTGGGCCAGGCCTCTCGATTTAGGCTCACTCCAGGGCCAACCAACAGCCCAGTGAGGGAGCATGGGACGTGAGGCAAAGTCACGAGTCCTGTCCACTCGCGTGCTAGCCTGTGCCCACGTCCACACATGCCTGAGCACTGCTGACGCAGCGCCACCCATCATTCCGGGGAAGTGGATGGCTGCATGGCCCAGCCCTTCCTCCCAAACCACCAGGTGTGCCCCAGATTCTGGCCAAGATGCGCAATTTTACCCACCAGACCTGACAGCAGGTTTGTTCCCTAGTGCCTCTCAAGTAGTGCTCTGCTGGGAGGGGCAGAGAGATTGAGGGGACCCTCTTCTTTCAGAAAAGGAGGTGAGATCACGGGGAAAAGGAGCCTAGGCTCTGCCCCAGCCGAGCTTTCAATTCCTTCCCTTTCTGCCTTGACCATTCCGTTTCCCAGGAAACCAGTGGAGCATCGCTCCCCTCATCCACGAGCCGGAAAAAGTGCAGGCTTCTGCAGGGGTAGGGCTGGCTTTACAGGCCTGTGTTGGAGCTTGCTCTCCCAGCGCTGAGAGAGGAAGGCTGACCCAGCTTCCAAGTCGAGCTCCTTCAGCTGGCGTTGGGCTGTCACTGGGAAAGGCCAGGTGGTAGAGATGCCTGAGGCCTTCTGCTTTGCTGTGCCTGCTGCTGCCCCGGGCCCAGAGGGTGTGGAACCAGGGCCTGCGCAAGCCAGCCCTAGCATGGAACCTTGCCTTGGGGCCTCTGAGTGCCTGTCACAGCCGCTGCTGTGCTGGCCAGGGCTGCTGCCTTCCCCTCACCCCCCTCACTGGGCAGGAGATGGTTCCAAGTGAGCCTACACGGAGGCCTGGCATTGAGGGGACCCAGAATCTGCTTTGAAGGAAGAGTGCTCGGGGGCCACTCAGACATCCTAGGAGACAGAGTTGGATCCTGTAGTACCACTGAAGAATCAATACAGGTTAAAAACAATAATCTGGTAACTGCTCACAACAGCATGTGGATTAAAAGTGGGGACTCCTGTTTCCCAGAAGGCCACGGGGCTGGGGTCCCGGGGTGGGTTCCTTGGAGGTCATTTGTGTGTGCTCTGAGCCCAGCCCAGTGGGGTGGGCACCACTCTTCAGGGCGGTGCTGGGTTCATTCAGCTGCGCTTCCTCTGCCCAGTGCTGGTCAGGAACGCTGAAACTGCTGCTCAGACCAGCACCATTTTAAAAAAAAAGATTCAGGCCTCTCTCCTGCTGTGGCTCCTTGGCCAGGATGTCTCCTTCAGCACACTGCTGCTTATTCTCAGGCAAATGGAATGCAAAATATCCTTCCTCTAATTAAACATTTAAACAGAACTGCTTTCTTCTTGGGGTGTGTTTTAAATCCAATAAAGTGCTTTGTGCAGGGGCGGGGGGTGGTGACTGTGTTTCGGAGAGCCTGAAATGGGGATGGGAAACAAACCGTGGACCCCTGAGAACCTTGGTCCCTGTGGTCCACTCTGCAGCTGCAGGGCCTGGCCTGGCCTCAGGGTTGTGTCCATTACTGTCACATCCCCGTCCCTTGCTTTCCTGGCTCAGGACAGAATTAAGAAGAAGACTGAGACTGACTTGTGACCAGCAGCTCTGGGCATTTGCAGCAGGTGGGGCGGGAGCTATGGACCCAGGGCCAGGTTCTCCACCAGCTTCCTGACCCAAAGCCACTAGGCAGGCAAGGGGCGGCCAAGCCCCATTCTGCCTCGAGGAGGATGTGGGTCTGCCCACTTAATTCTCTGAGACTCCAGTCCCTTAAGCCTCATTCCCCTCACCGTTCAGTGCCTTCCTGAGAATCACAACAGCCCAGGGCCAGGCTTGAGGAGCAGAAAAACAGACAGAAATACCATGTGTTTACAATTGTTTAATGCTTTGTCATTTTCCGGTGCCTGTTGACATTCATTCATCTCACACTCACATCCCTGTGAGGCAGGTCTACCAGTGATCTGCCCACAGCCACCCCCGTTAGGAGCTTAGTAACCCAGACAGCAGGCTGCCTAGCTCAGGCCAGTGAGACGATTGATGCCACCAGGACAGAGGGCCATGGGGGGCACCCAACAGAAGTGTCCCTGTTCCCTAAGCTTTCAGAAGGCACCAAGAGTGCTGAGGCTGGGGCCTCAGGCTGGCAGTGTCCATGGAAGCCAACCAGGTAAACGGGAGGACCACAGGGCCAGGGTCAAGTGGCCCTTGGTCCGAGCGAATGCACAGGCTTTGTTCAGGCTCCTACAGCTTGACTTGTCAGGTGGAAAGGCCATCTTCCTCACTCAGAGGGCTCAGTGCCCACAACCGGAGTGAAGCCTTGGGCATGGCTGAAGGCAAGCCGCACCCCCTCCCCATTGGGTTAGACTGCAGCCCAGGAAGAAGAGAGGAGGGGGCTGGCTGACTCAGCCTGCAAGTGCTTAGGGATCTGAAGCTGAAAGGCCCCAGCGCCATTCAGCTAATGATTATTATTAACTGTGCACAGGCTTCAACACCGCAGCCAGCTGGCTCAGGCAGGATGCCTGGCTCTCCCACGGCGAGGTTGCAAAAACAAGACCCACAGGAGCTATGCATGGGGGTGGGAAGGGGGGGTACAGTGCGAACTGTGTACTGGTCAGTGTCAGGGAGTGGGGAGGGGTAGCCTGCCCAGGGGAGGCTGCCCAGGCTGGCAGGAGACAGCAGCCTGCCATCCCTGTTTTTGCAGAGGCCAGGCGAGGGGGCTAGAACACTTTACCAGAGAGCTCCTGCCACTCACTCACCAGCTACAGGAAAGATGGGGGCTTGGTAGAGATTACTTGACCTGAAAATGGTAATCCCATTCTATCATAACCCCACCTGGGCTGAGAGTGCCCTCATACTCTGAAACAGGACTTGGTGAACCTGATATGCAAATGTGGGCAAATGACAAACCCACATTTTTTTCTTTTCCTCCATCTGAACACCCTGGCTGAAGCAGAACTGGCCAAGGACAAGCAGTGTCCCCGAGTCACAGGGCAAGGGCAAAAGGACAGCCTTGGCTTCTTCCCCAAGACCTCCTGCTTCATGGCTGGGGATCCCAGCAAAGATCCCAGATGGGGAGGTACAGGCGATGGAGGGCTGGGTGGGAGGGGAAGAAACACCCACACAGCAGACATCTGCAGCTCAGACCCTGTGCACTGGGCTGGAGGGGGAGCCCAGGCACTGAATTCTAATAGCTGTCCAGCTGCTGCTCCAGGATGTGAGGGCAGGTGGTGACAGAGAAGAAGGGAAGCTAGCCAGTTGCCCCACAATCTGGCATACCACAAAGCAGAACTGCCCTGGGGATGTGCTCCCTGCTGGGCCATCAGACACAGCTAAGCTGGGGAAAGACCTGGGCCTTTCCCTCTGCCCTCCAGGAGAGTGACAGTAGGGACCCCTTCTTCCTGCAGAATATAAATGACTTCCCTCTTCCTCCCAGGGCTGGGAATAGACATCAGCTGGCACAGCCCACGCAAACTGCCGGCTGTCAGCACGCCTGCCTGCCGCCCGCCCGCCCAGCAGCCCCCGTACCACCTGGGAGGCGGCAACACCTCAGGCTCTAGGGTGCTGCCTGCTTGGTTCTCAGCACCAGCTGGTGAACCTTACCTGGCCTGTTTACCCTGCTGTAGACAGGCGAGCCCCCGACCCCAGCACTGGGCCTGATGGAAATGTGATGGGGGCAGAGGGGGTGGAATCCCTAGATCAGAGTGGCCCTAGGGGAGGCTCTCCTCCATGCGGTCCCCCATAACTAGTCCTTCCACGTTCAGAACACAGTAGACAGTTGGAGAAGAGAGAAAAAGGCATTCACTGGGGATGGGCACAGTCACCCTCTGTACAGCAAGGGTCTCTGCTTTGATGCTCAAGGTCTATAGAGCTCCTGAGATGCTATCTGACCCAGGAGAAGCCTAGTATTGTCCAAATGGGGCACTGCTGCCTGCGCAGCCCCGTTCCTGGACTGTGGAGTTACCGCTTTGCTTCTGAGCCACAGAAGGAGGAGGTCCTGAATCCTCAGCAGGCCTAGTACATCCAAATTACTGATATCAATGAACTCCCGGGAGTCCTACTGGTGTAGTGGTTATGCATTGGGCTGCTAACCAGGAGGTCAGCAGCTCGAAACCCCCAGCTGCTCCTCAGGAGAAAGACAAGGGTTTCTATACCCATAAAAAGTTAGAGTCTCCGAAACCCAGCGGGGCGTTCTACCCTATAGGGTTGCTAAGAGTCGGCATTAACCAGAAAGCGGTGAGATTATTTTTCTTAGGGGTAGGTACACCTCTTGCTGCCCCAAAGCAAGGAAGCCCCAGCAGCTAGACTCCAGGCCTTCTGGAGCTTCCACTGCACTGTTCCCAGGAGCTGTCTCTACCTGCCTCAACAGCAGCTTTCCTGGCTCGGCTGTCTTCGGTCCGCCATGATCTATGAAGGTGACATCTTCCCGGCGAATGCAGCCACATCACAGCTAACCAGTCTGGCACCCGGCCCTCATGTCTGAGGCAGTCTGGGGAGCTACTTCCAGTCTGGAACAAGGAAGGTTTCTGCAGGGAAGAAAGCCCAGCCCTCATCGCCAGCTGGCTGCAAACTTGGCCCCTTTCTGGGCCAAAGAACAGGCTAGAGTCACAACTGAGGAAAGTTTAAATGACAAGGGGAGCCAGGGAATCAGGAGGACTCTTGTTTCCCCGGGATCAGAGAAGTGTTGCCTTACTTCCTTGGTCTGAATTCTGTTCTAAAGCACCCAGAGTAGCTTCCTATAACTATGTGCTAAAGCCAGAGCCTGGTGAGACTACGATGGACATGGCCCGAGATGCCCAGGACAGTTTGCCTTGGGAGCGGACATCAGGGCAAGGAGCATGGCCAGGCCCTGTAGCCGGAGCCTAATGGAGCCTGCAAGGTGGGCTTGAAGGAAGCTGTAGCTGAACTCTTCTCCTCCTAGAGTGCAGCAGTGTGTGTGTGTGTTGGGGGGGGGGGGTGCTGGAAACTAGGACGGCAGTGCTGTCCCTGTCTTGAGAGTCCAGGAGACCCTCATTGGGGCCCCTTCTCTCTGCAATGACATCCTGCCCCTTGTGCTTTGGTCCAGGGACCAAATCAGTCGATTTCTGAAAGTCCCCGAGGGCAGAACTGTCCCTCCAGGGGAGGCCAGGGAGAAGGAAGAATGTGTAACAATCACGGGCTGGGTCTGCCGCGTGGTCCAGAGCGGGGCGAATGCGCGGACAGACACGGGCTGTTCAAGAGGAAAGGGACTCATCCATGAGTTTAGAACCATTCATTTCACAGTGGAGACACCTGAGATCCGAAGACATGGGACTTGCTTAGCATCACACAACAGAGCCTAAGCCCTGGAATGAGGTCTTGGGGCTCTCCATGACACCTCACTGCTTTCTTAGACACCACCCAAATACCCATAACTGCCACTGAGCAACCCAATTCTTCATCAGGTATGCAAGTAAGGCCTCCACTCCCACCACCCCCACCCCCACCCATACGTGTGTCCACCACCACGAATGGAGGCTTCAGGCCCAAGCTTCCCACTACCTTCCACTCGCATGCCATACATGTCTCGGCTTCAGCCCACTTTGTCGGCACCTCCACAATAGTCACTCCGGCTAACTCTAGCACCTGGCCCAGCCAAGAAGTGCAAAAACCCTACCACTTCTGAAGTAGCTCCCCTGAAGGTCATCAAAGGAACCGTGAAAGTCCAAGGCAGGTGTCCCACCCACCTGCATTCGGCAATCTGAGACATTCACATTTCCATTTTCTTCCTTGGCAAGTAGGAGCTGGAGATCTGGTGCATGATCACCAAGGCTGGGTAGAGGGGCAGTGCCAGGCACAGGTACCAGGCTGCACCTTTGATCTGGGCCTGGAACCACACTGAGTTCATGCCCAAAAGCACCGTGACTGTAGCCATCAGGTAGACCACCAATCCACAGGTCAGATGGTAGAGCTTGAGGCGAGCCACCCTCGAGACCCTGGCTGCCCGGGGGCAGAGGAGGCAGAGTCCACACAGTGCCTGGCCACCAGTGGCCAGCAGGGTCAGAGTTCCCACCCAGCTGTGCCAGGACACCAGGTGGGGCAGTTCACTGCGGGTCCTGCTGGAGATGATGAAGCCCAGGCCCAGGGCTGCACAGACGATGGCCAGGGTCTGCCCCACCCAGTGGAGACGGATCCGAGCCTTTCGGGAGCAGAAGAAGAACGGGGAGTACAAGGGAGAGATGAGCAGGATGGCCTCCGCCATGCAGAGGCAGAACTGTGAACACAGGAGAGGGCCAGTGAGTGGCAGGGCCTGCCGGGGGTGGGGTCGGGGTGGAAGGCTGCGAAAAAGGAGGTGCTCTCAGACATCCAAACCAGAGCATCCACTAGGACCTCCTGTTTCACAAGCCAGCTTGGCTAGGGACAATCATGGGTCAAGCAGATGCCACCTCCCCCACCCTCCATGGACAGTGACTCCCAGTTCTTGACCAGTAGGAACAGCAAATGCTCAATCTTCTTCCTCAGCTTTGGTGGGAGTGGTGGGGGGGCGTTTTCGTGGATAATACTCCTGCCCCATCTTCCCAGCCAAGAAGGCAGTTAACTTCCAAGGCCCCACTCCCTTCACACCACTTGGCGCTTTCCCAGTGGTCTCACCCCCTCTGGGTTTTCCCAACCCCATAGATTCCAGGGAAAGAGAGACCTAGCTCTTTCCCCTACATCTCTGGGTCTTAACAAGGCCGCATCCACCCAGGATTGGCTGGGTGATTTCCCAGGGATGAAGCGAGGTACAGACAAACCATCCAGTGGTGGGAAAGACGCCCGAACTCACCGCCAAGGCCATGAACACAGGGTGCCAGGAGAAAAGACCTGAGAATCAAAGAGAACAGGCTGATGGCTGGCACCACCGTTCCTGTCCAAGGACTCTGACCACAGGGAAAGGGGAACCTGCTATCCCCAAGCCTAGTCAGCCTAGTGCCTCCCGGGGAGCTGTAAACAATAGACCTCCCGCCACAGACGGTCGGTCGTCTGGCCTGGGTTCCCCAGGTGGCAGGTCTCGGAGGTTCACCCGGTCCTGAAAGGGTTTGGGCCCCGTCCTTCTCGCGTATCCTCCAGCAGGAGCCCTGCTTTACAGTGAACTGTCAGTTCCGTTTGTTTCGGTTGCCTGGCCCCCTCCCCCTCCAACACTCCAAGCTCCACCCTTCCACGGCGGCCCCTTCCCCCACCCCGCCCTCGCGGGCCCTCCACGGTCCTCGCTCCACGGATGGGGTGCCCCTCGCCCCTCTCGCAGTGCTCCCCAGCGCGGCCCCTCCGCATCTAGGCTCCGCCCCTCCATTGGCCCCACCTCGCACACTCACTGGTTCCTGGCCGGGACAGCACAGTCAGAAAGACGGTGAAGCCCAAGGCCACCAGGTGCGCCAAGATCCCGCTGCCTCTCCGCAGCCAGCACGTCAGTCTCGGCTCCCTCGTTGGAGCGGGAACCAGACCTACCTCCAGGGCTTGCATGGCCGCGTCCGACCGGCCTCACCCTCCCGGCTGCCGCAGCGCCTCTTCCGGGTTTGCGTTCGCGGAGGCGGCCGCGCGGCAGCTCCTCCCCGGGGACGCCGCGGGCAGGGCGGCGGCGGGGCCCACAGCGCCCCCTGCGGGCCGGGCGGGAAGTGCGGCCGCCCCGTGGGCGGCTCCGGAGGGGCGCCCCGCCCTCGGCAGGGGACCAGGCAACGCCGGGCTTTCTGTAGCCAAATCACTCGCATCGTTATGCCTAGGGGCCGTGGAAGTCGCGTTTCCGGTAATGTATTACCGTAACACCGCCCCGCCCCCCGCCCCGACCTTAGTGCACCTCGTAGAGCGTGTGAAACCACGTTTTGAGTTTTCCAGCACAGCATTTCCGGAGTCTCCCCTGCCAGCCCCTCTACTGTCTTGTGGAACAAGACTCCTGGGTGTGTGAGAACAGGACGATGAGCGTATAATGACAGAAGCGAGTGCCCCTGGCCTGGTGAGCTGGGGCGTGAGGTACAGAGTCCCTTTGTCACCTGCCTGCACTGGGTTGTGTCCCAGGTATGACAAAGGAATAATTGGGCAATCTTGGTACCTCCACCCCACTTGCTCAGCTCTGGGGAGCCTCCCACATGCCCCCTGCTTCCTCCACACCTAAAGGAGCCCTGAAAATTCTACTTCTGCCCTCCCAGCCACTAAGGTGGTTTGATTTTAGCATAAAGTCTCCCTGGTAGATGGTGTACCCAATCCTTAAGGGCAAACCCACAGCGCTGGGAGAGAGCAAACGCTGCAGTTCCCCAGAAATCAAGGTCGGGCATTTACCAACTCACTCAGGAAGTGGTTGAGAAAGCGAGGCTACTGGTAGTAAGCAGGGCAGACAGGCTGAAGAAACCGGGGCAGGCGGGCAGGCAGACAGGGTGGGAAGCTCAGTGGTGTTGGAGGGCCAGGAAGCTGGAGTTCCCAGGATGAAAAGTAAAGCAACAAGTGCCCCTTCCCAACCCTGCCAGATCTCCTTTTGGAGTGGGCCCACAGTGTCAGGGGCTGCAGTGGTCAGCTTCAACCCCAGAAGGACGGGAAGCTGTGGACTAGAGGATTCTGGGGAGGCTTGCTCCCTCTGAGCCACACTTAACCCCTGTCTGGAGAGAAAACCCATCCCCTTACCCCATGATAAGAACCCCCAGCCATTCCCACATTGCTTCCAACAACAGAAGGGTAGAGAAGGGGAGGGGGGGGGACACATGAGACTTTTTCCGACATGGTGGGCATTGGAATTGGTGGCAGATTATCTCAGCCTCCTGGGTTTGGGAACAGTAAGGACACTCATTTTGCTACGTGTTTTTTTTCCTTCCTTTTCTGATTCTGTTTTTATATTTTCTTAGCAGCAACAGAACAGGGAGACAGTCTTGAGGTATTTTAAAGAACTTTTTTCTTAAAAAAAATAATATAAAGTTATAAAAAGCGGCAGCAGCCTGGGGCCCGGATCTGGACGGGAGGAGGTGCTGGCGGCTCCATCGCAGTGGGCAGGCACTTTCTCGTTAATGGGCTTTTGACTGCAGGGAGACAAGAGGCAAGAGGCAGGGTCAGCTGAGGCCGGCCACTTCTTCGACCCAGCGAACCCCGGACCATCCGGACTACGGCTGATTTCCTCCTGCTGGCCTGGCAGGGCTGGGCAAGGGTGAAGAAGCAGCCTGGAGGGGGGGGAGGTCTGAGGATATACACCTGCACATGGGGACATGCACTTGAGCTCTGGGCCTACTGTCGGATTTACTGCTCATCTGGGTACCAGGGAGCTGGTATACACCAGGCCTGAGCCCAAGCCCGAGCTAGGAAGTCGTGCCCTTTCCCCACTGCACTAAGCCCTTCAACCTGAAGCCTATGGGCAGCCCTTGGTATGCTACTCCAGAGACCCTATAAGAAGGGCACATAAGCCTGCTTGACCAAAAGCCCTGGAAAACTTGTCTGGCAGGTGAAAAGCTACAAGTGGGCATGCGTGGACAGCAGCATGCACGCATAAGAGGGCGCCAAGGTAGGTGTGTCTCCCCCCCTTGCCCTTGCTCCTCTACCCGCTCTGCTCGACAGGCTAGGCCATGGCTCAGAGACTGGAGCACAACCCCTACCCCCCACCCCATTGTCCCCAACCCTTCCCATCAGCACTCAGGGAACTAACTCAGCTGCCCTTCCTTCGGACAATAGTGGTAGCTCCAGTTCCTAGAGGGAGGACCATGGCCAGCTCCGGACGACGTGCATGGCTCTCTGTTCAAATTCAGAGTGGGACAGGGCAGCGTCACCTCTGCCCAAAGGAGAAGGCTAGGGATAGGAGAAGGCCCATTAGGCGAAAGTTGGGAGTCCCTGTGCCAAGAGCTGGCCCACCTCTCTAAAGAAGTTGGCCCAGAAACTTCCCCCGTGTTCCCTTCCCTGAATAAACGAGTCCTTCACACTTTCTCGGTGTTGTTACTCATGGTGCACCCCATCCCGGCCCAGTCTGACCCTTCCTTGCCCAGGCTCTTCAGGAAGCTGGGCTGGTACCTTCAGCGTGGAGCACTTCTCCTCAAAGGCCAGGGCTGGGCCCGGCTTCTTCCGGCGCACAGAGCAGGCTGCGTTGGCAGGGGCGCCAGCTTGACAGTGCTTGGCCTTCACAGGCCGGCAGTAAGTGGCCAGGTTTCTCCGCTTTTTGGCGACCTCCTCCTCGGAGAGGCAATTGGTCGGCAGGCCCTTGGCTGGGTGTCCAGCCACTCCCCGGTTCTCCAGCTGAGAAGCCTTGACCGGTGTGGGAGGCTGGTGAGGGACACCCTGACAGTCCAGGGGCCCTGCCCGCTTCACCCTGGGCCCCACCGTCCCATTGAGCCCCATGCCCAGGGCTGTTTTAGTCTTGGCAGGGAGGCCCCGGCAACCGGATGGTTTGCCCTTTCCAGCGGGCTCCAGGATGCAGGTCCGTTTGAAAGTGGTGGGGCCAGGGGATAACTTCCGCTTCCGAGAGGAGGCCTCTGCCTCGGGCCCGTCCTTGCCTTTGGATGACTTGCTGGCCTTGGAAGGTGGGAGTTTGCTGAAGGAGGGGGAGGGCGTGTTGGCAGGCAGTGGTGAGGTGATGGCCTGGCTTCCACCCATGCACTCCGCTTGACTGCAGGCGGCTCCCACACTGGGAGAGCCTGCAGGGTAGCTGGGGACAAGGCTGTCCTTGGTGGGGGGTATAGAGGACGGGCAGGCAGGTCTGGAGGGTGGCCCTGGAAGGCGGGGGCAGCTGCCCATGGAGGATGGGCTCAGGGGGGCAGACAGAGGGGAGCTGACAAGGTGGGCTGGAGGCTCAGCCGCAGGCGGGATCTTCCTGCAGGGGGAAAAAAAAAAAAGAAGAAACCCCTCTGTGCCTGCCGAGCCAGTAGGAGGTGCTGCCCCCACCACACACCAGTCCATGGCCCACTTAGAAATAGCCTGAGCCCCAGCGTTGCTGCCATCTGCTGGGAGACGCTGGAACTGAGGGTTAGGAGGAAGACAAGGAACTAAACCCAAAGCCACTGTTCCTGAGTCAGTCCACAAACTCAAGCCCCCCGCCCCCGCCCTCACCCTCACCCCCACCCCTCCGGGCTGTAGGAAGGAGTGGAAGGACTCCACCGGCTTCCTCAGCTGTAAATTCAGCAAGAAACAGGAGCCGGGCGATTCACCCCGCCTGCCTTCTGGCTAGCAGCAGAGCGCTGCAACCTCGGTGCTGCCTGGGCTTCGCACCGACAAAGCCGCCTGCAGGAGATACACAGTGACAGATCCACTGAGGACCCGGTTGTACACCTCACGGTGGCTGCGTCTCCCTGGCTCCTCTCTAGCCCACACCCCTGGCACAAGCCAAAGCCCCTCTGGGCACGAGCACTGGCTCAGGGCTCTGGGCATGGGGACGTACTTCCACATGTGTGAGCTGAGGTGCCGTTCCAGCATGGAGCTGAGTGCGGAGCAGAACCGGTCCAGCCGGCGGCTAAACACGTAGCATCCTGGGCTCACGAGCCGGCTCCCAAAGGTGCAGAACTGAGGACAGGAGGCAGCACATGGTTAGTGGACCTGGCACACGAGGTGGGGTCGGGGGGCACCTCCTCCTGGATCTGATTTCCTCCCGAATCCTGTGGGCCAGGAGGGCCGGACCCCCCCAGGTCCTTACCGCCTGTGGCCGAGGGGGCCGGGTTGCATAATGGCAGTCAGGGAGGAGGTGGAGGCTGTCGGATATCCCCTCCTCCTCACTCTCCTCGCTGGAGGCGTGGGCCCCACCCCGGGGCAGGGGGAAGGGGAACAGACCTGGGTCCCCATCGCCCCCACAGGGGCCTTCATCATCCAGCTCACTCTCAGAGGAGGCCCGGGACCTGGAAGGGCCAAAAGGGGTGTGACTGGAGATGGGATCCGGGTGGGTGTTAGTGCCCCTGAACCCACATTGTTCCAAGAACCTAAGGCAGGTGGCCTGTAGGGCAGTCCACGAGAAGCGAGAGGGATCAGCAGAGCTGAGAGCAAGAGATAGAAAAAATCAGAGCCCAGGGCTCCCAAGGGCTTCTCTCCCCAAACCCTTCACTCCCGGGCCCTGCCTGCCCAGACTGGCCTCCTCCAGACAACCTTCTGGGCCAGCTCTGGCCGCCTGGGCTGGCTGGCCTCCCTCCCTCCCTCTACCCCACCACCACACCACACACTCCTGAGTGCCAGTCTGGGAGCTGCCCCCAGGGTACAGGAAGTACTGTCTCCTCTAGTGGGGCAGCCTCTGCACATAAAGAGCCAGGGAGTGGACACCTGGGGCCCAGGCACTCCCAGCTACCCAAATGCAAGCATCTGGCCCAGAGAACTCACTGCCATTGAGGTCACTCTGATTCACAGTGACCCTAGAAGGCAGAGTAGGGATGCCCCTGCGGGTTTCTCAGCCTGTAACTGTTTCTGGGAGTAGAAAGCTTGGTCTTTCTCCTGCGGGCCCATTGAAAGCAGCTACTAGGAAAATGTTTGGATCCCAGGTGTTGGCCCCCTTGGTTGGGTCTGGAGAACTATGGCGTGCTTGGTTAGGAACTGGGGGATCCGGTACTCTTGCCCAACTACCAGGTACTCCGTGTCTCCCCTCATGCTCAGGACACCCCTGCCTTTCTTCAAGAAGCCAATCAATGTGCCCCAGTGAGGTGGGCTGGAGCTCAGACATACCTGGGCAGTGCACAGTGTAGGTAGGTCTGCTGGGCCCGAACGGGGAAGGTGCTGCTGGGAGCAGCTGCCGCAGACATGACCTGGGCAGGGGCAGGGGGATCCTGGTGGGTGCGCTCGGGAACAGGCTCCTTGCGCCCTGGGCTCTTCTCCTTGGGAGACTCCCCTTTGCGTGAGTTGGCCTTCAGCTCTGCCACCAGTACGTCAAAGTCTTTGGCCCGACCCTGGACCTCCCGGCGCTGATGCACAGAGTGGATCTAGAAGACAGCATGGTGAGGGGCAGCAGGGCTGAGCTGGCCAGGCTGAGGGGCAGCAGTACACCCTGGCCTGGGTGAGTGGGCGTAGGGTGGGGTGGGGAGATGTCTGCACCTTCATTTACAATCCCATGGGCACTGAACCCTCCTTGGGAGGAGGGGCGGCAAAGCCAGCCTTGCTTGCTGCCCCCACTGGCACCAGCACTCTGTCCTTGTCCTCCCGCCCGGGGCTGAGGCTTACCTTGCAGGTCAACAAGCGGGTGCAGATCTTTTTGGTTTCTGGATTCACTACGCCACACTGCCTGTTGAGGTCACACTCCTTCCCTGTGGAGAAGCGGTTTCCATCAACTCCAAGGTCATATCCAGTAGGCTCGAAGGAAGAGCTGCTCACTTCCTGTCATGGGCCTGAGAGGGACGGGAGCTACAGCAGAAGGGCCCCTGCCCTCTGGGCCTGCGGCCTTCCTCAGAAACTCTTCTGGGCATCTGCTCCTGGCACACCTTTAGGAATTCTCCAAGCCCAGAGTAGGGCCATGCGTGTCAAGAAAGAGAAGCAGCTGCAGACATCTGGGATGCCAAGGAATCCAGCTGTGAGAGGGGCCAGGTGCCCAGAGTCCTGGCAGGTGAGCAGCCTGTGGACATCACTACACCTGCTGGGCACAGGTGCCCTTAGCCGTGACCAGAAGACTGGGTTGAGGAAAGCTTCCCAGAGAGCAAGCAGGTCAAGTGCATGTCCACATTTAAGGGTGACAGGGGGCCCACTTAAATCATCAGGGGCTTCCTGACCTCCCCACCTGATTCAAGAACAGTGCAGTCCAGGAGACCCCATTCTATCTCCCTGGTCCCGAGACCATGACTACTCACGAGCCATCTTCCGATGGGTTTTGGGGGTCAGTCTGGCCCCAGCAGGCTCCTTCTCAGGGGGGCTGCCTTCGCCCCGGTGACTGGGGCCCTCGCTGGGGGATGCTCCGCTGTTCTCCCTGCCCGGGGGGTCTTTAGGAGGTGGTGCTGTGGGGAGTTTCCCTGGGGAGTCCTTGGTGGGGCAGCAGGGCTGGCTGAGGAAAGCTGAGGGCGGGGCCACCCTGATTCCTTGTCCATCAGGCTTCGGGAGGCTGGACATCTTCTCCAGATTCACCACAGGCATGAAAAGGCTGCTCGGGGAGAGAGGATGGGAGATGGCGGGTGGGGCGGCTGGCCCTGGGGCCTGGACTTGGGCCAGAGCTAGCTCCTTCCCGGCCCAGGAACGTGGGTGGACTCTAGCAGGGCTGCAGAACACAGAGAGCACTCCCCCTCGGCCTCTGGAGCACAGACTGCAGATCAGGCTGGCTGTCTCTCGGCCTAGGGTCCATGCAAACCCCTCCCTGGGCTAGGATCAGGGCCGGTCTCTCCTTACCAGAGATTGTCCTTCTGGGTCTGCTCCGGAGGCTGGTGGCCACGGCTCCGGGACCCCTGGCCCTTCTCCCTGGAGGAGGTTCTGGTGGAACCTGAGGCCCTACAAGCTGGTCCCTGCCCATTCACTACATGGCATTTCTGGGAGCTGGCGGGGGCTGGTGGGGGTGGTGGGACCCGGGTGTAAAGCTTGCTGAGGGGCCCGTGTCTTCTTTCTGTCAGTGGGAGGGGGAGAGAGTAACAGAGGTGAGTGGGATCAACGGCCCTCCTCCCTTCCTGCAGCCTCCTACCCCTACCCAGTCACCCAAGTGGGAGAATCTGTGTCTCCACCTGGAGCTTGCAAACCTGCCTCTTCCTCATTCCGAGAACACCTCAAAGACTCAACAGGCTAGACCTCAGAGCCCTTTCCTGAAGTCTCCTAGCTGCTATGAGTTTGCTCAGGTGAGGACCCCCCCCACCCCACCCCCAGGACCTGCCTCCTTCTAGGACCACATATGACCTCACACCAGGCCCTGTCCTCAGAGTTCCGCTCCCACCTCCCTCTGCCCGACCTCCCCCCCCCTGCGGGGTGCCCCCTCACCACAGTGCTTCTGGAAAGCTTGAGGCTTCACCACCTGGCTGCAGTGGTTACACACAACCAAGTAAAAGTCGTCCTGGGCGGGGCAGTGCCCGAAGATGGACATGTCTGCAATGACAGACACCCTCGTCAATGGGGCAGAGGGCCCTGGGTTTCCCCAATAAGGTCTCGAGTCACACCCAGCCCACCCGCCAAAGGTCCTTCCCCTCCCATGGGAAGTGACGGGCTCTCTCTAGAGCTTGGCCTTGCAGGGACCTTGTAGGTGAGTGGGCACTGACCCCCTATGATTCGCATCTCCAGCGAGTCACAGGAGCTGGGGAAACGGACTGACCTGGACCTAGCAAAGTGAGGCTCGCCACGCGGCTCTGTGCAGCTGCCTCCTTCTCTTTCTTGGTGGGCAGGGTTCTAAGTGCAGGGACCCTAATGTGTGTGTCAATGCCCACCTTCCTTAATGAGGGTCATGGCATCCAACTTCTTCGAGTTTTTGCTGTTCTCTTCCAACTCAGCCCCTGGGGGAGAAATGCAGTTCAGAAGGCCCGCCCTGTGCCCCAGCAGCCCCCTCCTCTCTCCACCCTCAGGCCCTAACGGTGGGTGGCATGAATCCTACCCCCTGACAAGTGACAAGCTCCTGTTGCTGGGGACCCTTGGAGGGTCTTTCCGTGGGTCTGTCAAGTGCCTGGCTTCCTTCAGCTGCCACCTCAGAGGGACGCAGCCACTTTTCTTACAGGCCATGCACTCCAAAGGAGACACTGGGGGGAGCACTGCTCACTAGTGGGGTGACTGTAGGTAAATAATCCCCTCTATTCTGGGCCTGCTTCCCCATTTCAGGAGAAAACGGGCGTTGGCAAATTCTACAGTCGACCCCCCTCCCCCAAACCTTTCTTGAGCTATCTCGGACAGGTCCTTTCAGCTATTCTGTAGCACCCCAAATAAGACC
This sequence comes from Tenrec ecaudatus, assembly GCF_050624435.1. NCBI lineage: Eukaryota > Metazoa > Chordata > Mammalia > Afrosoricida > Tenrecidae > Tenrec > Tenrec ecaudatus. The sequence goes on along the minus strand of NC_134530.1, from coordinate 143,693,827 downwards.
CTCTCCTAGCCATTCCCCCAAACTCAGTCTTGTTTCCATGGAGTACACAGCATGGTCAAAGCTTCTCAGGGCCTGCACTGACAACGCAGCCACAGAGCAGAGAGCTTGCTGCCCCAAGGCCTTTTCAGCACCTTCAAAGACTCCCGGTCAGTGGGAGGGCTTTGGAAGAGGGTTGCCCTCAGTTTCTGGCTTGACTGCAAAAACACCTTAGCTGTGCAAAGCAGCTCTCTCCCCTCCCCCAGCCTCCCCCCCTCCTGTACGCCCCCTCCCTGTCCCTAGTGGGGGGGGGGAATCAATTCTGAGTCACCAAACCCGTCTGATTCCATTTCCGGTGCTCAATGCACCCAGACCCGACAATGGCCCCATCCTTGCCCACCCAGAGCGGGGCAGTCCCAGGGTGGCCGGGGCTCCCATTCAGGTTCGCTCTGTGATGTCCGAGTGCAGGTTTGCCCCTGTACAGGGTGAGGTCGCTGACAGTCCAATTTCATCTCCGGAGAGGAAGGGTGGTGGGCTGGGTGGACGGGGCAGCTCTCCTGCTAGCCTCGGTGAAATGCAAATGTGGGAGTGACTGACAGGCCGGAGCTGCGAGTCGGCGGTCTCCGAGGGGAGCAAGTGCCGAGAGAGACCGCTCCAAGCGCTCTCCTCCTCCAAAGCCTCGCACTGGCGAACTTCTTCAGGGACTTCTCAGGGTGCCCGCCCGCTGTCACCCCCAAGGCTCACCAAGTCAGAGGCCCTCTGGGGGCCGGGAGACAAAGATCAGGGGCTGGTGGCTGGTTCTCTAATGGCACTCAGAGACCTAGAGAGGGTGGGGGTCCCGGAAGAGCCAAGAGTCAGGGCAAGAGGCCCAGAAAAGGGCAGAGGGTCAGAAAGAGAGATGGACAAACGGAATGAGGAAGGGAGAGTGTGTGGGAAGATGGATGGATGGACGAGCGGACAGACGCAAAAACTGGCGTGGAAGGTGAGGGGTGGGTGTCCCAGAGCACCGTAACCCGCGGGCAAACGCCAAAAAGGCGCAAGAGGTGTAAGGCAGAAGGCAAAAGAACAAGGGGCTCTCGAGGGGGGCACTGGAGTGGGGTGCTGGAAAACACGTGGAGAGGACTGCTGCAAATGGGCAAAGCTAGAGGCAGGTGCAGGAGGGGCGGAGGCCAGAGGCTAGTGAGCAAGGAGAAAGAAAGAGGCCGGCAGACGTGGGGGGCAAGTAGAGAGCACGAGCTGAAGCAAAGGTGGGCAGGGTGGGCAGCGTGCGGGAGGCCGGCGCTAGGACCCAGAGGCGCGAGGACAGCTGAGCGGGCGGGCACTAGGACCCGGCGGGTCCTTTGTTTGGGGGGCCGGGGAGCCGGACGGCGGCTCCCGTCGGCGGCTCCCCTCAGCTGGCGGGGGCCCGGAGAGGGGGAGGGGAGACAGTGATGGGGTCCCCTGACTCTAGGGGAGCCTCACTCACCGTCAGCTGCAGGCAAGTCAGCCCGTTCCAACCATGAGCTCCAGCTCTGTCCCGCGAAGTCATCGAGACTCGGCACCCGCCGCTCCAGAGCGGCCATTGCTGCCGCCGCGCGTTCACGCACCGCCATCACCGCCACGGACGCGCGCCCGCCCGCCCCGGCGCCGCCGCCGCGCGGCACCCTCCCTCCCACCCCACCGCAGGCACGCCTCCCCTCTCCCGCTCCCCCCCCCACTCGCCAAGCTCACTTTATGCGCAAGCGCAACATAGGTCGCTTTCTCTTTCCCCTCCCGCCTGCACAGCCTTCTGGGAAGTGTAGTCTTGGAGCGGGTGCTGTTGCCTGCCGAGCTTACTGCCCAAATGCCTCCGAAATGCACAATTAGGAAGGAAAAAGTGAATACCCACACCGCTAGATCTCCTCTCCTAACCCTGGGACACACATTCTTCGTGCTACGAACCCTCTCGCCCACACTCACTGCGCGCACACCCAGCCCAAGACCTCTGGCCGCCCTAGACGCCCCTCTCCGCCGAGCGTCCGCCAGCTGGCTGGCGCCCCTTCCCGGGCTGGCGGCCACTCGGCGCCTACACTTCGCTGTAGACCGAGTGGGGTAGGTGCAGGGAGGTGGGCGCTGTGAATCAGAAGGGCAAGGGGAGGGAGCCTGTAGGCTGTGCTGAAGGACACAGAGGTTGGCGTGGGGGAGTGTCCTCGGCTCCCATATTGTGCCTCCTCTGTGGGAAGCGCACGTCGCCCTGATGCGGAACGGAGAGCTGGAGTGGCGCTGTCTGGGCTTGGGAGGACCTAGCCGAGCTGACCAAGATCACCTGTCGGGATGACAGGCTGTCTCCGAGCCAGAGCCAGCCCCGGACAGGGATGGCCCTGAGGCTGTTGGTGTGGGTAGCATCCCGTCGGCTGCTCGGTCTCCCTCCCCAAGAGAACTGCGAGCGATCAATACCGCCTCTTCCCATACCCTGGCTGGACCCTGAACCTATCCATCACCGCGGTGGCTTTTCCTAATGAATCTCCTCTCCGCTGGACGGACTGCCACGGGAACCTTGGCACAGGGAGATTTCTCATCAGCTCGGTCATTTTCTTTGCCGAGGCCTGGAAAGTACTTTCATCATCCACCGATTTCGTTTTCACGGCTGATAACATTTCTCCCCACCCTCACACAACCAAGTCCACTCCCCTCCACCCCCACCACGACGTCTGCAAAGGGAGACCGGCCCTCTCTTCCCGCCTCACTCTCTCATATCTCAGTCCATACTTATCCCTTCAACTAGGGGGTAACTCATTTCCAGGACAAAATAAGTCAGTAGCTCCGAAACCTTTCGGGCTTTCATCCCCCTTTCACACAGCCAAGGTGTAGGTACTTCAAGGATTCCCTTCGAGGGCGGGGATTTTGCACCTGAGAGCCACGATGGAGGATTTTTTTTAGGGGCTCAGTAATCAGGTACAATTGAACGGAAAATCACATGTAGGTGTATTTTTCTAGGGAGTGGAAATGTAACACGTGACTGTTAGAAGGGGGGGGGGCATGGACAGACCAGTTTGTTCAGCAAGAACCTTGTGGTTAAGAGGGCAAAGCATATGGGTCAACTCCTGGCACGAAGTCTGCCTGGGCCGCAGATGGTAGGAGAGCAGAGGGAAGCTGCCATCCCTTTGCCTTGTGAATTTGCCCCCAACTTGCTAATGAGTTCCAGTTCCTCGAACTAACTGGGTGCCACTGAGATCACCAGACCGGAGCCTGCCAGGGACAGCTGCTCAGCCAGCAGACTGCTACTTGGATGGAGGGTGGAAAGGGATGATGTCTGGATGGGAATGGTGATATTGGTCCAAGGATATAAAGCAAGGTGTAAAAAAATCAAAATTTTTCCCCCAGAAGGGCTTCAGTCTCAGCTCCTTGAAGGCAAATGCTCGCAGCACTGTTTATTCAAATATGTAATAACAAGCACCAGAAAACAGCATGCAACGTTCTCTCCCCTACCCTGGAAGCCAGTCTGTGACTATGATGGCAATAGGCACTGAGTCCAGGAAATGTCCTTGGAGGGGACCCCGGCAGGGTCGGAGTTCACTCAGGCAAAGGGAAGGTGCCTGCCTGTCCGCCTCCTGAAGCAGCTGGAGAAACCAGACACCTTCTCCCCTCAGCCCAGAAGGTGGGTGGTGATGCCAGCCTGCTGGGAGGCACGTGGAGTCCTGTGAGGACAGGGCAGCCCTGAGCACTGAGCCCAGCCTGGCCCCTGGGGGTAATGAAGTGATGGAGCCTTTCCTTTCAGGGTGGCCCTAGAGAGGGAAAGCATGGCCAACACCGAGGCCCTGCTGGCTCTGAATGAGGAAGAGCCTTCTCCATTCTAGGGGGAATTCTGCACAAGGAGTCCCTGGCAGGAGTGAATACTTCTCTGTCCCTGGTTGAAGGGTCAGTGCTAACTTCAGCCTCCAAATGAAAACCTCTCTCCACATTTCAAATAAATTGTAAGTATGTACACGGAACCCATAGTTCCAGTAGAAGCTGCTCACAGACCCCCGTTGGGGCTGGGTTGGAGAAAAATAAAGGTCATCCTATCCCCACCCTTAAGGACCCATGAGGACAGCCCCAGACAGAAAGAGAGGCTCAGACTTGGAAACACTATCACTCCCATCCTCCTTTCACCCCTCCTCAAATCTCTTCCCGACCCCCACTCCCAAATCTTGAAGAAGAAAAAAAGCCACACCAAATCTAGTAATTCTTTCCTGAAGGATTCTGGAGCATATATGGAAGGATTTCACACTCATACGCTCTCTCTGGGGAAACTCTGACCCCAAAAGGAAATGACTGGCCCAAAGTCAAGGGTCCTCACGCCTAGTCACGTACACGAGTTTGGATGGCATTTAAGAACACGAGGAGGTTGGGCAGTGTTGACTCAGTTCGGAGGTAAGCCTGGCGCAGGGCACATTCACCTTTGGGATGCTAAGTGGGCCAAGTGGCTCCAGGTTGGGAAACGGTTGGATTCTTCCCTCTTCGTCCTTCCACAGCACCCTTGTGGCCCTCTGGGTAGGAAATGGTCGTCCCTTATTCCATTAGCATGAACTCTCAGGCCTTGGGGTTCAGCGTGTTGAAGGCAGGGCCAGGAAGAGGAAACACACCAAAGACAAAAATGGAACTGGGTCCCACAGTGAAGAAGCACCAATCACGTCAGCCTGCCCTGGGCTGAGGAGCAGCGAGGGCCTGGGGAAAGTGAGGGCACAGGCAGGGACCTGGGAGCAAAGGGAGGGGGTGTGTCTTCTTGTATCAGAGAGCAGGGGTAAATATGAAAGAGCAGCTCTTGTAGGAGTAGAACAATAAAATGGGCCCATCCACCCGTGCTCTCGGGCTCTGGGACAACTGAGCCTCATGATGGTCCTTTGGGCCCTGCAAAAACCCAAACCTGGCCCCTGGGGAGGGCAGGCAAGGCCTGGACAGACTGCAAGTAGGACCTCAGCACCTCAGACCGAGGCTGGGGAGGATGCACAGGGAGGCTGGAGCTGGAGGGTTGGGGGCTGATGTGGTGACGTTTCTAGCCCTCATCCCGTGTCCCCGTTGGGAGACCAAGCCCGGGAGGGAGGTCCAGAGTTTCTAGGGTAGGTATGAGTTTGGCGCATCAGTGGAAAGTTGTTCCAGCCACAGTGGTTGGAAGTCTGTGGGACTAGAAGAAACCGATTCTGACTACAAGTTTCGGGGCTGTAGCTTTTTGTGGAACCCAAGGAAATGGTGACTTTGCTGCAGTTCATCTACTCCCCACGGTCTCCAGGCCTTGTCAGGACCTTCTAGGTCAGTCGGCCTCCCGGTTCACCCAGGTGGGCTCTGAGGGCAAGCAGAGGCCAGGGAGGGGGGTGGAGGTGGGGGTTGGCAGGGGGAGTTGGAAAGCACACCATGCTCCAGGCAGACTGGAGCTCAATGCAGACACGGGGCTGGATGACAACCACGGAGGAGAGGTCACCAAACCACTGTCAGGCCCTCCATGCAAGGGACCAGGGAGAAGCCTGCCAGCCAGTGTCCGCTCCTCCCTTTTATTGAAGCTGGGCAGAGTGGGAAGCTGTCAGGAAGCAGTCTCTCTCGGGGGTGCTGGCCTCCTGCCCACCCACCCTCACCTGCCATAGAGGCAGGCCATGAGGCTGAGTGAGACACCCACATAAGATGTCTGGGCCCAGGTGGCAGACAAGCAGCACTGAGCTCCTGCCACCCAGGGCTCCACAGAAACAAGAGAAAGGAGAGGGACAGGAAATCACCCGCAGGCCTGCCCAGGTTTCCAGTAGGATAGCAGACACCTGCCGGCCATCTTCTCAAAGCCCAGCGTGATGGGGAAGGGGAGAGCAGAGAGGAAGAAGTGGAAGGTGGTTGAGGTGGCGCCATCCAGGTCCAGGTGGGAGCTGCTTACTGCTTCTCCAGAGCGCCCTGCTCAGCTGCACTCTCCTGGCTGGGCCCCTGGCCCTGGTCCTGGCTCTGCCCATGCCACGGGGTCTCCTTGAAGACAAACCAACAGTTCCCAGCCCACAGGAAGAAGTTGATAAAACCGAAGAGCTGCAAAGACATTAGGGGAGTTTGTGAGAATATGAAGGGAGGCGTTGGAGAACAAGAAGGGGGAGTTCCTGTGTGTGTGTGTGTGTGTGTGTGTGTGTGTGTGTGTCCCCAAAGACGTGGGCGTGGGAAGCAACACCACACCAAGACTCACGGCCATCCAGTGGATTCTGACTCATAGAGACCCCCAATCATGCTCCCTATCGGGCAGAGTAGGACTGCCCCATGGGTTTTCCAAGGCTATATATCTCTGAGAGCAGAAAGCCTCAACATTCTCCCTCAGAGCGGCTAGTGGGTTCCAAGGGCAGTCCATTACATCACCCTCTACCCTGAGAGGGCTCCTTTTGAGAGGCAGGCAGAGAAATGGGTAAGGGAGGGGCTCCAGGCCATCATGCCATCATGCCATCATGCCTGGTTTGGTCACTCGGAGGATCTCCTGGAGGAGAGCAGCCAAGAGTTGAGTCACTGGGGACCCTCTAAGTAGACATTGAGGGTGGAGTGGGGGCTGGAGCTGTCCAAGGTGCTCCTTCCCTAAGACCTGGGATCTGGCTGGGGCTGTGTTCCAATATGTATTGAAAACATTAAAAAAACCCGTGCGCAGGACATCCTTAAGAGGACGTGTACTGATGCCTGCAGTTGCCTTTGGATGGAGAGAGTGATAAAGCCAGTGGGTGAAATGTTAGTGGTACAGTCTAGATGGGGAGTATGTGCGTGTTCACGGAGGGGCTTTCGACTTCGCTCTGTGTGAGCACTTTCCCACAACCAAATGTTGGGGGAAGATGAAATGCTGGGTGCCACTGGCCAGCCTCCCCTGTGTAAAACCAAGAAGCCCTGCAGCTGGGGGGCTGTGGTGAGGGCCAGGAGCACCAGGGCAGCTGGGGGGCTGTGGTGAGGGCCAGGAGCACCAGGGCAGCTGGGGGGCTGTGGTGAGGGCCAGGAGCACCAGGGCAGCTGGGGGGCTGTGGTGAGGGCCAGGAGCACCAGGGCTGCTGGGGGGCTGTGGTGAGGGCCAGGAGCACCAGGGCAGCTGGGGGGCTGTGGTGAGGGCCAGGAGCACCAGGGCAGCTGGGGGGCTGTGGTGAGGGCCAGGAGCACCAGGGCAGCTGGGGGGCTGTGGTGAGGGCCAGGAGCACCAGGGTAGCTGGGGGGCTGTGGTGAGGGCCAGGAGCACCAGGGCAGCTGGGGGGCTGTGGTGAGGGCCAGGAGCACCAGGGTAGCTGGGGGGCTGTGGTGAGGGCCAGGAGCACCAGGGCAGCTGGGGGGCTGTGGTGAGGTGGTCAGGGTCATAGGGGACATTTGAGAAGCTCAAGGAAGGTCTCCGCTATTTTACCTAGGGATATGAAGCCGTATCAATGTTTTAACAATTGCTATCGACAAAACACGCGTCAACCAGCTGGACCCACCACTGCCCGGAAGTCCCTTCCCAGCCTGCAGGGCTGAGCTGTAAGGAGCCCCTTCTAACTCCCTATGGAATTGGACCCAGCTCTTGGCCCAGCCACAGCCTGGCTCCTGACAGTCCTCCCCCTGAAGGTGCTTCAGTGCACACATGGGAACAGGAGGGAGGAGTGCGATTATTCCTGGAGCCTAGGGGAAGAGAAGGAAGCTGGACAGACAGAGTGCAGAAGGAGGAAGGGACGGGAGGCTAAGAGGCCTCACACACTGTCTGCTCAGAATCAGCCAGGGACCAGCACCAGCCGTCGGTGCAGAGGGTACGAGCTCTGGGAAGGTGCCCTAGGTCCTTTCCAGAGCCTGGTAGCTGGGACAGGGCTGGGCAGCTGAGATGGCACTGCCTCCCTCAGGCCCCTGCAGCAGCCTGCAGATGTCTCACCACCGAGATGTTGACCAAGCCCATGGAGGGTGTGGCCCCGCCACTGCACACGGCTTCCTCGCCGTGACACACGGACATAGCTGCGGTCAGGCTGGATGGCCGGGTGGCCCCCTTGACATCGGTCAAGCCCTTGCCCCAGGCAGCTGCAGCTACCAGCCAGAAGAAGGTGAAGGAGACGGTCACACAGAAGTCCTGGAAGAAGTAGAGGGGAAGGGCATGCACTTAGAAACACCGGACCCCCTCCTTCTGCGTGCATCACATGCACTGAGGTCCCAGGATCCCGGGAAAGCTGCCCCTCCCTGTGTTGTCCCAAACCAAGAGCCTCCAGAGCCCAGGTTTCCTAAGAAGGGCCAGGCAAACATGTAACAGGACACCCGCCAGTCAGCTTCACTCCAATGCTCAGGAGGCCTCAACTCCCCACTCCCCTCTCCCCGCCTTTCCATTGGTCACTATAACTGTTAGGAGGGATGACAGATGACAGGGGACAAGTGAGGTCCCCTGAGGCACCCCTTGTAGGCCTGGGATAAGAACAACATATGGGGGAAATGATCACCAGCTAACACTTACGAAGGGCACCTATGTTCCAGATGTGTCATGTGCATGATCTCATTTCATTCTCCCTGACAACATGAGGTAGGCAGGCACTATACAGCTTTGAGAAGATAAGGAACTTTTGCAAGACCCCACAGCTGGTGAGGGGCAGAGCTGGGACTTGAAGCCATGCAGGCTGACTCCAGAGCCTGCTTCCCTGTGCGGAGAGCACATCATGGAGGCGGGAAGGGGCAGAGCCCACGGAACTGTGGGAGCCACGGCTCCTAAAAGGAGCAACAGCAAGGAATGGACAGGGAGGGAGATGCAGGAAGCTCCCAATATGGTGTCATGGCTCCCGCGAGGCCGCCTCTTTGTCCTCCCTGGCCTGTTGTCCTGCCTTCCCAGCTCAGACCTCAGTTCCGGAGGCAGCATCTCCTCCTGGGCTCCACTCACCACCAGCGGGAAGCGCTTGTCATCCGCGTAGAGGGTGTGGAAGCGCAGGTAGAACACAAGGGCAGCCATGGTGTAGAAGAAGGAAAAGATGCCCAGGGTCACAAAGAACTCAGCGGGGGCCGAGAAGTCCCCCATGAGGTGCATGGTCTTTGAGGTGGAGTCGTCATCACACAGGGGCATCTCATACTGGACCCGGTTCAACCTGCGGGCAAGAGGGAGGCCCCACAGAGCTCGAGAAGAGCCGCTCTCTGTGGAGGGAGGGCCCTGTGCTCCAGGAGGAAGCCGGGGCTAGCTCCGGTCTGGAGATGCCAGCAGAGCCAAGTGGGGAGCGGGTGGCTCCTTCCAGAGTAACATTTCTTGAGGGACCTTGCAGTTAAGATCGGGCTCCAACAAACTTCCTGGGGATTCCAGGCAACCCTTTACCCCCACAGCTGCCCCCCTGCCCAGACACGAAGACCGAGTTCTTCCAAGGCCCTTTAGGTCACAACTAAAACATAGTCCATCTATTTCTGGTGGTCATCGGAAGCAGGTGAGCTGCATTCTGCCTCTCGGGGAAGCAGAGGGCTGGAGCCACCCATTACCAGGCCTTATCAGGGCCTTTTGATGAGATCGCATCCAGGAAAACAATCTTTTCTATATGAGACAGTTCATCGAATGTGGGTGCTGGCACAGGAAGTGTCTGAAGAGAGGGGCCCAGCCATTCTCCTCATCCATATTGTCTTAGCTCTGGGTTCCTCAGTTACAGGACTCTCTTCCAGCTCCTGGACAAGATGTGCCCCTGTCACCGGGTGGTAGACTTAATGCCCAGTGAGCATCGTCCCATGCCATCCGTTTAGGTTCTAAGTCCTAACAGAGGCAGCGGTGAACTGCTGGGGGTGAGGCGGACCTGCCCACCCCACCCACACTCCTTGAAGCCTCCATCGCAAAGGGCACGCATTCTTTCTGTAGACACGGTTGTGCCCTACTGCGGGTGGTCCATGGATTGGAGGACCGATCCGTGTTTCCCCTGTCTGGGATTCCAAGAGTACAGGAAGGACCCAAGCCTTGACATCTGATCTGAATACAGAGTGACACACCATAAATGGTCCAGAGGGAGGAGGAGGAAGCCCAGGCCAGTGAGAGGCTGTGCTGTACCGGGACAGATTCCTGCTCACCTGAAGGGATAGCCGAATGAAACAATGATGGAGCTCACGTCCTTGGCCTCGTTGTTGCAGCGAACTATTGCTCCTGTCTCCCCGCTGTAGGAGCCGCAGGACCCGAAGGCGAAAATAGCAAAAAGCTGAGGAAGAGCAAAGTCCCTTTGAGAGTCAGAAGGCCTCAGGTGGTCAAGACAGACCCCCCTAAGAAGGAGCCCTGACTCCCAGCATGACACATTCGGGGGGGGGGGGGGGAGGCAGATTCTTTTTAATCAAGCTCCTCTTGGACAGGGTCTCCCAAGGCTGCCATTGGTCTCCCAGGCTCAGGGGGGCTGTGTTCTCTGCACAGGGTATGGACTAATTAACCAAATGATCACTGGACTAATTCACCAAATGGCATTGGGGACCAGATGCCCTAAGGTTGACGACTAACACAAAACCTCTGCCAAGTCCGGCTTTGGGGAAACGTCTAGTGTTAAAACTAGCCTTGGATTCCCACCCACCCACCCCCACCGCCCTGTGGGAGAAGCGCCCTCAGAAATAGGTGCCTCTGCACCAGCCTAGGCCAGGTATGACTGGACTGATGAGATCCAATCTCCTTTGAACCAGCCAGTGAGCCTGGCCACTAGCTTGTTGCTCATTCCCACGGGCCCCCTGCTTCAGCAATGACTGTGCAGCTGCAAGGGGCGACTTCTGCCGAGCCTTCCGAAGGGCTGGTGGGGCAAGCGCCACGCTGTTGCCAGCACTCCTCGTTCACCTCAAAGGCACATCTCCTTCTCGTGACGGTGCTGATGGGCTGGGCAGAAGCTGGCAGTCCTGGCGTAAGCCCAGAGGGAAGTACCCTCCACTTGCCTTATCAGCGTTCCACTCTGTCCCCACTGTGTTGCCCTCAGCAATCTGTTGATGCTGCTATGTCTTAGTGCCAAGGAGCACAGGCATTCTGACCACTGGAATGGACGTGTGCCTCTCCACCTTTCAGCACATTTCACTAGACCTCCCACCTGGAGCATAAACAAAGTTCTCTCCTCCTGTGACTTTCAAGTGTCTTCCCTGGGGGAAAAGGAGGTGACCAGGTGGATTCCATCATCCCCCCACTATCACACCAGCTCATATACACTGCCATTGCTCTTAGTAAGCAGGGGTCCGACTGTGGTTGTCTATTTTCTACACGCTTCTCAGTGACCCAGTGTCCCCACTCAGTGACCCAGTGTCCCCAGCCCTGCATCCCATGAGGAGAATGGCTTCATGGGTATATATTATTTTGCTAGGGCTTATTCACATCCTGGAGGCAGAAAGCTGGGTTCCAGTCCTGCTCCTGTCACTAATTAGTTGGCTAACCTCTGAGAGCATCCCCTCTCTGAGCCTCAGGTCTCCTTGCCTGCAGACGCAGGGCCTTAGAGGGACCATCTAGCGGCCTTCTCTAGCTCTGCTGGTCTCTTTCTTTGAGGGCAATGCCGTCCCTCTGTGTGTTCTTGGCTGGGCCTGCCAACAGCTGTGCTCTGCCTCTGGGTGGTGTCCAGGGCCAGTACAAGGACTGGCATCAGCTGCCCTAGCAGATCTTCTCCATGGAGGGGCCACTGACCCTTCTCGAAAGGTCACCCTGGGAGCCTCTCCGAGTCCAAAGGAGTCATTACAGACTACTGGGGAGTTTACCCAATTTTAAAAACATCCAGGCAAGAGACAGTACAACCTCGCTCCCCTGTCTGGAGGACCTTCACTGAACTTCAATCTCAAGGCTGGCATAGAGCCGTCTGTGTGGGACGAAAAGAAGTAACTCAAAGCCTTTACCCAGTTACTCTTGACACCCTCACGGTGCCCGCAGCAGGGGCACGGTGTGGGCCTTCTCCAACTCTTTCCCCAGAGCGAGGCTCTAGCCTCCTGTCAGCTCTGTGCCTGTTAGAAGTTGCCTTGTCTCTCTTAGCGTCTGGTGCCAAGAACTGAACACAATTAGGGTGTCACATTCTAGGAAGGGCAGTGCAGTTGGATATATTTTTACACACTGGAAGTTCGTCGGTTCGTAGGCGCCTCGAGCTGGGAGCACTGAACAGCCAGTGACAGAGCCTTTTCTCCATCAGCGCTCTCTTGAGCAGGCCTTCTGGACACCGACCGAAAGATGCTGAAGCTGAGCAGCTACTCTGAACCAGACCTTGTGTTAAAAGTGAGTGAACACAAACGAAGAACGAAAGCCCCTGACCTCCTGGGACTCCTTACTGGAGAGCTGCTCCTTCCAGGATAGCAGCCACTAGCCACAGGGATGGCAAAACCTTCCATCGTTCCGGAAAGTTCTACTGTGTTTGGAGGATGACCTGGAAGCTCTAAAAGTTCTGAGCCCTGCTTTCTGATTCTTCACAGGACAGAAATACACCCATAAGAACCTTAGTACTTACTGAGTGTTTGCTCTCGTATTTAGGTTCTTCAGTCGTCTAGAATCTTCGAAACTGGCCGTGAGCTCTCTTAATTGTCCAGCACGCATTACTAAATCTGAACACCACCAGTCAGCTGGTGCCAGATGACAAGAGAGTCTGCTGGACAGGATGAAGAAGGGGAAAACCCAAGGCGAATTCTAGAGGTTCACAAAACTGCGGAAGGAAGGGGGGTCTCAGAGACAACTAAGCCCACAGGCCTCATTTCACAGAGGTGTAAACTGAGACCTCCAGAGAGGAAGTGACTTCCCCAAGGTCACATTTAGCTGATCTCTGAGAGCCAGGCTAAAGTTCACATCTATGGATTCCCTGGGCACTGCTCTGTCCACTCCAGGCATTCATGAATGCAAATATGTATCAAGCATCTACTTTATGCCTGGCGCTAGAGACAGCAATCATTAAGACCTGGCTCCTGCCCTCAAGAGTTCACTTTCAGAAAGGGCAGCGCGCGATAAAGCAAGCAAAGAAACAAAACACAAAGCCCTGTCTCACCTTTATGCAGGAAGGACTGCAGGGAGGGAGAGGTTGGCTCTGCGCCTGGGGTGCAGAGGCAGAGAAGGGCACACCTTCTGAACCCCTCCAGTGACTTGGACCCCTCCACCTTTCTGCATCAGTTTCCTGCCTAAGTGTGTGTGCTGGGTGTCTGCGCCACAGGGAAGAGAGAAAGGGAACCGATACCAGCGCCAGACTCAGAGATGAGCCAATGGGTCATAATAACCAGAGCCAGGGAAAGATGGGTCCTGAGACAGAGAGCCGTGGCATCAAGGAGCCCTAGTGGGGTGGTGCTTACAAGCTGGGCTGTGATTCACAAAGTCACCAGATGGAAATCACCAGCTGCTCCCCAGGAGAGAGCCGGGACTTTCTCTGAAACTCACAGGCGCAGTTTTACCTTGGCCTATGAGTCGGCATTTCCTTTGGTTTTGGTTGGGGCCCATGAACCTCCTGCTCTGGGCCCTCCAGCATTGCAGAGAGGACAGGGCGGGGATCATGCACAAGTCCCCTCCCGGCGCCTCTCCTTCCTCTTCGGCCTCTTCACCTCTTTGTGAAGGATGTCAGAATGACCTTCGGAACAGGGAAGCAGATTCTTCCCAAAATTCTTCCCTGAGAATCATCCCATACGTTTTATGGACTCTGGCGGGGTTCTTTCACCCTCTCCACAGCCCGTTTTCACTGTGGAGCCCCAGAACCAAACAAGTGATGTTGGTACCCGAAAGATGGAGTATGGATCGGGTGGTACACCCAGGTAATGATAAGATGACATTTTTTCTTTTATGCCTTACCATCAAAGCAGGGACTTGGCAATGCCATTTCAAGTCTCACCAAACAGCGGATCTAGCTGGACAGTCCGCATGAGGCGGGGATGCATTATGAAGAATCGGGCAAAGGGGCGGTTTGGGAGTAAGGAAGAAGGGACGCCGGAGAAGGGTCTAGGGCAGATGCCTTATGCATAGTGCTTGCTGTAAGAGCCCCTAGATCTCACTCTCATCTACAGAGACGGCGACAGGGCCCAGCAAGATTTCACCACTTACCCAAGGGTTCATGGCTAAGAAGCAGGGGAGACCAGATTCAAGCCAAGCAAGGTTTGTCCGATCTCAATGTCAGTGTTTTTCTTTAGGAAAAGAAAATATGTGTTCTCCAGTCATTAGCCTATATCTATCTTACTTTTTTTTCCCCTTCTAAACTTAGTATAGACTTAGTGAGACTCCAAAATTGGCATTGGGGTGAGATTAATGGGCTTCTGAATTTAAAAAGAGAGAAAAAGAAAAAACACTTTTTATCCATCTCCTGACTATTAAAAGAAGAGCAATACTTTCTTCTCACAAGGAAAACGTTTGCCATTTAATAATGATAACAAAAAGGGGGTTGATTATTAGTAACAACAAGATCTGTTTGTTTGTTTTCCTTCTCCCATCAGGGGTATTGAATCCGTGTAAGCAGGAAAGGAAAAAAAAAGAAAAACCACTCTCGTTCCTGGTGCTGGTCCCTGTGTGCTTTATTGTTAGCTCATCTGCAGAGACTCGGAACAAGTGAAACTCACACCCTTGAACCCAGGCTGCCAGGATGACCGGAAAAGCAAGCCAGTCACCTTAGGGTGGAAGATGGCTGCCTCCAGGGTCTGGCCCAGGCCCCAGGACTTAGCGGTATGAGAGAATGAGAGAAAGGGGTCTCTGTTTCACATAACTGCTCTCTGAGGAGTACAGGATCAGCAGAGTCAAAGAGGTCTTAGGGCTCTGGTGCTGACCCTGTGAGGAGGAGCGAGCTCCTTCCCCTAGGCGCTGCTTTGTGAAGCCTTCATAGAAATCTTGTGTGTCAGGGGAAGGGACAGGGCATGGGGGAGGGAGAGGGAGAGGGGAGGGGACGGCCAGACTGAAGAAGGACGCTTTTCAAAATCTCTCGGGGGAAGATGATTCCATGGTGGAATCATCTCATTGTTGCCCCCATCCCTGGACAGTCTTTCTCAGATGTCCTGTCGATCCATTTGTCTGGTGTCATGATAGAATTAGACTTTTACATCTAGGTTCTGCCCCTCTGCACCGCTCACGATGGCTCTGCAGGTTCCGAGTGTCTTCATTTCATTCTCTAAGGGCCCCTCTGCCACTCCAGTGGTGGGTCAGAACAGCGTGGTGGGGGACAGGGAAAGAGCCCAGTCAGCAGTCAGCCCAGCCGCTCTCGCGGCAGTCAGTCGGGAGAGTGGAAAGTCCCGGCCAGGTCCTGCAGTTCCCACTTGGTTGTGCTCCAGGTGGCCTGTAGTCCCAATCAGGAAATCGGATATCCAGAGATAATCCTAAATGCACCATTGCCTCTGAATTCCAGATTGGACGATTTTCATTCAAACCATGATTTAGGAATTGATGACACGGTGCTGACACCTGGCTGCAGTACGGTTAAAGGCCTTTCTCAGAATTCATGGTAACATAACCCCAAACTGAATTCTGTACTGGGGCACATGAGTGAAGTCGGCACGAATCATTTGCGTGTGACTTCCCCTAAGTTGAGTGCCCTCTGCCCCGCTCTCCACGAGTCTTTATGGTTGGGAAGTGTGACAGGAACTGTTCAAGGCTCTGCCTCACCCCCGGGGGCCTTGGGTGCTGGGAGACTCCCAGTGGGAGTGAGACACGGAGCTGCCGTTTCCCTTAGACACAGGCCCTATGTGTATATATAGAGTCTTCTTCCAGGTCACAGGGAAATCCTAATATAGGACTTTTTGTTCTTTTCTTTTTTAAAGCAAACTAACCCACACTGAGCATAAGAGGCCTCCAAAGATACCCTCCTATTTGACTAATGAGGAAACTGAGGCCCAAAGAGGGACTTGCCCAAGGTCACAGAACTCAAAGTCCAGAGCCCTGGATTCGCAGCTCAGTGTTCTGTCTCATTCTACAAGCCACGTGTCAGCTGTGCTGGGATTTTGCGTTCCCTTCCCCTTTCTTTTACTTAATCCTAGAGCCAGGAGCTCCGATCGTTCCTTCATTCATTCACCCACTCCCTCACTCGGTTACAGGCATCGAGATCACCCAGTAACCTTCACAGGCAGCCACGGAGCAGGCCTCCTGCTCTCTGAGCCCATGGCCAGGGTCAGCCAGGTCCTGGAGGGCATGGGGGGCAAGTGGGTGTTCAGTGACCGCCTCCTTCTCCCTCTTGCTTTCTGAGGCCCTCCCTCACTGAGCAGAGCCGACCTCCGCTCTCTCTTTTGCCCTCCTCCCCCTCCCCCCACCAGGCGTGGTATGTGCAGGATCAGAGTTCTGGAAAGGTTACACCCGGGTCCTCTCGCGGGGTGAAATGCCAGCGCTCTGGGCAAAGGCTCCTTGCACATAGAAGGACCGAATCCCGGACTCCGCCTGCCTCGCTCCACACGCTCCTGCCTACGAGCGCCCGAGAAGCAGCCCAGCCCGCCCCTCCCCCGCCCACCTGTCACAGCCCCCCCCTTCCGCCAGGCCAGGCCACCGCACCCCCACCCCACCCCCCCACATTGCTCCGGGCAGCGTCAGAGGCCAAGTTCCCGAAATAGCCCCAGGCCAGGGCAGCAACTCACCCACTGGAGGACCTTGATGAAGCCCAGCGGCTCCTCCAGCCGCCGCCAGCGTAGCCCCACGAGCAGGCGGTCCACCTGCGGAGCCGGGGCCGGGGGTCAGGGCAGTGGTCAGCGCCCCAGCACCCGCCCCTCCCGCCGGAGCTAGAGGGAGGAACAAGGGGGCGGCCGGGGACAGAGGGGCGCGCCGAGGGGCCGGGGCGCGTACCTGCTGGCGCGGCGACTTGTCCGCGGTGCGGCCCGAGCTCTCCGTCGAGGACATGCCGGTGCTGGAGCGGCGGGGCGGGCGCGCGGCGCGGGGGCTCGGGGTCCTCGCCCGGGGGCTGCGCGGGCGCGCGCGGGCGGGCTGGGGGCTGCTGGCCCGCGGCGGGGGAAGCGGGCGCGGCGGGAGCGCGAGCCGTCGGCGGGCCGGGCTCCAGGCTGGCGGGGTGGGTCGCTGCTGCGCGCGCTCGCCCCGGGCCGCGGCCGCGGCTCTGCACGAAGCCCCCGAGGCCGATTCAAACTTGTGTCAAAGTCGGGAGCGCACTCGGCAGCCGCGTCACGTGGCGAGCGCCCGCTCACCGCCCCCGCCCCCGGCGCGGCCCCTCGGCCGGCCCCGCTCCTTAAAGGGACCTGGGGCTCTGCGCTCATCTCGCCGCCAAGGGGCACCGGCTCCTGGACGGAAGCCTCCAGTGCCCGTGCCCGGGAACGCGACAGCCGCTCCTCGCCCACCCACGGAGTCCGGAACCGTCCCCGGGGCGCGCGGGCCCACGGGTGCCTGGCTTAGGTCCCCGAAGGTCTTGGGAGTCGTCGCTTTGGCTCCTCTTCCCTACCACAATATAGAACATAAAGTCAAATGCCTGTTAAAATAGCCAAACTCCCTGCCATCGAGTTCACGCCACCTCGGAGCGGCTCTCTAAGACGGGGAGAACTGCGCCCGTGGGTGTCCCCGCACAATAACGCGCGGCGCGCTCTTTCTCCGGCTCCGCGCCGCAGCACCCGCGCCGCAACGCTTCTGCGCCAGGAATTAGCCAGCCGTGTCCAGGGTGCTTACCCACGAATCGGGGTTCTAAACCTCAGTCGAACCGCTTACTTGCATAGCCTTCGCGAAACGGCAATGAAATATAAACGGCTCCATCTTTATTTTATAAATTTCGTTTTTTTAGAAAAAGCGTAACTAGAAAAAACCCTCGTGTATTATCTTACCAATTTAAAATGTATTACTTATTAAAAGTAGCAACTCAACCCCCTTTAAAATGACAATCGCCAAATGAAGGTGGGAAAAGAAAAAAAAACTTAATCCTTAGGAGAAAGGGCTAGGCAAAGAATGTACAAGCAAACCTCGCCGATTGCCCTTCGCAAACGACGGGGCTTCGAAAAGTTTGTAGGAAAATCTCATTTTTTAAAAATTCCTTTTCCCACGAACATTTCGAATTCCCTTCGTTTATTGCATTGTTTTGCAAATGGACTTTGTGGCCCCTGTGACTTCTCAAAACTCTGTCTAATGGATTCCGACGAATGGCGACCCTATAGGTCAAGGCAGATCTGCCACTGTAGGTTTCCGAAACTGTAACTCTTCACGCGATTAAAAAGCCTGGTCTTTCTCCTGACTTGCGGTTGTTGGTTTTGAACTTCTGGCCTTGGGGTTAGGAGCCCAATGCTTAACTATTAAGCCACCAAACCTTTCATCAATCCTTAATTTTCCAAGAATGCTTTGCAGGACCCTGCCCCCAGTGGGTAGCTGTGACATTTACACTTTGCTTTACTGAGGGGAAATAAAAGTAGGGCGGGGTGGGGTGGGGGGACAAATTCACTGTCATCCAGTTGATGCCCACGCACACGCATCTATAGGTTTCCGAGACTGTAACTCTTTAAGGGAAGTCTTGTCCTTCTCCCCTAGAGGTGCTAGGGGTGTCAAACTGCCAACCATGCAGACTGCAGCCACATGGGGTAACCACTACCCCGCGTGGACTCCCCGCTGTTCCACATCACAATCGCCTTCATCAGGAAGTCACCATTTCTTCCAAGTGCCTTAGGTAATCCACATTTAGGAGCAGGCTGTGGAGTCTCTTCTGGAATCCACTTTGATCTTTTCTGTTTTTAAAATGAGCTTTTGCTTTCTTCATGTATGGTGTTCTTGATTACATCACAAATTTGTTCTTGAGATGCTCAGAAGTTTGGGCGGGACATCCTCAGGGTCATATGTTGGCTCTCCTGGTCCTGGTCTGGTTTTCTTCAGCTCAATCTGAACTCACATGTGAGCAGCTGACGATCTTGGCTGCTAATACTGAGTTTTTCCATGTCTCTTACTGAACATGTAGTCAGTTTTATTCCTGTGCATTCTGGAGGGGGGGTGTATCCATTGATACAGTTACTGTTTATGTTGCTGAAAAGAAGTCTTTGCAATGAGGAGGTCTTGCAAAATTCTATCATGCGATCTCCATCTTAATTTCTAGCACCAAGTTCTTATTTTCCAACTACTGTCCCTTCCTCTTTCTTTCCACCCTTCGTATTCTAATGACTAATAATTATCAATTCATCTTGATTGCATATTTGATCAATTTCAGACTGGAAAGTTGGTGGAATTCTTCTATTTCTGCATCACCAGCTTTAGGGGTTGGTGCTTAAATTTGAATGATGGTTGTATTTACTGGATTTTCTTGTAGCTATTACCCTATCCCAGAGAGCACTGCACTTCAAGAGAGAGCTTCAAATGTCCTATTTGATAATGAATGTGACACCATGCCTCTTGGATTTGTTATTCTCAGCATAATAAACCATATTAGGATTGTCGGATTCAAAACAGCCAATAGCAGTCCATCTCAGCTCACTAGTGCCTAGGATATCCACCTTTAACCATTCTGTTTCATTGTTGAGTTCCTTCCTTCCAGGTTCTGATTATTAATGAATGAATGTTTGAAGCGTTTTCCCCTCGTTTGGGGCCGTGCTCCATCAGCAGATAAACACCCCGAAAGCTTTTCCCCATCGCATCAAATGGCCCACTCTGCCTTGAGGGGCAGCTCTCCCCCAGCAGCATTGTAAATGCCTTCCCACCAGAGGGCACCCTCTGACAGTGTATTCACTGGCTAATTCCTCAAGGTAGACAGCTGATTCCATCTTCCAGCAGCATATCTGACAATGCTCCACTGCTGTAAGACGGTGTTTTCAGTGACGAGTTGTGGCGAGTTCTTCAGACTGGGCGGTCTGTTCCTTTCTCTCAATCTGTTCTTCCTCTCGGAGCTCTGCTGTAACCTGGTGACCCCGCTGATAGTTAAAATGCCGGGGATACAGCTTCCAGCATCACAGCAACCTGCAAGCCACCACAGAACGATAAGCTGGCCAGCAAGAGAGTGTCATTCATTTTAGCTACATGGAATTCCACTGCATAAATATGTATGCACACACACAATGTGTTTACTTATTTTCCTATTGAGGGACATTTAGGTCGTCTCCAATGTCCATGCTTACAAACAGATCCGCATTCAGACCCACGCCTTTTTGTTTTTTTAACTGTACTGAATTTTTGAGTTTTTAATTTTTAAACCATAAATCCTGATAAGAAGTACGTTTTTATGTCATGACCCATTATAAAAACTGAAACATAAGTTTCATAAAACACCCTCATTTTCTATTCTATTTAAATAAATAAATAACCCTGATTGTCCAGAGGCAGATCTCTTTTTTTTGTATCCAAAATGGGTTTATTAGAATGACTTCCCACTCATCTCGACTCAGGGTCTTGTAGTGCTGCTTCCGTCTGAAGGAGCGTCCTTCTGGGAGCCTTGCTTTCCCTCCTGTCATCTGGCAGAGGACAGGAGAGCAGCCAGCACACAAAACTACTGTTTGCGCATGGCTGAAGACCGTGGTGATTTTATAGCAGCCTGGGCATTTGACGTCCATGGAGTAGGAATTGGGGCTCTCTCTGCACCAGGCACTTCTCCCTGTGTTTTCTCTTCTCCCCTTCGGGAGATGGGTGAAGGAGATCCTTTAAGAGAGGCATGATCGCCCAGCGGTGGTCAGCGCCGGAAAAAGCGAGGTAGATCTTTTGTGTAAAAAGTTTTTCACATAAATTCCAGTCCCCAAAGATGGATCTCCTCACCCATCAAGCCCCACCAAAAAAAAAGAAGAGGGTGAGAGGGACCAGATTTCAACCCTTTGAGTCAAGATGTGAATGCAACATAAAGGCGTGAACCTGGGAACCAATAGAGAGGTCAGTGGGGCCGGCTCTCAATCCGAACTACGTGGGCACCCCCCACCCCAGAGGAATGCACTTCAGAGGACAGCACTGAAGCTGCAGCTCAGGAGGGGGGCGAGTCTGATCAGGAGTAAAGGAAGAGTGAAGGAGAGAGTGGAACACACCCCGGCCCACCCAACCCTGAGGACAATTTCCCAGCTCAGAGCAGCCAAAGCACAGAGAGGATCACAGGGCGGGCCCCACCATGAGACACAACATCCCTCACTGACACATAGCACTAAGGGGGGCAGCACTGGGGACACAGCGTTGGAGATGTGCCTGATCCGACCCCACCGCACCGGGGTGAACACTAAGGGTGTACAACGGAGCAGCAAGGGGAGCAAAGCAACTAAGTCCCTGAGGAATGTCAAAGATGGACTGGGGGGCCAGGACGTGGCACCCCGCAGCCTCGACTGGAAAACACTCATAAAGGTCAACCGACAGGCCTGGAACTGTTTGAGGGCTTTTCAGCTTTTTTTTTGGCTTTTCAGCTTTTGCTGTTGGTTTTTCTTTCTTTATTTTTGTTTTGTTGTAGTAGTTGTTGATTAATTTTTTTGTCTTCTTTTTTAATGTTTTGCTCTGCTTTGTTTTTTGGATGTATTATTGTCTATGCATGTCTGTCTGGACAAGATAGGCAGGATGAACAATCTGGAGGAGAGAACAATGGGACCGATGGTTGGGGTGGGGCACAGGAGAGGAAGATAAGGGGAAAAGGAGGGGGGTGTCAACCAATCCAGGGACAAGGGAAGAATATGTGATCCAAAATTGATGGCGAGGAGGGCATAGGATGCTTGGGGGGCGGAGGGAGGCTTCATCAAGGGCAATGTAGCTGAGAGGAATTACCAAAACCTAAATGAAGGTCGAACATGATAGTGAGATGGGAGGAAAGGAAAAGGAAAAAGAGGAACGAACAGGGAGGCTTAGGACAGTTATAGAGGTCTAAAGACAGGCCTGTATATATGTAAACACATTTATATACAGTGATGGGACTGGAGATATGTACATATATTTATTTATAAAGTACTATGGTAGCAGATGGACATTGGGCCTCCACTCAAGTTCCCCCTCAACACAAGACCAATTTGTTCTATAACACATCACTAGGTGATATTCGCCTTCCCTGACATGATCGCTGGAGACAAAATGTGTGCCTAAGCAGATGTGGTGAAGAAAGCCATTGGTGCCTGGCTATCACAAGATATAACATCCGGGGTCTTAAAGGATTGAAGATAAACAAGCAGCCATCAAGCTGAGAAGCAACAAAGCCCACATGGAAGAAGCTCACCGGCCTGTGTGATCACGAGGTGTCCATGCGATCAGGTATCAGGCATTTAAGACCCCAAACAAAAAACATATCAATGGGAATGAGGGGGAGTGCAGAGTGGAGACCCAAAGCCCATCAGTAGTCAATTGGACACCCCCTTCAGGACGGCCACAAGGAAGAGAGGAGCCAGTCATGGTGCAGTATAGCACTGATGAAACACACAGCCTTCCCCTGGCTCTTTAATGCTTCCTCCCCTCCCCCTACACTACCATGACCCCAATTCTATCTTACAAATCTGGCTAGGCCAGAACACGTGTACGAGTACAGATAAGAGCTGGAAACACAGGGAATCCAGGACAGATAAACCCCTCGAGACCAATAAGGGGAGCAACGATAATACTAGGGTAAGGGTTGGGGGTGGGGGTGGGAAATTAGGGGGAAGTGATCACAATGATCGACGTATGGCCCACATGGCAGGAGGATGAACAGCAGAAAAGTGGGTGAAATGAGACAGCAGTTGGTTTAAGACATGAAAAGAAAGAAGAATTTGTAAATTATCAAGGGACATGTGGGAGGGAAGTTTGGGGAGGGAAGGGGGAAATGAGGAGCTGATGCTAGGGGATCAAGTAGAAAGAAAATGTTTTGAAAAAGATGATGACAACATATGTACTGAGGTGTTTAACAAAATGGATATATGTATGGATTGTGATAAGAGCTGTAAGAGCCCTCAATAAGATGATTAAAAAAAAAGTTTGTATGTAATTTGGAGCTTTGTAAGAAGCTTTGGAAATGAAGTGCCCTAAGTTAAAGTTTCATTAGCTGGTGTCAACTTGAGGCTATTAAGAGTGAAAGGATGGAGTTTAGCCTGTCAATCAAGTCTCAGTTTGATGACCTCATTTGGAAGTGCAACAGAGACAAATAGCTCATTGGAAGCCAGAGATACTCACTCCCTAGAAGACATTCCTGTTGACAAGCCATATAGAGCCACACTGGTGCAGCCAGAGATGCTTCCACCACCACCACCGGGTCCACAAGTCTTTCCACCCACCAGCCTGTGATCTTCCTGCATTCAGCATCATTGCATGGCTGCGTGAATCTAAAGAGAACTTTATGGACTGGTATTGACATATGGGGTAATATTGAACTTATAGACTTGGTCTGGACTGAGCTGTTTTCTTAATGTACAATTGCTCTTTGATATAAAGCTCTCTCCTACACACATATGAGCATCTCTCTAGATTTGTTTCTCTAGTCTACCTGGACTAGCACACTTAGCGACCCTATGTACAACAGAAAAAACCAGTATGAGGTCCTGTGCCATCATGCAACCATTGCTAGGTTTCAGCACATTATTGTAGCCACTGTTAATCTATTTCAATGAGGGTTTCCTTTTCCCCCCTTCTTCTGATCTCTATATTCCCAATTATGATGTCATTTTCCAGGGACTGGTCCCTTCTGATAACATATCTAAAGCATGTAAGGCAAAGTCTTGCCATTCTCGGTTTTAAGAAGCATTCTGGCTATACTTCTTCCAAGACGCTCTGTTAATTTTCCTTGGCACTCCATAGTATAACTGACATTATTCACCCATATCACAATTCAAATGCATCACTTCTTTTCCCATCTATCTCTCTGGGTAGACAAACTAAGCTGATCTGAAGATCACTAATAACGAAGCCCTAACTACCGTTGAAGGGTCTCTGGTTGGTCTGGGGGCTAAGAATCGGGCTGCTAATTGCCAGCTTGGCAGTTGACACCCACCAACCTCTCCAAGGGAGAATGATAGGCTGTTAGCTCTGTACAGACTGATGATCTCAGAAACCTTATACACAGTTGTGATGAGATGAAGTCAACTAGATGGTCGTGAACTCTTTTGATTTGCTAGCAACTTCAGGAATAGGAGGGGGTGCCCAAAAACCCAATGCTCATTTGGTTGGTTGGTTTTTTTTATGTGAAGGGGATAGTGCATTTGGAGTTTTTTCCACAAGGTCAGACTGATAATCAAGCTTTTTATTCAGGGATTGCAACAAAAAAAGGCCTGATATGTGAGAGACGAGGCACTGTTTTCGCCACCATAACAGTGCACCTGCTTATGCAGACATCTCAGTGTGCCAGTCTTAAGCGAAAAACAGCATGTCGCTCTTGTCCCATGCACCTGACTCACCTGACCTCGCTCTGTGTGACATCTTCTTGTTTCCTCGAGGAAAGAGGGACATGAAAGGGCAAAGATTTGACTACAACATAGAAGAGGTGGGGAAAAAATGAGGGAGGTGCTATCCACCATCCAAACAGATGAAATTTGAAAAATATTTCCAAGAATGGAATCACAGATTTGACAAATGTATTAAGTATAATGGAGAATACCTTAAAGGTGATAAGGCTGTTTGGTAAAATAAATTAAATACATAGCTTTGGGGGAAAAAATCTGGGTATTTTTGGCTGGGTACCCCCTCATATAGCTCTACCCTTGTGATGGTTAGGTTTTGAGTCACTGGGCTGGGTCAGGATCTTCAGCAGTCTCTATGTTCTACTACTAACCCTCCATGGCCTGACCTACCACGATGTCATGATCAGTTGTAGAAAGATCAGGGTGAATGGAACACTATCACTCTGGTCATAGCCGCGGTGCAGCTACTAATTGAAAGGTTGGTTCCTCGCGTGTGTGGCCTGCTTCCCACATATAAGCTGTGGAAAAATTGCTTTTCTTTTTAGTTTACTATGAACTGGGAGTTAATAAATCTGTCACATCTTTCCCGGGATCCTGCATCTGACTCATCAACTTGAACCAGTGCCTGCTAGATTGCCTGTTGATCCTGATAGTTATCAGATGTGCCACCTGACCGGCTTAGCTTGGATGCATTTGGCCTTACAGCCACCAGCCTGTGGCCTTTCTGCCAATCTTGGGTTTATCAGTCCCCACAGTACAAGAGTCAAGAGAAGCCTCCAGCCTAATATCTGACCCATGGGCTTGAAACATGCCTGGACTTGGACTTACCTGTTTCTACAACTCTGTGAGCCATTTTCTTGATATAAATCTCTTTATATATATTTATAAACATTAATGGTTTTGCTTCTTGAGTAAGGTGACCAGATTTTAACATCGGTAAAGCGGGACACCATTGATAAAACTCATATCCTGGTGAGATAGCCACATGGCAGCCGAAAACCGTATACCCTAGCTTGTCATGCATTCTTTCCAAAAATTTGGACTTTTAAAAAAATGCCACTGGACACAGGAGAAATTGTTAAAAATTGGGACTGTCCTGCCAAAAGTGGGACATCTGGTTACCTTATTCTTGAGTGAACAGAGCCTAATATAACACCAAACAGTGGACTGGTTAGTGTCATAAGCTGGCTTCTCTAGATAAGTAAAATTAGCGAAGCATATAAACTCACATATAAATATGTATATCAAGAAAAAGAGATTTACCACAATAACTCATGTGGTAAGTCCCAAATCTGTGGTCAGGTGACACATTATGACTCACTGTGCTACATGAATAGATAAATCTCAAAATTGGCAGGTCAGATGATGATCTCAAGGATCAGAAGAGAGATGATAACAAGCCACTTACAGGATCCCGAGCAAGGGAAAACTTTGGCAAAGTATCCATGTGTGAGGGCCTTCAACATGCTTGTGGGAAAATGGAATTTAAAAGCCTCCTCGCACATTTTGGATACAGGGAACACCCCTAAGGAAATTGCCTTTATGTGAGAATAAGGATGGAACTTAATTTAGGGTTGGGTTTGAATAAGAGTAGAACTGGTGTTGTGCCTTCTTGGAATGCTGTGATTTAAGACATGCTCCGCACAAATCCAGCCTCATTAACATATAGAGGTTAGAATTTAAAACACATCAAATGGAAGGTAATGACATCAGAATACAAATATATGACAACCACACAGTAAACATGAAGTAAACATAAAAAATGCACGGCCTAGTTAAGTTGACAGGACATTGACCATCGCAGCTAGGTTTAAAGATGTGCACACTTTCAGTATTGAAATATGAAATCTGACTATACCCATGTCACCATCACCACACCGGAGAGAACATCAGTCATCCCAAGGAGTTCCCTCCCGTCTGTTTGTGGTCAATCTCTGGGCAGTCACTGATCTGCTTTCTGTTAGTTTCTTTTTCTAGAATTTCAAATAAATGGATTATACAGTATGTACTCTTTTGTGTCCTACTTCTTTCAATAAGCATAAGGTATTGAGATTGCTCCACATGGATACATGTATCAATAGTTGTGCTCTATTTACTTCTGAGTAGTAGTTCACCACATGAAACAAGAGCCATCATTTTCAATAGATACTATTTACCCATCCACTTGCTGAGGAATAGTTGTTTCCACTTTTTAGCTATTGTGAGGAGAGTTGGAAGAAACACTTTTTTTGGTAGCGGTCTTGGTTCTAACCTGTTTTCGTTTCTAGAGTAAATACCCACAATTCATATTGCCAAGTCACATAGCAATGTCCGACTTACACGTTATGTCACTCACCTTAACTGTTCATCTTTCTAAGACTCTGCCACACTTTCCTACCGCGTCCGAACATTTGACGTTCCCACCAGCAGTTGTTTCTCATCTTTGTCAACACTTGGTATGACTAATACATTTTAAAATCACTATTGAAGATGCACAGTGGCATCTCACTGGGGCTTTATTTTTTTTTTTCTGCTGAGTGAAGCTACGACAGAAAGCTTTATTTGTTCAAAGTAAACCGTGTTATTGATGCAGCACCCAAGGAATTCCAACAACTCTCCTAATACTCCTTCAAAACAAACATAGCAACTTGTTTGCATTAGAATGTGGTCATGCTTCACACTAAGATTTCAAAACCAAACCAAAAGAGACCCCCAATTATACATGTAAACATATTTAAAAGCAATGCAAACAATTATTGAGCTTCATGTTCTGGACAAGAGTGCCAAGTTAATCTCTCTTCAGAAAACACACTGACAATTTGAGGGCGTTTCCTGTGTGCCAGCACCAAGCCTGCCTCGTCTGAACCTTGCCATTTCATGAGCTGCACGAACGCCCCACTGCTGTCTGTCTGCCGCCCCGAATATGCATTCAGGACCCAGGCCTCTGGCAGGGACTCTGGGTTTGTGGGCAGCATCTTTTCTCTTCTTTGACTTGCTGTAGTCAAATTCACCATGAAATACTTTCTTTTTGTCCCATGTTCTTTACCAGCTTTTTTTGAGAATTGAGAAACACTTCAATCAATTCTGGACAATCTAAATTTTCTTCAGGTTCCCAAGTATTATCAGCATCTGTAAATCCCTCCCAATTTAGGAAAGACTCCACCTTCCCATTCACAACATGTTGCTCCGGTACTTTTCCTACCACAGATTCTTCAAGGTCAGCCTCTTGGATTGTTGAACTCTTTCCATTCTGTTTCCTTACCTTTTTTTTTTTTTTGCTTATGATTACTATTAATGCAATGTTAGAATTCATTACCGTGGAAACCATAACTTTGAATTTCGTGATTCTTCTGTGACCATTCCCATGTGTTTTTACGTTGTAACTTGACATGGCTGAGTCTGCATGTCTTCTTTATACATTTGTGACTTTTTAATCAAGCCTAAGGCTGCAAACTTTGGGTTTAAGTTGATGCGACTATGCAGTCTAATTGGAGGTCATTCTTTCCATTGCAGGCTTGAAGAGCTATGACTCACCCCTCCACGCTGCTCCAGGCTGCAAGCGTGCTCCCCCGGGAGCCTCCAGTTGGAGCCACACCAAGGAGGATGGGGAGGTGGAAAAACACTTCATGTGCTTTTGTCATTTTTCTATCTTCTTTGGGGAAGTGTCTTTTCGAGTCTTTTGCCCATTTTCACAACTGAAGATATTTGCCTTTTTATACTTGACTTTGGACAACTCTCTATAAATTATATATATGCAATTGTACAACTCTTCTTGATATGATTAAACTATTGCATTATATGCTATGTGGATGATGTCCCAATAAAACTTAAAACAATTATACGCATGCACTTTTTGTTGGCTATTTGATCTGCAAATATTTTTTTCACAGTTTTCAGATTCTTTCAATAGTGTCATTTTTCGATTTTTAAAAGTCACTTTATTGGGGGCTCGTACACCTCGTATCACAACCCATACATCAATTGAATCAGGCATGTTTGTACATATGTTGCCCTCATTCTTTTCCAGACATTTACTTTCTATTGAGCCCTTGGTATCAGCTCATTTTTGTAAAAATCATTTTATTGGGGGCTCATACAATTCTTATCACAATCCATACATCAATTGTGTAAAGCACATTTGTACATTCATTGCCCTCATCATTCTCAAAACATTTGTTCTCCACATAAGGCCTGGCATCAACTCATTTTCCCCCTCCCTCCCTGTTCCCCCCTCCCTCATGAACCCTTGATAATTTGTAAATTATTATTTTGTCATATCTTACACTTTCCGACATCTCCTTTCACCCACTTTTTTGTTGTCTGTTCCCCAGGGAGGAGGTTATATGTAGATCTTTGTAATCAGTTCCCCCCTTTCCACCCCACTCTTGCTCCACTCTCCCGGCATCGCCACGCTCACCACTGGTCCTACAGGGATGATCGCCCTGGATTCCCTGTGCTTCCAATTCCTATCTGTACCAGTATACATTCCCTGGTCTAGTCAGATTTGTAAGGTACAACTGGGATCATGATGGGGGTAGGGAGAAAGTATTCAGGAACTAGAGGAAAACTGTATGTTTCATCATTGTTACATTGCACCCTGACTGGCTCATCTCCTCCCCGAGACTCTTCTGTAAGGGGATGGCCAGTGGCCTTCAAATGGGCTTTGAGTCTCCACTCTGCACTTCCCCTCCTCATTCACTGTGATATGATTTTTTGTCCTGATGATGCCTGATACCTGATCCCTTTGACACTTCGTGATCGCACAGGCTGGTGTTTTTCTTCCATGTGGGCTTTGTTGCTTCTGAGCTAGATGGCCATTTGTTTACCTTCAAACCTTTAAGACCCTAGACGCTATATCTTTTGATAGTTGGGCACCATCAGCTTTCTTCATCACATTTGTTTATGCACCCACTCTGTCTTCAGCAATTGTGTCGGGAAGGTGAGCATCATGGAATGCCAGTTTAATTGAACAAAATATTCTTGCATTGAGGGAGTACTTGAGTAGAAGCCCAATATCCATCTGCTACCTTAATACTGAACCTATACATATATGCACATAGATCTATTTACACATCCTCATAAATATATTTACATATATACATGCCTTGATTTAGACCTCTATATATGCCCTTGCCTCCTAGCTCTTAACTCTATTTCCTTTTACTTTCCTCTTGTCCCACTATCATGTTCAGCCTTCATTTGGGTTTCAGTAATTCCTCTCGGTTACATTACACTTGGTCATGCCCTACCAGGCCTCCTACACACTCCTCAGTACTGATTTGGATAACTTGCTGTTCCCTTGTCCCTGGGTTTGTTAACACCTCTACCCTTCCCCCCACTTTCCCCTCTTCCATGTCCTCCTGGACATGTTGGTCCCATTGTTCTCTCCTCCAGATTGTTCATCCAGTCTATCTTATTTAGACAGACCTGCGGAGATAATAACATGCACAAAAACAAGACAGAGCAAAACCAAGCAACAAAAGAAAAGAAAACAACAACTATAAGCCAATGACAAAAAAAAAACAACACAACGACAAGATAGAAAAGCTTGTAGTTAGCTCAAGGATTGTTTGTTGGCCTTTAGGAGAGTTTTCCGGTTGAGTCTAATGGGGCGCCAAGCCCTGGCCACAGTCTATTTTTGGTATTCCCTGGGGACTTCATTGCTCTGTTCCCCTTGGTGTGGGGGGATCAGATTGAGCGGCATTCCCACACTGTGTCTCCAGGCCATTTTTCTTTTTAAGTGTGAAAATACACACAGAACACGTCCACCATTTAGCATTAACACTATCTTTGCAAGAGAAAACAGTTAACATTTTGGTGACATTTGAGTGATTTTTTTTTTTTTATGGATCACACTTCTGTCGTCATTTTAAGTACTCTTATCCTACCTCATGGAGATTTTGTATAAACTGTTGCTCTGAATACATTACACTTTACATTTCGATATTTAATTTTTTACAAAGTGTGAATTTAGGTCAACGTTCAATATTTTTGCATATGCGTGACGCAATTGCTGCAAACATGTTTTTATTTTTTTTTAATTTTTGGAAACATGTTTTTAAACGACTGCATTTCTGTCCAGAATTGCTTTTGCACTTAAAAAAAAATCAGTTGGCCAATGAGATAGTTTATTGTGCCAGCCTGGCTGATGAACACAAGTGGGATTAATTGAAGGGCAGTGAGTCTCACCTTTCTTGTCTCTCGCTCTTTAATCATCAGACCAGTGTGTGGCTGCCTTGCTTGTGCCTCAATTTAAAGGGTACACTACTTGTGGGTCACCTAGCCTGTGGACTGTGTCGCTGTAAGTTGAGGTCCCTTTAAGGCCACAGGATTGAAATTTACATCCCTGGAGCTGGGGACTGGCTGATGGTGACCTGCCTTGCTGTTTGCTGCCTGTGCTGAGATAGCCTAGCTCTCTCTCTACAGAGGACTACCTGGCGGCCCTCAAGACTTGAAAGGCTGCGAGTGTCTCACAACTCTCTCACGGGAATGAGTCGCACTGAGCCATTCGTACTGCTTTATAATTTAACTGGTCATTTCTTGTATTATCTATCTATTTATCTATCTGTATACAATTTAACAGTTTGTTTCTTGTGCTATACAATCTAACTATCTTTATAAATACATATACATAAAATGATCAGCAATCTGGTTTTTGCTCTCTAGGGAACCCTGTCTAATACAGCCAATCATCCAAGTCAGTCTACATCTGGATCTCTGAATAAGGGAGGAGCCCTTGTGGTAGGGTACCTTGTTGGGTCTCATTGCTGGAGGGAGAAAGGTCAGACTTTGTCCTCCCTTAGGGTCACAGACTCTGCCTGACTGTGGGGTTGCTATGAGTCAGAACGCATCGATGGCAGTGAGGTTCGTTTTCTGTTTACTGAGTAGAGGTGACCCAAGGAAAACCAGTGCATTTGAATTGTGGTGCTGGTGCAGACTCTTGAAGGACAAACAGACCTGTCTTGAGGGGAGTAGAGCCAGAGTGCCTCCTTAGAGGCCAAGACGGTGAGACTCGCGTACTCTGGACATGTTGTCGTGGAGAAGGACATCACGCTTGTGAAAGTGGAGGGGCAGAGAAAAAGAGGAAGGTCCTCGGCGAGAGACATTGGCACCGTGGCTGCAATGGGCTGGATCATTTGAATGACTGTGCGGATGGTGTTTCGTTCTGTTCCACGTGGGGCCGCTGTGAGCTGGACGTGACTTGACGGGGCGAACAACGCCGTTCTCCTCCATTGCTCTGTGTGCCTAGCCCCTCGCCCTCCGCACAGTGTCGGGGCGGTAGTTTTGTAGCCCAGCCTTAAAATAGGGTATCACGAGCTCACTGCAGCAGCATACACACGAATCCAAGGTAATATGACTCCTCCAAATCAGTTTGTCTAGATCACCTATCAAAAAATAAGAAGGGGGAGGAGGAGGAGAAGGAGAATCCTGCTGGGCTATCTTTGGAATTGTTTGAAATCTACAGATTATTTGGCCAGAGTTGATATTGCCATGTTAATCTGCTGATTCACGCGCATGGCACGTCTCTTCATTTATTTAGTTCTTCTTTTTTCTTCCACCACAGTTTGTGGTTTTAAGCACACAGATCATGTACACATTTTTTCAAGGGTTTTGTTGGCAAGTAATTTACATATTGTATAATTCAATGGTTCAATCATTCAGTCATATCGAGGAGAACTGTACAATCACCCCCACATCAATTTTTTAGAACATTCCGCCTCTCATGGTCAAATCACTTCCAAGATGAGTTAGGCTCAGCCCATTCTAGTGCTCCCCTCCCGTCTTCACCATTTATTCCCGAGATGCCCTTGCCTCCCCATCATCCACCGCTCCTGCATCCCCTATCACCCCTTGGATCAGTTATTCTCATGAAGTATCCACTCCTCCTGTGCGTCGCACCTGGGAGACCCAAGAGAAAATAGTAGCAAACAAAATCATGCCAAGGTGGTGAGGCTAAAAACATAATACTATACAAAGATACAAATAATGCATAAGAAGGGACAGACCCCAACAACATTCAAAAAGCCAGGCAAGCAATTTCTATCATGGAACCAGTAAGAGATACTTTCACCGAGAACATATTCAGGTCCCATCTATAGGTCAATCCAGCATAATCAAGATTACACTGGTCTCTCTGCCTGTTAGTAAGGCTGATGGAGACTCTTGCTTATGGATAGAGCAGATCTGCCAGAGCTCAGTCTGATTAGATACTCTGCAGATGGCTTTTGGCTCCCACTGACCCCATCGCCCTCTACAAATTGGGTGCTCATCAATTTTTGCTCCGATCCTTCTCTACTCACCATATTTAAATTTTGTAATTGTCATCTCTGTATTACACAAGCTGGTGTGACACTTAGTTGATTCCTCACTTAGAGGGCTTCTTGTTTGAAGACAAGCCTTTAAGACCCCAGACACTATTCCGATTTATAGCCGGGCACCATCTGGTTTCTTCACCACACTTTGCTGTAACACCCTTATCTTCAATGATCATTTCATAAAGGTGAGTATGTAGCAGAGCCATGATGTAAGAACTAATTGTTCTCAAGTTGGTGCTGGGATTTAGTGTGAGCCCCAAACACATTTCTGGATGTATGCCTTTTTTTAAAATTTGTTGTAACTTGGTAGCCAGTACATATGTCATATTGTTCCATAATTCAACCATGTCAAACATAATTGTGCAATTTTTTCCATAATCATACATGTTTCCCAAAACATACTTTTGCTTCCTGAACTTCTTGACATCATCTTTCTCTATATACCCCTCCCCCCAAACCCCTGTTACAGTTTCTTTCCCTGTAGGCTACCATCCCTGGGTTTCATTTACCGGACAATCAGGCAACAAAGGACACACCTTCAAGGGGGTGAGACCCAATGGCGACGCACCTCTGAGATACACCCTAATATAAACAAGGATAGGTAGCATATAACAGAATGGCTCTCACAGGATTGCTGGGATAATACGTATCTTAATACAGCATATTGATGTCATGGGCACATTTTGATAGGTTTATATCTGAGTAATTTATTTATGAAGAGGCATTAAAATGATCTTATTCTACATTTAACTTTCAAATCGATCATTGCTAGTATTTAGAAATATGATTGGTTTTTGTCACTCAACCTTATATTCTGTGACTGTATTAAATCTACTTTTTAGTTCTATGGGGATCTCTATATATCTATCTCTCTGTATTTCCATATATCTATTATTCATATCTCACTGCCTCTGAGTTGACTTCAATTCATAATGACCAAGGTTGTAAATCTTTACACTTGACCTTAACCAAAGAACTGAGAAGTGATCACTTTATCTTTCTCCAGTGAGTGGCTGGTGGGTTTGAACAACAGATATGTTAGTTAGCAGCCCAAGACTCAATTAACCCATCGTGCCAAAGAGTCTGTTGGAAAATTCTATTATCCTTTAATTCCATTTTCCCACAAACTTTCCTCCTATAAACAAGACCTTTTACCACCATCGCCAGTCTGAATTTTAAACAGATTCTTGAACTGGTGGCGTATAGCCATCCGCTGGCCACCAACTTTAGCACTGGTCTCATCTCCAGTTGCTTTTCTAGAACTACCGTATATACTCGAATATAAACCGACCCGAGTTTTAGTCGAGGTACCTAATTATTACCTGGGAAACCAGAAAAACTGATTGACTCGAGCATTAGCCTAGGGTGGAAAATGCAGAAGCTATTGGTGAATTTCAATAATCAAAACACATGCAAATAAAATTACTAAAAATTGAGACATCAGTGGGGTAATGTATTTAAATATTTATTTTAAATAAAAACATAAATAAAAGGACAAGTCATTTAACATTAGTAAACCAGTACAGTCAGTGGAAAATAGGCTCAACAAAAACAATGAGGTATCAACAATACCTTAAGAGTACTATTCCCTGAGCTCAATCAGCAACCAAGCTAAAATGTAAAGAGTTAAAATCCTTCAAAACTGGAATCCTCATCATCATCTGTATCCCAATGCAGAGCTTCAGTTGGTGTGAGGCCATCATAGACACTGTCCTCACTGAGATCGCCGTCATCACCATCACTGCTGTCATTTTCATACAAAGCGCAGTCTTCACTGCCATCCATAGCATTACTAATACTACATTTCTGGAAGGCACGTTGCACCATGTCTTCTGGAATGTCTTCCCATGCATCTTGAACCCACTT
This sequence comes from Tenrec ecaudatus, assembly GCF_050624435.1. Classification (NCBI taxonomy): domain Eukaryota; kingdom Metazoa; phylum Chordata; class Mammalia; order Afrosoricida; family Tenrecidae; genus Tenrec; species Tenrec ecaudatus. The sequence continues at coordinate 143,659,655 of NC_134530.1, read as the reverse complement.
TGCTATTAACTCTATTTCAGGCTTCATGAGATTTCCTCCTTTTGTTAGTCGGGCTAACATCCATTCATGCCACTGACCCGTGTATAAGCACATTTTTTGTGCTGAAAAACTTGGCTTATACATGAGTAGATATGGTACGACTTCCACCATAAAGCTGGGAAAGTTTTCCCAACTTCTTCAGCGTTTTGACTTTTCTGACAAACACTCATGGAAAGGACAAATAGATGGGCCAGCCTTTCCCATGTCTTTCCCGATGGACCACTTCTTTCAAGGACTTTGTCTGCACCTCAGACAAATTATCTCCATCCTCTCCCGCCCTCCCTGGATTTGGTGGACCCATTGGAGCTAAAGTCTTCCAAATCTGATTGTTGCATTTGTTTTCTTTCAGAAAACCAACAGAAAAAAAAGTTTACTTGTGTTTTGTGTTTTATTCACTACACCAAGGCATTCAACTGTGTTCACCATAACAAACTAAAATGAGGCAGAAAGGGCTCTTTCTGTATCATTTTTGAGAACTATTGTTTTCCAAAAAGCTGACACCATATTGTACCCAAACTAATTATGCATTCAAAGGAACTTCACACTTTCAGTGTTTTTTTATTCCATGAGATTATCCCATAGTGGACTTTAATTTATTTTTTAATTCTGCCTGTCAGGAGTTACAAAAGGAGACTATTTGTCATATATCCATCATATTAGTTTTTGTTTTAATTTACACAGTCTTGGGAGACACTGAAAATCGATTGAACCCTTGGAAAATAACTTCTATGATATGGAACCCTACTTCTGTTGCATATCCAAATAGTTTTTAAAGGCCTAATATATTTCAAAGACTACATAATCATACACACTTAAGAAGAAAATTGTTTTAAAACATCCATAGATTCCCAACTACTACATGGACACCTGCCCCTCCCCCCATAAGAATTTATTTCAAAGGATGGCACTGAATCTGCAGCTCCGGGAGAGAGACATATCAGATCGGAGCACACAGGAACAGATAAAGTGGGAGAGGCGAGAAGGCAGCACATCCTGGCCCATCAGGCTTTGAGGACAATGTTCCCGATTAGAATAGTCAGTCCACAGAAAGAACCGCATGACCAGCCCCACTGTGACACGATGAGACCCGATGTCCCTCACTGATTCATAGCCCTACAGGGGACAACACCAGAGGGAATTTTGCCTGATCTCATCCCTCTACACCGAGGCAAAACACTGAGGGGGTGCAACAGAACAGCAAGGGAATGGAGTGGCGAGGTCCCCAGGGAATGCTGAATGTGGACTTTGGGGCCAGGGCGTTGTGCCCCAACAGACTGGACTGGAAAACACTCCTAAAGACCAAGAAACAGTCCTTGAATTAAGTACAGATTTTCTTTCTTATTGTGTTTTGCTTTGGTTGTTTTGGGGTTTTTTTTGGCCATGATTTGTTATTGTTGTTTTGTTGTATATTGTTGCTTTATTTTTCTCTGTCTTGTTTTTGTGTATGTTCTTATCTCCGCAGGTCTGTCTAAATAAGATAGGCTGGATGAACAATCTGGAGGAGAAAACAACGGGACCGACAATTTCCAGGTGACATGGGAGGGAAGAGGTAGGGGGAGGGAGAGGGGGGGTTTTAACAAACCCAGGGACAAGGAAACAACAAGTTATCCAAATCGGTGGTGAGGAGGGTGTAGGAGGCCTGGTAGGGAATGATCAAGGGTAATGTAACCGAGAGGAATTACGGAAACCCAAATGAAGACTGAGCATGATAATGGGACAAGAGGAAAGTCAAAGGAAATTGAGGAAAGAGCTAGGAGGTAAAGGGCATTTATTGAGGTCTAATTAAAGGCATGTACATATGTAAATATATTTATATATGAGGATGTGTAAATAGATCTATGTGCATATATTTACAGGTTTAGTATTAAGGTATCAGAAGGACATTAGGCCTCCACTCAAGTACTCCCTCAATGCAAGAATACTTTCTTCTATTAAATTGGCATTCCATGATGCTCACCTTCCTGACACAACCACTGAAGACAAAACGGGTGCATAAGCAAAAGCAGTGAAGAAAGCTGATAGTGTCCAGCTATCAAAAGACATAGCGTCTGGACAACCACTGAAGACAAAGCGGGTGCATAAGCAAAAGCGGTGAAGAAAGCTGATAGTGTCCAGCTATCAAAAGACATAGCGTCTGGATTCTTAAAGGCTTGAAGGTAAACAAGTGGCCATCTAGCTCAGAAGCAACAAAGCCCACATGGAAGAAACACGCCAGCCTGTGCGATCACGAAGTGTCGAAGGGATCATGGATCAGGCATCATCAGATTATTGTTGTGAATGAGGGGTGAGTGTGGAGTGGAGACTCAAAGCCCATTTGTAAGCTACTGGACATCCCCTTACAGAAGGGTCTTGGGGAGGAGATGAGCCAGTCAGGGTGCAATGTAGCAATGATGAAACATACAACTTTCCTCTAGTTCCTAAATGCACCCTCCTCCCCACTATCATAATCCCAATTTTACCTTACAAATCTGACTAGACCAGAGGATGTACACTGGTACAGATAGGAAATGGAAACATAGGGAATCCAGGACGGATGATCCCTTCAGGACCAGTGGTGTGAGTGACAATACTGGGAGGGTGGATGGAGGATGGGTTGGAAAGGGGGAACCGATTATAGGGATCTACATGTGACCTCCTCCCTGGGGGACGGACAATGGAAAAGTGGGTGGAGGGAGACGTCGGACAGGGAAAGATATGACAAAACAATAATTTATAAATTATCAAAGGTTCATGAGGGAGGGGGTATGGGGAGAGAGGGGTAAAATGAGGAGCAGATGCCAGGGGCTTAGGTGCAGAGCAAATGTTTTGAGAATGATGAGGGCAATGAATGTACAAATGTGCTTTACACAATTGATATATGTATGGATTATGATAAGAGTCGTATGAACCCCTAATAAAACAACTTTTTAAAATCCGTAGAACAAAGATCAATGAGTCTTATTATTATGAAAATAAAAATCATGACAATTACTGTATAAAATGATTTAAGGAATCCCCCACCCCTCCATCCCTGGCCCCTACCACCATCCTGGAAATGGTGACTTAAGAGAAAACATTCTAATACAGCCATAGAAATTTGAAATACTAGAGCATATTACCCAAAAAGCAAACTCACTGCCATCGAGTCGATTCTGACTCATGACTTATGAACTGCCTCTGTGGGTTAATGAGGTTATAAAAGTTTATGAGAGCAGAAGGAACAGCCGGTGAATTTGAACTGCTGACCTTGTTGTTAGCAGCCCAACTCTGTAGCACATTACACCATCCGGGCTCTTCTTGAAGCATATTCCAAGCCAAATTCACTGCCATTGAGTTGATTCTGACTCATAGTAACCTTCTAGGGCAGAGTAGAACTCCCCCCCCCCACCCTCCCACTCCCCACCCCAAGGGTTTCCGAGGTTGCAAATCATGGGAGCGGAAAGCCTCATCTTTTCCCCTCAGAGCAGCTGGTAGATTTGAACTGCAGCCCACCCCATAACTCCCTACTCCAGCAGGCTTCTTTCTCCGACCCAGAAAGGGATTACTGGTAATAGAAGCTACTACCAAAAGATATTGTGACTGTTAAATAAGAACATGTATGTGGAGTCTGGCACCTGGCATGGAGCAAATGCTCAGTAGTAACTATTAGTGAGTGTCTGGGTTGAGCTGTATCTTAGGAATATTAATCTGGCAGTAGTGTGTAAAATAATGTAAGCAAATGGCTTTCCTTCTTAAAAGAGATCCAGATCCTTCCAAGGTTGTGCCAAGAAAACTACAAAAAGAAGAATCTCTCAATGGGATGAAAAGTCTTAGGAATTGAATGAACAACATTTAGTGAAGGTCGGGAAAGGAGTCGTGATTCTACCTCTGTTCTTGATATTCTAGAGGTCCGGCACACTGAAACGCAAGTGGTTTTGCTGTAAAGGGTTAGTCTTGGAAACCCACAGGGACAGTTCTATGTGTCCTATGAGCTGGAATAGGCTCGATGGCGGTGAGTGTGGTTTTGGTTCATGGTTTCATGTCATCATTTTAGACCCTGGGCTTTCTCTGCACATCCTCTGGCCTGTTCTCCCTCAAATCGCTCCCCCATCCGTGACCCGCTCACCACAAGCCCTCCCAGCCTCTCTTCACCAGCCTGCTCCAGCAGCTCTCTACATCATGCAAGCTCCTTCATTTTCTCCAAGGCTGCCTCATCCAAAAGACAATACAAGCTAGGCAAGGGGGGATCTTTGAAACAGGAAGTGCTGCAGGTCTGAGCCTCTGCTTTCTTTGAGGAGAAATTCCTTGAGTTTTAGTGTAGGATTTGCCTTTTTCTTTCCATAAAACAAAACAAAAGTTTCTTTGTCTTTGAATCCCTAACAGTCATTGCTCACGACTCTCAGAACCTTAGAGGCACTTGGAAGCAGTAGGCACAAGCCAGGTGCAAACATTGCCACAAACATTCTATGGCCTTTTGTCGTTAGAGAAATTATCCAGTTCTAGGACACTGAAAGCTACAACCTGTTTGATGCTTCTGAAGTGAACTTAGCAATGCCATTGGGAGCGTGGGAAATATCAAACCTAAGAGTGACATGGAGCCTCCCTTAGGAGTTCCCATTTATTACTTAAACAAGCATTGTGGTGCTTCCACATGTTTATTTTTGTCTGCTGGGCAAGATAAAACCAAATGCAGTTCAGAAGATCAGTCGCTATTTAAAAAAATGTTCGCTTTTTCTAAGTTAATTTTTCTGCACAGTAAATTAGGAAACAAGAGTTTCTGCGTTAAGAAATTGCGATGGGAGGGCGGCAAGGTGAATCTACAACTGTCCTCCTGTTCCTAACTGCAAACACAGGGAGTCCACAGCGGATGATCCCTTCAGGACCAGTGGTGAAAGTGGCGATACCGGGAGGATGGGGAGGTGTATTGGACAGGGTTCTCTAGAGAGACAAACCAGATTGCTAGTAATTATATATAAATATATTTATAAAGATAGATATATAATTCAAGAAATAAACCGTTAAATAATATACAGATAGATAATACAATAAATTAACAGTTAAATTATAAAGCAGTGAGACACTAGCAGTCCTTCAAGTTTTGAGAGCTGCCAGGTGCCAGTCCCCTTCTGTAGAGAGAGCTGGGCTATATATACCCAGGCAGCAAACAGCAAGGCAGGTCCCCAACTGTCATCAACTGTCAGTCCCCAGCTCCAGAGATGAACATTCCAATCGTGTGGGCTTAAAGGGACCTCAACTTACAGCGACACAGTCCACAGGCTAGGCATCCCACAGGTAGTGTACCACTTTAAACTGAGGCACAGAACAAGCAAGGTGAGGCTCACCGAGCCATTTATCCCTCTGCCCTTCAGTTAATCCTACTTGTGTTTATCGGCCAGGCTGGCACAATAAACAATCGCAGGAGGTTATATGCATATTGCCTCCTCCCTGGGGGATGGACAGCAGAGAAGTGGGTGAGGGGAAACGTCGGACAGTGCAAGATATGACAAAGTAATGGTTTATAAATTATCAAGGGTTCATGAGGGAGCAGGGAGGGAGGGGGAAATATGAGGAGCTGATGCCAGGGGCTTAAGTAGAGAGCAGATGTTCTGAGAATGAGGAGGGCAATGAATGTACAAATGTGCTTTGCACAATTGATATATGTATGCATTGTGATGAGTTGTATTTGTCCCTAATAAAATGATTTTTTAAAAAAATGAAATGATAATGGGGACAAAATAATAATAATTTATAAATTATCAAAGGTTCATGGGGGGGGAGAGAGGAGAGAAAATGAGTTGATATCAAGGGCTCAAGTAGAAAGCAAATTTTTTGAGAATGATGATGGCAACAAATGTACAAATGTGCTTGACATAATGGATGTATGTATGGACGGAGATAAGAATTTTACAAGCCCCCAGTACAATGATCAAAATTAAAATAAAAAAAAAAGAAATAGCAATGGGACAGTTTTTTAAAAAATTGGTACCTCAAAGTCTATTTAAGACACTAAAATTAAATATATAAACACATATACATAAATTCCTTAAGAATCTGCTAAAGGTCCAAATCCAGAATCGAATCTAGAATGACTGTAAAGCTTCTGGAACAATCAGACTTGATAATCATATATATTTCATCCTTACTTTATATGCAAGAATGAATTTTGTCTGATCAATTATTAGGGAGAAGGCCTTAGGGATAGCTTTAAGTCGTTTGAGTCCCTATCTCCAGTTCTGTGAGGAACTTTTGGTGGTTTTGCCTGTACCTGAGGGTACAAGGAGTCACTTTTAGAAGACATCCATAAAATATGGAGCGGGTGCCAGAGAAAATCCAGACAATCGTGCTTGTTTGTTTGTTTTATTCCCTGGACTCGGACAGAATTATATAGCACTTTAAAAAGATCTTCTCGCTCTTCGCCGTCTTCCCCGGCCCTCCGCTGCCGCAGCCATGAAGGTCGAGCTGCGCAGCCTCAGTGGGTACCAGATTTACCCCGGGCACGGGCGGCGCTACGCCAGGACCGACGGAAAGGTTTTCCAGTTCTTCAATGCAAAATGCGAGTCGGCATTCCTTTCCCAGAGGAACCCTCGGCAGAGAAACTGGACTGTCCTGTACAGGAGGAAGCGCAAGAAGGGGCAGTCGGAAGAAATTCAAAAGTAAAGAACCCGCCGTGCAGTCAAATTCCAGAGGGCCATCACAGGGGCATCTCTTGCTGATATCATGGCCAAGAGGAATCAGAAGCCTGAGGTTAGAAAGGCCCAGCGAGCACAGGCCATCAGGGCTGCCAAGGAAGCAAAACAGGCAAAGCAAGCCTCTAAAAAGACAGCAATGGCCGCTACTAAGGCCCCCACCAAGGCACTAAGCAAAAGATTGTGCAGCCCGTGCAAGTGTCCACTGCCGGGTTGGTGCAAAACGCTATGTTGGCAGCAGAGACTTTGTAATAAAGATGCAACTATAAAAATAAATAAAAATTAAAAGATCTTCTCAAATTATATAAGTATCCTTAAAAATCATCTAACCAATTAAAAAACCTGATAGAAGTTTATGGGTTCAGGTCACCTAATGTGTATGTTAGTTTGCCCTGGGGAAGCCAAATTGTGGTTAGAATATGCTCAATGAAAAGATAGTCTACTCTCAGATACTGACCAAAAATTACATAATGCCTTTCCCCCAATACTTGATTAGACAAAATCTTTTTTCACTCATACAAATAGGAGAAAAGTGTATATTATTATCAAGCCTGATGATTCCAGATGTTGTCAGCTCACTCTGGATTCCATCCTCGAGATAAAGGAACTCCGGCCTTTACTACAGTGTTTAGATCTAGTCTGAAAGGTCTGCCTGGGTGAAAAGACAACGTGTAGTGTGGAAGGCTGCTCCCACCACGAGCGGACTCACTGGACCCGGGAGCTTGCCCAAACTGCAAACCAAACTAGCATAATAATGGCCCTTCAGTTACAGCAGTTCCAAGAGCTTACTCAGAAAAATCCATCAACCAATCAATTAATCTTCCAATGGACTTAAAACCAATCTCTGCCACTGCTATAACAAAACTTGGCCATTGGGAAAACAAATGCCTTGAAGAACAAGCCAAAGGCATTTCTTTTTTTACATTTTATTAGGGGCTCATACAACTCTTATCACAATTCACACATATACATACATCAATTGTATAAAGCACATCCATACATTCCCTGCCCCAATCATTTTCAAAGCACTTGCTCTCCACTTAAGCCCTTTGCATCAGGTCCTCTTTTTCTCCCCTCCCTCCCCGCTCCCCCTCCCTCACCCAAGGCATTACTATTGAACCCAAGAGATAGGAAGCTATAGCAGCCTTCCCTTTACCTAACACAAAGGAACAATTAAGAGGATGTTAAGGGCTCTGTGTCTGTTGTCACGGAGCTCTGGTGGCTTTGTCAGGTTGGAGGTTCAAATCCACCAGCCACACCACAGGAGAAAGATGAGGCTACCTGTACCTGCAAAGACTCCAGCCTCAGCAACCCTCTCGGGCAGCGGTTCTCAACCTTCCTCATGCCACCGCCCTTTCAGACAGCTCCTCATGTTCTGGTGACCCCCCAACCATAACATTATTTTCGTTGCTACTTCATCACTGTCATTTTGCTAACTTTTTTTCTCATGACTCACCTTTAAACAAATATATGTCTTTTAATCTTTGAGCCCGATTCAGCCTATCTTATCCCCAAAAGATCAAGGGACCATAACCAAAAGACACTTTGAGTAACACATCTGCTTAAGTGGTCCTGAACTGTTGTTGGGTGTCTCTTTATTTGTACATGAAATTTATCGTAAAGCAGTAGACAACAACGCAGAGGACTAACCAGGACTGTCTGCTAGTACAGCTTGTGCCTTGCACTCTGTGGACACAGCCTCAGGGCCAGAGCTGCTAGTACAGAATTTGGAGAAACTTGGAAATGTGGATTTACAGAACTTTTAAGATAGATGAGTATGTGTATTCTATGCTGTCTGCTTTACTTAATTTGTTTTAACCAACATTAGTGGCCGTCTGGCTTACCTCCCAGGAAACCCTTGTTCTAGCAGCTTCAAATACTAGACTACATGTTTACATGGACACTGGACACTGACCAATTCCAACTCTTAGTGACCATATAGGACAGGGTAGAATTGCCCTTATTGGTTTCTGGGGCCGTACATCTTTATAATAACACACAGCCTCATCTTTCTCCCTCAAAGTGGTTGGTGGGTTTGAACTGCTAACTTTATAGTCATCAGCCCAGTGACTGACCCACTACATCACTAGGGCTCCTTAGAATGCAGACAGTGGCTACTTTCAACTTTTATCCCTATAGCTTATGAAGCCAATTGTTCTTCCTATGAGCAGTTTTTGACTCCCCGAAATGGCGTAAAAGAATCTCTTTTGACAAACCTTGATGGGTCATTATGAGGGTGGCTGGCTACACTATCACAACCTCTAAACAAAGCTCTTAAAGTCACCTACTTCCCCAAACCACTTCAGCCCACCACGCTGAACTTACTGCTGCTATCCAAGTCTGCAACTTGCTAAAGGAAGTCCGTGGATATTTTGTGAATTCAGAATGTGTATTTGGAGTGATTCACGATGACAGCATATTGTGGAAACAGGGAGGGTTTTTAACTTCTTCTGGCCCTACAATTAAAATGCGGAATTTAGCAGCAGGTCTTTTAGATGCCTTGCTGCTCTCTTATGTCATTAAAATATAGGGAAACCATCCAAAGGGTGTGTCCCACACTGAAAGATCAGAGGAAATTACCCAGGAAATACAGCTGCTACATGGGTTTCTTTCCAATGATTTTTGTTCCTAGAACAACAAGCCAACAAAATCACTTCCCTCAAGCCAAATCTGACTCATAGTCCCCCTATAGCACAGGGTAGAACTGCCTGGTGAGTTTCCCAAACTGCAACTGTTTATTGCACTGGTTCACAACCTGCCTAAGGCGGCCACCCTTTATTTAATACAGTTCCTCATGCTGTGGTGACCCCATAAAATTATTTTCATTGTTACTTCATAACTGTCATTTTGCTACTGTTATGAATCGGGCGACACCTCTGAAAGGGTTGTTTGACCCCCAAAGGGGTCGAGACCCACAGGTTGAGAACCGCTGGTTGACGGCCATGGAAAGCCCCATCGTTGTCCCACAGAGCGGCTGCTGGTTTCAAACTGCTGTAACTGCTACCTGGTCAAGGCTCCTACAGCACACGAGTTTAAGGAAGCACCTACAGAGAATCATTCCTATGAAGTAACTATAATATTTCTGAGCCCACAGCAAAGATACCTTCTTCTAGAAGGATTAGCACAAAGCGGGTCCCAATAAGATGAAGAGGAAAGCTATCCCAAACGCCTGACTTTTGCAAATTGCCATCTTACTCTATTATCGCAGAGATCAGTCATCGCTCCTTTTCTCAGTATTCTCCCCAGGCCCCGGGTTCAGCAATTCTTACGGAACTCACGACTGTGGTGGAAGAGGCTGACATGGCGGAGGGCTTGGGCTGCCGACTCAAAAGGCCCCAAAACTAGAGACCAGGTGGAGGCAAGCCTGACCCACGACCCAGAGCAAGAGAGCAACTGTTCTGAAGTTTGTCCGTGCAGCTCAGAAACAAAGACGCAAATGTCCGAAAGCGTGCAAGGCGACCACCCTGGGGTTCCTCTGAGGATGGCCTGCTTGCGTCTTGGGCAAATCTTTTCAGGTGGTCTCTGGAGTCTGACTGGTGTTCACCACCTAGGGCGTCAGCACGAGTCTTCAGCAGGTCCTCAGTGTTTGTATTGATTTGTTTTCTGCTTGTTTTTGTTTGTTTTGGGGGTTGCGGCCCACATCTGGGGCTTTGCCCTCTAATATTAAAAAGTCAGATAGAGGAAGCACTGATCGTCGCTGTGCATCTCCGGAGGGCCAGGCCTCAGTCAGGTCTTCTGCTTTTCTCAGTTAAGCAGGTAGCTTATGGTTTCCCTAGTAAGGGAGCAGTTTAACACCAATATCAAGATGAAGGCAAGTCTCCAGACCATACTCCCAAGGTAACTAAGGTAGTGACTTGAGTCAAACCTTCTAATAAAATGCAGACTCAAGATGTAGTCCACCTTAGCCTGTCTTATTAGTGTAACAGATAACTCACTTCAAAATGGTACTCTAATCACAGATGTGATATAGATATGATACAGATATAGAAGTGATTATAGCTAGGATTTATAATCATGTATCACAAAATGGCGGACTATGGCTAGAAAGGCCATATTCAGTAATTAATGACATTGCACAACTGAAGAAATGGTGTTTGCTGTTGTTTATTTTTTAAGACATCAGCAATAAGCTCAGTCAGATGAAACTGAGACCTGGAAAAGAAATCTGTCTTTAACCAAGCCTTTAATGCTAAGCTATAGTTAGGAACAAACACTAAACTCTGGTACATCACACTGAGAATGCTACCTTCATCTAGGAAGACAAAGTTACTGGCATTTTAATAGAGGTGGGGAGAATTTTCTGAGATAGCTGAGCAGGTGGCCTCTTCTTGCTTAAAACTACTTGGGCATTACATTTTACTCTCTGACCTATATGTACTTCAATGACAATTAGATTTTACCCAGCTTCCCCTTCATATGGTTATAACTGCATCTTAGTGATGATTTGTAGGTCTTCATATGGGTTCTCATCTTGTTTCAATCTTACTCATGCCTGTGTAGGTCTTGATGGATGTTGTGGTCAAGTGTAATCACTTGATGTGGCTCTTCTATGTCAAATGGTTAGGTGGGACCATGCAAATAGGGTGTGTGCAACACTAACAGAAGGGATTGTTCACTTTAGTCTTTCCACTGGGTATATAAGTGAGCCATCTCAGAAGCAAGAATAGAGGGAATTCTGATCCCATCACGAAAGAAGAGTCCTCATTGGAGTACAGGGGACATCCATGCCTGAAGTGGTGGAGGCACCGGAAGAACCAGAGGCTGCAGCACTGAGATTATGAGACGGAGAAGAAGAGCTATGCTGAGACCTGAAGCAGAGGGGTGAGCAGGCTTCTTGGCCTATGGAGGTAGAGGCCAAGGGGTCACATGGCTGAGAGGCCAAGGACCAGAGAGGCATGCTTACCAATATGGCTGAGACAAGGTAAGAATAGTAGTATCACAATAATACAAAGATTTTAAAAAGGTATGTTTACCAAAAAAAGAGGTATGTTTACCGTTTTGTAATCTGTTAGCTTCCCTAATAAACCCTTTAATTATGCATATTGTATATGAGTGTTGTATGATCAAACCTAACAGAGAAGTAGAGTCCCACAGAAGGACAGTCAGTGCTCAGATTAAGGTAAAGAAAGATAGAGTGTAGAAGGATTTCTGACTGTGTGGCAATCAGTCTTGGAATGGCATGGAGTTGAATTCTCCTTCTCCCTATTGGAGGCAGAGGAGGTTAGCTGTGGCCTTCAAGCCATATCTTTGGGCATTTTGTTCCTCCTGTACAAAGTAGGTGCTGATGCTCAGTATGATTCCTCCTTAATACATAGTTACCTTATCAAAACCATCAACTCCCCGCCCCCCCCCCCAGTTTGTGTTTGATTCCTGAATCGCCTAGAATTTGGGAAATTATCTATTTGTGATGATTCAGTGACTGCAGAGGGACTCAGAAGATCCAATCAGTCCAGTCCATTTCCTAATACTCACATTGAGGAAGGTGTGTTATGTGCCCCATCTTGTTACGTCCTTTTGTGTGGAGGGTCAGCTCATTCGGGAGACAGGTGTGAGAACTCACCTCCACCCTGGGCCTTGCCATGCCTAGATAGTTGGAATATCTCGGGCCAGTGCGCCTTAGGTGCCCATGGAGTTCCTGCTCGTGAGCATCTATTCATACTATCACAGCTTACTACAGACCAGTGACTTGAAATTAATATCCCTACGGAAAGGAGAATGTGTCCTCTCAAATAGTTCCATCAGTGATAAGCCTGGGTCGAGCTGGTCATTTCTTTGCGCCGTTGTTTCCATTTATGGCATATTATGGTAGAGAATTTGCAATCTCTCTGCCACCATGACCCAATTACTGATAATGTTGTTGGTGGACTGGCAGTTTAACAGAAGTCCCTAGAATCCCTTGTTAAAGCTGTTCAAGATAATAGACTGTCCATTGATCTCCTCCTAGAATTTGTCATATTATTAATACCTCTTGCGGTTCATGGATAAACATCTCTGGAAAAGCAGAACAAGATATTGCTAAAATGAATCAAAAGCCCTCCTGTTTACATACCATTCCTCATATGACTGTACTTTCCTTTGCTGATATTTTTAATTGATTACCTCCAAGTATCTAATCTGGATTACACTCTTTTTTCCAGTAGCCTATCTATTCCTTTTAATTGTTGTAATTTTTATTATAAGGCTTAATACATATATTATGCATTATATTTCTCATTGCCATGGCTGACCTTTGAGAGATCTAGCTAGACAATGAATCATATGTTTAAAACAGCGGTTCTCAACCTGTGGGTAGGGACCCCTTTGAGGGTCGAATGACCCTTTCACAGGGGTCGGCCGATTCATAAGAGTAGCAAAATGACAGTTATGAAGTAGCAACGAAAATAATTTTACGGTTGAGGGGTTACCACAACATGAGGAACTGTATGAAAGGGTCACGGCATTAGGAAGGTGAGAACCACTGATTTAAAATAAACTAAATTGCTAAGAAATACAAAGTTCTGGGATCAGATCTTCGGGAATGCCAACTAGTGGTTCTAACGTGGCCCTGTTCATAACAGCTTCCCTAGTGAGAACCAACTAGCGCTGAAGATGAGGCCTGAACTTGAAGATGAGCCAGGTAACACTGGAGGGTCCAGCCAATCCTAATAACAGTTGGTGTCTCTAGTCTTAAAAGTTCAAATAGGGCAGCCATCCCAAAATACTTTTTTTTTATTAGATGGACAACCACTCTTCCACTCTGTTGGTGATCGACACTCGCTGGCAGTGGTCTGACCGAAAGGAGGAGAATGTGTAATTGAAACCCAAAACTAAGGCACTTGGCATGACTCAAATGACCTCCCAGATCTAAGTGAAACTCCATTCTGAATCAAACTGCAGCTTCCTCTGAAATCTCTGCTGCTGCCGCCGCCTTGAAGAGACAGTTCATCTTCTTGTAAAAGTTTAACGACTGGTAACCTAGAGGGAGGGAGGGTCAAGATGTTGGCTGTGTGAGGAATTATTTGTTAAAAGAAAGATGTTTCTCAAGAGTGTTTGTATGGTCTGATCCAAGAAGAGCACCTTGGGCCACCTTGTTCTAAAGCAAAAAACAAAACAAACAACCAAACGCAAGCTCACTGCCATAGAGTCAATTCTGATGCACAGAAACCCTATAGGACAGGGCAGAACTGTCTTTATGGGCTTTTTCTGAGACTGTAACTCTTTACAAAAGTAAAAAATCCCATTTTTCTTCTATAGAGTGGTTGGAGGTTTCAAACTGCTGACCTTGCAGTTAGCAGCCCAACATATAACCACTATGCCACTAGAGATTTCTAGGGTTTAGTAAATAGAAATGATAATATTAAGAAGGATTGTAGTTCAAAAACCTATTTGTGACTTTTGGTAATATGCCCCTTTGTGCCTGTGAGCACACAATCTTGTTTAATCTACCTGATGAAAACCTTACTCTCTTCCTGCAATTGGAAACACTGTGGTACCTTGCCTTGGTACCACTGTGTCTACACGACAATGAAATTATTTGCTTTCACTTCAAACACAGTGTAAGACTGGTGCTTTGCTGCAACAAATGGAAAGAGGTAAACCAGGTTCTGGTCACATCATGTGATCTGCTAGATTAAGCCATACCTGAAACTATTACTTTTGGACTTTTCAGGGGAGTGAACCTATAAGCTCCCTGTATTTTATTAGTCAATTTGTGTAGGATTCTTTGATACTTGTATATAAAAACTCTTACTTGCTGGCACTGTATTATCCCCTATGGGATAAGATGAATACCATCTGAAGCCTAGTCCTAAAGAAGACCCTATTCAGTCAGGGGAACGTTTATTTTTTCATTCAACATTTACTGAATATCTACAGTCCAGGAGTTGTATGAGAGTTAATTTATCTAATTGAATCATGGATTGTTATTATATCTTTAAGAGCTCCCAATGAAAAATGATTAAAAAAAAAGTTAAACAACTTACTGCCCCTATCCTGAAGGAATGTTCTGTTTGGTGGGAGAATTGGTAAGAAAATGATAGATAGATAGATAGATAGATATAAATATAGATAAAGATTCGGCTTAAAAATTTTGTGTAAGAATTATATTATCGTTTAATTACGTTTACTATGAACTTTTTGAAGCCCCCTAGCATATCTATATGATTTTTTATAGGGGAGAGGCATGCATAGCAGGCCAGAGGATTAGGAAAACTTTATCAGAGGAAGAAAAATTCCAATAGACTCCTGAAAGATGCTAAGGAATTAGCCAGATAGTTGAGGGGGATTGGGACCTGGGAACTTGGAAGAATGAGGGAAAGCAGGAATCAGGAAGAGAACCTGTATTCTAGGTAAAGGAAATAGAGCGAATGAAGTGGTACACCCATGGAGAGCTGCAAAGACAGGGTGTCAAACCACAGTTAGGAAGAGCAAAGCCACAGTCAGAAAAGAAGAGAACTGGGGAAGAAAGAGAACTCCCCTTAGGAAACACAGTCAATTCCTAATTAGGCACAAGTGGATTATCTATTTCCACACGGAACCTTTCTGTTCCCACTGTTAAATGACTTCTAACTCATCTCCTTTAATAATGTCAGCACCACCACCACCCCTCCCAAATATGCTGTAGCTGGAACCTAAGAGGAAACACTTGGCACAGTTCCTTTCCTGCCCACTCTAGATTGAGAATATTTCTTTAAACTCCTTCCATCTCTCTAGCAGTTCAGTCCCTCATTATCTCTCACTTGGGCTCGAGGGCAGCCTCTGAGTTCCCAGTCCTTGGGCCTCACTCTGCCAGCTGCCCCACCTTGATGAAGCCCCAGGGGACTGGATTAGTATCGAACCCGGAGAGATGGAACTTCGATGAACCTGGTGCAAAGACATTCTTAAAGATCTTCATCATCTGAAGCAGAGAATAGTTAAAGGAAAATTCAGATTGTTCCTCTTAATTGCTCCTGTGCCATCTGTAAAATCTCTGTCTTTTTAAGGTTCATGTCATCTACCCATTGATCTTTTCCACTTCCTCAGTGCAATTATCTCCCTAACTCTTGGTCACCCTTCTTAAGTCCCTGAAGATGTGCCAGCACCGGCTCACAGCCTTCCTCTCCACTGAACTGCAGTGACGGGTCTGAAGGCCATGCCTAGTCCTCATGCGCTCCTCCCTCCACGCTGCTGGTGCTGTTGATTCCAGTTCTTAGGGTAGCGGTGTGTTTGGGGTTTTTTGGTCTGATATCTTTATAGGAGCAGGTTGCATTGTCTCTTCTCCATGGGTGCAGTGATCAGCTGAATGTGTAACTACTGTTCCACTTGGCCTCTTTCCTTTCTCTACTCTGCACGCACCCTCAGCTAATCACCTTAACTGGTCTTGGTGGAGTCTGTGGTGGTGTGAGGCATGAACTTCTGGTAACCACATCTTTCTCAGGCCAGGCTTCCCGCATGGGATCAATCACAATGACAATGGAGCTGCCCAAGTGGGGCCCCTGGGTTTTGTAAACAGCAGCATTAATTCTTCCTACTAATCAGGGTTACTAACTCTTTTGTGTGATCATAGCTCATAGTTTAATGAAAACCTTGCTATGCCCCTAGTAGGAGTGGGCCCCATCTGGGGACAAGAACTTCAGTGCTATGAGACACACAAAATCCTCCGATGGGTCCTAGGTAGTGAAGGTAAGTGGGGATATTCCTGCATTTACTCCTTCATTACCTGCCCCACATAGTTAATTCAATGTGTGTACAACATCTGGAATGGTAGTGCCCCAAAGCAGTGCCTTCCTAAAAGTACTTCCTTTGTGACTTTAGAAAATCACTCCAGCTCTCTGAGGCCAGCCTTTTCCTGATGGTGGGTATGACCCGTGCACCCCATGGTCATGGCCACATTCCCACACATTTTACTGTGCTCTTGCTCGGTACTACATTGTGTGGGATTCAGGCAGGCATCTTATAAGCCCCCGTAGTGTGTGTGAACAGGAAAGGGAAACTCTAGCCCTGATAGAGATATATCCCCGTGACAATGAACCAGTAGCCCCTCTAGGATGAAAGAGACTTAGTACAGTCAGCAAGTTACCAAGTGACCAGCTGGTCTCCGTGAGTAACACAGCTGTGCTGGGAGCTCAGTGTGGTCTCTGATACTGACAGATTGGGCACTGAGAGATGGCCATAGCTACATCAGACCTGGAAATGAGCGTCCATGCTTCTTGAGCCCATATACTGGTATAGTTAATCTCTGTCTCTGTCACTGTAGCCACTTCCTTTACATGCTCATCATGCTGGTTCCGTGGTGGCCAATGATGACTGATCATTTAAACAGGCTGAGTAATTTCATCTACTTGATTGATGCCTCTCCCCTGGTAGATGCAACAAATGAAACAAGTCTCCACACTGCCTGCCCAACTTGTATGTTCATCCATTTGACCCTACCTGACCCCCTTGTCTTTGACCTTCAGTCCTTTGCCGTCTAGGCCCCCTACCAGGCACAGGCCATTGTTCAGGAATAGCTGTATACAGTCTCCATCAGGCTTACTTCTCCCCAAACACAAAGCAGGTGACCAGGGGCCATGCCTTTAGCTCAGCTCATCGGGGAGGTGCTGCCTCTCTGCTGTTTTTCAAAGCCATTCGACGACTGTGCCTCAAATGTGGCCACCATCTAATGTTAGCTTTAGCACAGACCAAGCCGACCTGTCTCTAAACCAAACCTGAGCCTTTCCCTCCTCCTGAAGTCGCTCATGTGCCCTGCCTCTCACATGGTCATAGGTCTAGCTGGAGGAGGACTGGTGTAGTGGTGGAGCTGGGGTTTGAGCTAATTACTCATGCAGCATCCCAGTACACTCTGATTTTGCTTGGGTTTATTGCCACTCATACCATTTCCGTCTTACAAAAGACGCTTCTTGGTTTGCTGTAACCAACAGAGCCCACTCCATTGGCAGTTGTGGACGCCTGGTTACTTGGTATCCCATGGCAAAGTGTTCTGTCTCCACCGAGGCCAACTATCCTCCTGGGGGAAGTTTCTCAAAAGGTGTATGCGTACTTCTCTGGCGCACAGGGGCAACCTTGCTGCGGAATCCCAGGAACAGCATTGTGTTTCTCCCACTGGCTTGCCATAATCTCCAAATTGCATCTTTGCCCTCTTCTGAAACCCCCAATACAAGACTACTGGAATCTATGGCCCAAGTGGCAGCGAGGGCTATGCTGTGGGCTGTCCCTTCTGAAAAGCCCCCTTTCCTGCTCTAGGTCCCAAACCTTAAAACCTCTCATGTCCCCTGATAAGGGCTGTAGCAGGATTACTGGGTGTGGAATGTGCTGCCCTACAACAGAGACCTACCTCTCGGGCATTGTCACCCTCCCCACCACCACTTTTTTGTGTGTGGTAGGGGATGCAATATGCAACAATTTGTCTTTTATTTTGAAGGAATATACTGTCATGCCTGTGACCAGTGGACCCTGGAGAGCTTCACTGAAATAGCAGGTCCCTGAACCTTTGTGGCATTTTTTCCCCTACACTATCATAGGGCCTAGTCACCTATTCCGTGCCCTGTCTGAGGAGATGGTGTGGGGGGCCATGCGACCTCCTCTGCTACTCAAGGAGGAAGGAGAATCACCTTCCACACCAGCCTAGGGCTGATTCCCACAGGGCAGAGGTCAGACATGCTTCTAGCCTTCACCCTCCCTTCCCTACTCTGTGACTCCGGCTCTTCCTTCTCGTGACCATGGGATGCTCTTGTTTCTGCTTCTGAACTGGCTCACTTTATGCCCAGTTGAGATGCAGTCCATTAATATGGCTCTTCTAGCCATAATCCCATATGTGATGTACTATAAATTCTAGCTGCTATGTAATGGACATTGTATGTAGCCAGAAGACGCATCAGAGTATAAAGATCCATAAGAGAGCCTTGGTGAACAATGTGGTGAGTAGTGGTCTGGTGAGACAAAAGGTTTCTGGACTGACAATAGAAGTAATCATAGAACTGGCTTTATTAATAACCATGAAACTATAGCCACACACACATACAGCAATAGAAGTCAGATGGTGGTTCTCAGTCACCAGAATCCAACCAAACCTACCTACTTCCATTATGGAGAGGGAAATCACCAGGAGCTTATTTCCTGTGTAGATCTCACAAATGAATATTGGACTTCCACTGTCATCCACAACCTGCAAACCGGAATCTCACAATTTAAGCTCTGGTACTATTCCCTCTTTTGGCTTTAGATTATATAATCTACAATCCCTAGGTCACGGATGTTGGTATGCTTCTTCCATGTGGACTTAGTTGACATCTCATGTGGATGGTTGCTTGTTTGTAAACAAGCCTTTAAGACCTAAGAAGCTATTCTGATAGCCAGGCATGATCTAATTTCTTCACCACACTTTAATATAGCATCTGTATCTTCTGTGTTTCCTTCAAGAGGACAAGTTTTGAGCAGGGCCAAGTTGTAAGAACTAATTATTCTTAAATTGGAGCTAGCATTTAGTGCAAGCCCTCCATCTATTCCTGGATCTATATTCTGCCTTTGGCTCCCCTTAGAAATCTCTTTGTTAATTTATGGTAGAGAATTTTCTCAATCATGTCCCTGGAACATAAGGAACTTCAATTAATAGTGTCATTGATTAGCTCCTGGTACTAATTTTTAAGACACTGTTGAGGGAGGGATATTGGGCCCAGTGTAGCTAACTACATATCTCTCAATAGCTGATTTATTTATTGATTTATTTTTGAAGACCTGACTTATTAACTTGTAGAGAACAAATTCTTATATGGCTGGGCGCTATTTACACAAACAATGGAAGTTGGTTGTCAGGCAAAATTTACAATAATATTCATGACAATATCAATCACAAGTCTGCTGGAATAATGTATATTTCAATACAGCAAGTAGGTCATTGGTGGAGGAAGTCAATGTTTGTCCACCTACCGACAGTTCAATACTCTTGGTATAGCTGTCTTCTGCTTCTTCAAACACCATGAACTTTCAGTCTTAAGTCCTCAGGTTACAGGTGTGTTTGCGGTAGAGGCCAGCTCATGTAGTGGAGTTTCCATATCAGATCCTTCTAGTATGGCCTTTGGAGCATGTTATGCATCTTGAAGATCCAGGATTCCGTGGCTTTTGCAAACTTTGACGTTCATGAAGTTCTGCTGAGGTAATGTCTTCAAGGATGTCCTTCCCAATATCCTATCCTGTTTTAGAATCTCAGGTTTTCCCAATAGGGCCTTAACCTGCTCTGATTGTGCATTTAAAGGTCCCCAGAACTGTGTGACTCTATCATGTCCTGAGTCTTCAGCTGATCTATGTCACTCTTCCACTCCTGGTAATAATAGTCCTTTAGCAAACTACTAAAAAGATCCCCTGTCTCTCACATTTGGCCATTGTCATGGTTGATTTGTGTCCCCTCAAGATATGTCACCTTGGCCAGTTGTTTCTCAGTTGTTTGGCAGTTATTTAGCATTGGTGTGATGATATAATTTTTTCCCATGATGTGATCTGATCTACCAATCAGTTCTAAGGTGATTGGAGTGGGACACAATACCCTTATTAAGTCACAGCCCTGACCCATGTCAGAGGAGTTTCTCTGGGACGTGGCCTCTTTTTTATTTATGAGACAAAAGCAGAGAAGTGAGCAGAGTAAGGAACCTCTTGCCACCAAGAAAGAAGATCTGGGAGCTGCTGCCTACACTGAGGACCTCCTAGACACAGCAGAAGACAAATACCAAGAACTCCAAGGAATGCAGGGCCCAGAGTTTGAAAGGAAACAAGCATCTTCCTCTAGAGCCGACAGAGAGAGCCTTCCCTTATATCTAGTACTCTGAATTCAGATGTCTACTCTCACAAATTGTTAGAAAATAAATTTGTTTGCTAAAGTTATCCACTTGTGATATTTCTGTTACAGCAACACCAGAGAACCAAGACAGTAACTAAACGGAAATCTTGGTTTCCAATTATTCTTATTTATGACCCCAATCCAGTCATGGAGTCGACGCTGACTCAGCATGACCCTACACGGGGTTTCTGAGGCTATAAATCTTCAGGGGAGCGGATAGCCTCATCTTTCTCCTGAGAAGCAATTGGTGGGTTTGATCGTTGACCTTGAAGTTAGTAGTCCACTGCTTACACAAAAGGACAGTGTCAATCACATTTAGCAGTATTCGGCCAACTCCACTGTACTCCTTGGCACTGTTCTCCTCGTATATGAAAAACACAGAACATTGTGCCTGCAAGGGCTTTTGTCTCTACTGGGATGAAATCTATTAATGGTTGAGCTACCACTGTGTGTCAGGAACTACCCAGCCCTCAGACTACTCAAAATGGTACCCTCTTGGCCTACTGAGTAGTTATTGAGCCAGCACTAAAACACTATCTTGTTATCCAGTATTTTGGACCTCTCTGAACATCATTTGTGTTGCTTTGGGTCCTCTGAGCAGTTGCCAAGATGTGATTTGATGTGTAAGAGATTTACTGGGGAAACATCTGTGAAATGTAGGGAGAGCAGAATTCTGGAGACCATGAGGAGGATTGGATAGGCACCGTTCTCAGAAGTTTCAACCGCCAGAAGGATAGTCCTCAAGCTAAAGGTGCCCACTAGCGGAATGCCAACTCTTACATTAGCGCCCTTTCAGTGCATAATCACTGACAAAAACAAAAAAGGGGAAAATCCATGCTTTCAAGTTGCTAACTCCACTTGCTACACAATACAACTGCGCCTAGGGTTTCCTTGGCTGTAATCTTTGTGAAAACAGATCGCCAGGCCTTTCTTTCCCTGGCACCATTAGGGGGGCTTGAAACATCTAAGTTCAGGTTAATGTTATTGTTCTTGCTGTTGGGTGCTTTTGAGCTGACTCCAACTCATGGCTATCTTATATGAGACAAAACGCTACGCAGTCCTGTGCCATCCTCACAATCGATAAGTTTGAGCCCGTTGCAGCCACTGTGTCAATGTACCTATGGGCTCTCCTCCGTTAGTTGCTAATTCACTACTTTAAAAACATGCCCTCTTGATAACATGTTCAAAGTACATTAAGGGAACAGTCTTGTCACCCTTGCTTTGAAGGGGCATCTGGCTATACTTCTTCCAAGACAGATTTTTTTTTCACTCTTTGGTAGTCCGCAGCAATTTCAATGTTCTTCCACAACACTGTAATTCAAAGGCATCAATTATTCATTGTCCATAGCATGCATATGAGGTGAGTGAAAAATACCATGGAATGGGTTAGGCACACCTCAGTCCTCAAAGTGTCATCTTTGCCCTTGAAAGTGGTCATGCGCAGTAACTTTACCCAATGCAATGAATCCTTCGATTCCTTGACCGCAACTTCCATGAGCAATGGTTGTAGGTCCAAAGAAAAGATCCCAAAACTGCCAACTTCAATTTTTCTTTGTTTATCCTGATGTTGTCTATCAGTCCAGGTGTGAGCTATTTTGTTTTATGTTGAGGTGTAATCCATACTGTACTCTTTGATCTTCATCAGGAAGTCTTTGTAGTTTTCAACAAGCAAGTTTGTAAAAATCTGTATATCACAGGTTGTTAATGAACCTTTCTCCAATCCTGACTTCATATTCACTATATCTCACCTGATTATTTGCTCAGCATATAGACTGAGTAGGTATAAAGGATACAGCCCTGATATACATCCCAATTTAAAGTATGCAGCATCCTCTTCTTCTATGTACAGGTTCTGCATGCGAACAATTGTCCTGAAATTCTCATTATTTGCAATGCTATCCATAATTTGTTATGATTCACACAGTCTAATACTTTTGCATAGCCAGTAAAACACAGATAAACATATTTCTGGTATTCTCTGCTTTCAGCCAAGATCCATCCATCTGATGTCAACAGTGGTATTCTTTGTTCCCCATGCTCTTCTGAATATAGGTTGAGGATCAATAAATACTTCCTGGTTCTTTAGCTGGGCAGCGTCTCCAATCCTCATCACCCAGCCACAGCTGTTTCTTCCAGCATCCAAGATATTTATTTTGCCTTAACTGTCTTACTTTCCTGTCTTCTATGGCTCCTCTATTATTTTTCACAGGAACACGTGGGTCAACCTTTAAGGAAGGCTGTACTGAGCGTTTCCGGGAAAGTCGTTATGGTAGTTGTTAAATGTTCGTGCCATCACAACCACTCTCCTGGACAGAAAACAAGATTTCCTTTCTTTCCCCCAGGGAGCTGGTTATCTGTGGCTACCTGACCTTTAAGATACCTAAAGCATGGGCATGTTTATCCAGAAGAGTTTGCCTGTTTAAGTAGATCCTATGAGACAATTGACTACTGCATCTGATGTTAACAGTTCAGGAAATATTATACTAAATCTATCAACTCAACCCACTCACTACTACTAAGGCAATGCTGACTCGCAGCGACCACCTGTGGGTTTCTGAGACTAACTGTTTACTGGAGTCGGAAGCCCAGTCTTTCTCCTGCGGAGCTGCTGGTGGCTTCGAATTGCAGAACAAAAGGATTGTAGCCCAGCAAGTAACCTCTATAACAACAGCAAACAGACTTCTAAAGAGCAAGTGTGTGCAGTTTATGATCACATTAACTGCCAAAAAAGATAAGGAATAAGATTCTCTTCTCAGAAAAGCAAAAGATCCTTTATTTAGTGTTGCACACTTGATTGAGTTGGGACCCCAAAATGAAATTCCTATAGAATTCACGAAGAAGCAAGCAACTAGCTGGTGATAAAAAGAGATATTCATACCTCAAAGGTATGACATTTTCCCCATCACTGTCCCCGGTGTCTAACCTTGGGCTAAGTATGGTCTTTATTTGGCAGATACAGGTGGGAAAAGGTTAAGAATTTGGGGGGCATTAGTTAAAATAAGGTGACCAGACGTCCCGCTTTTGAACAATTTTTCCCGTGTCCCGCGCCGATTTTTGGAAAGAATGCATGACTAGGTAGGGTATACATTTTTTCAGCTGCCAAGGATATGAATTCTATCAATGTTGACCCGCTTTATCAATGTTAAAATCTGGTCACCTTACATTAGTATCATATTAATAACTGGATATGGAACGCTGGCAGTTCCCTTTTAGTCACATGACCAAAAAACCCCCCAAACTTAACCTACTGCCAGCGAGTTGAGTCCGACTCACAGAGACCCTATGCCCACTGAATAACTTAACTATATTTCTTGAATACATAACGCATTAACAGGTTTCGATGGAGGCACATTAAATGAAGACATGGGCAGGCTAGTCTTCGGACATTAGAGAGAGCCGTGAGCAAAGTAGCTTCGACTTCAGCGTTCTGGGTCACCGTGTCTGAAAAGTGTACTTGGGTGGAGCGGTGAGGTTCGAAGGAAGAGCTGGCAAAATTACCTTCACCATGAGGAAAGTTGGTTTTCTTAGACTACAATCTACCGAGTTTGAGCCCGGGTAGGAGTTGGCTAAAGCGAATGGATTCTCCCCGACGGCGCCCGCTCAGACCCACTGCAGAGTAATCCCTCACGGAGGGAGTCGAGTACTAAGGCTCGGGTCACAGCACCGAGGACAAACATTGTGCCAAAGTCCGAAGAACAGAAAGTACACGCCTGAGTCGACTGGGCACGGAGCAAGCGGGACCGGGGTGCCTTGGATGCGGTTATGGCACCCGGTGAGGAACCGGAGTCTCCGAGGAAGTCCCGCGGCGGCCAGCCCAAGGGCGGGTTTAACACTTGCCCCACCCGGCACGCTCCGCTCGCTCCTCTGATTGCAAGCGCCCTTAGCAACCGTCCGCGGTCAGAGCGGAAGTGCAACCTCAGTTCCGCCCTCCCCGGACGAATCAGGCCTGGCGAGGCGGTGCCTTGGCCCAATCACCTGGGCGGGAACTGCTATTAGCCAATAGGAGGCAGACAGGGGAAGGCGGGCCGAAGGGGTCGCGGACGCACGCGCAGTCGGGAGCAGGGCCCTCTCTTCGGTGGCCGTGTGGGTGATTTGGTGCTGGTAGGGTCTTGCCGGCCCACAGACTTTTGGAACTGCCACTGCCGCCTTTTCCTGCCCTCGCCATGTTCCTCACCCGGTCTGAGTATGACAGGTCCGTGCGGCGTGGGGCGGCTGGGTCCGGGTGCCAGGTGGGCAGGCCCGGGGCCCGGCCTCGGCCTGGGTTCTGCCGTGTCATGGGGCGCCCCGGGAGCCGGAGTCTGGCGTGGCCGGGGTATCGGGCCCTCCCTTGCCGCCCGCCGTGCCCTCCTAGAGCCGGGCTTGGGCGAATTGGTTCAATTGGCCCGGCCGCTGAGTCACGGCTGGGCCCTAACTGCGAGCCAGAAGCTCCTGCTGGTGCTGGCCGACGAAGCCTGAGGGGGTCGGGAGTGCGACCTTTAACCTGGAGGCGGCCGAGGGTCCCTCCTCGCGCAGGTTATCTTTCTGCTGAATGATAACTACCTTATTAAAAAAATCTGCCCGGAGGAAAAAGGGAGTTGAAGAATTTTTACTGGGTTTGTTCATTTTAGCCTCCCCCTGCCTCGCTTTCTGATCTGCCTGCAACTTCGTTTTCCATCCCGTCAGCTTGGAAATGGAATATTTTCGGACGAATAGTTCCTTCAAAATCGCGAGAGCAGAAGGCAGTCGCAGTGAGGTCGAGACAGGCTAATTTTATGGGAACGAAAGTTTTGGATGGTTCTCTAGAGATTTCTCATGCTGATTCCATTCGACATAGGCCTTTGGAAATTTTTCAAAGCAAGGCAATTTTCGTGTGCTGACCATCTCTGATGTTTTCAAAAATCAAAGTGGTGAAATTCTTTCTTTTGAAAAGAATAAAAGGGTTTGCTAAATTACTACATTGTACATCCTTGTGCCTTAGCTATTTTTACTTTCAGTTTCTGTCTTGCTCAGTTAAGTTCTGCATAAAGCCGTTGAGTTTCAAAGTTTCAAAAGAGCCAGTTTGCTTTGTACCAGGTGGTTCCACAAGTTGTCTTGCTTGTCAGTCACCAGTTGCCCTGTCTAAGCTTTAGCACCTGAGACTACCACTTTTTCTTTTACTGACTCAGAAATGTGTGAAGTTGAAAGACTGACATCTCGTTTTTACTCTTCCACAAAATAACTTGGTTAGTCAAAATTTAGCTTCCGGGGTGCCAAGAGTATCATCTTTGATATAATTTTTGAAAATATTTTCTTGTGCTGTAGGTGAATTTTTACACTGCAGATTAGCTTTCCAATCAGTCGTTCAGACCCAGATTGTTCTGTGACATTGGTTGCAATCTTTGGAGCCTGGCGATGCTTCCCCAATTTTTCCCATTGGTTCCCCTTTTTCCATTTGCCAAGTTTCCCTGTCCTTGCATTCCCTCTGTTGTTGGCAAATGTTGGGGCTTGTGTAGTTCATTTGGTCTTATATCATTAACTCAATTGACCCAATGACTACAACAATAGGCCCCAACATAATAGGAGGCTGGGACAGGTCCGGGCAGTGTTGTCCTTTGTTGTATTGTACATAGGGTCCCAGTGATTTGGAACAGCAACCTGGGGTTAGCAGAAATAAGGGAAAAGAAGGATAGTGTGAGATACTGGGTTCTTTTTAATGCAAAAGTAAGGAGTTTGTGTCTTATTCTGTAGGGGGCCATTAGTTTTTAAAAAAATAATTTTATTGGGGGCTTGTACAACTCTTATCACAATCTATACATCCATCCATTGTGTCAAGCACATTTGTACATTCGTTGCCCTCATCATTCTCAAAACATTTGCTCTCCACTTAAACTCTTGCATGAGAGCCATTAATTTTCGCTTTAAACAGTTCTGTAATCATAACTGGGTTTTCCAGAGATTGAGTGATTGGATTAGAAGCAAGATGGAGGGTGTACCATTTAGGAGGCTGTTACAAAAGTTGGGTGAAAGGTGAAGACATTGAGTTACTGTGGGGAAAGAGTTGATTTGAACTGATAGGACTTAGCATGTGCTTGGATATGGGAGAGGAGGAGAAGGCGTAGAGTCTTCAGAACTTTCTAGCTTGGGAAACTAGGAGAATGAAATATTTTGAATGGAAAATGAAGTAGGAATGTCAGTAAACAAACCTCATTTTGCAGGGGTGCTGGCTGTGTTAAATTATTTCAGACTGGGAATTGTTGAGTGTTAGGTGTTAAATGGACACACAAGTGGAAATGTCTAGGTCCGTGCGGCGTGGGGCGGCTGGGTCAACCTTGAGGTAAAGATTGGGGAGTAGGTGAGCTTTGGTACAGATGAAATAACTCAGGGAGGGAGTAAAGTTGAAGAGGGCAAGAACAGAAGCCTATGTTAGGGAAAAGGTAGCAATTTTCTAGTAGGAATTCTCCCAGATACTACTTTCTTAGTACTCTGCAGATTACAAAATTCTTTCATACATGCTACAGAGTTCTGTAGAGGGACGGTGACAGAGGAAGGCCCTCAAAGAGATGGATTGACAGCGTGGCTACAATAGTAGGCACAGGAACAGTTATGAGACTGGTGCAGGACCCCGTAGTGGACAGTGTTTGAATAAGGTTGCTCTGAACCGACCTGATACACTGTAACAACAATAACAGTTGAGTACTTCATTGTTTTTGTGAGTGAGGCAGGTAGTTACTTATTTTTCAGTTGAGACAATTAAAGATTAGATCAATGTTCACTTACCTAGTAAATGGCAGGATGAGAACTCCAACCCAGGTCTTCTGACAGCAGACTTCTTTCTGACATTTTACATTGTGGGGTAGAGATGGGAATTTGATAGCAAATGACTCCAGGAGCAAACAGGAGGCTCAGGTAGTAGGATATTCCTGAAACCATGTTCTGCTAGGCTGATTAAGAACCTGGACTCTGTACTCAGATGGCCTGACTTTGAATCCAGTTCCACTCCTTAAATACTGAGTGACTTTGGACAAATTACTTCCTTGTGCTTTAATTTCCTCACTTGTAAAATAGTATCTATCTTAGAGTGCTTGCTTTATAGGATTTTTTTTGAGGATTAAGTGAGTTAAATCATTTCAAGACTTTTTAATAGTACCAAGTATATAGTAATATCAGTGTTTAGTATCTGTTTTACATATTGGGGTTATATATAAAATTTCTTTTAAAGTTCCTTTGATAAAACACAGCTTGAAAACACTGTCCTCATATATATTGTTACCTTTTACACGGTACTCAAAAAACCCCAAACTGCCATTGAGTCAACTCTGACTCACAGAATCCATAAATCAAGAATCACACCATCTTTGCTAAAATATTTTTGATACATATACATTCACTTTTTATCTATTGAAGTATAAGTAATATAGCAGAAAATTCAAGTAAAAGTATACATACAACTCAGTGACAATATATTCTGATGGGTTTTTAAAGCCATTTTATTAATAATTTGTGTATGAAACAATTCAATGCCTTAAATATATGAAAAAGAATTGTGCAAATCAATTTTGCAAGCATATCTAGTGTTCATTGCGTACCAGAAGGAGCTCTGTGGTATAGTAGTTTAAGTGGTTGGCTATTATATTAACCCACCAGCAAGTCCATGGAGAAGCATGTGGCAGCTTTAGCGTCTGTGAAGGTTGTAGCCTTGAAGTCCTATTGAGCAGTTCCACTTTGCCCAATAGGGTCACTATCAGTCCTGATTGACTTGACAGGATGCATTATCAGGATTGTGTGCTAAGACCATGATAGGGGCTTCTCCATAGGGATTCCTACCATACTGGAGCAAGATGATAGGAAATGTTTTATAGAGAAAAGATGCCTGGCATATAGTTAATATAGCTATATATTGAGTGATTGAACAAGGTTGGAAACTACATGTATACCGATCTCATTAAGGTGACAGCACTAACACACATTAAGTAGAAAAATGTACCTGTGATTTTCCACTTTTACTAAAATGTAAAACAATAACGTCAAATGGTAAATAATGAGAAGCTGAGAATAAATTCATATTTCCTTGGGTATTTCCTGATATTTTGGGGGCATGAAGTTAACCAGAATATTTTGAGAGTGATTCAGGATCAAAGCCCAAAAGTCCCACATTTCTGGGAGTGGGGCAGGATGGAGTTTTATATATAGGTTCCACTGAGAATGAACAAAAACAGAACAAAAGTATAGGTTTTGTGGTTGAAGAGAATAATAGCATGCACATTTAATAGCCATTTGAGCTAGATGTTTAACAACTTGAGTCTTTGTGACTAGTTTTGCTGGCAATTTATAATACCTCTTTTTAAATTATAGGGGCGTGAATACTTTTTCTCCCGAAGGAAGATTATTTCAAGTAGAATATGCCATTGAGGCTATAAAGGTATAGTATTAAATGACATGCATTTTCAAATTTCATAATTAACTTACACTTTGCTGGTAAAACATTTGGACTAAATATGTTTTGACCATTCTTTTACAATATGTGCTCTATTTCCCTTTGGCCAACTATCATTAACCATTTTAAAAACATTTTAAATTCTCCTAACATCTCTTTCAAAACTTTTTGAGCACAGAGAGAGGTAACTGGCTCATAAGTAAATAAATAATTTTTTCTTGGGGTGACTTAGGAAGTAATCTTTGTGTTTCTAATCCATTGACAATGGATTTAGAGTTAGCACTTGGCATTATTTCCTATAAAGCCACTTACCTAGTCATTCCTGTCATTCATCTTGGCAAAGCTGTGAATTTGAATGAGGGACTCCAGGAACAGAATGAGAGATTTGTTTTGTAATTTAGTAATATAATACCAAATAGTTAAAAAAATAGTTTAAACCATTATCTAAAAAAATTAGAATGTAAGTTGACTATGTAAACATAGTTATGAAGTGGGGCCTAAAATTTGTTGAATTCTAAATCAAGAAAGATTTTTTTTTCTCTCAGAAAAATAACCATAGGGAACCATGGGTATCTAAAATCTAACTTTGGAAGGAATCAATGAAGGTTATTAAAATGACAGGAGAAAAAGATGTCCAGGTCCTACTTTGAAATTCTGGTTTTGGCTCTCTGGGGTAAGGGACAGACACATCTACTTTTAAGGACTCCCTCTGCGATTCTAATGTTTAATCAGGGTTGAGAATCACAGATCTAGCCTCTTTTGTGTTATTTTTACTTGAATAGTTCTAATGGAAAATTCAAGAGCCCTGGTGGCATAGTAGTTAATGACTTGGGCTGCTAACCTCAAGATCAGCAGTTCAAAAGCACCAGCCGCTCTAGTGCAAAAAGATGAAGCTTTCTACTCTTGTACAGAGTTACAGTCTTGGAAACCCACAGGCACAGTTCTTCCCTATCCTATAGGGTTGCTGTCAGTGGAATCTCTGATGGCAGTGAGCTTTTTAGAGAGGCATTATTTAACAGGAAGGAACCCTGGTGGTGTAGTACTTAGGAGCTGGGCTGCTATCCCCTTGCTCTGCAGTTTGAAACCACCAGCATTGCAGAGGGAGAAGGCTGGGCTTTCTACTCACAAAAACAGAATCTCAGAAACCCACAGGGGGTCACTGAGCCAGCCATTTCTCAATGACAGTGAGTTTGATTTTTGGTATTTTACAAGATGGCTCATTCTACTTGAAAGTGTTCATCATGGCTTAGAAATTTACTCTTGTGTTAAATCATAAGTCTGACTTCCTACAGCTTCCTTCAGTTAGCCCTGTGACCACAGAATACGTAACCTCTTTCATAAGCTGAATCTTCACACAGTTGCACTACTGTGCTTCCCTGAAGGTTATCTGTGCTACAAAGAACATACGGGGGAAGTGATTGTATGAGGATCTGAAAAGAGACAAAAGAGTTTGATAAGCATTGTGGCCGATAGTGGGTTAGAAGATGAGCCAGCTACTGGTATCTATTACTGATCATCTTTGCTCTGTATTGAAGCCTTATGTTACTCTGAAGTGCAAGATGCACAATTCCAAACTATTGTATTTCTTTTGAGCCTCAGTTAAGACAATAGTTTTGTTCAAGGGTGTGTGCCAAGACTTAATCCTGTGTTTTGGCTCTGCTTTTTTAAACTCCTCAGTGCTGATTTGATTTCTACAGTGCCTAAAGAAGATGAGGTGCTATCTGATCTCTGAAGCTTGGTTTGGGCTAGGCTAGAAATAGTGATGTGACCCTTAATGGATGTGGTTAACCTGTATGAAAATTCAGGTCTTTGAAGTTTCAACAGCCTGGCTTTGAGTGGCTAGAAACAATCTGATAAATGTATGGCTTTGGTACGAGCTCTGGTGACGCAGTAGTTAATGCTTTGGGTTGCCATCCACAAAGCCAGTAGTTGAAAAAACACCAGCTGCTCCACAGGAGAAAGGGCTTTCCATTCCTGTGAAGAGTTAGAGTTTTGGAAACCCTTAGAGGCTCTGTCTGTATAGGGTCGATGGCAGTGAGTGTTGGTTTTGGAAGGCTTTAGTATTACGAAGGCCTTGAATGACTGCAAGTAAGTGACTGACAAATAGAAACAATCACTTGGAGGGAGGTGCCCTACGTTCAAGTCTGATCTCTTTCTAGGGTTCACACTCTTCCTTCCCAGTGTAGCCTTGGTGACTTAGTGGTTACACATTGAGCGGCTGCTGATTTGCAAGATCAACAGTTTGAAACCACCGGCCACTCTGCAGAAGAAGAGAACCCCACAGGGGCAGTTCTAACCTGCCCTATAGGATTGCCATGTGTCAGAATT
Source organism: Tenrec ecaudatus (assembly GCF_050624435.1). Classification (NCBI taxonomy): domain Eukaryota; kingdom Metazoa; phylum Chordata; class Mammalia; order Afrosoricida; family Tenrecidae; genus Tenrec; species Tenrec ecaudatus. Next base: position 143,628,466 of record NC_134530.1, on the reverse strand, counting down.
CACTCAGTGGGAGTGAGTGTGGTTTGGTTTTCCTTCCACTCAACCCCTCGGCCCAAACCAGAGGTGGTAGTGGGGGGTGGGGGGGCAGGGGTTAGACAGAAGTTTATACTGAGTATCAGGGCTAGGGAATGTAAGTATTAGCCCCCCCCCCCCAAAAAAAAAATCTTGATTTTGATGGTTTAAAAACAACAAAATAGGCTGTCTCAAAAATACTGACTTTTCCCCCTTTAATATAGAAGCTGCCCTGTGTACTGTAAGATGTTTAGGGGACATCCCTGGCCTTTTATCCAATAGATTCCAGTAGCACCCCTCCCCCTTCCTAGTTGCAACAACTAAAACTGTCCTCAGGCTTTGCCAGATGACCCCCTCGGAGACAACATAGCACTGAGTTAGATCAAAGTAAAGTAGGTATGAATTGTTCTGTACAGTTAGGATTTCCAGATTAGAACAGCTAAGCACTAACTTCTGTAGCTGTGGTTGGGGTTGTGTGCCTTTGAGTTAGCCCTGACTCATTGTGACTAAGTATAACGATGAAACGTTGCTCAGGCCACCTTTGTAATCTTTTGTACGCGTTGTTTCATTGTTTTTTTGTTTTTTGTTTTTTTTTAATTTTAACAATTTATTGGGGCTCATACAATTCTTTTCACAGTTCATATATATACATGTTTCATTGTTTTGACTTGTGTCACTTTATCTTATTGAGCAGTGGTTCTCACCCTTCCTAATGCCGCGACCCTTTCATACAGTTCCTCAGGTTGTAGTAACCCCCCCCCTCCAACCATAACATTATTTTCGTTGCTACTTCATAACTGTAGCTTTGCTACTGTTATGAATTGGGTGGCTCCTGTGAAAGGGTCGCAACCCCCAGGTTGAGAACCACTGTTGTGAGGCTTTCTGTAAGGAATTGCTGTTTCTTCACATTCACCTGTAATTTGTAGTGAAGGCTGAGGTCTTTGACCTTTGTCAGTCAACACACTTCAATTTACCTTCATTTTCGTTTTCAACAAGCAAAATTGCATCATCTTCATGTTGCTAATGAAGCTGTGTTTATGTGATAGTCCATCTTCTCAGATTATTTCTCTGTGTGCAGATTAAACTAGTCAACCTTGAAATGATATAATCCTGCTATGTACCTTGCTCACTTCCAAACCACTCAGTAGTCCCTATTCTGTGGCAGCGGTTTCTGCCTTTTTTATTTTGAAGTATATATGCTTGTAGTGGTAGAATCATAGGTAAGATGTTTTATAATCTTTGTAACAAGAAACAGCAATCCCTGATACCCCCACAAGTACCTTCCCTTGTGGGCGGTGTTTGTGTTTGTGTTCCCCGCAAACAGCTATGAACTCTTTTAGCTGCCAGTTTTCTTGTTACTTACTTCCATATCTGGACACAGACATACATATGTATTTTTCTAGACATTCTCATTGACTTTTTATTAGGAAGGATAAGGAGTCTTTCAGCCCCAAATTTCCTCATAGAATGAAGCTGGGGCAGGGGCAGCCTTCCGACTATGCAGCCACATGTCATGATTTTGTTAGATCATTGCTCCACATTTGTTTTCACTGGACTGTAAATGCTATTCACAGCTGAACCATTTTTTGTTCTGATTATTTTTCTGTTTATACCACTTGATTTTCTGGGGCTTATTAATTTTCTTTATGTAAAAATGTGCGTAATTTAGCACGTACATGTCAATTCACCCCCAAAGTCTCTCAAAGTTACACAAATAATCCTCTCAGGACATTTAAGCACATTAGGCATGTTAACGGGTTCCTAAAGAAACCTTGGAGCTTTCAGCCTGCCCCAGTCAGGACTGCTTCCCTGGTCTGGTGCACAGCTATAGGTGAGGAGGCGCTGCTGTTGGCATCGTGCAGGGACTCTGTTCACTGCCCCTCCTGTGCAGTCCCATCACTAATTCTCCAATAGTTTTCATCAGAACAATTTACAAGGTATACTTTATTTCCCCTTATTAATATCTGGTTCTTTTTTGTTGAGATGAAATACCATTTTTCTTCTAGAATTTTTTTCCTTTTGAATTGGTCAGGTTCTTCAGAATTTTGTTTTTCAAACTACAAGGCTTGACTCATTTGGTATTGAAATCAGTTTAGTTGGTCATGAGGATTTTTTTTTAAGTGGAATAAAGCAGTAGATACCGGACTCTCTTATCCATAGTGTTGGTGAGTTTTTGTTTGGTTTGTTTTTGCAGAAATCTTTAAGTCTATATGAATGTATTTGAATCCATCTGTATGTTCTGGTCATGCTATAAAAGATTTCTTAATGTGTTTTTTCATCAAAAAATTTGAAAGACTCTGCTCTACAGCAAATCGCCTCTCTTCATTATTTCTTCCTGGAGGGTGTTTCTGACTTCTAGCTTCTGAGAGTTGGGTGGGGAAAAAAGGCTGAATGGGGTTCTTAACATTGCTTTTTCTTAATCCTGTTTTCAGGAAAATGAGATCCCTAAGTGACATATTAGGTTATGCATTGGGTAGCTAACCAGAAGACTGGCAGTTCAAAACCCTTTAGCTGCTCCACAGGAAAAAAATGAGGCTTTCCACTCACCTTACAGTCTCGGAAACCCACCGTGGGCAGTTCCACCCTGTTTCTACAGGTTGCTAGGAGTTGGAATCGACTCCATGGCAGAGTTGTGGTATTAACTGAAGAGGTTGGCAGATGGAAGCCACCTAGTAGTACCGGAGAGGAAAGTCCTGGCTAATCTGCCTTTGTAACAGTATAGCTAAGTCTACTCTGTGGAGCATAGTTCTAATATCTAGCACACTGGGTTGCAGTGAAATGGAATTGACTCGGCAGCAACAGGTTTTTAGTAAAAGAGCCCCTGCTTCTGCTGTCTGGTATCTCAAGCAAAAGCCCTCTGTTGCCCTACTTCAAAGAATGAACCTCGTCTTCCTCTGGAGGGAAGGGGCATATAGCTTTGCAGCAGGTGCGTCTGGGAATCATCCTTAAGCAGACACTACCCTAATCTTTCCATTTTTATCTCCTTCATTTCCAATCGCAGAAATACTCTTGTTGTTACTGTTTCCTCATTCTCATGAGGAGTCCTGTGTTAAGAGTTGGCTTGTTTCCAGACTTTCCCTGCTGCTATCGTAAAGATTCAGATGTCTTAGTTCTGTTGTAAGTTGATGATCATTACACATTTGTTTTCCAGCTCTGATAGCTCATTGCTGTGTCTTTTCTCATCCTCTTTGTTCTGGTGGTTATGCCCGTGTCTCCCCCCACCCCCACCCTCTCCCCAGCTCTTTAGTCTTGTGTTGTCAGGCTTAGGAGTGTCTAGTTATTCCTTAGTTACAAGTATGAACACCTACTTTTTGACAGTTTATCTCCTGAAGTTATGCATATATTCATTGATTTTTAAAGAATACAATAAAAGCTGTGTATATTTAATAACACTTCTAAAGAAAGCTGTAATTTTATGTACATGTTTAAGAAACAATACATATGGGTCATGATGTACAGGCAGGTGTAACAAATATGTTTATACCTAAAGATTGATGGAATCTTCTAGAATTCTGTGTGATAACTGAGGCATCTAGGAGGCTGTCATTCTAGGAAACCAACAATTGCATAAGAATATGGAGGAGAGAGTGCTTGTAATTATGGAAGGCTTTATGAATGAGGGGTGGGATTTGATAGAAGGAAGAGTGTCTTCAAGACGGCTAGCATGAGCAAGGGTGCAAAAACCCAAACCAAACTCACTGCCATCGAGTCAATTCTGACTTATGGTGACCTGACAGGTCAGGGCAGAACAGTCCCTGTGAATTTCCAAGACTGTAGCTTTTTATAGGGAGTAGAAAGACCCGTCTTTCTTCCAAGGAGTGGCTGGTGATTTTGAACTGCTGATCTTGTGGTTAGCAGCCCAACACATAACCACAACACCACCAGGGCTCCTAAGGATTCAAAAGTAGGGAGTAATGTATGAGAAAATGGGTTGGTGAGATGATATCCTGAGAAATCTTATTGGGGAATAATAAATGATATGGTTAGGAAAGAGAAATAGAACAGGTCATGGGGGTTTGGGAATCTTGTTTGAATTTTCTGTTAAACAACTGTTATAGGAGGTGGTTAGTTTTTGAGAGAAGACATAATAAAAATACCATTTTACTAGATCAATCAGGCCATAGCATGAAAGGTACATTGGGAGAGAGAATTTAAAATGGGGAGACTACGTAGGAGGCTAGTGAGGTTAATTCAGGCAAGCAAACGTAGTAAGAATAACGTTTGTTGCTCACTGTGTTCAGGGCACCATTTTAAGTAGTATTTTTTGGTGTTAATGCATTTACTCTCTTGATGTAGGTTTTGGTATTATTACCATTTTAGAGATAAGGACACTTAGGCATAGAGAGGTTGGTGTAATTAGGATGGATGGCACGGAAATTGAGAGGTGACTTTTAGCTATACTTGAGCTGTGGATTATTAGTAACCCAGAATGATTGATTCAAGCTAATGTGTCTATGTTGGCAATGATAATGCTGTTTATTTCTTAGTTCTTTCTTTTTGTTTTTTAAAGTAAATAACATTTTTGGAGGTCACATTGGTTTGGGAAATACTACTTTTGGGGATAGTTGAAGGTAGAGGTGAAAAGAGATCAACTCTAAGAAAAAAGTAGAAATAGATTACTTTTTGACCATTATGTTTAGAATGTTGGAGTTCTCCCTCCTCTTCCCAAAACATTGGTGGTGGAGTTGATCTTTTTTCAGATGCTTTTAAGACCTTACTGATTTTCCTGCTTGGAAGCACAGAATTCTGTAAGCTAAGGATCTTAACATTGAAGAGGTAGTACAGTCCCACATTAGGGTATTCTTTGTTCGCTCTGTGTGCTAGATGTGGCTGATTGAACCTTCTGTCTTGTGAAGATAGACAACGATTCTTGTGAGTGTCTTAGATGCTCTTTGACCTGTACTTGGTAACCACCGCATGTTTCTCTTTAGCTTGGTTCGACAGCCATTGGGATCCAGACAGCTGAGGGTGTGTGCCTAGCTGTGGAGAAGAGAATTACCTCCCCACTCATGGAGCCCAGCAGCATTGAGAAAATTGTAGAGATTGATGCTCACATAGGTAAGGAGTCGGGGAAAGCCCTTCTGTAGGATCCACCTGGGTCTTCCATGATGTCCAGAGGGTGATTCATGAGATGAGAGCCTTATCTTCTTGCCAGCTCTGGTTTTCCAGGCAGTAGACCAGTGTGTATAACATAGGAGTAGGAAGCAGTGGCAAGACTCGTTTGTGTTTAAACTACTTTTAGAAGTTCCCATCATGCTTAAAGGTATAGCGAATGTGGGAGCTATTGAAATGTGTAAAGACTGAATCATAAGCTAGCTCCCAGTGATATATGTTAGTCCTGGTGGAAAGCCTTCTCGTCCAGGAGCTCAGGATCATACCTGGGAAGCCAGAGGTCACCACTGAGAAGATGATGCTCAAAACTCTTCTGATTACCGAGGTTCAGAGAGGAGAAGAAGAATAGACTGTGACCAGACCAGGCTTCTTCCTCTCTTTTTAGATTTCTCGTTTCGCCCTCATGCTTCCTTCCTACCCACTCTTCCTCTTTCTTCCTCTTTGTCATAATTACTCTCATTTATCTTCTGGCATGATTTAGCATTGCAGATTGAGTAGTTCTGCTTATTTATAGCATAACATTGTAGTTGGCTATCCAAATTTTCTTGATCTGCTTAGCCATCTAAGTAACATTGGTAAAATAATCAGTCTCTTAAAGATAGCAGAACTCAATGCATGCTAACTCTGGAAGCTTGACTGTCTTTCCATACTTAACCAACTGAGGTGTGGCCTTTCAAGGTTAGGACAGTGTATCTGCTTTTTTTCAAGACAGCTGTCTTTGAAGTCAGTCATTGTCACTTCATTCAGCCACTTGAGAAGCATCTATGTGCTAGATTTTGTGTCAGGCCAAGACTACAGGAAGAAGTAAGATACAGTTCTGTCTTCCAAGAGCATGCAGTAAGCGCGGAAGAGTACATGTAAATGCAATGAAGTGATACGACATTGACGAGACCTGTGTAGTGTATGCTCAATAGGCTACAACTAGTTTTACCTGGTGCCAGTGGCAGTGGAGTTTTCAGAAAAGGATTCAAAGAAGGTGATCCTTCATCTGAGTTGACTTCTGAAAGATAAGATCAGTTTGCCGGGTGAACAGTTTCAGAGTATAGCCAGCAAAGCATTGTAGATGAGACTAGAATGAGCAGAGCCTGCAAGTAATTCAGTATGACTGGGAGGTGAAGTGTGGCAAGAGGTGTGACTAGAGTAGGTGGAATCCTCCTTGTATCCTGCTAAACAGCTTGAACTTGATCCTTTGCAGTGAGGTAAAAGTCTTAAGCAGTGAGGTAATACATTATACATTTAGAAACACTACTCTAGTAACAGGTGTTGAAATTAAAGACAGGGAGACCAGTTAAGAAACTCTTTAAGTTGTTCAAACAAAGAGGTGGTAAAAGCATTAACCAAGTCAGTGCCAGGGTAATGGAGAGTGACTGACTAATGCTATTCACCAGGTAGAAATGGACAGAACTTGGGATCTGATTGACTGCGAGGAAGATGAAATCTAAAAGGGATATAGGATGAGGTGAATTGAAGATTCTGTGTTATAGCCAGGATATCCACAAGGCTTCAAAAAACTTGTGGGAAAATGAGATTAAAAGGTAATAGAATTTTTCCATAAACTTTTTGAAGCCCCCTCAGATAAGCAAGTCATTTGGTTTTATAGCTCTGAAATTTAGGAGGAACCTCTAGGCCTGAGAGTTAGACTTCAGTGTCCAGCATATAAAGTAACAGTTGTACCATAATTTAGGTCTTTTAGACCACCATACAAACTTTCACTCTGATTAATTAGTTCGTTTGTAGATGAAAATGCTTTTGACCTTATCCTAGGGTCTTGTAATCCATGATAGATGATTATTTTTATATACTTGGTTAGTGTTTGCCTAGTTGGAAAGTGTATCAAGGTCTAGAAAGAGGGCTATAGGGACGGTTACTGGTTGCGGTCCAGCCCGTTCTGACTTGTAGCAACCCTACAGGACAGGGGGAACTGCCCCATTGCGTTTAGAAGGCTGTCCTTCTTTGTGCAAGAGGCTGCCACCACTTCTTTCTCCTGCGGAGTCGCAGGTGGGTCGGAGCCATTGCGCCACTGGGGCCGAGGGCTGTAATGTGTGGGAAATAGTTTGTGTATACTTGATCTACGTTTCTTCTCTGCCTGTCTGCCCAGCTGAGTCTCTCCTATATTAGAGTAGCTTTTCATTTGTAACAGAATTATACTTGGATTCAGTGCAGATCATTTCCCATCTAATCTATTGGTTTTATTGCTGTGGGCTTGCTGAATGACTGCCATGATTTCAGTCCAGAATTTCAATATTTCTTCAGCGGATGAAAGAGTTTTACAGTGATTTGGCTACTGGGTGATGAACTGTTGGCTTTACATTGCAGGTTGTGCCATGAGTGGGCTAATTGCTGATGCCAAGACTTTAATTGATAAAGCCAGAGTGGAGACACAGGTAAAATGAACACCATCTCCCTTTTGTACCATGATGCGTGAGTTCCTTCTTAGTGGTGATGTAGCTGCCGGGGCCAGCTTGCAGTTGGCTGTCACTGTCAGATATGGCTCTCCATCTTGAGAGTGATTTTAGAATCCCCAATTCTGACTTCCTGAAGCCTAGAGTCCACTGGCCAGCCATTGCGGTTTTAGGTGTCTTGGTCAGTAGTGCTAACATCCCTTGCCTTTTTTGATGGGGGGAGGTGGATTATTTGCTGTCCTTCAATAGAAAGCATAACGTTCACTGCACCATGTCCCTGTGGCCTTTTCTGTGGGAGCACCATAGCAGAAGGCCGTCAGAGCTGAAAGACTGCCTCATCGTTTGTCTTTGCTGCCAGACTGGCTAATAGAAGCTTGCCTGTAGTGAGTAAGGGTCATGCCAGTCAACTTGAGTAGTCAAGAATGCTCTTTTTAAAAACGAAGCACCTACCGTCTAGAGCAGTGGTTCTCAACCTTCCTAATGCGGTGACCCTTCAATACAGTTCCTCATGTCGTGGGGACCCCCTCAACTATAACATTGTTTTTGTTGCTGCTTCATCACTGTCATTTTGCTACTGCTATGAGTTGGGCGACCGCTGTGAAAGGGACCTTCGACCACCAAAGGGGAGGGAGCGTCACAGCCCACAAGTTGAGAACCTCTGTGGGTTTCTGAGACTCTTTAAGGAAGTTGAAAGCCCTTTCTTTTTCCTGAGAAACAATTGGTGGTTTTGAACTGCTGACCTTGCTGCTAGCTGCCCAACATGTAACTGCCACCAGGGCTCGTCAGAAAATAGTATAGTAAGTATAAAATGCCTGGTTGGTCAATATTTTTTACAAGTTTGCTTTCAGTGTTTCTGCAAGAACAAGCCACTGAACTTAAACATCAACAAAATGATAAGGTGGTATCTTTGAGAGAAAGAATGTCAGCATTTTACTTGGTGAAAAAGACTGAATTTGGTGCTTCGAAGGGTCAACCCAGTTTCTCAAGTTGGTAAACTTTTAGTCCAGAAGATCCCAAGCTTACTTGATTTACTGCCTCCTTTGCAGAAGGAAACAAATTGCCTTCCTCTGTGCCCCCCTGCAATTAGAACTCCAGGGTAAAGTGTAGGTGTTTGCTTCTGCAGGGCTCTCGAGTTGTTCCACTGCCCACTGCTGGCCACTTAGGCTCCTTCAGTAAAGGCTTTTCTCATCCCTGTATTTCTTCCTGTCATCCAGCCCCAGGCACTTGAGTTCAGTTGACCTTTCTGCCCTAGTCTTTCATTAAGAAAAAACACATTTGAGCCTTCTATTTCCAGTCAGAGTCCTGAGGGCTACATGTACTGAGATGGTGAGCTCCTTTCAAGCCTTTCCTGTTCGAAGGGCAGACCATGCTTTGTTCTTCTTCTAGAATCACTGGTTCACCTACAATGAGACAATGACAGTGGAGAGTGTGACCCAGGCTGTGTCCAATCTGGCTTTACAGTTTGGAGAAGAAGATGCAGATCCAGGTGCCATGGTGAGCATTATGCTTGTGCTGATTCCCCCTCCTTATAGGACTTAGCGCACTTGTCCTATCAATGTATCTTTCCCAGCCCCACTACCCTTCACACACCCTCCACCCAGCACCCGATTGTATAGCCCTGCTCTTAGTAGTTCTTGCTCTTTGGTTCTAGTCTCGGCCCTTTGGAGTAGCACTATTATTTGGAGGCGTTGATGAGAAAGGACCACAGCTGTAAGTACCGTTCTCCCCAACCCTCCACTCGCCCTGCTTCTTAAATGGGGGAGTTGAATTTATAATTTAAGGTAAGGACTGGTGATTTAAGGCACAGAAGATGGTTGTAGAGTTGTAAAAAAGGAAACCTTCTAATCTAAAGTTCAATGATTCTATGGCGTTTATGAAGAGAAAACTTTAGGAATTCCATGAGCTCTCCTGGAATCAGCCCTAATTCTTGGAATAATTAGAAGTAACGTTACTATGTTCAGGACATGCATGATAGTGTTCTCAGAATGGTGATCTGATTCTCATTCTGGATATTAGCCAGGTAGACATACACAGTGACATACTGTGCTATATTTGAACATCCTTGTTGCACTTAGTCGTTTCTCAAACATTTTTTAAAAGCTCTGGTTTTGCCAAACATTAGCATCTTTTGGATCTGCCTGAGTCTGTCAGTGACTGGTTTCCTAACTGTATGATCAAACAGTGATCTTAGCATCTTCATTTTGGGGATTTTGTAGGTTTCACATGGACCCATCTGGAACCTTTGTACAGTGTGATGCTCGAGCGATTGGCTCTGCTTCAGAGGGTGCCCAGAGCTCCTTGCAAGAAGTTTACCACAAGGTAATTAATAATTTCACAGCTTTTATTGTTGTTTAACCAGCGTATGATAATAAAATGTATAGATGTTAAAAGTTCAGCTTTGACAGTGGTATACAGCCTAAAACAAGGTGTAGAAAATTCCATCACCCCCCAAACGGCATGTTTTCCCTTGCAGCCAGCTATATCTGTTAGTTTTTTTTTTGTTCTTGTACATTTTTATAAATGGAATCATGCAGTTTGTATTTTTGTGTCTGGCTTTTTTTCTTTCTTTTTAACACAATGTTTATGGGCTCCATTCTTGTTGTTCATGTTTATTTCTTTTTGTTGCTGAGCTGTATTCTGTGGTATAGATCAGGGGTCCTCAAACTGCAGCCCGCCGAGGATATTTATCCAGGCCACCGGGTGTTTTTGCCCCGTTTTGTCTTTTACTTCAAAATAAGATATGTGCAGTGTGCATAGGAATTTGTTCATAGTTCTTTTTTTTTTAATATAGTCCGGCCCTCCAACAGGTCTGAGGGACAGTGAATTGGCCTCTGTTTAAAATATTTGAGGACCCCTGTTCTAGCTAGACCCCAACTCATCCTGCTACCCTCACAGCTTTAGTTAGCGTTTCACACTTCCTAATCGGGCTCTTGAAAGACGTGGGTGTGGGACACCCTTTTTGTGAGAGTAGGAGAGTTGATCTGGGGTAACTCTTTGGTGTGGTTGGATCATATCTAAAGGACGGGTCATGCTGGGATGCCTGCTATGTACACCCTAAATATGGTTGATTTTATATGCAAAGAAAGTTAGGTACAAAGTGGGTAAGAACAGATTTCCTAAGGGATCAAGCTGCCTTCATTTGGGCATTCTTGTTCATTAATAAAATAAATATTACTTTATTTTGCTTCTGGATTAAGAGAAGAACACTAAAGAGTAACCCCTTCATTTTCCTCAAAGATCACTTGCTGTATAAAAGTTTGTGGTTTTTTTGTTGGCTCAAAATAAGGCTTAAAAAAAACAACACCTCGGGGTAGGGGTGGGGGGCAAAAACAACCCATCTTCTGAATTAATATTTTCTATATATTTGTCTACTTATGTACAAAGACCTGGTTTCAGAAACCCAAAGGTAAGGACATGGCCCATATATCTCAAGCTGAAAGAATTGAAAAATTTGAAGCCTTAAGTTGAAATATTGAAGGATCCGATGGACAAAATATTGCATGATGCAGGAACCATCAAAAGCAGATGGAAAGATTATACACAGTCACTGTACCAAAAGAACTGGTTGGTGTTCAACAATTTCAAGAGGTAGCATATCATCAAGAACCAGCAGCCCTGAAGGTTCCGGAATTGATGGATTACCAATGTAAATATTTCAACAAGCTGATTAAGCGCTGGAAACACTCATCTGTCTCTGCCAAGAATTATGATAGACAGCTCCCTGGTCAAGCAACTGGAGAAGATCCATACTTCTGCCCATTCCAAAGAAAAGGGACCCGCAAAAGTGGAATTTTTTTGAACAATGTCATTAATACCATATGCAAGTATGCAAGTAAAACTTTGCTTAATTTTTTGTTTTGCTTACATGTGTTTTATGACAAAGATTTTTGACTCTGGATCATAAACTACAGATTAACATTGCAAAGAATTGGAATTCCAGAATACTTAATCATTCTTATATTGAACATGAACATAGAACAAGAGGCAGTCGTTGGAGCAGAACAAGGGGATGCTACACATGGTTTGAAATCAGAATAGGTGTGTATGTCAGGATTGTATCTTTCACTGTACTTATTCAGTCTGTATACTGAGCTAGTAGTCTGAGAAGCTGAACTATATGAAGAACAGCCTCAGGAATTAACAATTTTCAGTGTACAGATGACACACCCTTGCTTGCCAAAAGCTAGATGGATTTGATGAAGCTCAAAGACTGCAGCCTCGAGTATGAATGTTGATGCATGGTAAAGAAAACAATTCTTCAAAGTTGTCAAGGAATTCGTCGTACCTGGATTCATACTCGGTGCTCATGGAAGCAGCCGTCAAGAGATCAGATGAAACACTTCATCAGGCAAATCTGCTGCACAAGAGCTCTTTAAAGTGTTGCAGAGCAAAGAGGTCACTTTGAGGACTCCTGTGCACCTGGCAAGGCGTGGTATTTTCAGTTGTCTCATATGCCTGTGAAAGCTGGACGTTGAAAAATGAAGACTGAAGAACGAATGCATTTGAATTATGGCGCTAGTGAAGAATATTGAAAATGGTGTAGACTCTCCTGTAAGAACACCTAGATCTGTCGTGGGAGAAGTATAGCCAGTGTGCTCCTTAGAAGCAAAGATGATGAAACTGTGCCTACTTTGGTTTGGACGCTTAGTCCCTTCTGACATGCTTGCTTGAGAGCAGGAGAGAGAGAGGAAACCCGTCAGTGAGTTGAAGGACGGACACAGTGGCTGCAACAGTGGTTGAGACATAACAATTCAGGATGGCGCAGGATCAGACAGTTTTGTCAGAGGGCTGATACGAATTAGAACTGACTCGACGGCACCTAACTTACCATTTACTTGAATTCTAGGGATGCTTTTAATCTGTGCTAATTACAGAGTTTGGTTCATTAGTATTTGCCAAGTCATCTGTTCAGGGACATAAAGAGGAAATTGGAAAGGAAGTATTATGTATCATTAATGCCTGATCTTGTCGTCTTTGTTTCCAGTCTATGACACTGAAAGAAGCCATCAAGTCTTCACTCATCATTCTCAAACAAGTAATGGAAGAAAAGCTAAATGCAACTAACATAGAGGTATTAAAATATATGTATATATCTATATATATATTAGCTACGTTAGTTTCCAATGTTGAAGATTGAATAGATATGCTCAGTTCTCAACAAGTTGTTGACTTCCTTTTAATAAACTTGAATAATTAGTAATGGCAGAAGCCAGAACTAATAATAAAATGTGTGAAGATGATGATAAAATGTAGGAAGCAAGCACAGCTTTGTGCATATGTTGTATAACATGAGTGTGCACATTGTTTATGTGGTTGCATGCTATCTTAACTGTCAAACCAGTGAGAATTCTGGCCTAGCCACGTTGACACAAACTCCACCATAGTGCATTATATATGAAAATAGAGTACGTGGATTTCCCATGAGACTTGATTCGTGTTAGCTGAAGGCAGAATTAAAGGGAAGGATTCTCTTCTTTGGTCTTTTCAAGGCTGGTAAAAGATTTGAAAGTACTTTTGTAGATTGAGAAGAAATCAGTAGTATAAAAATGTTAAATAAAAAGTTATTAAATAGTGTTGGAAAGTTCCAGAAGAGAGAAAGCATAGTATAAATTAAAGCGTTGGCCTTGAAAACTAGAATTCATTCAGCATTGTATTTAGTGTCCATTACATGCTCTAGTGGCAGAGTGGGGTAGGGATTGGACTTCTAACCACAGGGTGAGCAGTTTGAAACCACCAGCTGCTCTGCAGAAGAAAGATGAGGCTTTCTGTGCCCGTAAAAAGTTAGTCTTAGAAACCCACAGGGGCAGTCCTACTCAGTTCTATAGAGTCACTGTGTGTCACAATTGACTCAATAGCAGCGAGGGTATATGCTGTGTACTCTACGGCATGCCAAGGCTACACATACGGGCACAGTAACTGAGAATGGCACGGATCAGGCATGTTTCATTCTCTTGTACATGGGATCCCTATGAATCAGAACTGACTCAGTGGGACTTCACAATAACAACATCATTCAGGTACAGTCCTCACTTGATATCCAAGGGGGATTCATTTTGGGATCCCCACTCTCATCTCCATGGACACAAAAATCTGTGGCTGCTCAAGACCCTTATCTAAAGTGGTAGTGTTTACAGATGGCCTCTGTGGATCTTTCTACTTTACATCATCTCTGATTACTTAAAATACCTAATACAGTATAAATGCTACTTAAATAGCACTTGACACCCCCTCTTAGCTTTTAAGGACTTTAGCCACTTAATTGCTCTTTGTTCCCTTAAATATTTTCTATCTCGATATTTAAATAAGTGAATGTGGGACCACGGCTATGGAGGACTGACTGATGTACTGTGCAGTAAATTAGGCGTACAGATACTAACAGCTTGCGCTAGGTTAATGTAGCAGCTGTAACAACAGATTACCAGCAAACACGTAATTTAGATGAAGGCATTACGAGCGCTGCCTGGTGCTGTCTAGGGGAGAGAAGAGAAAGTACTTCAGAAAATGGGAACAGCATGTGTAAAATCTTAAGAGATATAAAATAATTAACTGTGTATGAAAGGGAACTTTGAGGTTGGTTTTTCTGACTGCTGGTGTGTGTGTGGTAAGTAAGATACGGGAGAGCAAAGCATGAGTGGAGAAGAGATCAGATTCTCTTTTTCTTGTATGAAGTGCTGAGAATTGACAGTAGAAAAGGGAGGTAATGAGGAATGAAGATAAGTTTTGAGGTGAATTGGGAGAGATATCCTATATTTCCTTGGTTATTATTCAGTTGTCTTCTGAAGGGGTTGAGTGCACCCAGGAGAAATAGGTAGAGAGAATACAGGAATGAGTTGCCGGACTGTATTAAAATAACAGCTGATGATGGCCTCACAAAGCAAGCTGATGTAAAATGTCAGTAGTGGTTATCTTAGAGAGTATATCACATGCAAGGTAGCTTCAAAAAGTTAGTGGAAAATTTCTAATAGCTTTTACTTTGAATTTTCCACTAACTTTTTTCAGCTCCCTTGAAAGTGACCATAGTGGTCTAGTGTTTCGAGTTGGGCTGCTGACCAGAAGGCTGGAGGCTCACTCACCAGATCACCCCGTGGGAGGAAGATGAGACTTCCTATTCCTGTAAGGATTTATTGTATCAAGAACCCACAGGGCTAATTCTACCTTGCCCAAAGAATGTGCTTGTCTTCGGGCTACATAGTGGATTACTTTTGTTTCACCCTCACAGGAGTCCCAGGACTTACATACCAGTTACCCTTATATCAGGGAGGGAGAGGCCGAGGCACACCACTCAGCCTTCTCTAGGGCCACTCGCTCAGCTAAAACAATGGGAGAGTCAGGATCTGAACGTGGGCAGTGTGAGTCTAGAACTACACTCTTACACTGCTGAGTGGAGGAATCAGGTGTTGGGGTCACAGTAAATTGGGAGAACAGGATTAGGAGGCATATACTTACGGTATTTTTCATCATCTTAGCAAAGATTTGGAAATCCTTCTCTCTTTTTTTTTTTTTAAATAAATCATCTCTTCTTATCATTGGTGATTCTGCCAAACTCAGAGACTCTGATTTACAATGAATGTCCATCTTGACCCGTAGGAGGAGCTTTGTCTCTTCATTCTAGCACTTTTCCCTGGTACTAGTGAGATATAGGGTCATGGCATTTCTGTTCAGAGGAATTCACATGGAGCCACACTGTTGATTCCACAGGAAAGGCTTTAAGAGCTGCTTCCCTAGCTCATTCCATTCATTACAGTGTCACTTTTGAAAGACCTTCAAGTTAAGAGTCTGGATACCTAGATTGTGTCTCTTTCAGGCTCTTCTCATTAACCACATTTGGCCTTGGTTTTAATTGACCTCTGACTAGTTTCTTTATGATAAGAGCACCTCCTCTTGTACAAGATGAATAATTCCACCAATGTTCTAACTTAGAGTTCCCAGACCTAGCTGTCCATCATAATCTTTGGAAGTGGGCCCCCAAATCTGTGTAGTTTTGACTTCTTTAGGTAATTCTGATTGTCAGCTCAAGAAGAAAAGACATTTGGGTGCCCGGTCGGTCTGTAACTACCAAACTAAAGGTGGGTACTTTGAATCCACCCAGTGGTGTCAAGGAGGAAAAAGTTGTTGAAGAGTTTGGTCCAGATCGCCTGTGTGCCCCTGAGATTGCCCTGAATGGGAGCAGCGGGAGGGCGGCGTTTGGTCTTACTCAGTCCTGTCCTCCTCCTGTAGGCCTTACCCGCCCCACGTCAGCGGCTCCCGGATCTCCAGCCCCTTCTCTCCACCAGCTCATGCCCTCCGCAAAGGAGAATACCCCTCGTGTCTTGCTTAATCTTTAATAATATGTCTCCGTATCATTTCCACCCATTAAAAAACACCCAACTCCTATTGAGGTAAACTTTATAGGAAAATGTGTCCATTTAAATGAATCTTGGCAATTGTATAACCACTGTTGTCCACCACCACAGTCAAGGTATATTACCACCAGCCTCAAAAGCTCTTTTTCGCCCCTTGCTGATATGCTTTCTGCAATTCTAGATTCATTTTCTTGTTCTGGAGTTTCATCTAAGTAGAATCATACAAAACACGCTTGCCTTGTTTTACCTTCTTTCCCTTAGTGTAGTGCTTTTAATACTGACTCTGTGTGTGTCCCCTTTAAGCTGCTGAGTATAATTCCATGCATCCTACCTATTTTTGGACCACTATGACCGTGACCCTGCAGAGCAGAAGTCGTATTCAGTGTGTCTCCACATTGCCCTGTGTGGCTGATCTCATGGTCACTTTTTGGACCTTATTTGACATTTTTGGGTAGACAGTCTGCATATCATTTCCTATTCCTGTGCTTGATGACACCTCAGCATATTTCTCACCTACACAGAAACTGGAAGTCTTTGTCTTCCCTGCCTGCGTCCAGTCTGTCCTTTACTCTTACATAACTCGTATTAGTATCCCTCCAGGTCCTGGCTTCCAGTGCTGCCTTTTGTTCAAGCCAGCTCCCCCCCCCCACCGGTGTATTTTCAGACATCTCCTAACATGCCTTCCAGAGTAGCTTAGCACTGCCCTTCCCATTTCAGTCTCTTTTGCTGGTGGGGTGGGTTTCCTAAATTGTATAGCTGCTCTTGCTGATTGTCTCCTTTAAAAAGCTTTTCTGATTCTTATTGCCTGTGAGGTAAATTCTAAACTTACTTTCATGGCATGATAATTCCCTACTCCCAAAGTGGTTGTGCAAGCATTTGGCATGCAACTTTTTAAATCCTCACAACAGCCCTGAGAGAGAGCCCATTTCACAGAGGAGGAAACTGAGGTTTTGGAAAGGTAGAACCAAAAAAACCGAACTGGTAAATGATTGAGTAAGTGAAAGAAAAAATATTTGTTTCACTGATCTCACAGAAGTTATTTTAAAAATCACCACCCAATTCCATTTCTTGGCTTCGCACCCCCTCCAAAAATCCCAAACTAGTTGCTGGTCAGTCAATTCCAAGCCGTGGAAACTCCATGTGTGTCAGGGTGGGACTGTCACAGAGGGTTTTTAGTGACTGGCCTTTTAGAAGTAGATCACAAGGCCTTTTCCTGTGAAGCACCTATAAAGAGACTCTAAATAGAGATTTGTCTTTCATACTTCATTATGTAAGATAGATTCATCACTATGTAAACACAAGCTTATTTTTACACATCAGGTCATGAGTTAACTTCCTGAAGGCAGTATTTGGTTCAAATCCTATCAAATACAATTTTATTTGAACCTAAAAACAAGTGCTGATTTGCAGCCTAGTTCTACTGGACTCTATTTATAGTTTTCCCAGTTTCTGCTTATAAGTTCTGTAATGCCTTACAAGGGCTATCGTGAGTCACGAGTGATCTGACAAAACTCTGGATTCTTCACTCTGTAGTTGATTGACCTTCTGTTATGTCATTGATCATCAAATGCTAAGGACAAAGATGCTGTACTTTAAAAATGGTAGTAAATTTATTTGCATTTTTTAATTCTCTTGGACAGAACTCATACTCTAGCTGGACATGAGTAAATTAGTTACCACATGCACTTGAGTATAAGCTGACCCGAATATCAGCTGAGGTACCTAATTTTACCACAAAAACTGCATTAAAAATATGCTGAAAAACTCAGCTTATTCACGAGTATATACGGTACATGTATTTTGCAAGTATATTTTCATATGACACCTTAAGCAACCCGGTCACCCTGACACATCCTGAAAATATATTTGGGAATCATTTGACATTTTATGTAATTGAGTAAATCTTTTGGGACTACATGTTTGAGAAAACAGTTTTTCATTTGTTTTCAGACCAGATCTTCAGGTGTCTAAGATATTTGGCAGTCTTTTCCCAAACTTTACCTGTGACGAGAAGGAAATAGCAAACATCAATAACTGGGTTGTGGTGTAGTAAGTATCAGGAGCAGATATCATTAAAAGACTGTTCTAATACATTTCTCTTCAAAAACATTTTTTTTAATGCCAATTGAGGACATGGCATTGAAAGCACATTCAACACAAAAGCCCTTTAGGTAAATGTGAAATGGCACCTATACGGGGCTTCAAAAGGTTTCAGGGAAAATACAACTCAAAGACAATGAAACTCTCCCACAAACTTGTTGAAGCCCCTCACAACGCACAGTTACCCAACCAGGACTGATGTCAGCCGCAGGGATGGTGGAACAAGTCATGCCAGTGTCGGAATCCCTTTTAAAAAACAAAATATAAACTCTTCAGTTGTGAAGTTGCCATTGCCACATTGGACATTTAGGGGGAAATAATACCAAACAGTAATGGTTGATGATTACTTAGTCCTTAAGTTCTAAGCACTTTACATATTTAATTCTCCCTGTACCTCAGTCAAATGAGGAAATTGAGGCAGAGTAGCCAAGGGACTCAAGGTCGAGTCACAAGCACAACTTGCAAATATGTAAATGCGCTTTCAATAGACTAGCAGAATCCTTAACAGAAAAATGTTCCGACCCCGTGACTTTGCCGATTTTTATTGGAGTAACTTCAAGAGATGAGAATGATGCCAGGGATCTGATTAACTATTAGGTGGTTCAGCAACCTCAAATGGAAAATTTGGTCAATGACAGTGTTTATTTTAGAGCCTGCACGCTATTTTCGGGACCTGCTGCCTGGGAAGGCTATCCCTGGGACGGCAGATCCCCCAGTTCCTCCTGAACGGCTGCATCACCATCCTGAGCACGCAGGCCACCAGAAAGCCCAACTTCCTAACCTTTTCCTGTTTACTTTCCAGCTAGCTACGGTGCAGCCTGGCCAGAATTTCCACATGTTCACCAAGGAAGAGCTTGAAGAGGTCATCAAGGACATTTAGGGAAGAGCAATCCTCAGCTCTTCTCTGGGACACTTTCAGTTCTCCTGGTTGCCCTCAAATTTGATTTCCAGCTCCCATTTGGGAAATCTCCAGTGTCTGTGCATTTTTTTTATGATGTCTGTACATAAAGGCAGTTCTGAAATAAAAAGAATTTTAAAATATGTCCCAGTGGGCGCTCTGTTCTCTTCTGAAGCAGTCTTGTTTGAAATGGTTAGGGGCACAAAGGGTAGTGATGCTTGTTTCTCCCTGCTTTGAGTGTCGCAGGAGCCCTTGTGGTGCTGAGAGTTCACTTCCTGCTGGCAGGCCAGTCCTCGCAGAGGTCAAACAACCAGAAAGGTCTGCGTTTGACCTCTCCAGCTGCCTTGCGGGAGCAAGCCGTGCAGTCTGCTTCCTTCAGTGATTTTACAGCCTTGGGGGCCCTACGGGGCAGTTCTCCTGTCCCACAGCATCACTGTGAGTTGGAGTTAACTGAACAGCAGCGGGTTTAGTTTTGGGGTGATGAGAGAATATTCTAAAAATGTTTTAGTCACCACAATGAAGCAACTCATATACCATTAATCCTTGGGTTTTGGCAAATTAACTCAAACTAGTCCAGCTCCCCCCAGGTGGTTTGTAGGTATCAATACAAGTGTAAACTGGTTCAGACCTATAGCTTCTCTTGAGTAAAGATGTATTTTTGCTGCTATTCATTAACATCCGTAAGAAATTGTACACTGATGATAAATTGCCTTTTTGAGTAGGCCAAATTTTCATTAATACTGAAAAATAATACCTTTGTCTTATATGAACATAAGGATAGTGGCAGACTAGCCTTCATGTTAACAGTGTTCTGGGGAGTGTTCTAGTGGCCTTAACCTGGGAACTAACAATAACACAGATAATTAGATCATCTTTCTCATCCTCTCCTTACTGAGTGTGAGCGAGTGGGACTTCCGCCTTGGCAGTTCAAACCTACCAGCTGCTCCTGGAGAGAAAGGACACTACCTGCCCCATAAAGATTCATAGCTTGGGAAACCCTGTCTAGGGTTGCTATGAGTAGTAATTGGACAGTAGGGTAATAGAAAACCATTTAAAACATACTAGCTAAATTTGATTCACAGATTTATTGCCTGCTATATGCCCAATATGCATTGGAAATAGGGCTGTGAACATGCCGGAGAGGGTTCTTTGGACTCCGTGCAGGTCAGAGCAGAACGGAAGAGTGCGTGCTGCTTCGGGGAGAGGGGAGAGGGGGGCCTGAATTAGATGTAGTGTGGGAGGATGCAGGCAACTCCTACGGAGCAGCTCATAGCCCTTTGTGAACTGCCAGCCTTTCATAATCCTACAAAAACCATCTGTGCGACCCAGGGACCTTGCTGCAGCTTATGCTTGTTCCCATTACCTCGGAGCACTGGTGATGTAGTTGGGCTGCTCACAGAAAGGTGATCCGTTCAAATCCATGCGCCGGTACATAAAGAGGAAACCCACAGGGGCAGGTCTGCCCTTTTCTATAGACTCGCTGGGTCAGAAGGGACTCTGGCAGTGAGATTTTTTTCCTTTTTAATTAGGCAGTTCATACCTTAAACTACAACTGGTAAAACAGTAAAGTTCGTAACTTCTGTAGTTTAATGTACAGTCTTCAAGTAGACATTGATATTTTTTAGAATATTAAAAACTCAGAGTTGGTGCCCCATCAGACTCGACCGGAAACACTCCTAAAGGCCAACAAATAGTCCTTAAACTAACTACAAGCTTTTTTTTCTTGTGATAGACTTTTTTTGGGTTTTGTCTTTGGCTTTTTGTTGTTGTTTTGTTTTCTTCTGTTGCTTGGTTTTGCTCTGTCTTCTTTTTGTGCATGTTATTATCTCCGCAGGTCTGTCTTCTTCTTTTTGTGCATGTTATTATCTCCGCAGGTCTGTCTAAATAAAATAGGCTGGATGAACTATCTGGAGGAGAAAACAATGTGACCGACAGTTCAGGGGGGGCAGACATAGGAGAGGGGGGTATTGGTGGAAAGGTAGTGGTGTTAACAAACCCAGGGACAAGGGAATAACAAGCGATCCAAATTGATGGTGAGGAGGGTGTAGGAGGCCTGGTAGAGTGTGATCAAGGGTAATGTGACAGGAATTATTGAAACTCAAGTGAAGGCTGAGCATGATAGTGGGACAAGAGGAAAGTAAAAGGAAATAGAGGAAAGAGCTAGTAGGCAAAGGGCATTTTTAGAGGTCTAATTAAAGGCATGTACATAAGTAAATACGTAGATGGACATTGGGCCTCCACTCAAGTACTCCCTCAATGCAAAAATACTTTGTTCTATTAAACTGGCATTTCATGATGCTCACCTTCCCAACATGATCGCTGGAGACAAAGCCGGTGCATAAGCAAATGTGAAGAAAGCTGATGGTGCTCAGCTATCAAAAGATATAGCGTCTAGGGTCTTAAAGGATTGAAGGTAAACAAGTGGCTATCTAGCCCAGAAGCAACAAAGCCCACATGGAAGAAGCGCACTAGCCTGTGTAATCACGAGGTGTTGAAGGGATCAGGAGTTAGGCATCATCAGAACAAAAAATCATATCATTGTGAATGAGGGAGAGTGTGGAGTGGAGACCCAAAGCCCATCGGGTGGTAGGCAATTCCGGAAGGGTCGCGGAGTAGAGATGAGCCAGCTAGGGTGCCGTGTAGCAACAAT
Organism: Tenrec ecaudatus; assembly: GCF_050624435.1. Lineage (NCBI taxonomy): Eukaryota > Metazoa > Chordata > Mammalia > Afrosoricida > Tenrecidae > Tenrec > Tenrec ecaudatus. The sequence goes on along the minus strand of NC_134530.1, from coordinate 143,606,950 downwards.
GAAACATACAATTTTCCTCTAGTTCCTAAATGCTTCCTCCCCCACCACTATCATGACCCCAATTCCACCTTACAAATCTGGCTAGACCAGAGGATGTACACTGGTACAGATAGGAATTGGGGATCCAGGACAGATGATCCCTTCAGGACCAGTGGTGAGAGTGGCAATACCGGTAGTGTGGAAGGAGGGTGGGATGGAAAGGGGCAACTGATTACAAGGATCTACATATAGCCTCCTCCCTTGGGGACGGACAACAGAAATGTGGGTGAAGGGTAAGGTGACCGGATTTTAACATTGGTAAAGCAGGACACCATTGACGGGTGGGGTGGGGTTGGGGGTGTTCTTGATTAAAAATTTGGTCTATATGGAGCAACAAAAATTTTCATAGAATGCAAAAATAGTATTATATATATTTTAAAATTTCAACATAAGTACAATTTACAAATATAATACATTAAAATTATGTATAGTATTTTATTCTTTGGCATATTTCTCATTTGAGTGAATATTTTTAGTAGATTGCTGTCATTGTTTAAAAGGTCATGAAATTTTTCACAAGAATTTGTTAAATTATATTTCACACATAAAATGGCTTTCAAAGTCTCAACACTTAATTGTGATTTTTCTGCATTAGTTCCTGGTAAGGACAGCACATATTCATTTTTAGTGCATTATTATATGGAACATGGTTTGTTTCAAAATGATGAAATATTTCTAACCGTTTGTTCTCTATTGTGATTTTTGCTGATGCCCAAGATTTAACCTTTTCCTTATCAATATATCTTTTAATAATAATACCTCATTAAAATATCTTTTTGGAAATATTACTATATGGGAAATTTTGAGTAATATGATCGAATGATTTTTGCACATCATTCCAATTAAGTTCTTGTTTTAATGTAACCCAATGAAAATGTTCAATATCATTGTAATGTACCGTCCACTCTTCTAAATAATCTATGCAGTTACTATAGAACTCTTTAACATGCTTCATGATAATCTGCATGATTTATTGCACCTTGTTCTTCTAGCTGACTTATACTATTACAGATAGTTAATGGAAGAAAATTATTTTCTGACCACTCTTGACACTGAAATTTTAAATTATTAACTCCATTTGCTACTTCGCTTACCGAAATTTTGTCACCTTCAATAAGTTTTATAGCATTTTGAAAAAGAGCTGCTTGATTGTGTACAAACTCTAGCCAAATTTTTGAAGATTCCTTTTCAAAAAACTCTTCTAAAATTCTAGGATATTTATCCTGTGATAGAAAGTAGGACTTCGAAGGATCGTATACTTTCAAAAATTTTTCGACAGCTGGCAAAAGAGCTAACCAGTGTGTTTTACTGTATCCAAGTATTTTCTGATATTCGACTTCCGCAGTTTCACAAAATTCTTTAAGCATTTCAACACGCACGGTGTATATATAGAAATGAGTAAAAAAAAGAAAAAGAAATAAGTATATTTTAATAACATTTTCCACATCTACAAGCAACAAATCAGCAGCTGTTTGAATGGTGTTATGTATTATGTATATTCCCTTCCTGATCTCCCGCCATTCTCTAGCTTGTGCATTCTTTCCAAAAATCAGTACTTTTAAAATATGCTGCGGGACGCGGAACAAATTGTTAAAAATCGAGACTATCGTCAAAAGCGTGATGTCTGGTCACCTTAGGAAGGGAGACATCAGACAGGACAAGATAGGACAAAATAATAATTTATAAATTATCAAGGGTTCATGAGGCAAGGGGGAGAGGCGAGGGAGGGGGAAAATGAGCTGATGCCAAGGGCTTAAGTGGAGAGCAAATGTTTTGAGAATGATGAGGACAATGAATGTACAGATGTGCTTTACACAATTGATGTATATATGGATTGTGATGTGTTGTATGAGCCCCTAATAAAATGATTTAAAAAAATAAAACTCGGTTAGGAAGTTAAAAAAAAAAAAAAGGTGGTCTTTGACGGGGCAGCTAATGGGACTCAGGAGCAGGATGCAAACATGCTGGCTCCTTGTCAGTCCATTCCATTGGCAGGATGTGGGTCTGAACCATATGGAGGGGCAGAGCTCTTGGCTCATTCTAGAGGTGTATCCATAGTTGCCTGCTGCAGGAAATCAGTGCTTTCCCACTTGCTTAGTCTTAATAAAAATCCTTTTAGCTGAAACACAGGAATAAGGTCACCATCTGCCACAAAAAATGCTAATCAGAAATGAGCAACAGGAGAAAGGTGTCTTTCATTCTTAGGGACTTTTAGGAAGAATTTCAAATAGATTTAAGCACTAATTGATTACCCTCAACCCGTTTAGACCATGATGTCATAATGTCAATTGTGTTATCATAGGTGTAACTTATTGATTGATTCTGCTTGATAGTCCTAGAAATGGCACCACAGGTAGATTTTTAACATGCATGTCTGTAAGGTCTGATGTATATCTAAATCACGCCCCCCCCCAAAAAAAATCCTCAAAAATCTTTCTACAAGATTTCTTATATCCACTGAAAAAGAGTCAGAGAAACGATCTTCCTAGGAAAAGTAATAATTTCATGAGGTGTAATTGCTTCGCTTCATCTTTTTGTCAGAACTGATCTTGGAGAAAATGATGGCTTTTAGTAACAAGATAAATGTATGTACTTTGGCCCTGCTCCCACGATAAGGTCTAGAGAACTGAAAGTGCAGCGTTTTAATGAGTGCTTGTGTCGTTCCACAGGAGAGGGATACTTAGTGTATGTGAAACATCTTCCAGCGCCACTGGCACGGTAGCTGTCCCCAGCACTGGTAAAGTTTGAGGAAGGGAATATATATAAATGAGGGGGTACCCCCATAACCAGAAAAAGCTCCTTGGGGTGGGGGCTTCGAGTATGAACTTTTAACACTAGGCGAGCATCAAGCAACTCGCTGAGTTTGCACACCCAGTAGCGTCGCCTGAGAAGGTTCTCTGGTCACTGGATGTTTTCACTGAAGTTGTGCTCGAACCTCATTGTTTGTGATGGCCAAATTAAGAGAACAGCGTGCGGCGGTGCAGTTTTATTCAGGAATTACGCCACAGAAGCTTGTGATGTTGAACACAGCTTACAAGGACAGCGCTATAGAAAAAACGCAAGTGGACGACTGGTTTTCTCTTTTCAAAAATGGTGGGATGTTGATGAAAACTCGCTCTGGACTTCTGTCTACTTCCCGAATAGACAAAAATGTCGACTCCTAGTACATTCGGAGTTGGTTCCACCAGCGCAGGCTGTTAATCTAGCTCTCTATTTAGAGGTTCTGATGAGATTGCATCACAGTGTGTGACAAAGAAGGCCTGATGTGTGGCAGACGGGCTCTGGTTTTGCCACCACAATGCACCTGCTCACAGCCATCTCAGTGCGCCAGTTTTGGGGCAAAAGCCAACATGCCTCTCTTGCCCCATTTACCTGACTAACCTGACCTCACTCCGTGTGACTTCTTGTTTCCACCGAGTTGACAACGACAAAGAGGTGAAGAAAAAGCTGATGAGTTTGAAAACTGTTTCCAAAAATGGAATTGCAGGTTTGACAAATGTATTAAGTGTAATGGAGAGTACTTTGAAGGTGATAAGGTTGCTTCGTAAAAAATTTAAATATAGCTTTGGGGAAAAAAATACATTTGGGGTATACACACACACACACACACAGCATTTATATACACTGTAAAACTCTAAGGATAACTAAAAGTACTGAAAGTACAGATACCTGCCACAACTAGAGTTGAATTTGCATGGAACAAGTTCCTTTAATAAGTGTATTTGGTCATTTTTTCCAGGAGATGGCACTGTTGAGTTAGTGTTTTTTTCTTTTCAGTCTAAAACAATAGCTCATTCATCTTTCTATCACCTAAACAAAGAAATAGCTCATTATATCCTTTCCTCCCCTCCCCACTGGTCACATGCTCCAGGAAGTGATTGTCTTGTGATCGGTTCCCTAATTGGCATACATGAACAAATCATCTATATCTGAAAATGAATCTGACACATGGTGGGTACAGAGGGGAACAAATTAAATCGCTCACCAGTTTCATCAAGCGTCATCTCGTCCCCGGCTAGGAAGCGGAAGGCTAGCTTAGGGATTTCACTCTGCTCCTTTAATGTACTCCAAACTGGGTGTTTTTCTCCAAAACTGTTTTTCATGTCTCCTCTCTTAGAGTAGTTCTGGTAAATGTAATTTTGTAGATCTTTTTGTTTCTGAATTGAGTGCATAAAAGAATTTTGATGTAAGCTCTGAGTTGGGTGCATTGCACCATTCTGTTATACAATGAAAATGCTCTCATCCGAGTTTACTGCCAGTTTATAATTAAATTTAATTTTCAGTTGCTTGCTTCTATTTACGTGCAATTCCATACATTTTCTATCTTTTTGCCTTTTTAATTAAGCAACTTCTCGCATTCAGCATGGGTCCTAATTGACTCCGTGGGAGATTGTGTGTGCTTTTAGCATTCTGCGGGAATGTAGTGTCAAGGATGCAGAACTGGTTTTACCTGCGTAGCATGTGCAAGAAGTTGTGTGCAGGGAACAGTGAAGGGGTTGTTTTATTTATTGGGGGCAGGGAGTTCGGGGAACCTCAGATAGCGAAAACCAAATTTGTGCAGCGCATGCACTGCAGCCTTAGGGCACCTTGGTGTACAGATAAACACCCAATTATAGCGTAAGCAGGAGACCCCCTTTACCTGCCCCTGATGTCTAAGCAAGTGACCAAGTGATCAGATGCGGTGAGCGGCAGAGGGCTGTGGCAATCAGCTTCCGTACAGATTCTAGCTTTGGAAACCGTAGGGGGCAGTTCCACTCTGTCCTCTGGGGTCTCTGAGTGGAGTCAACAGTGGCAGGTTAGGTGGGGGTGGGAATGTCTATGCTATTTTCTAACTCCAGAAATTTTTAAAAAGTCATTCCGCCTTTGGCCTACCTCCCGCCGACCAGGCGGGCGAATGAGACCATGCGTGGGGGGCGGACTGCAGGCTTGCAGGCGTCACGGATGGACGCACGCCTGCCGGCCTCGGTGGGCGCAGACCCACGGTTGGCATTCACCTTGGCAGCAAGGCCGCTGCTTCAGCAAGCAGTGGGCGCTCTGGTGTGCAGGGGTGAAGCAACCTGGAGCCCGGGCTCCGGTCGGAGGCCCCATTTTCCAGCCGAGCGAGTGCTGGATCAGCGCTGCAACGGGAGAGTTTTTAGGGGTGTCTCTGGGCGGGGAGGAGGGGGACTAGCCAAGTCCCAACTTGAAGGTGCAGCCCGGGTCGGGGCGTGGAAACGCGGCCCCCCGCACGGAGCCAGGACTCGGCGCCAAGGTGGGGCGCGCTCCGCCGCTAACTCTGGGAGGCCGGCCCCGGAGACGCCGGGAGACGGGGGATGACCTCAGCCGTCCCTGCCCCGTCCCAGCCAATCAGCCCCGCATCTTGGCATCCGAATCCAGGACCCCCAAAGCCAGAGGCGACGCGGGCCAATGAGGAGCGGGCTCGGGAAGAAGGACAGACGGCCGGCCTATGGAGGCGCAGGGGCCGGGCTGCGCGCGTCCGCGGGGCGCCCTGCTCGGCGCGGGGGTGTGGCGCGGCGCGGGGGGGCGGGCGCGCCCAGCGGCAGGTGTCGGCGGCGTCGGCAGTCGGCGGCGATGGAGCGGCCCCGGGGAGCTCCGGGCGGCGGCGGGCGCTGGCCCCACGGCCTCGGAGTCCTCCTCTTCCTCCTCCAGCTGCTCACGCGGCCGGCCCTGGGCCAGGACCGGCTGGACGCGCCGCCGCCCCCCGCCGCGCCGCTCCTGCGCTGGTCGGGCCCCGTCGGGGTGAGCTGGGGGCTGCGCGCGGCCGCGGCCGGCGGCCGTTGGCGCCGCGGCGCGCCCCCCGAGGACCAGGACTGCGGCCGGACGCCGGACTTCGTCGCCAGGCTGGCCAACAACACGCACCAGGTGAGTGGGCCCCGGCCGGCCCGCGCGCCGCCTCCCCGGCGAGGGCCTCCCCCCGCACCCCCCGCCTGCCCTGCGGGCCCGGGTCCGCTCGGCGCGCCCGGGCGCTCCGCCCCAGGAGACCCCGCTCCGCGCCCCGCGCCCCGCGCCCCTCGGCCGCGGCCCGAACCTGCGGCGGGCGGAGCCGGCTGGGCGACCCCGCACGGCGCGTGTCGTCACAGGGGAGGCAGCCCCGGACTTTCGTGGAGGAATGATTTTTAAAGTTGTCAAGCCTATTTTCCCCCCTTCCGTGGAAACCATCAGGATCCAGTATCGCGCCAGTCTGCCAGGTGGCTGGAGGATCATTCCGTTTTAGGTGCTTGGTGGAGTGGGGCTGTGCGGAGGGGGTGATGGTGAGCCCCCCCCCCGCCCCCATCAGGCGGTTGGGCCGGTTTTCAGCCGGACCAGGAGCCCGTGTTGGAGGCCCGCGTACACGGGGGCGCGCTCCAGTCAAGGAAGCGCTTGGGAAGGAGGGACAGCGTCCCACCAGGATGCCGTTTCCTGTCGTAACGTGATGTCCATCTTCTAATTAACTGATTGCAGATTTGCTGCTTAGCGTCAGTCAGGTCTGTGGCAGCGTAGTTCTTCTCTGTTTTCTCAGCTGCCCGTTTAGGAAGCGTTCTTGCCTCTCTGCCATAGAGTTGCACAGGGCGGCAGAGAGAAGTCACTCGTGCTAGCACTTCCCCTAGCGTAACCCCCTTTCCCATCTGTCTCTTCTTGGGCCATCTTTCTTCCTCTGCTTGGACCATACTTATCTACTTCTGTGACGTAATTCTCAGATCTGGAGACCCAGGACACGCACCAGCCAAGAGGCACAAGTATTAGGGTCACTCTGCTTCACACAATCTAAGCCATTGTCTTGGAAGTTGGCCATTGAAAAAGGAAGACTGAAGGACAATTGATGTGTTCGAGTTACAGTGTCTGTAATATCAAAAGTCCCGTGGACTGCCAAAAGAACAAACTTACTGTCTCAGAAGAAGCATAGCCATCCTTAGATGCAAGCTTGGTGGGATTGGTCTCCAGACTTGGGGCGTGTTGTCAGGAGAGACCAGTCCGCAGAGAAGGACATCATGCTCGGTAAAGTAGTGGGGCAACAAAAAGGAGGAAGGGCCTGGAAGGAACCGATTGACACATTGCCTGCAAGGGCGAGCGCGAGCACAACTGGGAGGGTGGCCGGACTGGGCGGTGGTGCGTTCCGTGTGCATAGGCTGCAGTGAGTTGGAACCCACCCCACCGACAGACAGCACCGTGTAAATTGGTGATAAAGGTTGGCACAGCCGTGACCCCCCCTCAGGTCAAGGATAGATGGGGTGGAATGATGACTGGCAGGCACGCCTTCCTGTTTGATGTGAAAAATAATCTGCTAGACTTCCTCCTCACTGCCGGAGGTTGAGAAAGATTTTGCCACAGTAATGCTTATCTGCAACTACGTCTTTCCTTGACCCCATTGGACTCTGTTCCCACTTGGCTTTTCACATTCCTTGCTGGCCCACCTTACCATGTGCCGCTTCTGGAGTGGTAGCTTCAGGTGGAGGCTTCTGTTAGTGTGAATTTAGAGGTCCTTTATCGATGTCTAAAGCAAACGGTTGGGATCCAGGCTATCTAAGGCAAAATCTTCCCCAGGAGTAGATGTGCATACACGAATTCCATATGGGAAGACGCAGTCCTCCCTTTAATTTAATTTAGCTAATACTACTTCTAATGATGTATAACGCCCCAACCCTTAGTCTTTCAGTAGGCTAATTTAGAAGAGCTATTTTTGTATTTGCGAAGCCCCCATGGTCTCTTCTTCAGATATATTTTTCCGTTAAAAATATGTCTAATACAGGGGTGTGAGGGGTGATACTGGGAGGGCAGAGGGTGAGTGGGTTGGAAAGGGGGAACCAATTACAAGGATCTACATGTGACCTCCTCCCTGGGGGATGGACAACAGAAAAGGGGGTGAAGGGAGACGCTGGACAGGGCAAGATACAACAAAATAATAATTATAAGTTATCAAGGGCTCATGAGGGAGGGGAGTGGGGAGGGAGGGGAAAAAAGAGGACTTGATGCAAAGGGCTTAAGTGTAGAGTAAATGCTTTGAAAATGATGAGGGCAAAGAATGTACAGATGTGCTTTATACGATTGATGTTATGTATGGATTGTGATAAGAGTTGTATGAGTCCCTAATAAAATGTTTTAAAACTATATCTAATAATCACTTCTGCTTTTCAGTTCTGTGTCATTAGAGAGCATGATGAATTATACTGAGCACTATTGAAGAAATGTAGTATTTTGTATCCCTGGTAAATAAATAGTGACTGAGCACCTTTCCCCATTGATTGCGTGCTTTAGTGCAGTTAGGGAAGGACCTACGGTTGTATTTTTATATAAGATAAATGGAGTCAATTCCCAAGAGTAGGTGGGGTCAGGAATCGAAGGTTCATGGTTCTCTTGTTTTGTACGGATGGCTGCTGTTCATTTCATGTCGCCCACATCAGTGCCTAGGACCACTGAGCTGACTGCCAGCACACATGCAGTTCTGTGCTAGGTGCTGGGGGTGCCGAGAGAGAAAGGACAGGCCATTTTGATGGGAGAATGGGCAGCCACAGAAGATTTCAACAAATCTCCTAGACATCTCTCTCAGTCTCAGTTGGCTTATGAGGCCACACTGGCATTATATTAGCCTTTTTAAGAAAGCAAAGTAAAACCGGATAGTACTTGATAGTACTTTGATACTCTTCTGGCTTTTGCCCTGAGCCCTAACAACCTAGGACTCCGACCCCTGAGCACAGGAAATCCAACAGGTATATTTTTGCTCCGCTTCTTTCTGGGAGATTTGCTTTCCCATCCTATCTGTCTAAGTTCTTGATTTTAAATCTGGTTCCAAGGCGTCGGGCTTGTGGTGAACGGATATATATTTTCCTATAGAAGTCACAGTGGGTAAAAGCGGCATTGGGGGATTTCAGGAGTGGGGGCGGGGCAGGACATTTTCCTCTTCCAGCCCCAGCATGACAAATCATCTGTAGATGGAAGGCAGGGCATCAAAGAAGGCAGAGCTCCTGCTCGCTCCGGCAGCACGTGTACTAAAATTGGAGCGATGCAGAGATGAGCGTGGCCCCTCCGCAAGGGTGGCACGCAGAAGTATCCCAGATTTTGGGTGGAGGCTTGATCAGTTACTGGCAGCAAAAGATGATGCTCTGATATGTAAAACCCCACCTTAAGACAAAAGGGTGAAGATGAAAACAACTGGCTCTTAAACTAAAAAGAGAAAACCAAGGAATGGCCAGCAAACAGGTGGAAGGTAACCACTGAGACCGTCCGCCAAGTCACGCTTCCTAATTTGGTTTGAGGGTTGAGTGTGTTTGGAAAAGCCTGGGTGTGTCGCAGAGTGGGGCTGGGGGGTGCTCGGGAGGCCCGGGTTAACCTGCCTGTATTCGGTTCCTGGCTCCGCTGTGAGATCCTGGGTAAATGACGTCAGTTCTCTGGGCCTCAGTTGCCAATCTGTAAAATGGAGCTAAGAACAACAGTTAATTCCTAGAGTGGCTGTGAGGATCACATGAGTGTTTCTGTAGACGTTTGTGTATATAATCATGTACACATGAGGAGGCTTCCCAGAGTTCTGTGGGAACTTTCCATGATGTTTGCAGTTTTGGAAGCCCCTCATGTATGTGTGCATATGACATGCATTTGTATGCATTTAGCTCACTGGAGACAGGCTGACGATTGCCGTTAGATGCCATCTCGTTGACTCCAACCTCGGGGCCGGGAGTGCGGAGTCGAACCAGCTGCTCCATAGAGTTTCAAGGGTGTGCGTGACCTTCTGAAGCCTTCCAAGGAGCCCGCTGGAAGGGCTCAAACCACTGCCGACCTTTCAGCTGGTGGTCAAGCACTTACCTGTTTGTGCCCCCCAGGGATCCCACAGTATATAACCAAAGAACCCGAAGCACCTAAATGCACTGCCATCAAGTTAATGCCGACTCACAGCACACCTGTAGGACTGTGGACCTGCCCCGACGAGTTGCCAAGACTGTACCTCTATGGAAGGAGGAAGCCCCGTCTGTCTCCCAGGAGTATATAATTAGCCCCAGGTCAACCGTAATTGTTAACTGGCATCGTGAATAGTCTTCCTTTACCTTTGACCCCAAACTGTTTCCATGCCACATATCTAATTGATTCTTCAAGTGCAGAGCTGGTGGGCTTCACACTGAGCTGCTAACCCTGGGGTCCCTGGTTGGAGCCCACCAGTCAGTCACTCTGGAGTGGAAAGGGGAGGCTGTGTACTCCTGTCAAGAGTTAGGGGCAGTTCTGGCCCGGCCTGAGTTGGAGCGGACTTGGTGGTGGTGCGTGTGGGGTTGTGAGGCTCCTCTCAGTGGCCATGGGGTGTGTGACCTTTGTACTGAGAGCAGCTGAGCAAGTCTTAAGGGTTGCTTACATTGGTGGGTTGACAGCACTCCTGTCCAGACCCTTCGGAGCAGAGGCAGGAAACTTGTCAGATGAACTTCCTCCTCGGCCAGAACGTGACATAAGTTCCTTCTCATTTCTGTGTTCTATTTGGCAATTTTCTGACACTGTTTAAAGCTTATGATTAGCAAAGACAGAAACTGTTGCGCATTTTCTCTGTACTCCTGTCCATGTCACTAACTGCTCCTTTACACATAACTTCCCAAGCTCCACCCTCCCCCACCGCCCGTGACAAAGCATCTGGCTTCTTAAGTAAACAGGTTCTGCAGAGAGGGCATGTTGTATGGGGTGTCAGCTTCAAGAAGAGGGGGTGGGGTTATGGGGTGTGCGTGCATGCGTGCGTGTGTGTTTTGGTGTGGGCAGGGCTGGGCCCAGGCTGCCAGGACTGAATGTACCTGTTGGGCCACTTCTCTGCCTGTTGTTGGGAGCATGTAGCCAGGGACTCACTGATGGCCCTGGAACTTCCCATGGGCTTCGTTGACCCCAACACCCAGCACCCCCACCCTCTGGTTTCTTTCATCTGCCCTCCTCCAAGAATAGGGTGCTGGAGACACTCTTGCGTGGTCCTGGTTTAGCAGAGTCCTCTCGCTTGCTGGTCTTGGCTAGACCTTGAACCCCTAGATGGGTGTTGGAATGATGAATTGCACTGGGGACTGGGAAGTACCAGCCCGTCACACGAGGGTCATGTACCTGGGTGAAGGTAAAGCCTTTATGGGCTTTGGTTAGGAGGGTGGTGAGCCAACCAGACGTGACAAATGGCCTAAAGGGAACACTGAGACCGATTCGGTTAGTCCTCTGCTGACTCAGTATTTGGCTCTGTGCAGAGTGACTTTTAATTAGAAATCTATCTGCATCTCATGTCAGTCTGTGAAGATAATTGGAAAGCGGTTGATGCTCCGGTTCATTTCTAATGACTGGTTTCTTTTTTTTTCTTTTATAATACTAACAGTAATAATAACAGGCTCTCCATCGGAGCTGACCTTTGATGTCAGGCTCACCAATAATTAGTCGTCTGCCCTCTGTTCATTTCCAGCCAGCCCTTGCCAATGTGCGTTGACCTCGCCGTGATTTCAGAATGCTCCCGAGCTTGTCCTAGTGGCCTGCTCCCCCTGTGTGACCACGGCGTCCAGGGCAGTGCTCAGTTCTGTGTTCTGGTGGCCAGAGCGGAAGAGGGGCATTTCCTCTTCTCGCCCCTCCTGCTCAACGCAGCCCCAGCCCCAGCCCTGCCCCAACTTTCTGTCTTTACCAGCAAGTGGACTGCTTAGAGGGTGGGGACGGAGCAAGGTGCTTCATGCGAGAGAGAACTTGAGCACTAAGGAGACGGAAGTGCCGCGTGCAGCATGCGTGGCTTCAGTCTTTAGGCGGCTCCCTTTGCACCCCCTTCTCGTTGCACACTCTGAGACTTGTTCTTCCTGCTGTTAGTGTAGCTCACGGACCTGCATGCAGGGGCACTTAAGGAGTAATGGGCTCGAGGAATAGCCTGGTCCATTGCAGGCAGTTCTCGGCAGCTCTGTCGCTTTACTTAATGCAGACTGAAGCCAAAGTCTGACTGCTCATAGGGTGGGTTCAGGTTGCAGCAGAAGAAAACTCAAACAAGGCCGCCAGAGCCAAAATACCACCTGGAGTCTGTCCCGCCTGGATTCCGCGAGCATCTCAAGACCTCCTCTGACACCTTGAGCACTCAGGACAGAAGACCCGGTGAGCGGACGGAGGGCACCAGGAACATCACACACGGAGAAAGCACAAGGTCATTCAAAAGACAGCCCAGGGAGATCGGCGTGGGTGTCAGAGCGAGACTTCATCTGAACGGTAGAGTGGCTAGGGCACATGGAAGAAACGCGGAAGACCGAAAGCTGAATAGAAAATTCTGAAGTGCAGCTTGAGAAGACATTATAAAATATTATGAAGAAATGTGCAAAGACCTAGAGTTAGAAACCCCAAAAGGAAGAACACAGTCGTCATAACTGAGATTGTAAGAGTTCAAGAAATCATGCAAGCTTTGAGTTGCAATATTGAAAGATTCTCTAGACAAAATTGTGATGAGTCACGGTGCCAGACAGAAGGTGCTGACAGGCCACCATTTCCGGAGGTGGCATGAATCGATGGTGCTGAAGGAACATGTTCATGCTGCGCCGAAGGCAGCCACAACAGGGTTCCGGGAATCGATGGGATAACAACAGAAATGTTTCAATAGGTTAATGAAGCACTGGAAACACTCGTTTTTGACATGAAAGGTGAAAGACGGCGAGTTGGCCGGCTAGCTGCGAGAGACCCATCTTTGTACCTGTCCGAGGGCAGGTGGCTCAACAGAATGCTCAAACTGTAGAACAGAATCATCGGTTTCACATGAAAGGGGAATTTTGCTGCAGGTCATCTACCCGTGGTTGCAGCAGTACACCGACGGAGCTGCCAGAGGTTCAGCTTCAGAAGAGGGTGTGGAAGGAGGAATACCGTTGTTGACCTCACACGGATCTTAGCTGAGAGCAGCATCTATCAGTAGCTGTTTCCTTGTGTCTCACTGACTGTACCACGGCGTCCAGCTGTGTGGGTCATGACGAAGTATGGACAGGCTGAGAAGAAGGGAAATTCCAAAGCACTTCATCATGCTCATGAAGAAGCTGCACTCCGATCAAAAGGCACTTGTAGGAACTGAACAAGGGCATACTACTGCAGGGTTTAAAGTCAGGAAAGGTGTGCATCAGGGTTGTATCCTCTCACCGTACTTGTTCAGTGTGTGCGCTGAACAAATAATTAGAGAGGTGGGCTTAGATGAGGAAGAGTTTGGCTTCAGGATTGGGGGAAGGCTTGTTTTTTATACTTTTGATAGGCAGTTGAGACAACCTTGCTCGCTGAAAATGAAGAAGACTTGAAGCACCTGCTGATGAAGCTCAAGGATTGCAGCCTTCAGTGTGGATGACAACTCAGTGTTAAGAAGACCCAAATCCTCACAAATGGGCCAATATCAATCATCATAAATGGGGAAAAGATTGAAGAGGTCAAGGATTTTGTTTTGCTTGGATCCAAAATCAATGTTCATGGAAGCAGCAGTCAAGAGATCGTACTATGCAAAACATTGGGTAAATGTGCTGCAGAAGAACTCTTTAACGTGTTGAAAAGCATGGATGTTGCTTTGGACTCAGATCTGCCATGGCCTCATGTGCATGTATAAGAAAGACCTTTCTTAGAATGTTGAAAGACCCCAGACTGCCAGAAAAACAAGCAGAACTGTCTTTAGTAGAAGTACAGCCAGAAAGCTCCTTAGAGGCAACAATGAGGAGACATTGCCTCGCATCCTTTGGACATGTCGTCAGGAGACGCCAGCCCCTGGAGAAGGCCATCATGCGTGGTGGAGTGGAGGGGCAGCGAAGGAGGAAGGCCCTGGAACTGTAGTGTTGGAGTGGCAGCAGTGCCGGGCTCAAACATGCGACCAGCTGTGAGGAGGGTGCAGGACCAGGGTGGTGTGAGTCGGAACGGACTCGAAGTCACCTGACAGCAACAACAACAACAACAACCCTGCCAGTGTTGGCTGAGTGGTATGGGAGGTCGAGCCAGTGAATTTTTATGGATAGACTTGCATATGCCTAAAAATATTATCAGGAGAATTCTAGGCATGTATGTGTTTTTCCATGTTCAGTTTGAGAGCATTCCCTCCCTCTCCTCCTCCTAAGTCCTCAGGCGCAGGAACCCCCGTCCTGCCACCGAGAACCTGGAGGGCCCTGCTAAGAGATGCTCCTCTGCATGCAGCTTATCTTCTGTTCTGCTTTTTCAGTTTCTGACCCTCACTGTCTCATCTCCACACGAGAGACGTTCTGCGTTAGATCGAACATACCCCAAAGACATCCTGTGGAAGCAGCAGCAGCACCCCGAGGCTGTGATCACCCTTGGGAGGTGGATGATTCTGCATGTGGAACAAACTGCGGCCTTTCTGCTTCCCATGGGAACTTGGACCAGCACAGATGTCCCATCTGGGGGTGGTGTGGTACCACCTGCAGAGCTGGCTGGAGTGTTCTCAGAGGAAGCGGGAGCTTTACCTGGACATCGTGAGGAAAGACCTTTGACTCCTGCCTTGGGGGTGGGCGGTGTGGTACTTGATCATTCCTCGTTGCCTGCAGAATCTAATGCTACGAAAAGCGGCTGGTTTGGATATCCAAAAGCCAACGCAGGCTCTAAGTAGAAGTCACTTGGTCTTGTCCTTCCTTGTAGCACTCTGCCCCCAATCGGGGCTGTTCCTCTTCCTGGCTGCCGTCTGTCTGTCTGTTGGAAAGTAGACCGTCAGCTCACAAGCAGCCTCGCCGGCCCCGGGCTCCTTAGAAAATTACTGGGGATTAATTGGCTTGCTTCCTTTTCATCAAAGTGATCTGTACCTTTGCTGCTTCTAGGGCTTGTGAGTTCTCTTTATGTTGTTTTTTTAAGTCCTGTATGTTCTTTAAAAGAAAACCAAGTGGTAAGATAAAAAGAGTGACAGTGTCTGAAACTCACCGGGCCAGTTCTCCGCTGTCCTATGAGGTCACTGTGTGTTGGAATCCATGCAGTGGCACTGAGTTTAGCTTCGTTGGGTTTGTTATATTTCAACTTAGGGATAGAAGCGATTTAAAACTACTGTGGATATTTTTATGTAGAGTTTTAATTTAGAATAATTTGAGTTAGTCGAAAGGAGAATGGCTTGAAAACAAAAGAGACAGTAAGTGCAGCTGTCTGGAGCCAGTGTGCACGCCTGGTTGAGCAGTAAGCACCCCGGAGAACCAAGATAAATGGAACTGGGAAGGAAAATTGTAAATGACTTCAGTACTTCCTAGACAAGGTAGCAAATCCAGTGTTTCACCTGATACCTGCCACTTGTCTTAGTACTGGTTTCGAAATACCCATTAGCTGATTACCCAATGGATGGTGTGGTCTGGAGGGGTACTCGGCACAGACTCACTTCTCTGACCTTTGCGGTTCTGATTTTAGAAGCTGGAGACACGGCTCCTGTGAGTGTTGGAGGTTCCGGACGTTTTATCTGAGTGCTTTGTTCAGGGTACAGTACTGTCGGTGTCATGCAGGTCACCCTTGCTGAACCAGCTGCTGTGCACGAGGTGCTGCGGGCTTCCTGTCCGCCGCCGGAAGCTTGAGTCTCGCACAAACAAGAAAGATACGGACACTGGTGCCATCTCAAGATTTGGGTGTTCGGGATGGCTGGCTGGGGCTTTGGAAGAAGGCCCGACGGATACGGTGTGGTGGCCTAGCCAGACCTCCAGGATGGAGAGGCCGTTCTTAGGACGATCTATAAAGTCTCAGGCGTAGGAAATCCAAGACATGCCCAGGAGCGGGTATGTGGACGGGCGGAAAGCCATACGTGCTTTATGTTGGGAGGAATGACTGAGGCTCCCAGGAGAAAGGGAAGGCCATGGAGAGAAGGGGGAAGTGTGGGTGAGGGGCTTGGCATTAGAACTTCCTGGTGGAAATGTTTTCAGAGGTAGGGCTAGACATGAGACTAGAGCTGGAGAAACCAGAGCTGGCACCAGACTGCTGGAAGAGTTGTCTCTCTCAGAGGGGCCGTGGCCAGGGGCCTGGCAGTGGATGCTCCTGAGAGGACAAGGGGGTGCTGAAGCCGTGTAGCAGTGCTCCCAGGCCCCTGGGCCTTACTGAGGAGTCCAGGCAGAGACACTCGGAGCTATAAGGTGTCGGGCACCGATGCCCATCAGCAGAGTTGTGTTTCCTGAGCCGTGTGAACTAACTCCCAAGCACAGGTTGAA
This sequence comes from Tenrec ecaudatus, assembly GCF_050624435.1. Taxonomy (NCBI): domain Eukaryota; kingdom Metazoa; phylum Chordata; class Mammalia; order Afrosoricida; family Tenrecidae; genus Tenrec; species Tenrec ecaudatus. The sequence goes on along the minus strand of NC_134530.1, from coordinate 143,590,835 downwards.
CTTTCTGTGCTGCTGTGCTTAGCTGTGTGAGTCCAAGAGATCGTTAGGCTGCTCAGCCGGCCAGATGCTTTCCTTTGACCGAGGAGGCTGAGTGGCTTGTTTCCAAGGCCAAGAGCTGGGAGTAGACCACAGCTGGTGTCGCAGCTGGGGGCTGCATCTGGAAGGACTTCATAGAGATGCTTTACATCGTGCTTTCGTTTTTCGGGGTGCGCGAGGTTGCAGACCTGTGCTAAGCCGTGTCGTTGTGGAGTCTGCTCTCCCCTCAAGGCCACAGAGCTCTCCACAGCCCCTTCCAAGCAGCAGCTCCACATCTTAGGAAATCGCATTCCCACAGGACTCTAAGAAATATAGATAGCAAGATTTGATTGGGTCGTATGTATATGATTCACATATCCTTTCTTAATAAGCCCGTTGATCCGTCACAGCCTATGCAGGGCCCTGACAAACTGCCACTGATAAGCATCGGCCATCTCCAGTGGAACACATGCCTGAGCGAGGCAGAGGAGGCGTGCCCACGCGGGGTTTGATCAGTTGGCGGAGTTGCGTGGCAGGCCGGGGCGGGGGCGGTGAGAACAAGAGTGAGTCAGGATGGGCAGAAATGTAAGAAGTGTGTGCGTGCTTTTTATAACCGCCCTGATTACAGCAGATGTTTAACTTGGTAGTGTGATTGACGGTTTAGGGGAGAACCTGGTCTCCGGCGTCGCACAGACCTGGACACTAGTTTCTGTGGCGACAAGTGAGCAAATCCAAGCCTTTGTTTCTCCATCCGTGAAGCGGGGGCAGTGAAATGTCCTACTTGGGTGGTGGTGAAGATTTTGCGAGGTGGGGTGGGGGTTCGGCTTGTCCTTTATGAAGGCTTGCTGAGGACATTCACTTCCAGAACACTTCTTCAAATGCGCACTCGTTAAGTAGAGACTCAGAGTGTTTGTGCTTTAAAAAACTCATTTTCCTCTCGGTGATATTCCACGCATTCTCATGGGCCATCATGAGAACCAACCTGATTTAAGAACTGGGTGCTCCGTATGTCCTCGGACTCAGGAAGTTTTTAAAACGGGCTGCAGGAGGGAGAGGCTGCGTTTTCTGAGTGTCTTGCTTGAAGCTATGCAAGCCCCACCATCAGAGACTCTGCGTGCGACTGGAATGGTTTTAAGTATATGTTGTTCTTTGCAAATAGTTATAAATAACTTCAAGAAAATAAGACCGCTGGTACCTTGATAAGAAATTTTCTTCCCCTCCACTCTGCCCCAGTTTATTAGAATTACAAACTCTGGATTGTTGTCTTTTTTATCCTCAAAGAGCTGATCTTTCCACCAGTCTTTCGTGCAAGCTTGAAACGAAGGAAGACGGTTTTATAGTCCTGGTCATAATCAGGGATGAATATTGCCTTTACCAAGATGACCCAGAGAACAAGGTCCAGCCAACACAGGGGCTGCTGAGGAGATCTGCTGGTGGGCCTCGTTACATGCGAGGCAGAGAGATCCGCTATGAAGGTCCTGGCGGGTGTCTAGCATACTTTTCTCACGTTATCAGGACCCGGACAAGAAGGCCATGCTTGGTAAAAGCGAGGAAGCCCCTCAGCAGGATGAGCTGGCGTGGTGGCTGCACCAGTGGGTGTGTGGGTGGCCCCGGGCTGGGTGTGTCTGAGTCTGCAACGCACTGGGCCCATAGGACAGAGCAGTTCAATGGCACAGAACAACAAGAATGACTGATTTCCTTGAACGTGGGGCGCTGGTGGGGGAGAAATGATGAGAAAATGGAACGTGCACTGACGAGATGTCGGTCAGGAGAGGTGTCCTGAGGAGCTTTTTTATCACGACAGCCCTAGCAAGGTCTGCCCTTGTGCTTATTTCTTATTTTTAATTCGTTTATATTTTGCCCTGTGCGGATTTCTTTGAGAAACCTGTCCCTGTCTCTCCTGCAGCCTTGATCTTGCCTCTTGGACTTCTTTATATCCTTAAAACTCAAGGAGCATCTACAGTGAAGATGCTCAGAGTCCCTTGAGGATGCCAACACTGCCATTTTGATGTGGTGTCCGTCCAAGAGTGCGGAATTCTTTGGGAAAGGGCAGAGAGCTGGAAGTGCCAGCTTCAGAAGTATGCAGCCTTAGAGGGAGCACCGGGCAAGAAACCACCGCTTCATGTTTGACTGAAAAACAGCAACTCCTCACCCACTGCCATGGAGTTGACTGGCTCTAACGGCCCTACGGGTCAGCAGTACGCCGGGTGTCTTTCTGAGACTGTACCTCTTCACAGGAGGAGAAGGCTTTGTATTTTTTACTGTGGAGTGGCTGTTAGTTTCAAACCGCTGACCTTGCCGTTAATAGCCCAACGTGTAACCGCTCCGCCACCAGGGCTGCCCTCATGCTCTGGTACTTGAATAAGAGTTTGTACAAGTCAGTAGCAATGCTTTTTGACTCAGCCGAACATATAGGAAGTACTCAGTGAGAGTTACATGCTATTGTTGCTCATTAATTGCACTCCTATTGTACTGGGTGTGTAAGAACAAACGGTTGTGGAACGGAGTAGACAAGATCACCCCTGCTTTTGTAAGAACATAAGGATTAGTAGACAAGACGGGCATTCAACAAATAACCTTTCAACAAGGACTAAGAAGAAGCCAGAAAGCACCGCATGAGAGGTTGAAAACGGAGGACAGGGCTGCGCACCGGCCAGAGGAGGGCCGGGCAGCACAGAGGCCCCTCCTGTCGGTCCCAGGTTTCAGTACCAAGATGAGAGGGTGGAGATGGAGGCTCAGAGCATAGAATTTAGCTGGGAATGTGAAGTTGACAAAGATTTTATTGAGGCAGGGAAAGAACTCCCGGGAGGGAAGGGAGCAGAGAAAGGGACGGGGTTATCTTGAGCCCCCAGGCGGGTTCCGAGACCCAAGGAGTTAGGTTAGGGGAATCGCGCCTGGCAGTGAGGCAGTGGGACATACATAGGGCTCGATAAAGGGAAGGAGGCCTTCTGGTGCTGCAGTTGTAGGGTCTGAGTCAGGATGTGTTCTGTGAGTAAAACATCCTGAACGCTGATAAGCTCCTTGGACCGCTGGAGGCAAGGACTGCACAGTCCAGCAGACTACCAGCTGCATGGACTGACCTGCAGCTAAGCGCCAAGGGGCAGTCACTTCTCCAGTGGCCCTGCTGACCGCACAATGGGCAAAGCTTAGAGGATGGCCGGGGATGTGGGCAACGCTTCGCCCAGTGCCCTTCCTGGCCGCATGTGAAGCAGGGTCCCAGTGGCAGGCGGTCAGAGTCACTGAAGTTGCCGTTTCCTGAAGTCTGACCCCTCCCTCCAGCCGGCTCCAGGGCGGCAATCAAGACTTGCACTTGCCAGTTTGCCCCTTGGTGGGCTCCGGATTTGTGAGCCGCCTCAGCCTGTTCCCTTCGGGTGTTAGAACCTTAAATGCCATGTTTACCAGTCACAGATGGGGGTCCGAGGGCCATCCTCAGCTTTTTTAAGTTTCTTTTTAATGCCAGGGGCTGACTGCGTTATCAAATGAGTGGCTAGCACAGTAACCCCGTTGGAGAGGTGGGGTCTAGCCTCATGGACTGGGTTGAGACTTCAGTGAGGAAAGCTTCCGGGTTCTCACTCGGTTGCTGGGTAATTTCCTGCAGCTTGTCAAAATTAACTGCTCTGTGAGAGCTGGCTTGTAAGCCTGAGTAAGGTAACACGTGGCTGTGGGGTTTGGGAGGCTGAGCAGAGGGAGGTGGTGGTGAGGGGCACCCAGAATATGGAGGAGGCCTTACTGGGGATGCAAACAAGGAGTCAGGGGGTTCAGGGAAAGACAAGGGGGAGTACTCTCAGGGGCCTGATTAAGAGAGTGTTTGGTTAGGAGGACTTGAGCAGGGTGGCAGGCAGTACATAGAGAGGGACGGGAGTGAAGAAAGAAAAGGGCCTGAACATATGGAACCTCAGACCATTTGATTCTGGTGACAAAATTTGTCGAGGTCGCAGAGAATGTTGGAATCAAAAGTCCTGTCCAGTGTGACTCATTGTCCAATTGGGATTGTGGCCACACTTGGTTACAGAAAAAGACGAGATGCTTAGGGAGACTATCCAGAGCCAGGCCCAGTTCTGTGAGATTGGTCAGGAAGCATCCCAAGGGACTGTCCCTGGGAGGCTTAGAGAGCGAGCTTCCCATGGTGTCTTAGACCGCAAGGGGTACGGTCAGAGGAGAAGGACGTGTCCTGGTCCCCTTCGACACCCATCAGTCAGGCGGTGGCCTGGTAACCCAGGCTTCCCGGTCAGAGCTAGGGGCCAGTGGGAGAGTCCTGGACTCCCCAGAACAGGAAGGTTCCCTGGTGCAGGCCTGCGGCTTTCACTGGCAGACAGGGACCTTGGGTCAGTGACAGTGAAAGACACCCCATGAAGCTAGGGAGGGGGAGGGGCCTGGCTTTGTGACCTGCTGAATGAAGGTCTTTTAGATAAGGTCTGAGAGCAGGTACCGCAGAACTGCCAGGGAGGAGGAGGAAGTAGATTTTAGAGTAAATCTGAGATCAGGCACTGCAGAACTGCCCACACGAAACACACAAACTGGTAGAAAAAGCTCAGACAGACTGCACTCTAGCCCCGTCAGAAGGTGCAGTGACTGCTAGGTACTCACTTGTAGATGCGGCCGGCGGATGGCAGCTGAGGGGTCCCGGTTCAAGGGAAAGGGGGATCGAGGAGAGAAGGGCACTGCACTTGCCCAAGGGTGGGCAGGTGTGTCAAGGCACCTCTTCCTCTTCCCGGGTTTCATGCACCAACATGAGAGGTTGAAAACGGAGGACAGGGCTGCGTACCAGCCAGAGGAGGACCGTACCAGCCAGAGGAGGGCCGGGGCGGCACAGAGGCCCCTCCTGTTGGTCCTGGGTCTTTCAGCACCAAGATGAGAGGTTGGAGACGGAGGCATGGGACAGAGACAGAATTTAGCTAGGAATGTAAAGTTGAGAAAGATTTTATTGAGGCAGGGAAAGAACTTCCAGGAGGGAAGGGAGAGCAGAGAAAGGGACGGGGGCATCTTGAGCCCCCAGGCGGGTTCCGAGACCCAGCGAGTTAGGTCAGGGGAATCGCGCCTGCCCGTGAGGCAGTGGGACATATATAGGGCTTGAGCCAAGGACTGATGAACTGATAAGGGGAAGGAGGCCTTCTGGTGCTGCAGTCGCCGGGTCTGAGTCAGGGTGTGGTCTGGAGTAAATCATCCTGGAATGCTGAGGGAAGGGACTGTACAGACCAGGCCGGGGAGAGATAAGCTCTTTGGAACGCTGGAGGCAGGGACTGCACAGTCCAGCTCTGGCCTGGAGAGGCGGGGGAAGGGGCCGCTCAGTCCAGCAGGCCATCTTTCGGAGAGCTGGGGAAGCAGCTGCATGGACTGTACCCAACCCAAACACGGCAGGAGAGTACTAGAGGTAGTTTCATTCTGGGGAATTAGGAAGGCCTTGCAGAGAAACAACTCACAGGATCCTTGAAGATGACAATTTTGCCAGGAGTGCCCCAGGTCAAGGAGAAACTTGAGGCTTTCTGCTCCCATAAAGTTCCAGCCTCCGAAATCCACAGGGGCAGCACTGCCCCGTCCTAGAGGGTGGCTGTGAGTCAGTATCAACTCCATGGCAGGGCGTTTGGTTAATTTGGTCCCAGTCTGTAGAGAGACCCTGGGACCAGAGAGCCTGGTGTGCTCAGGACCTGGAAGGAGGCCAGCGGTTTGTACTCAAGGGAGACAATGAGCCTTTATTGTCCTACTGTGACGCCGTCGGCCGACAACAGGGGCCTAGCTCTTAGTCATCTCTTCTTTGAAATGAGGCTAAGACATGCAGCTGAATTCTAAACTATTTGACGTTTCGCTTACTTATTGGGTTTTTTGACTAACCTGAGGACGTGTGTGAACTGTTTCATGTCAGTGAATTAAAAAAACAAAACACAATTAAGATTGTGCTTTCAAATGCCAAATTTTGAAAAAATCAGGGACATCCTTGTGGAATATTTCCCCGCCCTCCTACCCCGCAGTATGCCCCCGAATCACGGAGATGAGGTGACCCTGAATCACGCGCACAGTGCAGTGTTGAGGGACAGCGCTGGTGTTCTCGCTGCGAATGACCCAGACGTAGACGCTCAGGCAGCAGGTGCTTGTTTCAGCTCACTGTGGGCCCTTGTTCTCCTTGCTGCTGCTTCTGCCCACCTCTAGTTAGACCCCTCAGGTGGCCTGCTGCGTCTGTAAACTACGAAAGCAGAGTACTCGTCCGTCCCGGAGGTTGGAGCAAGTTAGTGACTGGAAGCCACGCGCGATGGTTGCAGGTCCCGCGAGGGGGTCGGATGCGCAGACGGCCTGGCGTGGATGGCGGCCTGTTTTCCCTCCTGGCTCCCTTCCTTCTGGTCAGTGGCCACGGGAGGCGTGGTTTCTAGGAATGGGAGTTGCTGTGGGTCTCGCCTGTCCGCCCCGAAGGATTGTGGAGCCGGGAGCCCTCTTTGAAGCAAAACAAAACAACCGCACAAACCCCAAACCCGGGCATTGCGTGGAAAAGCGGGCCAGCGGGTGAATTGCAGCGGAGGCGTCGGCTCTCCAGGGCTGGTGTGGGTGGGGAGGGGGGGCTCGGAGGACCTGGGGTGCGTGCGGTGAGGGGGTGCTGACCAAGTCCGCCCGCTCCGTCCCCGCAGAGCGATTAGGGGGACTCCGGTGGGCCGAGTGTCCGCCCCGTGCGCCCTGCTGCATCAGCATGCCTCGCAGGAACTGGGATCACTGAATGGGTTTCTGCTGTTGCTGCTAACAGTAGTCTCGGTGAGCACGGGGACATGGGGATCTTACTTTGGGCTCACGCGGGAGGGCCTGAGGGCCGCCACCTTACTGTCCTAGAGCTCTGTGTCCCACGCAGATGGCATCACCAGGCCACGTTCCTGCTGCTCCCTGCCGCGGCGCCCTCTTGAGGGGCTCCCTGGCTGGGGCAGTGCTAGCCAAGCGTTGGTGATCCGCCCGGTGCGTCCCTCAGGCCAACCCCAGGCCGAACACCCAGCACTCCGGCGGCCCTCCCGAGGCGAGCATGTGGTCATCGCGTGGGCTCAGCCACCGCCTGCCTTTCATGTTTCTCCCTTTGGTTCTTGTGCCTCTGAGTGCCCACTGCCGTGACGTGAACTGCCCCCCTGCCCCCAGGTTTCAAGGCTGGGAAGCCTTCAGGAAGCTCTCCCCAGAGAGCAGCCCGTGGGTCCCCCGCACCCTGGATCCCCCCCACCCCGGGCTTTGGTTAGCACGACGGGCTGGAGCCAAGGCGCAGGCTTCCTTTGAAGCCCCAGAAGGGGCCATGTGTTAGGGTTCGCACTCTCCGTCGAGCCATGTCCACAGTGCTGCCGGTCGGTCTCACAGGGGTCCAGTGGCCCGTGGCTGGTCCTGATGGGCCACGCAGGAGAGCGGGCTCACCCCCGGCGGTGCCCGGGCTCGGTCTGGCCACTGCTCCGGGTCAGCCGTGGAACTGGAGGGAGCCAGAAGGGTCTCATGACAGTTGTTTTCCAAGCTGAGCTGCTTGACCGCTCAGGCCAACTCTTGTCCCCGAGCTACAGTAGCGGTCATTGGAGAAGGCTTCATTAGGCGTGGACACACAGTCATTTCCACAACGACTGGGGATGCTTGGGGGCCTTTGCTCATTTCCAGCCCGAGGCAGGGGTTGGTGTGCGCACGGGCATGGGCCCCCTGCATTCCGGCTTCCTTACATAACGAGTTCCTGGAAGCCTGTTTGGCACTTGGATGACTCGACAAATGCCAGCCAATGTTCCTGCTGCCAGAGCTCCCCTGTGGGGACAAAGGCCGGCTGGCAGTGCCATCTGGGGCCCGGGGAGCCGCTGCTCAACAGGTGCGGGCACAAGTCTGACTGGCTCGGGGGAAGCCCTCGAGGGTCCCGAGACGGGCGCTAAGGATGGTGGTAGGCAGTCCCCCTCAGTCTGCCGCACTGTGGCGGGAAAGCAGGGTCCCGGGCATCCCCTCTGTCCCCTGCTTTGTGAGGGCTGGGTGTCACAGAGGTGCTCCGACACCCCTGTTAGCCAGGGTAGTACAAATAGTTGCACAATGTGTATGTTTCTATCCGCATTTCAGATAGATTTTTATCAAAATGCAGATTGCTTACATAGCTAATGTTTTGGTTTTTTTAAATTCCTGCTAATTGGGGGCGCATTGGGCTGTAATCTGGTCACTCCAGAAAAGCTACACCATTTACAGACGGTACCTCCTTCCAAGGCTGTTTTCTGTGTGTGTGTGTGTGTGTGTGTGTGTGTGTGTGTGTGTGTGTGTGTCTCTCGCTCGCTTCATGCGTACATGTGGTGAGCATCTCACGATGTCACCACACACTTTCAGGGCAGCTGGCATTCTCTTTTAGCATTCATGTAACCACACTTCCCCTCCCGCCCACGAGATCCAGGCGCAGGGTCCCCTCGTGGGGCTGGGCTGCGGTTTCAGGGATGACAGGTGAACTAGCTGCTTTCAGGTCCCAGTCCCATCACCGCGTTGCCATGCCTCCAGGAAAGTTTCCCCGTGGATCCTTCCACCGGTCTTCACTGGTGTGAAAGGTGAACCCTTTCATCAGATCGTTTTTCTGGGCTCAATAGGAGACTGAGCAGCTTTTTATATGTTGACTGGCCATCTTTTTGTTCTTCTGTGGGTTCCTTGTTCGTCCCTACCTTCCCAAGGCACCCTGGTGGCGTGGAGGCTGTGCCTTGGGCTGTGAACCACGCAGTCAGGAGTTTAAACCATCTGGTGCTCCGGGCGAGAACGAGGCTTCTGCCTTCGTGCAGCGTCACAAGCCGTTCTGCCCTGCCCTGCAGGGTCCCCGTGAGAGTTCTGGTCCCCTGCCTCCGTTATCCAGTGTACACGCTGTAGCAGAAGTACTTTGAGTACAGGTGGCTTTCACAAGTAGACGTGTTCACGGAGGAAGCTGGAAGTCCCGGCGCAGGGCACCAGCTCTGGGGGAAGGCTGCTGCTCTGTCGGCCCTGGGGGAGGTCCCTGTCCCTTTTCAGCCTTTTGTTTGGGCTTGTTGGCTTCTGTGTTTAATCTGCTTTTTTCATATCTAGAAAGTGACTGGTTTAAGAAACACCACATACTGCTATAGTCTCACTTCAGCATAAGGAAATGAGCAGTAGCCACCGCCAGCATAAGAGAATCCCTATACCCAAATGGGATTCCATCCACAGATAGCAGAGGTCAGGAGTCCAGCACATGTTTGGGGAGCAGACTCAATCTATAGCACTCTCCTCTCTTGTTTCTTTTCGAGAATTTTGTCTTTGTTATTGATTTGAAAACCTTTTCTGTATCAACTTATAATTTCCAGTTTTTTAAAAATTATTTTTATCTCAGTTTTCTTTTTGGTGCTTTGCTATTTAAGCATTTTTTATATAGTCAAAGTAATGGCTGTTTTATACGATGGATTCTTATTTTTTCAATTCTTTGTAAAAGTCTTTTAATTCTAAAATACTCACTGGTGGCATAGTGGGGTTGCTAACCACAGAATCAGCAGTTCAAAACCACCAGCCACTCCATAGGAGAAAGATGAGGCTTTCTACTTCCATGAAGATTCACAGTCTTGGAAACACCCAGGGCCAGTACTACTCTGTTTATGGGGTTGCTGTGAGCCAGAATCAACTCCATACCATTGAATTTGAGCTTTTTAGTATTTTTATAATTTAGCTTTGTATTTAGATCTTTGCCTATGGTGGGAGTAAGAAAGGAGTTAGAAGTCAAATTTTAATTTTTTTCTAAATAGCATGTGGTTCCAATGCTTTATTAAATCCCCCCCCCCCCCTTTAAACTGCCGATTTAAAAGCTAACTTGATCACACACTACAGGAAACCTCAGTCCACTCCTGGATACGGTTTCGTTCCTCGATGCCGTGTTTATTCCCGTGTCAGAGGCACGCTGCTAAAAGAAAAGGGGGGAGAGCTGGAGGACCTATGTCTATTCCACACACAGATATTTTATAGATAACTGTTTGTTTTGCGTGTTGGTCTTACTCTTCCCAAGATAGCTGTGCTGAAAGTGTTCATTGTGCTGTAGTAGGTTGGTGGCCCGCAGGGAGCACCACCGCCCCGCCCTGCCCCATCCGTACAAGTGCCCAGGCCTGAGCCCACTGTTGCAGCTGCAGTGTCAGCCGTCTCCTTGAGGGTGCTCCTCTTTGTGACTGCCCTCCACTTGACCAGACTGGGACTGGCCTCTCCTGACAATGTGTTCCCACCGTCCTTAATGAAATAAAGGAGCCGGTATTCACCAGCTTATTTTAGGCAAGCGGGTGATGAAAATGATTCTGTTCTAATCCTAAGCAGGCCACGTGAGTCTTTTGAACTCATCTCCTAGGGACACGGAGGGGGGCGGTGTGCTCTCAAGTACTGGGGAGCTGTGGGAAGGAGATGTCTTTGTTAAGATTCGTTAGAGCCAAGTTCCTGCAGCTCTGTGCACTTGGCATTCCAAGCGTTGGTGCATTGTGCTGGAGCGGTGGGTGGCAGTGGGCCGCACACCTGGTCTTGGAAGCCATGGCCGGCTGGACACAGGAGAGCAGGCGTGAGGAATGTGCCGGAGAGGACGCTGTGTGGCCTGCTGAGCATGGTCTCGGCAGATTGAATTATTGAACTGGATCGCTGTCATCTCTATCGTGGAAATAAAGGTATCCACTCTGAGGCCTTCTATTTCCCCTTGGAAATCAGAAAGCAAAAAGGAATTGTGAAGCACGTAGCTTCCCACCTCTGATCCGCACAGGGATGACCAGAGGTGGGTTAAGGAATTTGGAAAAGGCATAAGCTTTTGGCAACGCCGGTGTTCAGCTGAGAACGTTTCCTGCAGTCTCTTCCTGGTGGCGCAGAGGCCAGCCTTACAGTGCATGGCTCAGAGGGGCATGGCCGATGGGCTAACCTGGCAAAGAAACGTGTGTTAGCTGGTCCTGTGTGAAGGAAGTTTCACACCTCCACCTGAGCCTGGTAGGCTTGAATCCCTGACTGTGCTCAACAGTGAGTACTTCACCACTGCATCACCAAGAGCCTTCTGGGGTTTCGAAGCAGACGGTTTGCTTCCTGTGTGGAGCGCAAGAGCCCGGGTGGTGCAGTAGTTAAAGCTAACCAAAAAGGTTGGTGTTTCAAACCACGGCCGTTCGCTGGAAGAAAGGTGTGGCAATCTGCTTGCATCACGATTTACAGCCTTGAAAACCTTTGGGGCAGTTGTGCTCTGCCTTCTAGGGGCCTATGGGTCTTGACGTGGTGTGGATGGGTTTGAGGTTTGGGGAGTACAGGAGGACGGCCACTACATACTGGGGATTAATAAATCTCTCTTCAAGTAGCAATAGTTTCCTGCTTTTCTACAGATAGAATCAAGCTGACATTGTATCGTCCAGAAGTGGTTCTCGGCCTGTGGGTTGCGACCCTTTTGGGGGTTGAACATCCCTTTCACAGGGGTCACCCGCTTCATAACAGTAGCAAAATGACAGTCTAGAAGTAGCAGTGAAAATAATGTTATGGTTGGGGCGGGGGGTTGGCACCGCAACATGAGGAACTGTATGAAAGGGTCGCGGCATGAGCAAGGTTGAGAACCACTGGTCTAGAACAGCTTGGCTTCTGAGCTTCCTACCCTAGAGTGCGGTTTTCGAAACCAAATCCACCATCGTGGAATCTGCATGGACCCAGAGCATCCATGTGCAGGCAGGGTTCCTGAGAGTGTCCATCTTTAGGGAAGCCGTCAGCCTTACTTCCTCCTGTAGACTGACTGGTGCTTTGAACCACTGACCTGGTGGTTAGTAGCCCACAAGCCATCTCAATTACTGTTTGCTCTGCAGCCTCTCTCTGGCTTCTGGATTGTTAATCACACAAATCGCATATTGACATGATATATGATACCCTTCTTGGTGGTCTGCTTCTCATCCGACATGTGACCGACTCCTCCAGCAGTGCATGCTGGCCAGGCCGTGCTCTCTGCATGCTCCGTGACCTGCGTCTTAAGTGACGTCGCAGCGGCATGGCTGTGGTATACCAGAAATAAACCATGCTTCCGCCACCCTCACCCCTTATTTCAGTGGTTTTGTGTACAACTAAGTACTCACTTTTGTTTGGTTTAGCCTAGTACTTGAGGTAGGCATTCCCTTCTCCTGTATGTCGGCTGGACTCCCTAATGTTTTATGTGGGTCATTATTTTACAATCCTAGCATAGTCATTGGCAATGCTATGTAGGAGAACTGGGTCTTTTCTTCTTTTTTTTTTAAAATTTTTTTATTTTAACAATTTATTGGGGCTGATACAATTCTTTTCACAGTTCATACATATACATACATCAATTGTATAAAGCACATCTGTACAGTCTTTGCCCTAATCATTTTTTTCTCTTTTCTTCTTTTACATTTTATTAGGGACTCAAACAACTTTTACCACAATCCATACATATACATACATCAATTGTATAAAGCACATCCATACATTCCCTGCCCCAATCATTCTCAAGGCATTTGCTCTCCACTTAAGCCCCTTGCATCAGGTCCTCTTTCCCCCCCCCTCCTTCCCCATTCCCCCCTCCCTCATATGCCCTTGGTAATTTATACCTCGTTATTTTGTCATATCTTGCCCTATCCGGAGTCTCCCTTCCCCCCTTCTCTGCTGTCCCTCTCCCAGGGAAGAGGTCACATGTGGATCCTTGTAATCAGTTCCCCCTTTCCAACCCACTCACCCTCCACTCTCCCAGCATCGTCCCTCACACCCTTGGTCCTGAAGGTATCATCCACCCTGGATTCCCTGTACCTCCAACCCTCATATGTACCAGTGTACAGCCTCTGTCCTATCCAGCCCTGCAAGGTAGAATTCGGATCATGGTAGTTGGGGGGAGGAAGCATCCAGGATCTGGGGGAAAGCTGTGTTCTTCATCGATACTACCTCACACCCTAATTAACCCATCTCCTCTCCTAAACCCCTCTATGAGGGGATCTCCATTGGCCGACACTTGGGCCTTGGGTCTCCACTCTGCGCTTCCCCCTTCATTTAATATGATATATATATACATATATACACATACATATATACATATATACACATACATATACACACTTATATCTTTTTTTTTTGCATGATGCCTTATACCTGGTCCCTTGGGCACCTCGTGATCGCACTGGCCGGTGTGCTTCTTCCATGTGGGCTTATTTGCTTCTGAGCTAGATGGCCGCTTGTTCACCTTCAAGCCTTTAAGACCCCAGACACTATCTCTTTTGATAGCCGGGCACCATCAGCTTTCTTCACCACATTTGCTTATGCACCCATTTGTCTTCAGCGATCCTATTATGGAGGTGTGCAGTCAATGATATGATTTTTTGTTCTTTGATGCCTGGTAACTGATCCCTTTGGGACCACTCGATCACACAGGCTGGTGTGTTCTTCCATGTGGACTTTGTTGCTTCTGAGCTAGATGGCCGCTTGTTTATCTTCAAGCCTTTAAGACCCCAGTCACTATCTCTTTTGATAGCCGGGCACCATCAGCTTTCTTCACCACATTTACTTGTTCACCCACTTTGGCTCCAGCCGTTGTGTTGGGAGAGTGAGCATCATAGAGTTCCAATTTAATAAAAGAAGGTATTCATGCATTGAGGGAGTGTTTGAGTAGAGGCCCAAGGTCCTTCCGCCACCTTAATACTTGACCTATAAATATAGACACATAGATCTATTTCCCCATCCTCCTATATATATTTGCATGTACATGTCTTTGTCTAGACCTCCATGAATGCCCTTTGACTCCTAGCTCTTTCCTCCATCTCCCTTGACCTTCCTCCTGCCCTACTACCATGCTTCATCGCCACCTGGGCTAGAGTATACCTCTTCTCTAAGCAACCTTACCCTTGATCATTTCCCACCAGGCCTGCCACTCCCCCTTCTCTACCATTTGGGGTCCCATGTTTTTCCCTTGTCCCTGGGTTTGTTAACACCACTTCCTTACCCCCCCTACCCCCCCACCCCAAGTCCCCCCGGAACTGTCGGTCCCGTTGTTTTTCATCCAGATAGTTCATCCAGCCTGTCCTATTCAGACAGACCTGTGGAGTCACTAACATGCACGAAAACTAGACAGAGGAACACAAAGCAACAGTATACAACCAGACAACAAAACAACCAAAACAAACCACTGAAAAAGAACAGAACAAAACAGTTCACAAGAGAAAAGCTTGTAGTTAGTTCAGGGATCGTTTGCTGGCCCTTAGGAGCGTTTCCCAGTCCAGTCTGTTGGGGCACCACGCCCTGGCCCCAAAGTCCACTTTCAGCATTCCCTGGGGACCTTGCCACTCCATTCCCTTGCTGTTCCGCTGCACTCCCCCAGTGATTTGCCTCGGTGTGGTGGGATCAGGTCAGGTGCAATTCCCACACTGTGTCTCCGGTGCTGTCCCCTGTATCGCCCTTAGTCACTGAGGGGCATCATGTCTCATAGTAGGGCCAGCCATGGGGTCTTTTCTTCTTAAGAGGATAACTCTTGCTTTTCAGTTTTTTTATACCTACAGAGCTTTATCCTCGGCTCATATTTCTTTTACCCGTCTCTCTTTGCCTTGATTAGAACATTTGAACCGTAAGTTGCCTGTTGGCTGCCTGTTCCCACTGGAGCCCATTCCTTTCTGAGTAAGTGACTCTGTGGCTTCGTCTTCACTTTGGATCTTTCCAATGGACCTGCTGATCCTAACGGGGCTTTTGTTTGTTTTAAAAATAGCATTTATTCATGGAAGAAGCACACCAGCCTGCGTGATCACGAGGTGCCGAAGGGATCAGGTATCAGGCATCAAACACCCAGAACAAAAAATCATATTGTGAATGGGGGGGGGGGTGGCGAGTGCGAAGTGGAGACCCAAAGCCCATTTGTAGGCCACTGGACATCCCCTTATGGAAGGGTCTTGGGGAGACGACCCAGTCAGGGTGCGACGTAGCAACGATGAAACATACAACTTTCCTCTAGTTCCTAAATGCTTCCTCCTCCCCCACTATCATGATCCCAGTTCTACCTTACAAATCTGGCTAGACCAGAGGATGTACACTGGTACAGATAGGAACCGGAAACACAGGGAATCCATGGTGTCAGGGGAAGCCAGCCCCTAACACATCATTACGGGTCCGGTAGGTCTAATTGTACAGCGATAATAAGTAAAGATCATAGTAAAGTCATAGAGAGCATGAGAGATAGAAGAGAAGTATTGAAATAAATGGAGTCAGACACGATTCATGGTAGCATGCTCACCTCTGCTCCACTCCATGGTCCACGTGGAGGGAGAGAGAGAGAGTTTAATGGTCGCCCCGGCCCCTTTTATATTCTCTGGGGACATGCAAGCCCCCTAATTACAGGTGAGGACATACGTCACAGGAAGGGGCTGTACTATAGGTAATACAGTAATGGGAAGGGGTGGTCTAGGGAAATACAGGCAATAGGAAGGGGAGGGATTGGGGTTATACATGTGACAAGATGGGTGGACCCTAGATTTAAGATGGCGACCTAACCTTGATCATCCTTGGGCAGGTTTGACCTTTCTGGGGTCTCCTACAAGGAAACAGACAACTACTATCCTTATCAGAAGGGAGTGACCCCTATTTGTTGTGGGATAAACAGTGGTGACTACTTGCTCTAGATGGCTGATAGCTCTCAGGGAGAATAACCCCTGACCTACTTCTGATGACCTCCAAGTATAGACATTCCCAAGCAGCTGTCTGGCATATATTTGGGGGAGAGAGCTTGGGAGAAATCCTTCTGTATCCCACACCATGGTGGATGATCCCTTCAGGACCAGTGGTATGAGTGGCGATACTGGGAGGGTGAGTTGGAAAGGGGGAGCCGATTACAAGGATCTACATATAACCTCCTCCCTGGGGGACAGACAACAGAAAAGTTGGTGAAGGGAGACAGACAGAACAAGATAGGACAAAATAATAATTTGTAAATTATCAAGGGTTCATGAGGGAGAGGGAAGTGGGGAGGGAGGGGAAAAATGAGGAGCTGATGCCAGGGGCTTGGGTGGAGAGTGGATGTTTTGAGAACGATGAGGGCAATGTATATACAAATGTGCTTTACACAGTTGATATATGCATGGATTGTGACAAGAGTTGAATGAACCCCCAACAAAATGATTAAAAAACAAACCTAAAAGAATAGCATTTTCTGGGCCCTCGGCCGAAGTTCAAGTGTCTAGATAGGTTCCCATTGGGCATTTTCTATACTGGCTGTTCCTAGTTACCATATGTGTCTACGTTCGCTGCCCTGGTGTTCTGTTCCCCGTCCGGTCCTGTCCTTCCCTGCCCCTTAGGGCCTCGTCTTCTGAGTAATTGCTGACCCGGCGCGCTTCTTCACGGAAGTGAGCCGCCGTGCTGCTGCGCTACAACTAGGGGGTTTGCAGAGTGCCTCCGCCACCGTGGCCTGCCTCGAGGAGCCCTCTGTTCTGCTCTGCCCGCCTTTTCAAACGTCTCTTAGCGGAGGCTGTGCTTTGCAGCGCTGTCTCTGCGTCATGCTCCCGGTTCGCTTCTCCCTGTGTTGCTGCTGCTGGGTGTGCCTCCGGCGGCCACCTGCGGACTTCTGAGGATGCACTTAGTGGTTCTTGTGAACGCGGTCATGCCAATGGACAGAGTCCTCTGGTGTGTCAGTCCAGGTTGACCAGAGAAACATTCATAGACACTTGTGTGTCTGAGAAAGAACAATGGTATCTATATTGAGAAAACTTCTCAGCCCAGTCCAGATCAAGTCCGTAAGTCCAATATTAGCCCATATGTCTGATACTGGTCCATAAATTCCTCTTTAGACTCGGCACACGCAGTGATGCCGAATGCAGGAAGATCACAGGCCAGTGGGCATAAGGTCCTGTGGACCCAGTGGCAGTGGAAGCATCTCAGTGATGCACTCCACCCGTCTTCTCCAGCTCGCTCAGTGTCTCAGCAGCAGGAATGGGAAGGCAGAGAAAGTGGGTGTGGCCTCTAGTGAGTTGTTTACTTCCATTGAGCCTCCAAGTGAGGTCATCAAGCTGCGACCTGATTGACAGGCTAGACTCCACCCTTCCTGCCAGTTGACAGGAGATCATGTAACTGTCACATGTGGTGAGACTATAGCTAAAAGGTCTTTTGAGACATTTTTCCTGCTCTCTATTTTTGTTTTCCTCAATCCAAACCTTAGCATGAGTTTATCCTGGTCCTAAAATTCTTACTGATTTTAACCAGGTTTGGTGGCATCTGCTGTATACCCAGCGCTCGCCTAGTTGGTGTCATTTGGTTATGTTGGTGCTGCCCTTTTGATAGATCTCAGTCCTAGGATCTGTTCTGCCTGTGCACACCCTCTTCTGCCAGCTTGCTGTTACTTACACCGGCTCCCACCTCTGTAAGCCTTGTTTACATTTAACATTCAAATCTTTATTTCTCCCCACTCTAATGTCTTAATTTTTTTCCTGCATGGTTTTCCTCTGGTCAGTGCCTTTAAGTTCAGGGCATTTTGACAAAAATGCAAGGCAAGCAAGCTTTTGGAGCCGATGGCAGCTGTGGTGAGGAGGAGAGTGAGGTCACAGTCGCATGTTGGAACAGCCAAGGACATACACTAGTCCTTGGCGGTGTGTTTCCTGACCCCTGGCATTAAGGTATAGGGCTCATCTTCATTTAACCACTATTTATTGAATTGGTGGTGACCACGGCAGAAGGAAGACTGTACAAAGACCCACAATGTTGTTAGCAGGTATCAGGCATCAAAGAACATCTGGAGACCCAAAGCCCATCTGTAGACAACTGGACATCCGCTTACAGAAGGGTCGAGGGGAGGAGACGAGCCAGCCAGGGTGTAGTACAGCACCGATGAAACATACAATTTTCCTCTAGTTCTTTAATGCTTCCACCCTGCCACTACCATGACCCCAGTTCTACCTTACAAATCTAGCTAGACCAAAGTATGTACATTGGTCCAGATAAGAGCTGGAAACACAGGGAATCCAGGACAGATAATCCCTTCAGGACAGCCATTGTGTCAAGCACATTGGTACATTTGTTGCCATCATTCTTCTCAAAACATTTTCTTTCTACTTGAGTCCTTGGTATCAGCTCATTTTTCTCCTCCCTCCCCCATTCTCCCTCCCTCCCTCCCCCTTGATATTTTATAGATTATTATTATTTTGTCATATTTTACACTGTCCGACGTCTCCCTTTACCTACTTTTCTGTTGTCCGACCCCCAGGGAAGGGGTTATATGTAGATCATTGTGATTGGTTCCTCCTTTCTCCCCACACCTTCCCCTTCCCCTCCTGGTATCGCTACTCTCAATATTGGTCCTGAGGGGCTTATCTGTCCTGGAGTCCCTGTGTTTCCAGCTCTTACCTGTACCTGTGTACGTGCTGTGGTCTAGCTGGATTTGTAAGGTAGCAAGTTGTATGTTTCATCTCCACTCTGCACTCCCCCTTATTTACAGTGACATGATTTTTTGTTCTTTGATGCCTGATACCTGATTCCTTCCACACCTCATGGTCACACAGACTGGTGTGCTTCTTCCATGTGGGCTTTGTTGCTTCTGAGCTAGATGGCCGTTTGTTTACCCTCAAGCCTTTAAGACCACAGATGCTATATCTTTTGATAGCCAGGCACTATCAACTTTCTTCACCACATTTGCTGATGCACCTGCTTTATCTTCAGTGATCCTGTTGGGAAGGTGAGCATCATGGAATGCCAATTTAATAGAACAAACTATTCTTGCATTGAGAACTCAGTAGAGGTCCAATGTCCATCTCCTACCTTAATACTAAACCTATAAAAATTTGCACATAGATCTATTTTTCCATCGTCATATATAAACATATGCACATGCCTGTATTTAGACCTCTATAAATGCCCTTTGCCTCCTAGCTCTTTCCTCTGTTTCCTTTTACTTTCCTCCTGCCCTGCTATCATGTTCAGCCTTCATTCAGGTTTCAGTGATTCCTCTCCATTACATTGCCCTTGATCAAGCCCTACCAGGCCTCCTACACTCTCCTCACCAATGATTTTGGATCACTTGTTATTCCCTTGTCCCTGGGTTTGTTAATCCCACTTCCTTTCCCCTGACAACCTCCCTCTCCCATGTTCCCTAGAAATGTCAATCCATTGTTTTCTCCTCCAGATTGTTTATCCCAGCTATCTTCTCTAGACAGACCTGCAGAGATAATAGTACGCACAAAAACAAGACAGAGCAAAACAAAGCAACAGAAGAAAACAACAAAAAAGAAAAGCCTGTAAATAGTTCCAGGTCTGTTTCTTGACCTTTAGGAGTGTTTTCTGGTCTAGTCTGATGCCCTGACCCCACGGTCTATTTTTGGTGTTCCCTGGAGACTTCATTGCTCTGCTCCCCTTGCTGTTCTGTTGCATACCCTTAGTGTTTCACCTCGGTGTGGTGGGGTCAGATGGGGCACAATTCCCACATTGTGTCTCCAGTGCTGTCCCCCGTAGCAGTATGGGTCAGCCAGGGACGTTGTGTCTCCTGGTGGGGCCAGCCCTATGGTTCTCTCTGTGCTTTGGCTACTCTGAGCAGAATATGGTCCTCAGGATTTGGTGGGCCAGAATGTGCTCCAGTCTCGCTTCCTCTCCCGTCATCTGCTCCCGTGTGCTCTGATCAGACATGTCCCTCTCCCTGCACTGTAGCTTCAGTGCTGTCCTCTGAAGTCAATTCTTCTGTGGGAAGGGGGGCTGTCCATGTAGTTGGGATTGGGGCCAACCCCTCTTTCCCTGTGGAGATGTAAACAATACCCTCCCCTTGGGTGGGTCAGTGCCCTGTTCCCCCACTACCCGTGTCTTTTTTCCCCCCTTTTCCCCTCCCCCTTCATTTTAGTTGGCTACCATATGTATCCCTGGATTTGGTCTGGCCCCGGCCATACTGCCTGGACCTCACCCCAGGATTGTGTGTATACAATAGCTTTTCCCCTATGCCCCTTTTGCTTTTTTTTTAAGTGTGTCTCAGCAGACTCATGTTGTACTTGTCCTTTTGTGCTTGACTTCACTTAGCACAATTTCCACCAGTTCTTCCCACGCGGCAGGCGATGTGCTTCATGCATCCATCACTGCTTTTTAGGGATGCGTAGTACTCCATTGTATGTACCACAGTTTTTAATCCATTCGCCTATTGATGGAAATTTGGGTTGTTTCCAACTCCTTGCGATTGTGAACTGTGCCACAATGAACATTGGAGCACAGATGTTTGGCTGTGGTTTGTTTCTTGCCTCCTCTGGGTATATGCCCAGTAGGGGGATTGCTAGGTCGTATGGTAGCTCAATTTCCATCTGTCTTAGATATCGCCAGATCGATTTCCATAGTGGCTGTACATACCTACAGGGGCACCAGCAGGGGACGAGAGTTCCAGTCTGCCCACAGCCCCTCTAACACTTGTTGCTTTCTGATTTTTTGAATTGGGCTACCTTTGAGGGTGTTAGCTGGTACCTCATTGTTGTTTTAATTTGCATTTCTCTTATGGCTAATGATTGGGAACATTTTCTCATATATGTATTGGCCATTCAGATTTCTGCCGTTTGAAACTTCTGTGCAGGTCATTTGCTCACCTCCTCAGAGGGCAATTAGTTGGTTTTTTTTTTTTCATTTTGGAAGCTCACAGAGTATTGTAGATTTTAGTAATAAGGCCTTTGTCTGATGTGTCATTGCTAAAGATGATTTCCCAGTCTGTGGGCTCTCTTATTACTCTCTTGGTGAATGCTTTTGATGTACACAAGTGTTTTATCTTCAGTATATCCCACTTTTCAATTTGTGACTCATCTATATTTGTGTCCTTCCCTATTTCTGATAGCCTATGTATTCCCTGCACCAAAGTTCCCAGGTTTGTCCAATTCCCTCATTAATAACCCTACTAGTTTGGGGTTTTATCTTGAGGTTTGTGATCCACCTTGACTTTATTCTTGTGCATGGAGTGAGATAAGGGTCTTCATTTTCGTGCAGGTAAATATCCATTTATTCCAGCACCACTTGTTAAAGAGGGCATCTACTTCCCATTTGATATTTTTTGGGCCCTTAGCAAAGATCAGTTGTCTGTATGCTGATGATTTTATTTCTGGGTTTTCAGTTCTTTTCCATTGGTTTGAGTAGCTGTCATTGTACCAGTACCATGTGGTTTTGACAACTGTGGCTGCATAGTATGTGCTAAAGTCAGGTAAAGCAAGCCCTCCCACGGTGTCCTTCTTCTTGAGGAGTTCTCTGCTAATTCTGGGATTTTTCCCTCTCCATATGAAGTTGGTAATCAGTTTTTCCAATTCTTTGAAGAAAGATGATGGTCATTGTATCAGGATTGCATTAAATTTACATAGTGCTTTGAGCAGAGCTGACATCTTGACTATATTGAGTCTTCCAATCCATGAGCGTGGGATATTCTTCCATTTGTTGAGGTCACTCTTGGTTTCTTGTAGTTTTCCTCATATAAATATTTTATTCTTTTAGTCAGGTATATACCTAGCTGTTTCAGTTTGTGTTTGGTTATTGTGAAGGGTACCACCTTTTTGATCTCCTCTTCTGTGGTCTTGTTCGATGTGTATAGCAGTCCTATAGACTCCTGTTTGTTGATCTTGTATCCTGCCACTCTGCCAAACTCCTCTATTGCTTCCAGTACTCCCCTTGTGGAGCTTTTGGGATTTTCCATATATAAAATCATATCATCTGTGAATAATGATAGTTTCACCTCTTCCTTCCCCAAATGAATACCTTTGATGTCTTTTCTTTGCCTTATGCTGTTAGCGAAGACCTCCCGTACGATGTTACATAAGAGTGGGGACAAGGGGCATCCTTGTCTGGTCCCCTTTTTCATAAACTTTTTGAAGCCCCTCATAAGTGCCTAGAGGTATCCCACCATGCTAATGAATCTTGTCCCAAAGGTGCTCAGCTCTCTGGCTTTGCAGGTCAGCAAGACTCGCTGCACTGGTAAGTGCCTGGAGACACCCCACTCTGCCAGCAAGCCTACTGCCCAAAGATGTTCAGCTTTCCTACTCTTTGGACATGAAGTCCACCCGCTGTTCTCTCTTGGTTCTACTGCCGCCATTTTTGTGACTCTGCTTCTTGCTGTCTCTTGCCATCTCTCGTGTTACCGTTCTCTCTCTCTGTCTCTGTCTCTCTCTGTGTGTGTGTGTGTGTGTGTGTGTGTGTGTGTTTCCTGGGTCAAAAGAAGTTCTCAGTGCAGGAATCCTACCAGTTTCTTTTAAAAATAATTTTATTTGGGGGACTCCTATAAGTCTTAAATACATCCATTGTGTCAAGCACATTTGTACCTTTGTTGCCATCATCGTTCTCAAAACATTTTCTTTCTACTTGAGCCCTTGGTATCAGGTCCTCATTTCCCCCCCTCCCTCCACCACTCTCCCTCACGAACAACCCTTGATAATTTATAAATTGTTATTTTGTCATATCTTACACTGTCCAGTGTCTCCCTTATATGTAGATCATTGTGATCAGTTTCCCTTTCTACCCCATCCTCCCCTTACTGCCCTCTAATTTCTTCTTGGTGGGTGTGGTCCCCTGTGCTCTGGGATTGACTCTTTGGGATCAGCAGGATGGCAAAACTGACCAATCCCCTTTTTAGGATTCCATACACATTTTTTGCGTAGCTCCACCCAATCATTTGTTGGGATTTACAAGGAGGTGGTTAGAAGGCCCATTTTAACTAATTCAGCGCGTTGCATTCCCAGGGTACTGGGAGTCATGGCCTACTCAAGTTTACGTACAGCCTTAACCATCACCCTCCAGCCCCAGATGGGGAAATGGAAGTGAGACCTTTATTGCCCAGGAGATGGGAAAGTGGGCCGAATTCTCTAACCAGTTTCTCCTAGAGACAGACCGCTCAGGCCCTCTCCTTCCACTTTAGCAAGGTTAATTTTAGTCGGGTCCAAAGTGGTGACTCTGTCATTTTGGTTTGCATTTCCTAATGACTAGTTAGATGGAGCATCTGTACATGCATTTACTGTCCAGTTGTCTCTCTTCCTTGGTGAAAAGTCTCACTCAGGACCTTTGCCCATGTCTTGATTGTCTTTTTGTTAAGTTGCAAAAGCGCTTTATATTTTTTGCACATTAGATCTTTACCTTATTTATGGCGCCCAAACATTTTCTCTCAGTCTGTACTATGTCTTTTCACTAACTCAGTCGTCGACTTTAACAAACAAGTCTCCACTTTGAGGAGGTGCCATGTAATTTTTCTTTAGTTGCTCCTGCTTTTGGGGTGTCATCTGAGACTCCATTGTCAAAAAGTGAGGTTCTGAAGTGCTTATTAGCCCTCTGTTTTATCCTGAGGGTGTCCTGGCTTTAGTTCTGACATTTAGGCCATTTACCCATTTTGAGTTAATTTTTGTATATGTTATGAAAGAGGGGTCCAGCTTTATTCTTTGGCGTCTAGAGATGCGGGTTATCCTAGCACCGTCTGTTAAAGAGACTGTTCTTCCCTGATGGATGAATTCAACATCCTTTCTGAAAACCGTTTGCCCATAAATTGAACAATAGGCTGAAGCCTGCATTCTTTTTCTTTTTTTAAAAAAAGATGCTAATATATATTTATTGATGTACCTAACTTTATTTGGCCAAAAAATAAGAGTATTAAATGAATGCCTCTTGTAACGGGTGACATTTATGTGTACATATATTTGCCGGGATGCACAGTTTAGGGAAATACCTAGGAGGAAGGACGTCGACGGGTGCAGGGCTGCAGGTCATGTACACGTTAGTTTGAAAGCTGTTTCACTGGTACAGGTGAAGCGCGCGCGTCGCTGCCCACTATTTTGGCGACGTTGCCGCACTGTCTTCAGACCTGCACTGTTGCTAGGCAGACTGTTGCTGGGCCCCGTTTCTCTGTGATAAGGCCATTTCCTCCTTGACTGCTCGTAAGGCCTTCTCCATCACTGCTTCTGAGCAGTGTGAACATGGTGTGCCCTGCTGTCGTTTCCATCGCGTTTGCTGAGCTTGGGGGTTGTTGAAATTCTTAGATCCCTGAAGTTAGTTTTTATTAAATTTGGGACATTTCGGGCCGTGATTTCTTACATTATTTTTTCCTACATCTCCCCAACCTCCTGCAAAGAATCCAATGAGGTGCATATTTGTTTGCTTAAAATTGCTCTACAGCTCCCTGACTTTTCCTCCCTCTTCCTCTGCAGAGTTTCTAGTGCTATAGCTTCTAGTGCACCACTCCCTTTCCGGCAACATATCGTTTCCTGTAAATCCTGTCTAGTATTTATTTTATCTTTGACATTGTGATTTGCATCCCTAGAATTGCAGGTTTAGTTTCCTAGGGTCTCCCGTGAGTTGTCAGGGGTTTCATCCGCCACAGCGCACTGGAAGCAGCAGTGAGAAATGGAAGGAAGTAGCACTTGGGGCAAGTCGGTCGCGCAGCTGTCCTTGAAGAAGGACTGGAGAGCCGAGATGGCATCTTGAGGGCTAACGGGCACCTGGGAAGACTGCGGAGCCGCAGACAAACCTGGCTCGGACCAGGTACAGTGAGAACGTGCCTTGGAAGCAAGCAGGGTGAGACTCAGCTCACACACTCGGGCGCCTTACCAGGGGCGGCCACCCTGGAAAGGGCATCATGCTTGACCACAGCGGGTCAGCGACAACGAGGAAGGCCCTTGATGGGAGGACAGTGGCTGCAGCACTGGGCCTACACATGGCCACCGTGTGAGACTGGCTCTGTGCCCGGCAGTGTTTTGCTCTGTCGTGTGGGGTTGATGAGAGTCAGACCAACTTGACGGTACCTAATAACAGCAGCATGTTTTTCCCGCGCATTCTTAATTTATTCTCTCTTTCTGTACCTGTGAGGTACAATTTTGACTTTTAGTCCCTTTGTCTACGAGTTGCATTATCTGTGTTCTTTGGGTCAATTTTATTGACTGTTCTCTACATGATAGGTTTGTTTTCTTGCTTCTTTGCGTGCCTGGTGATTTTTCATAGAATGTTACATGGATTTCATCTTGTATGCCTGTGATTATTCTTGAACTTTGTTCTGGGACATGGGTACTTAGAAACAGTGTGCTCCATTTTTGGTCCTCCTTTTTGGTTTTTTTCAGGACTAAGCAGAACCACATTTAGACTAGGACTAATTTTTATCCACAATTGAGGCAAAACTGTTCTGACTCTTCTATCTGATTTCCCATGAAATAAGTTTTCCACCCTGGACCCGGAGCGTTCCAAATCCTGTTCCATTGCGGCCCCTTCGGCCGGCCACTGGTGCTGGCCTCCGCTAAAGAAGTGGCAAGTAGCGGGGCCCTCCGCGGAGCTCCAGAGTCCCTTCTGTGCGGCTCTCTCCCCTCCTCTCCACTCTGCGCTCTGTCCATCCGGGCTCTCTCTCCTCCTCTCCACTCTGCGCTCCATCATCCGGGCTCTCTCTCTCCTCCTCTCCACTCTGCGCTCTGTCCATCCGGGCTCTCTCTCTCCTCCTCTCCACTCTGCGCTCCATCATCCGGGCTCTCTCTCTCCTCCTCTCCACTCTGCGCTCCATCATCCGGGCTCTCTCTCTCCTCCTCTCCACTCTGCGCTCTGTCCATCCGGGCTCTCTCCCCTCCTCTCCACTCTGCGCTCCACCATCCGGACTCTCTCCCCTCCTCTCCACTCTGCGCTCCATCATCCGGACTCTCCTTCCTCCTCTCCATTCTGTGCTCCATCATCCGGACTCTCTCCCCTCCTCTCCACTCTGCGCTCCATCATCCGGACTCTCTCCCCTCCTCTCCACTCTGCGCTCCGTCATCCGGGCTCTCCTTCCTCCTCTCCACTCTGCACTCCATCATCCAGGCTCTCTCCCCTCCTCTCCACTCTGCGCACCATCCATCCATCCGGGCTCTCTGTCCTCCTCAGACGTAAAGCTTGGTCTCTTCACTACAGCCTTCTGGGCACTGTTTGAGTTCTCCTTTCTGCACTGGATCCGGGACATTCTCTCCAGGCAGGAAACCGGGCCCTGGGTAGGATCCTCTTGGTTTGTTTCCTGTCCCTGGGGGGGTCCTGTGGTTGCCTGATGTCCAATGTTATGAAAGCCAATACTGTGTGTCGTTTCCTGGGGAGGGGGAGTGGGTGTCTCTTTTTATTTGTGTTGTTTAGGCGTGAAGGTGAAGCTGAGTCTCACTGCTCCATCTTGATCAGAGGCAGAGTTTTCTCAGGACATAACTTTTCATTTCACACCCCAGTCTGTCATGGGGGGAGGAGTCCCCACAGTGTATTTTTACTTCAGCATCCTCCTTTTCAGTAACTCTTACAGGAAACCAATCTGTTATTTATTGAGTACCTACTAATTGCTGTCATATGTATCACGTGCTTAAAGGGATAGCCTTGGTCCCCCCCTGCCCAAGATGGACTGGGTCTCATGAGGGGACAGACAGGAGATCGTCACAGTAGTTCAAGGTAGTGCGTCTTCGAAAGCTCTAAGTGTGCCACCATGCAGAGTCACAGGTCCATCGCGTGCATCAAGCCGATTCTGACCCTTAGACCCTTAGGAATGTTGCCTCTTGTCCTCGATTGGAATGCCCGTCCTTCCCAAGCCTCCACGGTTCTTCTCTCGTCGAAGGGTGGGCCTGAATGTACTCTCTGGGCCCCTGACTCTGCTGACCTGCTCTGTCCATCCGAGCATTTACCTACAGGTAGAATCTGGTTTCATTCTGCCTTTGACCAGTTAAAGAGTCAAATAAATGTTAGAGATTGAAATACATAGAAATTAATTATGCTTGTTTTCCAAATTGGCAATAGCATCCCCTGGGAGGCACTGGAACAATCCAGAGGGCGGGGAAAGCAGATCCTTACCCACGTTTGTCCTGGAGTGAGGGCTGTAGAGCAAACGTCGGGGGGCATCTGTGGTTCTGCGTCTTGGGTGAGAAATTCAATGCCCAAACTCTCAGAGCTCAGTCTCAGTCTTCAATTTGGCGGTGGGCTTTGTTCATTTGTAATCATTATTTGTTTTGTTCAAAACTGGAAATCTCTACTATTCTTCTATAAAGAGTTTCAAAGTAAAGTGAGTTAATTTTCACTAAAATGGATCTAAAATTATGTTCCACTTTAGTGAGATTACAGATTAGTAAGATTCTATGGAAAAGTGGTTAGTTTTAAAATGTAGCTGTAGCTACAGCACAGCCTAATAAATCGAAACATCACCCTAAGCTTGGATATGAATTGCACAAAATCACTTGAGGGAAATCGTATTTTCCAAATCCAGCAGATGTTATATCTCTCGCATCCATTTCCATTTTTTAAACTCCTTTTAATAAACATTTTCCCAACTGGCAGGGAAAAATGTTTTTAATGGGGGATGGGGTGGCTGAGCCCTCTGTTTACACTGAAAGGTGCAAATATGTTTGGGAACCTATGCTGTAGATGGATGAGTGTTCTCAAAGGCAGCGCACATTTTCAAAAGTAAAAGGTTTTGGGGGTGTTAGCAGTGGCTAGGGGTAACAGAAGATGGCAAGTCGAGTTTAAAACCTGGCCCCTGTTTCCAAGGGACATCTGGGTGATGAAGGAGGACTTTGGCCTTTTGAATTGTTGCAGGGAGGTGTACAGTCGCTGGTGACCTCTGAGTGTCCTCCTGTGGCAGAGCACTGCATTGTGGGGAGTGGTCCCTGCCTTCCGGCATCGACAGGATAGGTGGGCAGAGGACTGACTGGTTTTGATTGGCTTCTTCGAACCATGAATTCCACTGCTGTATTCGATGGAACTTTTCTCGCCTCCTAGTTAGTTGTGATCAGCATTGCCCTTGGAAGGAGCTTCTGTTTTGATGACTGCTGACCCCTGGGGTCTGTCTGGTCCTGTGCTAGGTCTGGGTGTTCCTGCTCGTCCTCAAGGAAAGCTCTGAGGTATTTCCAGACCCTGTCGCCTCGCTCAAGACAGTGTGCGGTAATGCTCTGTGTGGAGTAGTGTACAAGGCACAGTGCTGTGTCAGTTCCTAAGCTTCTGGTTCCAGATGTCTCTAGCAGCCTTCCTATTTTTTTAGATCCTTGGTGAGCCGACAAGCATGAATAGCCTCTCTGTCCTGCTGAGGCTCTGAGAAGCTGTGCGAGTGAGCCGGCGTTTACCGAGCAAACCTAGTGGGAGGCGCTGGGTGTGTTAGTACAAAGATGACAGAAGGCGTTCTTCTGGCTACAGGGTACTTACAGTCCAGAAGGGAGATGGCAAGGGTGATTCAGAAGCTCACCCAGAGGGACCACAAGAAGAATGGAGAAGATAAGCAAAGCAGCTCGTGTTTTGAGTTGTGGTTTTGGTTTTGGGCTGTTTTTTTTTTCAGACTGGTCTGTTGGGCTGAAGTGACCAAGTGGCTGCCTCCCACCATTTATAGGCATGTTCTATTTTGAGGCCGCGTTTGTGGTTTAGAAAGGATGTAATTATTTTCAACAAATGCTTATGGAGTGGACAAAGTAGGTTAGGCACAGGAAGTGCTGGGAAGTATGAAGTTACATCCTCTGCTTCTATGACTATAATCATATTTGGAAGGCAGGGCATATTCCCTTTAAAAGTCTTAAGATCGATGTCTTCTTTTGAAAAAGAAAAACCTGGTTGTCAACATGGACTCGAAATGGTCAAGGGGCATCAAGTGGGAGAGCGATGGGCCGTTGCTGTTTACTGTGTACACCTCTGCGTTGTTGGGAATTTCCACCAAACACATTTATTGCCCTTTGTTACTTCTAATTTTGTTATCACTTAGAAAGGGGGCAGACTTGACAAGACTATCACAATTATGTGACCCATAAGAAAGAGCCTCTGCGTGCACACGGATTTCCCTGTTCTCCTTTCTCCATCAGGGTCAGTGTAGTTTCTGCTGCTGTGAGGATGGTGCCCCCCACCCCCACCCCCATGTGCAGAACAAAACGATGTCGTGTGGTTTCTGTTTGAAGCAGTGTCTGGACACGTAGAGCAGTTAGTCCATTACTGTCTACACGAGCCCTGCATTGACACAGAAGAGTCAGTCTGCACGCTTTGTGCAGTGTCACTCTTGTCCCCCGCCCATTTCAGCACCCCCACAGGCTCTCCAGGCACCCCCAACGCCCTCTTCTCCTCCTTCCGGCACTCAGTCACCGGGTGCTTTCCACCCTGGCACTGTGTGTTATTTCTCCAGGGGGCGTCACAGGAGTGTGTGCGACTTCCCTCGCCCAGCGTGCGCCCTCCAGCATCTCGGCCGTCTCAAGGCCAGGGCCTTTGGGGAGCAGATTCTGCCAGCCTTCCAAGGTGTCAGCCCCTGGTCTCAACTCCCGACACTGGTGTCACGCAGGGATGTGTGCATGTTGTTTTACAAGCACATGAACAGAATGCTACCCAAAAGGCAAACCCCCCAAAGCACCTACCTGCAGTGGCCCTTGAAATTACTTTTCAGCATGCTTCCCACCTACGTGCCCAGCAGCCAGCTGAGAGGTTGGTGGTTTGGACCCACCCAGGGCACCTGGGATGGCGCCTGGTGTTCTGCTTAGGAAACTGCGGGCACAGCCTCCAAGAGCCTGCACACCCGGGGCCACCGTGACTCAGAGGCAACTTGATGGCAGCGCCCCCCCTCCGCCCCCCACCCCCTAGATTGAAGAGCCCGTCTCCCTCCTCGTCTCCCCGCTCCCTCCACAGCTCCGTTAGTGTCACTGTCACTGTTAGGGAAACGTGACAGCGGGAATCTCCGCCCCTGCTGCTTGCTTCTGCCCCTCGTCGTGGGTTCTGAGTGCGGGTTCTGAGTGCGGCTTGACTGGAAGGGAAGGCACTCAGTGAGGAGCTAAGGGCTCAGCTGCACCACCAAGGCAGCCTGCGCAGCTTCCAACTACGCTGATCGGGTTACAGTTATGTGTGCCAGCGTGGGCTGGGAGCCCTCCTTTAAAGAGTTTACTTTGCTGTATCTTTGTATTTAATTCTCCTAGAGGAAAATAAATAGATTATTCTCGTCTGCCCATCTGGTGCAGCGAAGAAGACCCAGCTGCTTGGCTGGCTTTGTGGGAGAGAAAAGTCAGATTTGTAAATTATGTGTGATTCTGGTGAAATAGTTCAATCCTGCCGCTCCCAAATCTTGTTCTAGGGATGTATGTCCCCTTGTAATTAATGCACCCAGTTACTCCGACCAGGAAGGGAGTTCTGGGTCACTTAGGAAGTCAAAAGCTACAGAAGAGACGCCATTCCTCAGTGGAGTCTTCACCTCTCTCCTCCCCTTCTCCCCGTAGCATGTGTTCGATGACCTCAGCGGCTCTGTGTCCCTGTCCTGGTTTGGAGACAACACTGGGGTAAGTCAGACTCTGAGTCTTTTCAATCAGCCCGACAAGTAGAAGAAGTGGGTTTGGGGGAGTTGTGTGTGCAGTGAGTGGCCTTCCGTTCTAAAACTGTCTCCCAGGTCATCGCGAACATGCATGTTTTACAGGACAGCGGTTTAGGAAGCCGGAGTTGGTTCCTTGTTGCTTGAGAACCGGGAGCCTCTTGGAACTGCTTTCTTTTCTGACGGGGAGAGAGGGGGGAATGGCAGAGAAGCCAGGGGAGAGGGAAGCGGGCTTTGTGCTGAGAGGGGAGCCTCGCGGGGCTTGGGGAGCCTCAGCTGTTTTCCTCCAAACTCTTCCTGAGCCCTGCCCTTCAGTGTCCAAACACCATGGCCCCCGTGGCCTCGTAGTCTTCAGTCCACCGTTCGTGGGCACTGCCCGCGTGGAGTCCCATTAGGTAGGAAGGGTCACCGAGCACGCCGCGGCCTTACGGCCTGAGCAGCCCGGCTTGATGTTCCCTGGCTCCTTGCTGTCCTGCCCCATCTCACGCCTCCTCGTGTTCCGGAGCACACGCCTCACAGCCTCGGGGCACACGGAAGCAGTACCAGGGGCCCAGAGAAAGACTTTCAAACTTCTGGCAGACCTTCTCCAAGCCCGGTCCTCAAATAAGGGTTTGTGCCCGAATCTGCATGTTGTACTCATTCGTCTACAGTAGTTGATGTCTGCAGGATTTCTTGGTAGACGGCTGTCCAGAACGTTCCCATCACACCTCTGCCCTCTCCAACAAGAGCTATTTTTAACAAGGCATTTCGTGGAGAACGGCTCCCGGGAGAAGAAGAACAGGGCAGGTGGGCACAGGGGCTGCCCCGAGAGGTTATCGCAACCTCAAGCGGAGCAGCCAGACTCTGTACCGGGAAAGAGAGGTGGACTCGCAGGAGAATATGGAAACAGTGGTCAGACTCTGCCTTCAATTGTAGTGTGCATCGGAGTCCCGTGCCTCTCCACTCCAAGTGTGGGCAGTGGGTCATCACTACTGAAAGGAGCTGTAAGTCCTCGTGCCCGGTCCTGCTGGATTTCTAGACATACGGAAATAGAGGCTACTACAAAGCAGGGCCACGGGCAGTTTTTCCCGTGCTGATGTGATCCTGCCCCATCCCAACCTGCAACCGGACTAGCTTCCTACTGACTGTTTACTTTTGTCTCTCCCCAGATCATCCTGGTCTTGACTACCTTCCATGTACCACTGGTAATTGTGACCTTCGGACAGTCCAAGCTGTATCGAAGGTGAGGCGCACGACAGAGGCACGCTGAGTGCCGTTTCCTCCTCCGCCACACGCACGGCGGAGTCTCACAGTGGAGCGAAACACTGCACCAGCTGAACGGGATTCGTTTCAATATCACACTCTGTAATACCTGTCTGGCAACCAAGGGCTTAAAGGCCCTAGTTCCAGAGAGATTAGATTGGCCTCAGTGAGAGGCAGAACAGTGAAGGAAGAGTCTCTGCCCAGGCATGTGTCTTTCTGTTCATGTGACTATTGTTTTCAGGAAGGTAGAATGGAGTTTGACCAGGTCTCTACAAGAAAGTTCATGGAGAAAGTGTATTTTCTTCTTATTCCATTCCTCCACGAACTTTTGGAAGCCCCCTTATATTTCTTATGAGCGCAAGGTAGGTTTTTTGTTTTATTTTTAATCCCTCAAATGAAAATTCTCCGTGTCCAAGAGTTCTCTAGCTGACACGTGGTTCCCAAACACACTGCCTCTCCTTCAGGAGGATGCGCTCAGATGTGACCCCCCAGGTGCCGTCCACTGTCCCCTGGTGTGATGGTTGTCTCTTAAGGATGCAGCTTGGTTAGCCAGTAGGTTCCTGTTGCTGAGTCCATGACAGCCAACCCCCAGGCCTGGCTGGTTGTCTTTCAAGCGTGTCTTTATCCCAGTTTTCCCCGAGGGACCTAAAGAAACGGCGGCCCAGTAGAGGACACAGGGACTTCCTCGGGAGAGGCTGGCCCAGGCATCATGGCACCGTTCCAAGGAGGTTTGGCTGGCGGTCCTGGTGTGAGTGGGTGGAGCCATGCTGGAGCGCTGAGATAACCGGCCCAAAGTCTTCTCCCCAGGAGGAGGCTGCAACCTCAGCCCGCGGCAGCACGCTC
Source organism: Tenrec ecaudatus (assembly GCF_050624435.1). Lineage (NCBI taxonomy): Eukaryota > Metazoa > Chordata > Mammalia > Afrosoricida > Tenrecidae > Tenrec > Tenrec ecaudatus. Next base: position 143,558,608 of record NC_134530.1, on the reverse strand, counting down.
TGTCCTGTGAGCAGATGGCAGTGCTGGCTCAAAAGTGGACGGCGTGTCCCTCTCGGCCAGGAAGGGGCGTTGCCATCCAACAGAAGCGCCTCAGAGGTGCAGCTCCCAACTTGATAACGTGGGTCCCTTCGGCATCCAGCCCGGTAACTAGCGTACGGCAGGCAGGCGACAGTTTGTGTGTCAGATGGATGGATGGGTAAATGCCCTGACTTCTCCGTAGTATCCTTTTTGTTTGTTTGATGAGGGGTTGACCATTCTAGCATCCTAGGATTTTTTTTTTAAAGCAACGTGCCATTGTACAACATGTTTGGAAAACACCCCAAAGTCAAGTGTAACCCTAACCTCTTTGCAGTTTACTACCATGACTTTCCCCTTGACAGTCCCACCCTGGGTCTGTGCCGTCTGGGGAGGCGGCATGGCACAGCATCAAGCTCTCGTGTTCGGTGGGCAAACTGCTATGGGGTTAAGGCTCAGCACTGTCCCTGCCCCGGCACAAAATGACCGTGGGCCATTGTATCAGTGGAATGACAACATCGTCCCCCTCAGAGCTATGTGAGGCATGCTTTCTGGCATCTGGCACGAAGTGGTGCTGCTAGCTGCCCCATGCCAACAGTCAGAGATGGCACGTAGCCAGCAGGTACTGGCACCAGTGTGCCAAGTTAAAGGCAGCTCTCTGCCCCCAGACACCTCCGTGGCCCCTAGGAGTGCAGCCCCCTAGCCAGTCCCACGGGCACTGAAATGTGTGTCATGATATCTGTCAGCTTCCTCCTTTCACTGGTTTGGTGAGAAACTCCCCTTTCCCAGCCCTGCGTGTGACTAGACAGCAGCTTATTCTTTTCTGATGTCGAATCACGTTATCAAGAGCTCTCTTTGCTACCTCTCCGGCAGAGCAATTGTTTCCTCCAAGGTCATTTTGAGGACTAATGATTTCCTCCCTGCTCCGAGGTGGAAACAGACTCCGGGCCCTCCTCCGGGTTTAACGTGGACACTGTGACCATGCCCTGGGGCCTCTCCGGCTGGGCTGGCCTGAAGTGAAGCGTGGGGAGAGCATGCCGGCCACGCCACGAGGCGCCTTTGGCTCCCGACGTCGGAGAGGGAGCGGGGAGCAGTGTGAGGACCCGGGCCCTGCGGTGGCTGGCAGAGGTTGCGCTATGCAGAAACAGCTGGGCACCACCTTCGTTCCGAAGAGCCTGCCCTGTTCCCAGCTGCAGTGATTGTTACTTACTTGACTTTCTTTCTCTACAAAATCTTATGTGATTCAAGGTGCATTGAGGATTAAAATAAGACTTCCACTCCTGGCGGGGTAATGTGGTAGGCATTAGGCTCCTGGTTAACCTCAATGTCCGTGGTTCAAACCTGCTATGTGCTCCCCAGGAGGAAGATCAGACTCAGGAACCCCGTAGAGCGGTTCTACCCTGTCCTCCGGGGTCTCTGATTGAGCGTCCGTCCCTCGATGGCCCCGGGCTGTATCTCCATGACATGACCCCTGCTCTGTGCAGTAGGACAGGAGTACAGGGAGTTGCCTCTGGCCTCTACCGAGCTGCAGATCTTTCCGTTGTGGGAGAGGGCTACTGAAGGATTTCAGAGGTAATTAATAAAGGCCCCTGGGGGCAGGGATGCCTACGTAAGATTGGAAACGTGTGTCAGTGTCTGTAATTGAAAGGAGCCGTGGCTGAGTAGTGTTTTGTTCCTTAAGGATTTCAGACGTGCATTGCTTTCTCCTGCAGATAGGAAGTTAAAAAGAAAACAGATTGGCTGTGATTAAAATGCACTTGCTGTTTGACAGCTAAAAATGCTTGCACATTTTTCCCCTGTAATGACCTCTGGAGTCTGGCTTTTCTGTGTCAAACTGACTCGGTGAACAGTCGTAAACTTCGTTGTAGTTAGCCATTACCACGGAACTGCCAGGCTCTCCTTTCTGGTTTTCAGTTGCTGCTGGGGCTTGGTCAAGTTTAGAAGTTAATCGGAGTGCCTCTAAGAGGCTCCTCATTGGAGGACTGCGCAGTCAGTGTGCACTCTGCAGGCTGTCATTTGCGGTTACAAAGCACAGAAAGGGACAGCTCATGGATACAGAGGCGGTAACGCAATGTGCCTCCAGCACGGGAATCCACCCTCGTCCAAATATCTTGAATGACGGCTTTGTTGATGATGTGCTTAGTTCTGTTTTCATGGCAGTAGATGATTTAGCAGCACTTATATATTCCAGTTACACGGGTAGCATTCATTCCTTTTACAAAATATACTTCCCTGCTCTTTTACTTAAAGAAAACGTTCATTAAAAAGCAGATCTTGCCTTTCTCAACGTTTCACAAACCAGGTGTACATAAAAGTCACCAGAGTAGCTGGTTTTCATCACATGGGAATGCTTTCTCTTTAAAATACCTGTTCTTATTGATCCAAAGCGAAATCAGGACCAGATCCACATTCAGGTTCCTTCTGCTAAAGAGTTGTGTGATTTGTGTTTACCACTCTTGTGTTTTTAACATTTCTGCAGAAAGCATGTGCCCTTTCCTGATCAGAACAAAGCGCAGGGGGAAATGTAAGAACAAGCCTCACATTCCTGAGAAAGGCCGGATGGATGGAGCGGGTAAAGTGTCGAGGGACCCCAAGAGTACTGAGCTGAGATACCCTTTAAACTCGGCTCCGAAGCCACTCCAGAGACCACCTCTCAGCCAGACAGTGCCTGCTCATCAGCTAGACAGTCACCCGGACTTTAAATTATCACCAGTAGGGTAAGGTGCTCGTTCTGTTCCACACGAGATGCGCTGACCTGGGATACCAGGAAAATGAAAGACACATTTTACAAAGTGCAGTCGAACAGTGGCTTCCCAGGAGAACTGTTGGGGCCGAATCAATTCAAGGCAGAGAGACTAGGGGACTACTGGGGGAGTTCCAAAGGGATGGTCTTGATAGACATTTTCAAAGGACCTGGACCAGTGGTCCTCAAACTTTTTAAACGGGGCCAGTTCACTGTCCCTCAGACCCTTGGAGGGCCGGACTACAGTTTAAAAAAAAAAACTATGAACAAATTCCTATGCACACTGGACACGCCAGCTGCTAAGCAGGACAGGCAGTGGTGACAAAAACACCTGGCGGGCCGGATAAATATCCTCCAGTGCGGCCCGTGGGCCGTAGTTTGAGGACCCATGACCTGGATGGTCATGGAGGCTTATTAAGAGTTTCAAGACCATTGAAAACTGTTGGTGAGCAAAAAGCCAGGAAGGCTTCACGGAGAAATTTTCTCTGTTACCACAATGCCCCTGCTCCCTCTTGAGGGGCAGGCTGCCTTAGCACCATTTCATTGGGAGATCGTACCCCTCTCGCCCAGTTGCCCTGGCATTGCCCCTTCAGACTTCATTTGGTCCCCCAAACTCAAAGAACAGTTCAAAGGAGCGTGACTTGAGTCCCTTGGGGGAGGATGTCAAAACTCGTTTTTACAGGATGCCAGTTGGAGAGTGCAAAGTTCTTGGGAGAAGGCTCAGAGAGATGGAACACTGACATCAGAAACGTGTAGACCTAGATGATGTAGGATTTAATGAGAAGTGAGGGTCACATTTTGACTTTTTATTTTATTTACATTTGATATTTTTCTCTAGTAAAAGGTTTTAAGGTTTTATAACAATACTTTTTGACTAGCTATCATATGTAAAGCAGAATAGTCTGTATTTATTCTAAAGCAAAGATAAGAAGACCCCGGGGGGGGGCAGGGACAAAGAAGTTAAATTAACAGAAACAGAATGAAAATAATGAGATGCTGACACATTGTGGAAAGCTTACCTAATCTCATGGAATGATGTGTGCAGAAATTATTTCTCAATAATCTACTGTGTAAACTTTAAATAAAAAGACATAAACACCGCCCCCCCAAAAAAAACAACCCAACAAAAAATATCTTAAAATAAAAACACATGAGGTAACACTAAACAATCGGATAGAAAAGAGACGAAGGTATTGGAAGTTAAGTTTGATGTGAATTCAAATTCTGCCATTTTTATGTGACAGCTGTTTTGGGTCTGTTCTTTGTTTAGCACATTTCCCTTCTCTCCTTCCTATGGATATTTTAATAGGAAGCCTCAATGTAGACCTTCCTCACCAGTGAAGCAGTGGTTTGTTTGGCTGCTTGCCACCCTCCGTGTTGCTTCTGCGTTGCAGCTTAGAGTGACCTCACCACGGCAAGCTGTGCCGAAACCTGGCCACCACGGACGGCTGCTGGCGTTTGAAACACTGGTGGCGTAGCCTCCAACACCACAGCCACACGCAGGCCACCACGATACGACCAACTGACAGGTTTCAGAGTAAGACGGAATGGGAAGAAGGACCGGGCAAGCCATTTCTGAAAAAATTGGTCGCTGACAACCTTATAAATAGCAGTTTTAACACCGTATTATCTTCTGTCGTGCCAGGAGAGAAGTCCCCCAGGAGGGGACCTGGGAACACGGCTGGGTGAGAGCCATCTCTTCTGTGCCCCCTTGGCCTTGGTTAATGACATGGGTGGTGTCCTCCCGTGACTGGTGTAGCCTGGCTCCGAATGAAAAGACAGCTGCGAACATGCATTCATCTTTGGAACGTGGGATATACGAAGTATAAATCTTGGAAAGTTGGAAGTCACCAGAAATAAAATGGGTTGATACCCCAGACATTAGGGAGCTGAAATGGACTGGTGCTGGCCATTTGGGACCAGATACCTGTGTGTTCTGCTAGGCCAGGAGGGACAGACTGGGGTGGGGGTGGGGGATAGTGTCACATTCATCATCCCTGAGGATGTTTCAGGATCTGCCCTGAAGTACAGCTCTGTCAGTGAAGGGTAGCGCCCACACGCCTCTGAGGAAGACTGGTTCGTATGATGATTCTTCATGTAACGGACTGAGTGCTGAGGCCAAAGATAATGAAATTGAAGGTTTTGCCTGTTTCTGCATCTGAAATTGCTAAAGCCTGCAATCGTGACTCAGTGGCAATCCAGTGATGAGAATTTGAAAGCTGGAAGCAACGGGGGATATAGGCACTGGAGACTATAGCTTCATCATGTGATGGGAGAGATCAAGTGCGAGAACAGTTTGAGACCCACACCCTGTTCTCTGGAAGTAGCCTTTCCAGCAGCATGAGGGGTGACTGTACGTGTGGCCATTGTCAGCTGGGACTCAATTGACCGTGTCGATGGAAGTGCTGGTGGAGAAGCGCAGTGTCACTCAAAGCAAGGCCAGGGGAACAGGTCATGTGCTGATGTACAAGCTCCAGTTGCAACGGAAGAAAACTAAACCAAGCCTCGGTGAGCCCTGATGGTGCTGTCAGTGGTCACTGGGGGGCTGCGACCCCGTGGTCGGCAGTTTGAAACCACCCGCAGCTCCTTGGGAGGAAGTCTCAGAAACCCACAGGGGCCACTGTGAGTCAGCATTGACGCGGTGGCAGTGAGATTTTGAGCAGTGAGCAAAGTCCGGCCTTGAGGACATCTCACCTGGATTTAGATGGGACGCGCTGAACACTCACGATGGAAGCCCGATGAGTGGAGATGACATGGAGGAAATTATACAGAAGAAAGCAAGGGGTAATTCAAAAGACAGGAAAGAAAGAAAAGACCGAGATGGATGTCAGAAGAGATTCTGAAAGTTGCACTGGAATGGTGGTTAGCTAACGTGAATGGAAGAAAGGATGCCTTAAGCGAGCTGAGCAGAAGATTGCGTAGGGTGCCTGGAGAAGACAGGGAATGTATTGTGTAGGGAAACATGCAGAGACCTGCAGTTGGAAAAGGAAAGCGCATGCTCCTCGTTGGAGAAAAGAACCCGGTCCCAGGCTGTGACCCTGAAGGGTTCCGTGGGCCAACACTGAACGGCACTGGCGGCATCAGAAGAAGCCGGGCGGGGTTGGATGAGGCTCATCAGACGTCAGCAGTGACACAGCCTCTTCTGAACCTGGCCTACATTACTGAGACACTGCCGCAAATGCTTTTGAATGTTTTTCAGCAGAACTTGATTTGCATGTGGTATTAATGATATTAGCTAACTTTACGTATTCGACTGTTCTTAGCAGTCTCTGACTGCCTGTGCAAAGGTATTTGTGTGGATGGTCACAAAAGGATAACGTGGGACGAGCAGGACTTCCAGAAGACTTCGTTGTGTGTGCTCGCGTGGCTCCTTAGACCAAGAGACGGCTCTTCAAGGGGAAGAAGAGGTGTGCATCAGGGGTGCATCCTGTCCGCAGCCTCACTCAGTCTGTAGGCGGAGTGGGCAAGGCAAGACGCTGAGCTCTGGAGGAGAACGTGGCATCCGGATTGGAGGAAGGCTTAGTATCCATCTGGTACGTAGATGACACAACCTTGCCTGCTGAAAGCACAGACGCCCTGAAGCACTTACTGATAAAGATCAGAGACTCCTGAATTAATATTGTTCACAACTCCACATGAAGAAAGCAAAAATCCTCACAACTGAACCAACAAGCCGTATCATAATAAACAGAAAAGCGTGAAGTTCAGAATTTCGTTTTGCTGAGCTCCATAATCAGTGGCCATGGCAGCAGTAGTCAAGAAATCAAATAATAAGTATGGCCTTGGGCAAATCTGCAAAAGATCTTTTTAATGTATTAAGGGGAAAAAGTAAAGCTGTTTCTCTAAGAACCAGGGTGTCCCTAACCCAAGACATGGTCTTCTCCATCACGTTTATAAATGTGGTGAAGCTGAACAATGAATAAGGAAAGATGGAGAGTTTATGTCTGTGAGGGTATTAAATATACCATTAATACCATAAGATTGAATGAATCTGTCTTAAACGAAGTACAGCCAGATGCTCTATGGAAGTGAGGACAGCAAGACTTCTTCTCCTTACGGTGCACCTGTTGTCAATAGGGGACCAGTTCCTATAGAAGGGCGTCATGCTTGGTGGGGCAGGGGGTCAGAAAAGAAGACTTAGTCTGGATAGACAAGAGAAACAAATTCATGGACACTCGTGTGTAGGAAAGAGCTTTATATACAAGAGCAACTGTGCATTAAGAAAACAGCCAAGTCCAGATCAAGTCCATTAGTCCAATATTAGCCCATAGATCCAATACCAATATATAAAGCCCTCTTCAGACCCACAAAACAAATGAAATGACGCCGAGTGCAGGAAGATCACAGGCCAGTGGGTGCAAAGTCTTGTGGATCCAGTGGCGGTAGAAGCGTCTCAGCACTGTCAGGGGTCTCCACATGGCTTCTCCAGCTCCCAGGGCACGGGGTCTACCAGCACAGTGCCACGTGTCTTGTCAGTGTCTTTCACGCTTAATCCTCAAATTGACACAGATTCTGTAACTACCACAAAAACCCTCCAGGGTGGGAGGACGGAACCAGACTCTAGGCAGTGTTCCGTCCTGTTGCCCTTAGGATCACCCTGAGCCTGCCTGACGGCACCTAACAACAGGGACAGTGAAAAGGAATGAAAAGTAGCGGGCCAGGCAGCCACGCCGATTTTAAGGCAGGTCTGTTCACTCTCAAGGCATTGTTTATGGGAGGAGAAAGGCCCGACATTCACCTGCAGAGCTGCTGGTGGTTTGTGACTGTTGACCTTGGAGTTAGCAGCCCGATGTGTAACTACCATGCCGCCAGGAAGGGCTCTGTGGCAGAAAGGAAGGGTGCCCTGGAATAACGGGTGGTTCTCAGATCCTCCCTGGGCGTCGGTGGCCTCGGCTGAACCTCCGCTAAAATGCTAGCAGGTGGCTACGTGTGCATTTTGCTCAGCAGGCTGAGGCGGTGATTGTGCTCCGTTTATTTGGCCTTCTTTTTCTGAAGGGAGTCAGGAATTTGTTGGGCCCAGTTCTTGAAAGGCAAGTAGAGTTGGCAGCCAGTGTGTCAAGTTCCCTGGAGACCGTCGTGGGGACGCTGGGGACAATCAGGCTGTGGCCCCAGTGCAAAGTTGTGTGGTCTGTTGATGATGCGCCAGGAATTTTTTTGCATGCCTCTTAGTCTTCTGTCAGAAATAAAAACTAATCTAGTTTTCCAAAGTCAAAAGTGCAACCCACCCCCCATCCTCACCCCCACCCCACCCAAAAATGAACTCTGCTGTCTAGTCCCTCTGGCTGATAGCAGCTCTACCCAGAGCTTCTGAGGCTGCAAATCTTCATGGGAGCAGACAGCCTCATCTTTATCATGTGCAGCACCTGGTGTGTTTGAACCTCAGACCTTGCCGTTCGCAGCCCATTGCTACCAGACATTGCCTAGTCCCCACTCTGTTTACCTAGGTGTTTGCTCTGTGCGTGCTAAGGGAAGGGAAGAAGGATGTGGACCGCGTAGGCCGTGGCGTGCTCTCGGGCCTGTAGATGTAAGCAGAGATCGTTTGCTCCCGTCGGTCTCCAGCTTTCTCCTAGCTGCTGTTTCCAGCGGTCGGAAGCAAGTTAGACTAAGACCCAGGTTGTCAGGGAAGGACCCCTCAGGAGCCGTTCAACGTGGCCCCTCCTTTGGGACTGTGAGGAGGACCGGGTTGTGGTGTGATTGTGCCCGTCACTTGGTAACGCCCTCCTCTTGTGTCCCCCATCTGTGAAAGGAGGGAGTTGGACAAGATGTTCGCCCCGGCCCCTGCAGCTCTGCAGAGTCGTTCATGATTCCGTGACTGTTTGGCAAGGCTGCTCCCAAAATGTGTCCCATCTGTCAGAAGCCTGCCTGACGCGGGCGGTGCTCGTGGATGGGCCGTCACTGATGGACGCTTCCATGGAAAGACGGCCCACTTTAGCGCTCTGTGCCCTGTGTCGAGAGAGGGGCTTGACGTGCAGAGTCAGACGACGGCCGCTAGTGTCTTGCTCTGAAGCATCAGCGGGAATTCAAACACCACCCAGCCCCCAAAGGCGTGGCTACAATGAACTCCAGAGTTGGGGCTAACTTGGTTGCTTTGTTTCTTTGGCAGGGCGGGGCGGGCAGGGTGTTCCTGTACTGAATGCTTGAGAGATGGCCACATCTAGGCATCGTGGCTGCTGGGACGAAACCTTCCGGAGCCCTGCTGCTCACGATGCAGCTTGGTCATTAGTACTTAAGATTCATAGATTGGTGAGGAGGCCCCTGGCTGCATTTAGCAAACTCCAGCTCGCTTACGTCACAAGGGAACCATTGGTTCCTATAACCAAATGCCAAGCAAGAACAGGCTGCAGGCCTAGAACCCCTGGGTACCTTAGCTCTGCTCTCCACTGGATGTTGGCTTCCTCCCCAAGCTGTGCACTCCTGTACTGCAACCTCAACACGATTGAAATTTGGGTCAGGTCATTCTTTATTTGGGGGTGGGGGGGACTGTCCTGTGCAATATAGGATTTTTAGCCGAATCCCTGGTGTCTGCCTACTAAATGCCGGAAGCTACTCACCCCCAGTTGTGCCTCTGAAAGAGCACATTTAGCATCCATTGCTAAATGCTCCCTTGGAAGCAGAAGGAGGCTGGCTGGGAACCAAGGAGCTAAAGGAAGAAGGACCGTCTCACCAGGGGACTATTTAAGAATGGGGAAGTATGCTTCATAGAAGGTTCCTTTTGTCTCCTTGACTCAACTTGGATCATTTCCCCTGGCTGGGGAATCTGGCCCACCCTGGAGTCGGGGAAGAAACGCTCCTTTGAGGCACGTGACTATTCAGAGGCGGGTGAGGACCCCCACAAAGTGCGCAGCGGGAGGAGTGGAGGCCAGGCCAGGCGCCAACAGCACCAACCACCACTGCAGTCTAAATGTGTCTTTTTTCCCCCCTCCTTTCAGTGAAGATTATGGCAAGAATTTTAAGGATATCACAAATCTCATCAACAACACCTTCATTCGGACCGAGTTCGGCATGGCTATTGGACCTGAGAACTCTGGCAAGGTGAGATGCATGGGTGCCTGCAGAAAGCCTGGGCTCCGTGCTGCATGCAGCGGGGCCAGGGTTGGGACTAGAATTAGACAGTGAAGCACAGACACGCAGTCAGCTTAAACACGTTGTCGACACAGAGCGAACCTCAGCCCACGTTGGTCCAGTAGTTTCATTCATTTAGTACTGCCGGTCACGGAGAAATGGAATGCAGGGCACAGATTGTTTGTTGGCTCCTCTCCCAGATGCGCTAGACCCTGTCTCATGACGATGAGGTAGACTCCCAAAGACCTCAGTGGGACCCTCGAGCTCAGCCAGGACGGTGCTTTGGGAAGGCTGCACCTTGAGAAGCAGAGTGCAGCAACTCGTCTGTTCTGAGAGCTCCTCTTTCTTTGGGAGCCAAACCGTCCTTTCCTGAAGCTGATGAGCTGCCTGTGTGATCGTGGTCTTGCCTCTTCCTGAGCAGGTGATCTTAACCGCGGAGGTGTCTGGAGGAAGCCATGGAGGACGAATCTTCAGGTCGTCTGACTTTGCGAAGCACTTTGTCCAGACGGACCTCCCTTTCCACCCTCTGATTCAGATGACGTACAGTCCGCAGAATCCCGATTACCTCTTAGCCCTCAGTACTGAAGTAAGTCCATTTTAGGAACTCGCTCCGGTTGGTTGGTTTGCTTAATCTCAGAATGCACCCTCTTCTCTCTCCAGCCGCCTCAGTATCTGACCTCGCATATTCATGAATAGAAAATAAACAGCTGCCTGTGTTCCCATTCACGACGCAGGTCTGGCAGTGGTGTGTGCCAGGGGGCAAGGCAAGTGCCGTTGGCCGTGGTGGTTCAGGCGAGCGTACCACCCTGGCTGCACCGTGATTCTAGTGGACTGGCAGCTAGTCGATGCTCTCCCGCCCTCATTTTGTGACCCGAAGTGATCCCTGGCCGTTTTCACTGTAACAACCTGACTGGGCGAGGAGGCCGTGGTCTGCCTTGGAAAGGCCCATGGGTCATCCTGTCGCGCCACCGGCACGCTCTGGAGCGCGCAGCACAAAGCACACTGCAGACTTTCTCCTGCTTCGTCAAGGGCATGTCCCCTGGCAGCCCTGTAGCCGTCACAAAGGTTGCCAGGGAAGTGTGCGTGTGCCGGGATGGGAATGAAGCGGCCGAATGTGATTGTTTTCTGTGCCGCAAGGAACAAGTGTGGATTGTCCAGCTCCTCCTGCTGTTTGCATGTGACCACACTGCATCTTGATTATCTTTGGTTAGTTCTTCAGTACGTAAGTCTGAAGCCTGTTCTTTTCTGGCCTTGGCACTCCTCTGTTACTCAGAACTTCAGGTCCCTGTAGCCCCACACAGCCCCGTGCTTTCCCCAAGACCAGGGTCCCTTCCTCACCCTCCTGCCTCTCTTCTGAAGGCCCTCTGAGAAGCTCATTTCACTTGTTTCCTTTCCTGGATGGCCAGTCTCCTGGTACCAAACCCCTAAAGAGGCTGAATCCTTGGACTCAGATGACCAGGATTACACTTTAAAGATTGTATGATTCTCTCGCTCTCTTCTCGTTCTTTAAAAAGGTGTGCCCCCCTCCCCATCCCCCCCCCCCCCCCCCCAGGCAGCAGCAGCAGCAGACAGACAGACTAGACTCACTGGGGACCTGATTGAAGAGACACTTTGTAGGCTCCGATCTGGAGAGAGTAAAACTCTGGAAACAATGGTTCTTACTTGAGGGGCAGCTGGTGTTTTTGAGGCAAGCCTGACCCCAGGTGAACCTGCACACCTGGATTGGTGAGCCCTTGTCCTGATGACTGCTCTGGGGCAGTCACATGGCCAGCTGTGGACAAGTAAACCTGAACTGAGGGGTGGCCTAGGGAGGGTGGTAGGCACTGGAAGGAGGTCTGGGCTCTGGACTTTTGGGGGGAGATCTGTGGAGTGGAGCTAAGATCAGAGGGGTCAAAAGGTGTCCATTCACGTAGCTCAGCCAAAGGAGGCCGAGGAAGGAAACACGCCTGCTGGGTAGCTTCAGGGCATCCATTCCTGGAATCGGCGCCCGGCAGCCTGGACTGAAGGTGCTTTGAGGAAGCAAAGGAGCCTCCGCAGGAGTTGACAGCCGTTGGTGTTCCTTCGGCCCTGCAGCTCTGCCGCCCCGGCGATGAGCACAGGACCATCCTCGGGAAGGGGCCGCCATGCTCTGCGGGGGTGCCTGAGATTTCTGCCAAGGCAGGGTCAGTCTCAAGTACAGAGAATTGGGATGGAGAAGGTGGACCACCTCATTAAAGTTGAAGTGAGAGAGCAGACCCTTTGCTACTTTTCTGTGTAGAATTAGGTAAACTCAAAGGAGATGCTGGGAGATGAGTGTAAATGGTGGGGGTGGGGCGGAAGTTACAGAAAGGAGATGGTGGGTGGGTGGAGCGCTGAAAGGAAATTCCTTCTCCCTCAACTCTCCTGGGACATCTCTGTCCCACCTCGACTGGTGCTGGGCCCATGTAACTGGCACAGCCTTTACCTGATCAAGTTGCCTGTGGCTGCGTGCCTTTGGACAGGTTGCTGGTCCCTCCTTTTGGAAACCCCGCTGGTTGACCTTCTGTGACTTCACACCTTTGGTTCTTGTACATTCTGTTCATTCCTTCTTGGTCTCGTTCTTAACTGAAGCTCCTTCTAACCTCTGCTCTTCAGAGCCACTGAGCAGTCCAGTGACCACCACAACCACCACGTGGGATGTGTGAGTTCCTGTCTCTAGCCCTGCTTCCCCCAGGGCTTCAGAGTCCCACCCTGCCGCCGCTGGGCGTCTCTCGCTGGGTGTCACACATGCTCCTCAACCTCCATCTAAAACTAAGTGGCCGCCCTGCGGGTTTCCCAAGCAGGCCGCCGGTACCCTGTTGCTTAGACTAGTAAATGATAGCTTGTTACATTTGCCTTCTTTCTTCACTCTCTCCCTCTCCTTCCCCACCCTCTCCCCACCCACCACTGGAAAAGCCAGCAGGTTCTTGTGACTTCTGTTCTGGCCCTTAGATGCCATCCATCTGCCCTGACTGGAATGCCCCCGAGCACAGTAGCACAGAACCACACGAGCTCTCGTTGTCAGCTCGAGTCCTCCTTGAGTGTGTGCCTCGCGGGTGGCTTGGGCCTGAGTGCCTTGTACTCGTGATGGTAACACAGGAAGGAGCCGGTGCCCCATGGGTCGGACGCTGGGCTGCTGCTAACTCCGACCGTGGCAGTTGAGACCCACCAGCTGTTGTAAGGGAGCCAGAGGCGGCGGCCGGCTCCCGTGGAGGTTTGCAGTGTGGGGAGCCCTGTAGGGGATCGTCGAGAGCCGGAGCTGACTGAATGGCAGTGTCTGTCTGTCTGCGTGCTGGGAACTGGCAGCTATCCATTGCTGCTCCTGCCTCTGGTTTGGATCCACTGAAATCCCTCGAGTCCGTTCCCGCCCACATCTTTAGGGAACCCAGCTACATTGAGAGGGTCGTCCACTTACCTAGAGCCCTTCCCCAGGGAGCATCCCATGCGTAGCGAAGACCAGGTGCCTCGACCTGGCACAGCAGACAGGGCCGCCCGCCCTCCCTGACACCGGCTCCTCTGTCTCATGCCCAGACTCCGCTCCATGAAGCCCCAGTGGTGGTTAGCTCCCTGCACAGGTTTTTCTGTTGTTTCGGTTTTTCCACGTTTCATTGTGGTTGAGAGTCCCCTGGCGCCTCAGCGGGACACTGAAAGGTTAGCAGTGTAAACATCATCCCCCCCCCCCCCGCCAGCCACTGTGAGGGAGGAAGTGGTGGCAGTATGCTTCCACGAAGCCTGCAGCCCAGGAAACCCTGTGGACACTGCCACTCTGATCCGTGGCCTCACGATGAGTCAGAATCAACTTGGCAGCAGCAGCTTGGCTTTGTGGTGTGCGTGGGGGGGGATGTTGGCAGAACAAACCGGCTCCCCGTTCAGCAGTCTCTCCGCCTCTTGTTTGATGACATGAGTTATGAGCCACCGAGGAGCCGCACTCTCCCTTTGCCCCGCAGCCCCGTCTCCACATGCCCGGCGTCTGCCCGGCTCGGTCTGTGTTTGGGCCCTGGGGTGGCTGGCGGTTCCGAGGAGGAGCGGCTTTCTCGCAGATCTCGTTGGTCATGCCCCAGGCTGGCAGGTGATCTGTAGGAGCCCGGTCAGCTCCAGCTTTGAAGGGGGGTTCTCTGCCTTCACTGGGACTCGGTCTCTCTTTCCTAGCACTGCCTCACCTCATTTACCCGTGTGCGTGTGCGCGAGTGGGGTGGGGCAGGCGGGAGAGAAAGTCAGTGTGCATTCTTTCTGCCCCCTTAGGGATTGGATGTGCCTTATTAAAGGTCATACAAGCACCTGGAATTTTGATAAGTTATTTATAATCTTTCAGAATGGCCTGTGGGTGTCCACGGATTTTGGGGGCAAATGGGAAGAAATCCACAAAGCAGTCTGTTTGGCCAAATGGTGAGTAACTGAAGAGTCTGCCTGCGCAGAACCCTGACCTTTCCTGGCGGTGCTGTGCTTCCCAGAGTCACCGAGTAAACGCTGATGCTCGCTGTGGGCCAAGTGCACTTCAGGGGTCGTGGTGACCCAGGCAGGCCTTGACCTCGAGGGGCTCCTAGTTCCCTGACATGTCCTCACCCAACATTAGACTGCAGAGTGAACAACCAGGCGCCTGCAGAATGGCCTACCCTCCCAGAGCCGGGACATCTCCTGGAGTGTCGTGGTGACAGTTGTAATTGGGGGTTTGAATGGAGCGCAGGAAATCAGGAGCAAAAGCCCTCAAGCTTTGGAATGCCCCTGGCTCCTTGTCGGTGGGCAGCAGAGCTCCTTTGCCCCCATGAAGAGGGCACCTGCCCTGAGATGCTCAGGTGGAGGGGACTCTTTGTTCTGACCTAGCCCTGCTTTGAGCCAGACTGGCCCTTGCAGGATGCTTAGCGTTTCCCTTCGACAAGCATCCTTAGGGGATTCATTTGGGGGCCTCTCTAGGGATGGTTGGGAAAGAACTAAGAGCTTGCAAACTTCCAAAAGCCTGTACTTAGATCCAGACCCTCCTTCTTCCTCCCCTTTGACTAATTCCAGCAAATTGGTTAGTCTGGTTTCCCAGTTGAGAGCAGATCGGCCGGCAGAGGTACAGGGTGCGTGGATCTGCTACTGACTAGCACATGACAGTGTTAGAATTGGCGGAGTGGAAGGAGGCAGGCCAGGAAGGAGGCGGGCACCGTCTTAGAGCCCATGGCAGTGTGCTGTGGGAAAGAACTGAACACTGGGACCAGAGAAGGCACCCATCTCGGAGAGTTTGGGACCTCCTGATGTTGACCACCCATAGTCCCAGGAAGAGTGGAGTCTGTGCATGCTACATGAGAAGCAGGAGCCCTGTTAGGATTGTAGGTTATGCATTGGGCTGCGGTCCCCAAGGTCAGCAGTTTGAAACCCTCAGCCATTCCTCAGGAGAAAGATGAGGCTTTCTACCCCCATAAAGAGGTGCCGTCTCAGAAACCCACTGTGGCAGTTCTGCCCTGTCCTGAAGGGTCACCATGAGTCGGAAACGACTCGATGACAGTGAGCCAGGAACTTTAGAAATTGGGAAAATACATAATACAGATCTGAATCGGTCTTGCAAATGAATTAAGATATGCAATATGTTGCATAAATCGAGTGCTCTCGGTGAAGCCTCGGTCGCACCACAACTGTGCACAGGCCACGGCCACTGCTTTCGTGCTCTGTTTGAACAAGTAAGTCCTCAGCTCTACACCGGGCCAACCAGGAGAAGCAGCAGCAGCAGCAGAGGCTGCTGGGCCAAGCTCCGAGCTCAGCACTCGGTTGTCACAGCCCTGGAGCTCCAGGCTCTACAAGATGGGCAGACAGCTACCAGCAGCCCTGCGATCGCTTGTCGAGCCGCTGACTACAAAACACCCGTGGAGTAACCTTGCCTCCCATCCGAAGCAGAATGCCGCTAGAGGGAAAGGAGTCATTTCCAAGACGACTAGGCTGCCGAACTGTTCATGCTCCCGCTTGATGGACTGAGATACGTAGAATGTGTGCAAGTCAGAATCTCACTTTCTGGTTAAGAGAAGACCCCCAAACTCAACTGCCGTCAACTTGATGCCAACGCTTGGCACCTGCTGACCATGCGGCTCGAAGCCAGTGTCAGCCTGGATGCTGCTGGGGCTCCGTGCTTCATGGTTAACCTTTAAAAATCAAGCCACTTTCCCCAGTGGCCTTATATTTTGTGTGCCAGGCAAGGCTCTCCTACCACTGTTTGGTAGTGAGCGTCTCCACAGATGCTAGCAGGGCTGCTGGGAGCTGCTTGCCCACCTTTTTAGAGCCTGTGGTCCAGGGCTTTGACAACCAAAAGTGCTGCCTGAAGGAGCCCCGGCCCCAGCGCCCTTACTTACTGCCAGTCACCTCTAAGTAGCATCGAGGGCTGCATTTGGTTCCCTGAGCACTCCGAGCACAATTTAAATAATTCAGCCGCTGCCCCAGTTGTCTGTCGGAGATGAAAGGGCTGGATTACTACTGAGCTTGCACACAGCCAGCACTGGGTCTGGGGCAGTGGCAGCATGGCACACTCTGGGGGAGCCCCATGTGGCTCCCTGCTAACAGAGATGATGTGAGGAGACCCCATGGGGCCGTGCCAGCCTGTCCTCTGGGGCCGCTCCAGATAGGGACCAAGGGCGGGCCAAGTGGCGCGTGCAGAAAGGAGTGGCGCTTTCCAGTGGGGCTGCCAGGTCCTGGCCACTGCAGAGTGTTTCACAGCTTCCCTGTCCTCTATTGACGCCCCCCCCCCAAGTTATGACGACCCAGAACGTCTCCAGACCCTGTCCCAGTGCCCCGCGGGGTCGGGGTGGGGACTGGCGCAGCACAGAAGGCGTCTTCGGAGGAGCCTGATGATGGAGAGGGTGAAGTTGGTTACAGGAGAGAAGAGCATTCTAGGAGGGAGCATTGTAAGCAAGTGGGAGAGACAGGCCCGGGAGGTAGGAGTCAGTCGACCAGTCTGACGGACTGGAAGCCCTCCCGTCAGGCAGTAGGGGAGTGTGCACACTACTGTGGGGAAGAATCGGTCTGCACGGCTGAGGTGTTTCAGCCAGTACCTGGCGAAGAAGCTGAGGTCTGCTTGGGCTTTTATAGCTGGGGCTGACCTCAGCCATCTTGACCCGTGTGTCCTCTTTGTAGGGGATCAGCCAACACCATCTTCTTCACCACCTACGTGAATGGCTCCTGCAGTAAGTACATTTTCACGTCAGAAAAAGGCGTCCGGTCCACTCAGGGCAGACTGTGTTGCGTTGTAAGCAATTCTTCCATTCTCCTAAGCTCTAACAGCTAAAGGTAGATGTTTTCGTTTTTAAGTACAACCAAATGACTCCACTGCCCAGATCAGCGAGAGTACGTGCTGCGCATAGAGGCAGCGTCCTCAATTTTTGAGTTACCTTTGCCGAAAGCAAATTTTAGGCAGCAAACACTCACAAGTTGAGGTGCAGGGCGGCACCCGCAGCCTTGCGTGGATGGTGCTTGTGCTGGTGGAAGTGCTTGCTTGCCAGCCAGGGGCGCAGTGTCAGAGCGGAAAGCGGAATCTCTCATGTACGCTCTCACTCAGCAAACAGTCGGGCACTACCTGTATCTCAGGCAGCACACCATACCCCAGGCCTTCTCGGGGTGCTTCAACTCAAATAGGGGAGTCAAACGAATGAGAAAAGCAGAGTGCAAACCAGACAGCCTGAAGCAGGATGAGATCATTCAAAGGATTCTGCGGAGAGGCCAGGCAGCCGGCTGCAGTGACCGTGAGGGTCAAGTGCAGCCCTGCCTTAGGGCCCAGTGACCTGTGGGGCTTAAAACCTCGAGTGTGCGTTCCGATGTCTGAAGCCACATCAGTTATACTGTCCCCTGACCAACGGGCATGGGTGGAAACGTCTTTGGGGATAAATTATGAGCATTCCTACGTGTTTAAACTAGGGGTCCACTAGTCAGTAAAATGTTAGTTAATGATATGTTTTGTTTAAGAAGCTGACCTCGGGGCAATGGAATTACGGAGAACTTCAGACTTGGGAAAAAGCTTCAAGACCATCGGGGTGAAGATCTACTCGTTTGGCCTTGGCGGACGCTTCCTCTTTGCCTCTGTGATGGCCGAGAAGGTGGGTGCTCCCCGCTCCTGGTTCAGATAGTGTCTGTGCACACGCTGTGTGCTGCTCCGTCACGTCTGACTCCCAGGGACGCCGTGTGACAGAAAGACAGGAACCACAGGGTTTCCTCGACCATGCTCTTCCCAGGCACAGATGGCCAGGTCTTTGTCCCGCAGCACCGCTGACGGTTCAAACCACTGAACTCTGGGCTAGCAGAGGAGAGCCTAACCACTGTGCCACCAGGGCGCCCTGTGGCCTCTGTGACCGAGGAGGACTCCCCAGAGGTGGAGGCCTGTCTCAGCTTCCTTCTTCCGAGCAGACAGCCAGGTCTTGTCCCGTGGAGCTGCTGGCTGGGGTCACACCACCAGCCCTTCATTGTCAGCCAAGCGCACCATCTCTGTGCCCCAGGGCCCCGTGGGCCTCGTTTCGGCAGGTCCTCCACGTGTCGGTGCCGACGGCGTCTTCTCTATGCAGCTCAGTGTCATGCAGCAGTTAGTAGGGCAGCGGTTCTCAACCTGTGGGTAGCAACCCCTTTGGGGGTCGAACGACCTTTTCACAGGGCTCGCCTGATTCATAACCGTAGCACAATGACAGCGATGGAGTAGCAGCGGAAAGAATGTGATGGCTGGGGGGGGTCACCCCCACAGGAGGACCTGTATGAAAGGGTCGCGGCGTTAGGAGGGCTGAGAGCCGCTCTCTTCATCGAAGTTGGTGAGCTCTGTAAACGGCTGTTCTGTTTGCACTTGGGCTTCCTTGGCTATGAACAGATACTATTTTTAAATTGACTGGCTTAGTAACTAGTGATCACAGAAGTAGAAATGGGTAACATTGATTGAGTACCGGCCATGTGCTACGTACGAGCTGTTCAGGGTCCCTGGCACCCAGCAGTGCACAGTGCACACATTCCTGTCCCTGGAGATGGTACTCAGCCAAGCCTGGCAGCGTCAGGAGAGAAGGACCGGGGTAGGCTCTGCCTGTTGGAGGAGGGTGGCCTGGGTGGGGCTCGGAGCACACCGTTGGAAGCCCGCAGGCACGGGCGTGCTCTGTGTTCCCTGGGCGGGGGCAGCGGAGAAGAGTGGTTGGAAATGAAGGGAGGGGGGGGCGCCACGGGCCAGATGATGCAAGGCCTGTATGGGTCATGACTACAACCTTGGCTTTTATTCTTCGTGTTGTGAAACATTTAAATGGTGGTGAGCTGGGGAAGGGTGTGGTTCGCCATCTCTTTTGGCAAAACAGGTGTCTGTAGGGGACTGGCTGGCTGGGTGGGTAACAAAGGAAGCCTTATGAGAGTGACCGGACGCTTCCCTATGCCCTGAGCTCCTAAGCGTGGGTCAGTGGAGAGTGGTGAGATTATGCCCGTGTTGTGAAGCATGGCGCCACCAGAATTTGCTGAGAGATGAGATGTTCTCTTGGTTCATTGCTGCTGTCAGAACGGGAGGAGCCAAGGGTACTGCTCCTAGTCTGTGTCCCTGGCAGCGGGAAGAAGGGTGGTACCATTTGCGGAAAGAGCAGACTGGAGGAGATGCAGGTTCCTAGGGGGGAAACCCAGAGCTCAGTGTTGGATCAGAGATGCCTGTCTAAATGGAAATGTCAAGTAAGCACTTGGGAACAGGAATTTCCCAAAATCCTAAGTGCTGTCTTTGGGAGGGATGCGTGGGCAGAGAAAGGACGTGAGGACTGAGCAAGCCTACCACGCACTCGGTCAAGGTTATCCAGAGAAGGAGACTCCAGCAGCGAGGCCGGGAGCAGGGGTTCCGCCCCGGGGAGGGAGGTGCTGCAGAGAGTGAGTCACGCGAGCCAAAGCGAGGCCGGAGGAGGGGGAAGTGCGACAGGATGCGGAGTTAGATGAATCCCAGAAGTGTCCCCTTGGATTTGGCAAAGTGGAGCCTCTTAGCCAAGCAGGTGCATTAGAAACGTGAGGGTTACAGGCCTACTTGGAGTGTGATCAGAGGCCATTGGAAATGGGGAAGTGCAGGGCCCTCTCTTGAGGAGCTTTGGGAAATCAGCCCTATGAGCTAATACTGTTAGCTCCGTTTCGTCCCTGGCTGGGGTCACCTGGGCGCGAATCCTGGGTGGTGTCACACTGCCCGATGATGAGCCAGCCTTCTGATCCACTCTCTTTCTGCCACTGTCCACGCTACTTGGGAGCTCTGGCTTCTACCTGTTACAATAAGACTAAGCATGGCCTTTGAGTTGCGCATCAGTGTTGTGTCACTGGGTGCTGTCGAGTCAGTTTTGACGCACGGTGGCCCCAAGCCTTTAACTGCTTAACTGCCAGATAGGGTGTCATCTTGATGGAAACGGGTCCCCCAGGGTCACTGGGTGTGTTGGAATGGCTAACAATTTAGTCTGAAGCCAAGCGCTTGCGTACCCGTTGTCTTACCCGCACCATAAGCTAATGGTGCTTGTCTCTGAACTTTACAGGGTTTGTAACCTCGGGAGCCCTGAGAGTCCTTCTCGTACCCTGCTTACTCCGGGGGGTTAGCGGTCACACTCCCTGGTTGGTTCCTTGTGGTGCTTTCTGAACCTGCCGTGGTCTGGGAGGCTGCCACAGAGATGGGGCATGGCACATCTTGGCTTCCCACTGGTAACCTCCAAGCATAAGTTCCAGCTCCAATTTCCAGGCTCATAATTACCTAATTTTTTGAGTTATGACAAGATGGCCTCACAGGGCGGAGAAGGCATTCTGGAGGCATTGCAGCGGGAGACTGCTCGCCTTCCACGTGGCAGGAACGACCTGTGCTTGAATCCCAGCCACGGCACCTCTCCTGCCGCCACCGCCAGCCTGCCCGTGGAGGCTGTGCTGTTCTGATCGCGCTCACCAGGCTTCAGCAGAGCGGCTGGCCTAAGACTAACTAGAGGAAGGAGGTTGGCGATTTTTTCCAAAAATCAGCCAGTGAGGAAACCTTACGGAGCACAGTTCTGCGGTGACCCACATGGGGTCTCCTTGAGTTGGAATCGGCGCCACAGAAATCGGTCCCGGTCCCTCCAAAGACCCCAGTTTTCATTTAAAGACTTAACCCGAGCAAGCATATGAGGATGGCTAGACAGCGAAGTTAGTAGCGGTCCCATCACACCCTTAGCCCTCGTTCGAGGAAGTGGGCTGTCCGAGCATGGCAGAGAGCATCCACGGGGCCTTCCCAGAAGGAAGAAGCCACGGGGAAGCAGAGGCGGCCTGCCTTCGCGTAGAGCGCATGGTCCCTTGGCTGGGACTTTGCTGGAGGTTAGAGTTGTTTTGATAATTGGCGCTAGAACCTTTTATTTTTAACAGTTGTTCCCAGGGGAGAAATAAACAATGATGCTTACAGGTAACGATGCTCCTAGAGTGAAATCTTGTTGGAAAACATAACAGATCAAGTACTACATTTGTTCCAGGATGCAACAAGAAGGATCCACGTGTCAACAGATCAAGGGGACACGTGGAGCATGGCCCAGCTGCCCTCTGTGGGGCAGGAGCAGTTCTATTCCATTCTGGCTGCGAATGATGACATGGTATTCATGCACGTCGATGAGCCCGGGGGTAAGAGGTTTGCAGGCCAGAGGGCTGAGCTCTGAGCCCTGCCTAGACTAGCTTTCCTTCTTACGTGTTTGCTTCCCCTCGCACCCGTGGGGGTTTTTCCAGTGTCCTGCTGAATGTCCACTTTAAGTCTAGGTGATATGTAATCTCTGTTTAAAAGGCCGCTTTTAAAATGGTTTTAACTGTTTCTTGTGTAACCTACAGTCCTCGGCTCTACCAGCTGAGCTATCGAAGGGTGCCTGGTTTTAACTGTTTCATTGCCATAATTTGCGTATCGTGCAGATAGAGTACATTCTGTAGTTCAAACGTTATTGAAAAGAATTGTGCCATCCTCACCACGCTTTCTTGCCTGTCCTCCTAGCTCCCCATCTCCCACCGACCTCCCCTGCCATCACCTCAAGAAACCGTGCATCCTTTCTGTATAGATTTCATATAGACATCCTATCCTGGATTTCATACGAAGAACAAGATACAAAGACAAGAAGAGAGAAACAAAATAGCAACAACAGAAAGCCATAAACCCGGCAACAGTAACAAAATAAAACATTGAAAACTCTCAGCCAAACAGATAACAGAAATAATAAAAGCTAGCACACATTTTAAGTGGACCAAAAGGGAGAACAAATGAGAGGTTGTTGTTTTAACCTAACTACATCTGCGTTGGAAAATCCCCTTTCCCGTGCACTGACAGCAAGCCTACTCGCATCCCTGGTCAGTGGTCGGTGGGGATTCACCAGAGGCTTATTCCAAGTGGAGATCCTGGAAATGGATTTCACTGTCGAGCATAGCATTCTGTAAACTGGGTGCTCAGAATTCACGTTCTAATACAATTCCCTCCTCAGATCCTGGATCTCATCATTTGCAGTCCTTGGATCACACAGGCTGGTGTGCTTCTTCCTTGTGGACTTAGCTGTCACCTCACTTAGATGACTGCTTGTTTTAAGACAAGCATTTTAAACCCCAGACACTGTGATTTCTGACAGCGAGGCACCATCTGATTTCTGTATCACAATTTGCTGTCGGCCACTTGTTTCGACGATCTAATATAGTTGTGGGTATGCTCAGGTCCCGGAGAATAGTTTCTCAAACAATGACCCGGGAACTAGGACTGATTCTCAAAGCTGTAAGAAATATAAGAGATATTAAGAGCAAATGTTTAGATTAGAAACTCTTAAGAGCTCTTTAACAAAAAATGTATCTGTTGAATCTTTTTTTTAAGTTGGAAGTTAACATATTTACATTTATTCTAGTAATTAATTTTTATCCTATATACAAAACTGGTTTGTTACCAGTTTGAAGTGTGAAAAAACACTATGCTCCACCACAGATGAGTTTGAGAAGCGCTGATTTAGAATGCAGAATGCGATAGATGTGTAAGGTATGAATCTGCGCTGCCAAAGCTCGCCCGGGCCGAGTGCTCCAGCAGCAGCTGATCAATGTAGTCCACGAACTGAAGCTTGGTAATGGTATTAAAGATGTGCCGGAAGATCGCGAGCATTAGCCGTAATAAACTGTCAGCCCTGCAGCCACATCCTGAGGAGAGGCGGTCTGCGGACGTGTGTGTGGCTGGACTATTGTCTTTCCTCCCTGTCCTCTCCCACGGCTGAGTGTTTGTGTGGGCATGCCTGTTTCAGATACGGGGTTTGGCACGATCTTTACCTCGGATGACCGCGGCATTGTGTACTCCAAGTCCTTGGACCGCCACCTCTACACCACCACGGGCGGCGAGACAGACTTCACGAATGTGACCTCCCTCCGAGGGGTCTACATAACAAGTGTGCTTTCCGAAGGTGAGTCTGCGCTCCGCCCTCCTGCCCTGCCCCTTCGCTGCTCTCCCTTTAGCGGAGGTGGGAGGTCCCGCCCCCCAGTGGTGTCCCCTGACTAGCCAACAAGCCCACGGCGTGCAAGTTCCCGCTCTTCATTTAAATTAGTGATGGCCGTTACAACTTGGAGAACGTAAATCACAGAAAGTGGAGAGATTTTCCTTTTCTCCTTGAGGCGTCTGTTGTGTTGTGTTGTTCATACCAGTGGTCTGTGCTGGAAGAAGCCTGCAGGGTCTGCAGGAGTGAGCCTGGTTTATGGCCCCACTTCCTCCCTGCCCACATCTCCATCTTCTCCGCTTCGCTTGCTCTCCCCATTCACACCCGCCGCCTGCCCTTCTCCAAACGTGCCACGCTCCAGGTGTAGAGGTCTGCACTGGTTCCCCGGGTACTTGTTAGCGCTAGCACAGCCCTCCCTCTGTGAGCCCCGGCCTGACCCCCGTCCGCCGTGTCTCTCTCACGCACGCTCACAAACTCCTGATTTCCCTTCTGGCTGCAGGTTTTGTCCCTTAGTTCGTTTCTAACCTTCCTTATAAGTTACCTTGGCTAGTGTCTGTCTCACCTTTACTGGAATCGTATTTGACAAAGATTTGTGTCTGCCTTCACTGATAACTTTCCAAAGGCTCGGACGAGTTTCTTACATAGCAGGCATTCAATAAGTATTTATCAAATAAGTGAATTTTCCTGTTTTCTTCATTTCTTTTTCCTTGGAAAATTCGAGGCAGTTGTCTCAAAATGTAGCCTGCAACAGTTTGTATCATTAGAAATAGAGAATGGGGAAGAGACACGAGAAAGGGGGAGAGAGCTAAGAGTTAAAGGCTAGGGGTTAATGAAAAGTGGTTAGGAAATATTAATTCAGATTTACGTTCGCAACATTGAACTGTCGAGAGTCCCTCAAGTTAGATGTCATAGCTTGTCTGAATCAAGACGCGGGTGCCTGGGTGTGGTAAGGAGCTGCAGAGTAGCTCTTTTCAGGAGCATCGTTCTAGATGAATTCTCCAGCATCTGGGTCCTGCCCTGTCCAAGTTGGAAGCCACCTGAGATGTCCTATTTAGAGTTGAAAGTCTTCTGGGCGCCCTTTTCCTCTCCCGGCTGGTTTTCCCTGCATGCTGAGCCTGGGGAGGAGTGTGCTTGCATCTGTCCGTACAGCTCCGTGACTGAAACGCAAGGCTGCTAACCCCAGATGAGGGGGCCTGACGAAGTCACGCACTGCCACTAAACTAGCCACAAGGGAGGAAGACCTGGTGGTGATCCCTGGAGCTTTCAACAGCCCCCAAAACTCGTGTGTGTGTGTGTGTGTGTACACACATGGGGATGTCAAAAATATTGCTACAAAACCACAGAAACCATTTTAAAACAGAAATATCAAAATGGGAAGTTACTGATTCCCAGCCCCCCCTCGGTCTCAGTCCACATACATCTGGAGGCAGTGCGTCCACCTGAACTACAGCCAAGCAACAGTTCTTGTGTCTTTGAGGGGCTTCTCCGTGTTCTTTGCGTTTGGGGTGGGGAAAGGCAGGGGAGACCAGATCAGGCCTGTAGGGTGGATGGCATAAGGCTTCCCAACACAGTTCTCATAGGACCAGCCAAGAGTAGGCCGGGGTGTTGGCCTTGCTGTGACACCACTCCGCTGACCCTTTCCTCTTGAGCGCACGTTTCAGTCTTCTTAACATGCCCATGGCTTCCCCGTGCCCTTTGAGAAAGTCTACCAAGATTACCCCTCTTGAATTCCCCAAAAGAGTCACCGTAACCTGTGAGCTGGCCTATCTACTTTGGATTTAAGTGACCCAGCAGATTCCCTTGGGAAATACTGTTTTGATTGGAACGTACCGGTACATCGTCCTCATTGGCTTTAGTCTTGTTTAAAAGACTGATGGAAAGATCCGCTGTTGAAGCTAGCCAATCTTCACATGACACGCCGGGCGCCCGCCCATCAACCTGACAGCTTGCCTCGTAACCTCGGCAACGAGCGGCGCCTGGCCTCCGCTGCAGTAACTATTGCAGCAACGGGGAGCCCACCATCTCTGAGCCACGGTTGGTGTCTTCATTTGGGACAAGGTCGACAGTCTGTCCTCTCTCGGTTTATCTCTGAGGTCTTCTTAGCCTTCCTTAAAATGCTTGCATCTGCAAAATCCCTGCAGATGTGGGGCAGCATTCCCATAAACTTACTGGAGAACTTTTTAATAACTCGATATTCCACTTGCCACTTAAAACTTGCTATTAGCTCTGCTCGCAGTGCTGCACTGTTCGTTTTGTTTGTCGAGTCACCCGATGAGACTTAAGACACGCGCTGTGCTGCTGAGATCCCTTCAGCAGCCATGCACTTGCTGCTGAGCCACGTTGACACGCATTGTGTTTGCCGCAGGCAGGTGTGCACATGGAAGCGGGAACCGTAGGAGCAGTACTCTCTAGTTGCCCTTGTACGGAAGTGTACCCATCCGGGCATATTCACAAGGGTGCCCCAAACCAGATGTGATAAGAGAGGGACCGTGCATTTGGGGTTCCTTCCACCAGGTCAAACTGTTAATCAAGCTCTCTATTTAGAGGTTCTGAAAAGATGGTACAACAGTGTGTGGCAAAAAAGGCCTGATCTGTGGCAGATGGGGGACGGGTTTTTTTCACCACGACAATGCACCTGCTCATGCAGCCATCTCGGTGCCCCAGTTTTTGGCACAAAAAAAAAAAAAACTCCAAAAAAAATCATGCCTCTCTTGTCCCATGTACCTTACTCACCAACCTCACTCCATGCGACTTCTGTTTGTTTCTGTGAACGAAAAGGGACATGAAGGGGCAGTGATTTGGTGATGTAGAAATAAACGAGAGAGGAGCTGTCCTTCATTTAAACAGATGAGTGTGAAAAATGTTTCCAGAATGGAATCGTGGATTTGACAAATGTGCTAAGAGTAATGGAGAGTGATAAGACTGTTTTGTAAAAAAAAAAAAAAAAAATTAAACACACAGCTTTGAAGAAAAAAAATCCAGTTTCGGGGGTCCCCCCACATATGCATCTCAGTGGCTGTGCATGTATTCATATATGTACTAAACCAGACAGGATTCCCAGCTGCAGGTGTTTTGTAGGTGTAATCAAACTCCACATGGGATTGATTTCCGGGGTTGAAGGATGAGGACTGTAGTCTCATGGGCATTGCAGGTCATGGGCACAGTGCAGTTCATCGTCACGCTCTGTCTGTGTCCCCACTGGCGAGTGGTGTCAGGGTCTTAGTGGAGTCAGGAGAGAGGAGGAACCAAAGCCTCAAGGAACTAGACCGTGGCACAGTTGTCTACACACACCTGCGCCTCAGCTGTCTGGAGACCAGAACAACTAGATGGTGCCCAGCTGTCACTCCTGCCTATTCTCATCAGCGCTACCACAGGTAGATTCTGAGCAAATGTGAGGAAAGCCCCTCTTTTTCCTAACACGTGGGCACAGAGAGACTTACTAGAGTGTTATTGGGCCTCTTGAACCAGGAGGACTCCCTGTGACTATTGCCTTGAGATCTTCTTTAAACTTTAAACCCAAACCAGCCCCTGAGGTCATCTAGCTAACAAATCAACTCTCAGAGACTCACCCGTGAGTACTGTGCCCTTTTAAAAACTCAACTGTAAAGATGGCAGGGCATTACAGGGGAGCTAGATGGATGGAAATGGGACCACCAGAATGGAAATAAAGTGTGTTCACACGTTGTGAAGAAGGTAACCAGTGCCCAGTAATTTGTGTAGACATTGTCCAATGGGAGCCTGCACTGCTGTGTGACCTTCACCCAAAAGACAGTAGCTTTTTTCACTGCTCATTTCTTCACCAACCCTGAGCTGGTTTGTTGGGGTTCAAGCTTGTGGGTCCAGAGTTACCGGGATGGTGTGCAGCCTCGGGAGAATGAAAGCCTGCAATGCATCTGTTCAGTCTCGTTGTTCCCATCCAGATAATTCCATCCAGACCATGATCACGTTTGACCAAGGTGGCAGGTGGAAGCACCTGAGGAAGCCAGAACACAGCAAATGTGACGCCACCGCGAAAAATAAGAAAAAGGTTGGTTTCTCTGCGGCGGGCTGGACTTCGTGCTCGGAGCCAGCAGCATCCTGGTCTGCTCTCCCTGTGCTGCAGAGTGGCGTCCATGCTGGATGGGGCGCTGTCACTCAAATGGGGAGCAGAGAGGTGGTTTAGAATTTGGAGAATCGGAACTGTGGGGAAGGGTTTACTGGTTTTTGAAAGAAAAAGAAATCTTGAAGGGTAGCCATCTGTGTTCTTGGATGAAGGCAGGATGGAGGGGCGGGCTGATTAGTTTGGGGTCAGCTTGGCAGCTGAGACTTCAGAGCGCCTACCTACTGGAACCATATCCCAGCCACCCGAAAGCATCAGCTCTGTGGGCAAAAGCTGGTAGAAGAGGACCTTCCTTCCCTTTGCTCTGGAGCCTGCAGAGCTTCCACATATCTCTCGCCTCACAACGCTGCCAGGTCCATGCAAACGCAGTCACCCCTGTGGGTCTCCGAGACTGTAACTCTCTGGGGAGTAGAAAGCCCATGGAGCTGCTCCCATGGAGCTGCTGGTGGTTTCGAACTGCCGACCATGGGGACCACAGCACCACTTGTAGCCACTACCCCCCGGGGCTCTGTTCCAGGGCTCCCCGGTGTGGTTTAGTACATGTGTAAGCAGACACAGATGCCTCTGAGGAGAGATTCCAGGAATGGCAGGGCTTGACAGGTGAGAAAAAGAGAAACAGAAAATAAACTTTACAGAATTTCAGTGGAGCTAGGGAAGCATTGGGAGATTTCATCAGAAATTGTCGGTTTTCTTTTTTAAAAAATTGGTAGTTCCCAAAACCACCTCAGATTCCTGTTACTTACGTCAACACTGTGCTTTGTGTTTTGCGTGAGAGAAAATGTGTCTCCCTTCTCCAGACTCAGGTGCTGCGAGGCCCCGCTCTGCCTCTCTCTCTCTCTCTCTCTCTCTCTCTCTCCCCTCTCTCTCCCCTCTCTCCTCTCTCTCTACCCTCTCTCCTCTCCCTCTCTCTTCTCTCTCTCTTCTCTCTCCCCCTCTTCTCTCTCTCTCCTCTCACTCTTCTCTCTCTTTTCTTTCTCTCGTCTCTCTCTTCTCTCTTCCCCCTCTCCTCTCCTCTCTCTCTTCTCTCTTCCCCTCTCTCTTCTCTCTCTCCTCTCTAACTTTCTCTCTTCTCTCTACCCCTCTCCTCTCCTCTCTCTCTCTCTTCTCTCTCCCCCCTCTCTCGTCTCTCTCTCCTATCTTTCTCCTCTCCTCTCCTCTCCTCTCCTCTCCTCTCCTCTCCTCTCCTCTCCTCTCTCTCTCTTCCTCCCTCCCTCCCTCTCTCACCACTGGGCATGCTGGTGGGGCAAGCTCGTGCCTCTGGCTGGGGATGAAGGGTCTTGCCTGTCAGTCTCTCTTCTGCTGTGTTTTGGTTTGGGTTTTTGGCCGTCCTTGCCCACTTTATCACAGACCTCCCCTTGCTGCACGGCTAGTGCTCTCCCGCCCCTCCCGCCCCTCCCGCCCCTCCCGCCCCTCCCGCCCCTCCCACCCCCGAGGGTGCTCCAGCGGAGCCACTGTCAGGTGGAGCTCTGTCTGCAGTGTGTGCAGGAAAGGCAGCCAGGTCCTGTTCCCGATCCCTGTAGTATCTTGTATCCTGGCTGCAATAGGTCACGCGTTCACCCTGTGTAGCTGGGTGGACTCACACTTGGGGTCATGCAGAAAGGAAATGAAGGCGGACTGCACGGGAGGGGGGGGGTTGGGGGGGGAAGATACCGTATCATCAGATTAACAGCTACCAGATTAGTGCCCCCATGCCCGCTGGTATCAGGCGTGCCCCTGAGGGCTGGGTTGCCTGGAAGCGTGTCGAGAGGCTCTGAGGGGAGTAAAGCGCACCTTTGTCCCCACAGTGCAGCCTTCATATCCATGCGTCCTACAGCATCTCCCAGAAGCTGAACGTCCCCATGGCTCCCCTCTCGGAGCCAAACGCCGTAGGCATCGTCATCGCTCACGGTAAGGCCCCTGGCACGCCTCGCCATCACGGACGCAGTAGCGGGCACACTGCTGGCCCGGAGACGGCTCTGGCAGGCCTCGGGTGCTTTGGGTTCCTCTTAGACTTCCCAGCTTGGCCGGGTCTCTTCCCGGGGCCTTTGTGGTTCATTGCCATTGAGTCAGCACCGAGTCACGGGCCACAACCCAAGATGCCGCCCCACGTGTGCCGTGCCCTGGGTGATGGGCGCCACAGGCCTATCATTGTGGCGGGCGCATCTCCCGACCACGTCAGACAACAGTAGCATTCTCTTGTGAGCCATAGGGCTTTCACTGGCTAGTTTTCTGAAGCAAGCTGCCAGACCTTGCTTCCTACTCTGCCTTACTGTGGAAATGCCCTGAAACCTGCCCACGGTGAGTGGCCCTGAGTGTACTGGAAACCCTGCAGAGGGAGCTTCCAGCATCACAAACTGACAAGGGTGCCCCTTCCAGAAGAGGCCACAAGGGCAGTAGTCAGAACGAGCCCCCTCCAAGCCTTCCCTGGGCGGCCAGCCTGCACTGACCAGGACGTGGCTGTGTTGCAGGGAGCGTGGGCGACGCCATCTCGGTCATGGTCCCGGATGTGTACATCTCAGATGATGGGGGCTACTCCTGGGCGAAGATGCTGGAAGGACCCCACTACTACACCATCCTGGACTCCGGGGGCATCATCGCGGCCATCGAGCACACCAGCCATCCTATCAATGTGATTAAGTATGCATGAGCTCATCTCCGTCCGCTCTGCCCAGGGGAGGAGAGGGGATGGGACGGGTCAGTTCTGGAACCCCAGCTCAGATGTCTGCCTTCTGTAGGGCAGGAGGGCGGCTTCCTGGGGAGCCGAGCTCACTGGGCCTGAAGCAGCTACCTTGTAAAGCGCTAACTTCCCTTTACTACTGAAAACATTCATTCTCAGCAGAACCCCTACCCACTCTGCCCTCTGCTCTCCTTCTTAACTGAGAGCAGTCAACTGTAACAGAGGTGCCTGGCAGGGAGCCACACCCTCTGTAGGAGGGACATTCTCAGGGTGGGGTCATGCCATG
Source organism: Tenrec ecaudatus (assembly GCF_050624435.1). Lineage (NCBI taxonomy): Eukaryota > Metazoa > Chordata > Mammalia > Afrosoricida > Tenrecidae > Tenrec > Tenrec ecaudatus. The sequence goes on along the minus strand of NC_134530.1, from coordinate 143,528,371 downwards.
GGGTGGCTTCCTGATGACCCACTGAGCCTGGGTCCTGGGTCATGATCTTCCTCCCTGGTGGTTTCAGGTTCTCCACAGATGAGGGGCAGTGCTGGCAAACCTACACGTTCACCCCGGAGCCCATTTACTTCACCGGCCTGGCCTCGGAGCCGGGGGCCCGCTCCATGAACATCAGCATCTGGGGCTTCACCGAGTCATTCCTCAGCCGCCAGTGGGTCTCCTACACCATCGACTTCAAAGACATCCTCAAGAGGAACTGTGAGTGTCTCCTCAGGCCTGGTCTGCCCGCAACTCGCAATGTCTCTTAGCTAGACCAAGCGGAAGCACGGGGAGGCTGCCGTGCATTCTGGCGGAGGGTGGAGCTGTGAATGGCGGCGAGAGCATTTCTGTGGGCTAGCACTGAAGGTCACGTGCAACTTCTCTGCTCACCACATGGAAAAAGCAACCAGGTGCAATAAATGTTAGTGACGTGATCCACTCAGTAAAATAGTCCAAAATAGAAGTTCAACATGTAAGCGATATTTTAAGAATCACTGATGATGCGTTTTACGTTCTTTTTTCCCAACTCAGTCTTCCAAAATCCAGTGCACATTTTACACTTTGATTTTACAGAAAGCCTGAATGTCGCGACTAGCCACATGGGGCTCAAGGCCAGCATGTCGGACAGTGTACCTGGGGACTGGCAGAGAGACCCGTGTCGTGGGTGCTGCTCTCCCCCTCTGCATTTAAGAATAATGGCCTGCTAGTATTTACTTAGAATAATTCAGAGCACCTCCGGGTTTGGAGGGCATTTCCACAGCAGGTCTTTGGCTTGAATGCCCATCGCCGGCCAGGCTCCAGAAGCCCTCACTGACCCTGTCCAAGCTCTGTAGCTTCAACTGAACAACCCTGGAACTGTTCCTAGTGGGAACTGCAAATGTATCCTGGAAGAGTTGCCAGCAAGCCCAAACCCCAACAGCAGAGATGCTGAAAAGTGGGGAGGCTGAAGAAGGGGGGAAGGAAACAGTGGCCACTGGCCTGTTGTCACGTGTTGGCAGAACAGAGCAGAGAGCGATGTGTGCATCAAAACACTGTGGCTTCATTCTGGTCCTGGCTGCCAGACTGGTCCTTTTCCTCCACCTGCTAATTCACTGCTTCCTGGGGAGGCAGAGCTCTTGGGTAGGGCCTTGCCCGTCCAGTAGCATGCTTAAGTAGGACCTAATACCCAAGGGCCTCGGTGACCCAAGCTCACTAAAGAGTCTGTAAGGGGCTGGCTTCAAAAGGCAATTCTACACTTATCCCTAAAGTCTTAACTCCTTGCCAGTCAAACAGCATCCGCACCTGCTATTGAGGAGGCTCTCTAAGCTGTTGACCAAAAGGTCACTGGTTGGAACCACCAGGAGAAAGGAGGTCGACTTGCCTCTGCTGAGACTAACCGCCTGGGAAACCCCGCGGGGCAGTTCTCGCTGCCCTGCAGGCTCGCCCTGAGTCAAGGTCAACTCCCCGGCAGTGAGGTGGTCTGAATGCTGGTCTTTGCATGCCCAGCGAATTAAAACAAGTGCATGGGCTTTAGGTGTCATTTTTCCAGGAGTAGATGACCAACCGCTGGGCACGGCTGTCATCAGCCAGCCGCAGTGAACTGGGCTAGCGAGAGAGTGCTTGCCATCCCGCGGTGGAAGCAGCCCATAGTGAGATGGAGCCCAAGCCCTGGGCCCATGGGTGTCTTATCCCGGTGAGGTCACAGCGTGAGACAACAGCCTCGGGTGGGAGGAACACTGAAGGCCCTCTGTCCGGCTTCCCACCAGGAAACGAACAAAGCTTGCCCAGTGCTCACATGGCTGGTGAGATAGAAGGAATCCTCCCTTGACAGGAAGAAACAAATGCCAGCCGCTAGCAGACAGACTGCTGGCAAACGCAGCTCTGTGTTTGCAATTCCGCGAGAAAGCAGTAGGCGGAGCCGAGTGCCCCGCTCTCCTGGCCTCTCCCGGCTCTGCTGCTGGTGGGTGGATCTGTGTGGGGCTGTGTCCCGAGCAGCCTGTCTGTCTTGTCTGTCCGGTAGGTGAAGAGCAGGACTACACCGTCTGGCTGGCTCACTCCACAGACCCCGGGGATTATGAGGATGGCTGCATCTTGGGCTATAAAGAGCAGTACCTCCGGCTACGCAAGTCGTCCGTCTGTCAGAACGGCCGAAACTATGTGGTGACCAAGCAGCCGTCCATCTGCCGCTGTACCCTGGAGGACTTCCTCTGGTACCAGCCTTCCTCAGCCTGGGGCTGGGGGTCTCCGGGGCCGAGAAGCGGGTTCATCCATGCCCTCCTTCCCCAGTGGTGGGGAGCTGTTGCAGCTGATCCACTAGGTGCAGAGAGAGGGAACCCCAACTCTCCAGAGCTGGGCAGAGTAGAGTGCTGGATGCCCGTAAGTAGTGATTGGGCAGAGTTGGCAACAAATCCCAGACTTCCTGACGGAGCATGGCGGGAAGTAGATGAAGCACACGTGGAGGAAGAGCCTCAGACAGCGACGACGGAAGCTGTGGGAAATGGCCAGACGACAGTGCCAAGCCTAGACTGAGCAGGAGCCGGGGGTCAGCAGGCTGGGGGCCCTGCAGCACCAGGCAGGGAGCATGCTGGTGTTGTGAGAAAGCAGAGAGGGCAGGGCAGCTGTGGCCCTCATGCTCTCTGCCAGGTGGACTCCTGGAGTCAGGACTGTCCAGGCTTAAGGTCAGGTCACATGGCCGGCATAGCGGTCTGTGTGGGTAGGGACCCAGCCTGTGTGCCAGGTGCCACAAAGCAGGTTGTCAAGGTGAGGGAGGCCAGAGGGGTCCCCAAGGCATGCGGATGATGCAGCGAGGCGAAGTGGTCAAGATGCTAACACAAAGGAAAGGAGAAGGAGGTGGAGGTGGACGGATTGAGCAGGAGCAAGGTGGATGTCATCGTTGCTCAGGGAAGGAGCTGGCACCGGTGAAATGGGAGGGAGGGCTGGGCTGATGGTCTCCTCCACATGCTGATGCAGCCAGGAAGTCCGGATGGGATGGAGATGCTGGTTGGGGGCTCGGCCTAGCAGAGGACACAGGACATGGCTACTTGGGGGAGACGCCATGGAGATGAGGTGGGGTGGAGGTCCGAAGGGCCCTGCCATAGGAAGGGTAAAAGGCAAGGACCATCTCGAGCTGGGGGCAACAGAGATGGGGGAGAAGGAAGGCAGAGACCTCAAGGGATGAGTTATTTGTAGCTAAAGAAATGAACTGCTAAGTCTCTCTGCTTCTCTGTGACGCCCTCTCTGTCATGGGTGCCTGGGTCCCCACCCTCTGCATCCTCTCCCTGGACCTGAGCAGCTTGGTTGGCAGGGGCCCCAGCCTTGGGGCTTCGTTCCAGGGAGTCCTAAGCAGCGTGCGGACACACACACACACACACACACACACAATTTTCCGTTGCCAGTAGTTTTCCTCTCTGCCTGGTTCCTAAGCGGATGTTCTTGAGAGGCTGCACAGGCCTTCCTGAGCTACCTTGTAGCCGCCCAGCCATCCCTGCCCCGCTGTCTTTTGGCGCAGTGAAACAACCCGTCCTTATGTGCCGTCTCTCGCAGTGACTTCGGCTATTTCCGCCCTGAGAATGACTCCAAGTGTGTGGAGCAGCCAGAGCTGAAGGGCCACGACCTGGAGTTCTGTCTGTACGGGAGAGAGGAGCAGCTCATGACCAACGGGTACGCAGCGCGCAGGCTGAGCCTGACGCTGGTTGACATGACACCCCCACCCCGGGCCTGAACGGAAGGCGGGCTAAGGGCCAGTTTTCAGATTTTGTTTCCAGACCGTGGGGAACAGCCTGGGGATGCGTCCCTGCAATCTGTTAACAAGCTTTCACCGCCTTTCAGATACCGGAGAATTCCAGGAGACAAATGCCAAGGTGGGGTGAATCCAGTTCGAGAAATAAAAGACTTGAAAAAGAAATGCAAGAGCAACTTTCTGAGTCCAGAAAAGCAGGTGCGTGCCAGTTTGATCCAGCTTAGCTGCCTGCGGGGCTTCCTGTCCTGCCAGGAAAGAGCACCCATCAGGCATCAAGACTTGTTCATGGCCAGTTCCCCTCTGCCGGCTGCCCTGTGGAGAGGAAGTTGCTAGCATCAACTCTGGTGGCTCGGATGCATGGGACTGAGGCCGGAAGTCACTAGGGGAACAGACCCCAGGGGTCTGATCCAGAACTGGCCAGTGGCACGAGGCCAGCAGTGGCCTGTAGGTGAGCCAGCCTTGCCACTGAGTCCTGTGCAGTGTGTGTTCAAAGTGGAACTCTGCACTCGGGTAACCAAGGGCTGGTTTTCCTGGAGCAGCGAGCTGTGGAGTGATGGCAGCTCGGCTCACCTGAACTGTCTGGCTGGGTCTTAGGGGATGGGAAAGAGGGCCCCTCAGGTACAGGAGCGCCAGCTGCCAGTGTGATGGGAGGCAGCAGACTCCAGACCCCAGATTCCTAACCTCTTAAAACGCCAGGTTGAGGGAGGCCGTCTCCGGTTCTGGGCCCTCGCATTTTCTAGGGGGTGGGGTTAGGAAGAGGATGGGAGGAGAGCGTGTGGGGGTGTGTGTATGGAGGCATGCTCCTCCTCCTCTGCACCCCTGCCCTGGACACCCGGGATCTGCGTCCCTTAGGGCGTTTACGTGCGTAACTGCACAGGACTCCCACCCACAGGGACAAAGCCCGTCCCAGAGCCCAGCTCCGCCTTCTCTTGGATAACATTGAAAACACACACTCCCTATCTCCCACCCTGAGACAGGTAGGTCACAAGCTGTGTTATATCGCATTTATTTATAAGCTGCACAAAATCCACACACACACCACACCACTCCTAAGAAACAAGTTACACGCACTCACACAACAAATTGCCTTTGCTGGTGTGCACCGGTGGCGGTGCAGCCTCTTGCCACATCATGAGCCCGAGCAGATGCCAACCACCACTCTGTCACAGCCCGTTTGCACCCCACACTTTCACTCAAAGACCGCAGCGGCAGCGTGGAGCTGTGTGTGACAGTGACGTTTGAAGCCACCGCGTGTGTGAGTGTGAGTGTGTGTGTGTGTGTGAGTCTGACGGCCGCAGCGCAGTCGGAGCTCTGCTCTCCCTCTGCCGGCTGTGAAAGTCTGCTGGAAGCATCAGGGCAGGTCCTCTTGGGGGCTGGAGGCGTATCATCCATCAGTCAGGGCTGAGGAACGGGCCGAGGGAATGAGCCGTCGCTTCAGTTCAGATAAATGCTCTGTGTGCGTGTGTTTTGCTTCGTCAAGAACTCCACGTCCAGCTCCATGCCGATCATCCTGGCCGTCGTGGGGCTGATGCTGGTCGCTGTCGTGGCAGGCGTGCTCATTGTGAAGAAGTACGTCTGTGGGGGAAGGTAAGCAGCGCGGACGCGGGTCGGGAGGACTGGCCACGCGGCCGACAGGTCTGCCCCTGGCAAAAGCTGGCCAGACCCAGGGTCTGTCCTGTGCACAGGCGGCGGGGGCTCTGGGGGTGCTGCTGCCACCTGTGGGAAGCGGGCCTCTGGCAGGGGGCAGGGGTGACGAGCTGCCCTCCCCAGGTTCCTGGTGCATCGCTACTCAGTGCTGCAGCAGCACGCGGAGGCCAATGGGGTGGACAGCGTGGATGCTTTGGACACGGCCCCCCACACCCATAAAAGCGGTTACCATGACGACTCAGACGAGGTGAGCCGGTTTCTCCCGGGGGTGATCCAAAAGTCCAAACAGGAGTGATTCATTCAAGGTTAGGCGGGTGTGAGAGAGGAGCTGCAGCGTCTTGCCTGCAAGCAAGACTCGGGAGTTTTGCCCTGAGACGGGGTGGTTTTGTCCTCCGAGGGGCCCCACCCTGTTGCTGCCCCTACCAAGCACGTCTCTCTCTTTAGGACCTCTTGGAATAGCTCTTCACGGAGCTGGGACCACGCACGCTCGGGCCACCGCACCCCTCCCTGTGGCTCCGCGGTGGGCAAATAAACTTCCCGCGGCGAGGCCCGCTCTGTTTCTGCTGCTTCCATCCAAGCCAAAAGGACCCGCGCTAGAGAAACGCGCCGCAGGGCGGGCAGCCCTGAGCGAAAGGCGAAGTCTTTGAATTGTTTTACCTTTTAAGTTCTGTCCTTTTTTATCTCCCCACAAGATACGGGCTGTTTTTGCTGGGACTTTGCCTTTTTTTCTTTGAAGGGAAATGAAATGCCATTTAAAGGGAACGTTCCCCAACCCCACTCGTGGTGTGCTCTGTGGTGGCTGCCCCGCGGCTTGCTCGGTGCTGCCCCTGGGCCCTGCTGGCCACCCTCAGAGAGCCGCTGCGGACACAGCCATGGCCTGCAGGGACCGGCCTGGCCTGGGACGCTTTCCCCATCTAAAACGGCCCGCTCTGCGAGGACAGCACGCCAGCTCCTCACACCGCCCCGGCCCCGAGCCCCCGGGGACCAGCGACACGGCAGTTTTTCTCTTCCCTACTGAATTAGGCAATACCCTTGTTAATTGCCCTTTGGCAACTAACTGGACCTTGTGCTTCCAAGATATTAAATCAGGAAAACTTTAAAGGGCAATATGTTTCACATGGGGCAGGGCAAGGGGACGGCAGAGAATGGACTAGATTTAGCACCTATTAAAGGAGAAATGCTTAATTTATTCCGAGCTCCCTCGAGCCTTGCTCTGTGTGTGTATGTGCCAGTGGACAAGCTTCAGGCTTGCCCAGGGTGGCTGCCCTGGCCGCCTGCTCTGCTCTGGGATGGACCGCACTCTGCGCGGGCAGCCCTGGGCCTGAGCAGCAGTCTGCCTGTTTGGCACCTTCTGCGGGATGTTGAAAGTGGCTGCCATCCGCTGCCTTCAGCTTGCCTTCCCGCCTGGACCCCGGACGCAGGGTGTGGCCCATGGGTAGGCTTCAGAAGGCAGCAAGCAAGCGAAGCTACTTTGGTGCCCAGGCTCGCCTCCTCACGCCGCCTCCCAGCTTGGCCACATAGTGTGTTGGCATGAAGCTTTGGGCTGAACCAATGGAGAACTCTCTCCCAGCCCGGCCAGTGCTCTGGGTTAAGGTCACAGTTTAAATCAAAGCAAGTTTCCCATTGCACGTTTTCCCACACGGACTCAGTTCGAGGACGCAGCGGGAGTGGACGTGCTGTCCTGGAAGGCTGCAGCAATGGCTTTGTGTGCGGCTTGGATATGGCACTGCAGGCGCTGGGCACAGTTTCTCCCAGGAATTGTGATTGGGACATTCTCCCTGTAGCCACCATTTTGCTGGTAGTTCCCACGGTGGCAAGACTGTGCCAAATCAGCCCTGATCAGAAGGCCTTAGCAAGAGGGTGACAGCAGCCGGCCGCGGGGGAGGGAGTGGGTGGAGAGCTTTCAGGGACCATCAGCTAGAGACTAAAACTAACTTTTTGTGAAGAGAATTCCTATCTGTTAAGGCAAGTACAGACTTTCAGGAGAGGTAAATTAGCCTTGAGTGGTTTTAAATTTTCAAATAATTCCAAAGATAAAACCCAACTCCTCGACAGGGAGCACTGCACTCCCTTCCCCCTGCCCAGAAGAGGCCTCTCCTGTCACTCCATGCGGTGAGAGAGTGGTTATATGTCAGGCTGCTAACCGCAAGGTCAGCAGTTCAAAGCCACCAGCCACTGGGGGTGGGAGGATGAGGCTTCTCTACTCCTGTGAACAGCTCCCCGTCTGCTGGAAACCCTGAGGGAAGTTCTTCCCTGCCCTCCAGGTCGCCGCGGGTCAGTAGAAGTGAGTTTGGTTTGGTTTTCCCACGGCTTGGCTGCAAAGGGCAGTTGAACTTGACAGCCCTTCCTCAGGGGGAGGGAGGGTGCTGCATTCTGCTTCTGTAGAGACTCCCAGCCCTGGAGACCCTGCTCTAGAGGGCTACCAGTGGGACATCACCGTGCGGTGACACACTGGGGAGAGGTCGTTCTCTAGCCAGGTAGGACAGGGCCCGCCCTCCCGAGGGAGCCCTGTAGGCCTCTCCCGGAGCCTTTGACTTGCACTATGTCACCAGGACCCCCAAGGTTCTTAGCAGGTGGGAGGGCAGAGGGTGGGAGCTGTGTGGTAGGAGGCGGGCCTATGTGCGTTGTGAGCAGATGCCAGTTGGTGGTCTCCTCCTCACAGAGATGACGTTGGCGTTTGGTTCAGGGACTGGTTGGGATGTTTTCTTCCAGAAGTTGGCAAACAAAATGCCCACTTTTCGTGGCTACAGACACAAGCAGCAGTGGTTTTGACTCAGGCTCTTAGAAACCGCCCTGCAGGCGGCAACTCTGGGCTGTGGGTGGGCTCGGGAGCACCCCCTGGCTGCCGGGCACTGGTGGTTTGCGTGCTGTGAGCAAGCCCAGCACATTCCCCGATGGCTTACTCTAGGCTGGAGAGTGAAACAGCATCAGGAGAGCTTCTGAGCAAGGAGAGCGCTCGAATCTGGCCTTCGGGAGCATTTGTCTTGAGGGGAGAGCCTGGCCTATCGCTGTGGGGGGGGCAGAAGGGGCATCTTTCTTCAGGTTTTGGCAGTGGCACTTGGCATTATGGAAACAGAACTGACTCTTCAATCTAGATGAGACGCCCACCGTCTGTCTGTCCTTCCTGTCTGTGAACGTGCGCCCTGGGCCCCAGGAGCTTTTGGATTCTCCCCAGTTTGAGTCCCTGGCCAGAGGGACATGCAGGTGGTTCATTGGCAGGTGACGCTGTTGAGAAGTGTAGAGCCCTCTGACGGTGTGGCAGCTCTGCCGTGGAGGGCTTTCTGCCTGCCCCCAAACCGGCTACCCAGGGCCACCTCTCTGACTCTGAGCCCGGCCTTCCTCATAGCGACAGGGTGCACAGAACCAGCTCGGGACGTTCCGTTCTCCCCTGCTCCACCCTAGCTGGCTGGGCTGGCCTGGCTTCAGGCATTTGTTTTCCAGACGAACCGTCCAGGTGAAGAGAGACACACACCCCTCTCTTTTTAGAGAGAGCAGGAGAGTGCAGGCCCTGTGAGTAGTGGCCAGAGCCCAGAAGCTTGAAACTGCTCAGACTGGAAGGCACTCAGCCTCTCAACTCTGCCACCACCTTCCAAAGCAGCCTTTGGACAAAACCCAAGTTTAAGGTCTGTCGTGTGACACCAGAGTCAACAAGTGCCAGACCCTCAGTTCCATCTGCCCCTTTTTGTCCAGCTGGGGCAGGTGGGGGTGAGGGTGCCCAGAGGCCCACCCTCCTGGAGGAGAATGGAAATAGCAGGACGCACATTGGTTTCTCGGTAGCCTTTGGAACCACATTGTTAATTTGAACTTCTCTCCAACAATTTGCTGTCTGCACCCCCCCACCCACACACCAATACATTTTTAAAGCCTTCTCGTTGAAGTCATGTGAACGAACATGTTCCCTTGTGTATGCGTGTGTGCGCATATGTACGTGTGTGAACTGTGTCGTGTGCAAGCCAGTGCACCTGCCATCCTCCCCGTGCTCCTGGACGAGTCTGCCCACCTCCTGTGTTGGGCGCCTGCTCCCCCCTCCTGCACAGAAACGCTCAGGGTCCCCAATGCCTGTCGTGAAACCCCTACCCCAGCCCTCGTCTCTCGGTCCCTTTCTGAGCATGTGGTCCCTCCCTGTTCAGTCACGCCACGCCACCACCCCTCAGCCCCCAAGCTGTGAGACAGCCGCCTGCCTTCCAAAGTGTAAAGCAGTATTAAGACCATTACTGCATGTGCTCAAAGCACCCAAGTTTTCCGTTCCCTCGGGACAGAAAATTGCATGTGAGGTGGGATCAAGTTTCCGGGACCCATGTCAGTCCCACCACAAAGTCAGACACCCGTCAACCAAATGCCACGAAACAGAACAAAAACACAGCCATTTCCTTTCGCATGGTGTACATAGAGCTGGATGTCTCGACTCTGTACGGGCAGTTTTCTGTATATTTGCAACACTTGGGTTAGAAATAAAGCAGACTGGACTTTGGTACCTGACCTACTGAGATGCGTGAGCCCCAAGTCTGTGCATGCGCGTTCCCGCTTCAAAGACCAAACTCCGAGCAGAGAACACCAGTCGGAGAGCCAGTTCCCTGCCCTCCCCATGCCCAGTAAATGAACTGTGGGCCCACAACTCGCGCTTCCTGCGCTCCAGGCTCCCACGGCGCTCCCTCCCGTGCCCCCCCCCCCATTTGAGGCCAGCGTTATGGGCCAATGCCCAGAGTCCAGCAGTCACAGCCCACACCCAGGTTGCAGCCGCTGTACGTCTCTTCTGGGCCCCGCAACATGCAAGGGCCCTCCAAGCGGCATACAAGTGTGAGGGGGCTTCTGAAAGTTGATGGAAAATGGGCTGGAAGATGGGATTTTTTCCAAAAGCTTCTCGAAGCTTCCTCCTCCCACATGTTCCCCACAGCAGGTGTGAGGAATGAAGACACACTGAGACATTTAGCTTCCTGGCTCTCCATCTGCTTCTCTCTCTCTCTCTCTCTCTCTCTCTCTCTGCCTGCACTTCCTGGTGGTGCATCCTGCCGCGTCTGTTCAAGGACCTTCAAACAGTGCAGGTGCCTCTGCCAGAATGTTCCTTTCAGTGGGGGCTCCCGCCGCCCCCTTGAGCCTTTAACCCTGGGGAAATATATCCAGGTCGTACTTTGGCACCTCGGTCTGAAGTTGACCAACCTGAGTCCCTGATCCCAAAGAGCCCACCGTCTAGGGGCTGAATTTCTGCCCGAAGACTTTTGGAGGCCATCTGTGGTCTACCTAAAGCAGTGTTTCTCCACCTTCCTAATGCCGCGACCCTTTAATTCAGTCCTCATGGGGTCCTCCCAACATTATTTTCATTACTACTTCATAACTGTAATTTTGCTACTGTTATGAATCATTCGACCCCCAAAGGGGTCGAGACCCACAGGTTGAGAACTGCTGGGAAGTGATGCTCTTAAGATTTCCCGCCCCCAGGCATATGCATTTTACACCTGACTCCTTTACGCAGTCATTGCAGCAGAGGCTTAGGTCCACAGACTAGCCAGCCAGAGCTAAGTGATGTGAAAAGGGAGTGCGTCTGAGTGCCAATCCCCCTGGCTGGGAACTCAGCTAGATAGAGGGTTCCCACGGGAAATGGAGGCCTTCACACCAGCCCTGATGTGAAGCAAACCCAGCCTTCTAGCAGACAGCCCCTCCCTAGCCTCGGAGGCCCTGAAAGGAGTGCCGCTGGGGCCTGCATGTAGCTCGTGCGCTCACGAAAGTCCGAGGTTTGCGTCTACACAAAGGCCTGGCCGTCCGCTGCTGCAGATGCCGTGGGGCCCAGTTCTACGCCGACGCCCGGGGCTGCCCAAGTCCAGCTAGCCAAGGCGCTGGCACCTGTGCACTCTGCCAACCTCGCCCTGACTTCTGCTCCACAGCACGGTAACAGCAGGCTCCTGGGGCAGGCCGGGCACTCAGCAGTGCTCTGGCAGTGTGTGCAGGGATGCCGGTGTGTCGCTCAGCTCTGTGGGGTCAGGCGGAGTTGGGATCCAGGGCAGCGGTCTTTGCCCTCAGATTGGGGGTTAAGGAGAGAAAACTCAATCGTGTTCAGAGCTGCATGCTCCTGGAGCAGGGCAGGAGGCGCTTTGGATGGAGTGCCGTGGGGAATGATGGATTGGTAAGCCTGGAGGAGGTACACGGGCCCTTGAGTTTGCAAGCAAAACTCTACTGTGGAAAGGCCACTGTCTGCATTTGAATCATCCTTAAAATTACAGTGTAATCATCTCCCATTTCACAGGCCAGCGAGCGTCCTGAAGTGCAATACCAATCTGACACTCACTGCCAGCAAGGCGAGGCAGCTTCGTAGCGACCCTATAGGGCAGAGTAGAACTGCCCCACGTGATTTTTAAGGCTGTAGATTTTACGGGAGCAGACCACCTCATATTTCTCCCTGGGAGCGCTGGTGGGTTAGAACTGCTGATCTTTTGTTTAGCAGCCCAACATGCAGCCTAAAGTCACACTCAAGTCCTACACCCCCGTGCCCCCACCGTAGACCCTACTGTCACCTCCCGCTGGGTTTTCATGTCCTCTCTCAGGCCAGGGGGCCGCCGGGCAGCTTTCCAAGGGGCAGTGCTGACCTGGCCTAAAAATAGTTCGGATTCAGCAAGTACTTTGTCGGACACACCCCACTGAGCACTCCGCACAGCGTGCAGCCTCTAATCCGCACCCAAGCCCGGGTGCTTCTCTCTGTGTTACCGACGGGACCCATGTGTTGGAAATGGCACCGCCCGGTGTCGGACAGCCAGAGTGGGAGCTCAAGTAGTTACCTACCACTGCCCTGTGCTCCACCACCCCCGGGGGCGCAGTGAAGGGGGTGGGGAGAGGATGGGGACAGCCGGGTCATGGCAAGTTGATGAGGGGTTTGCAACTCACTGGAGAAGGGCTGGTGGGTCAGCTGGTTCTGGGGCCCATCTTTGGTTCTAAGCAGCCTGTTGATGAGGCGGGGATCAGGAGCTGAGCCTGCATCACTGCCTCCTCCCCAGGGAGCCAGAGGCCCCATTCTTGGCCCTCACCTCCCTCCCTGGCACTGTGAGGGGTGATAGCAGGGCCACCTCTGCCCTCCCCCTGCAGCTATTCTGGGCTGCTCCCTGACCCTCTTCTCTGCGCCTGCCCCAGCCTTTGCCTGGTTACATAGCCCCGAAGCCAGGACCCCAGAGGCTAGGCAAGAAAGCAGTCGCTCAGCCCTCCTTCACCACGAGCAGTGAAGCCAAAGCCGGAGCCCAGCCGTGGGCAAGTCCAGCATGGAGGCAACCACGGCTCAGGAGGTGACCCTGGCAACAGGGACAGCGTCGATGCTGACAGGAGCCAGTCTGGCCGATGGGCCACCTGGACAAGGGGCCAGCAGCTCCAGCCCCGTGTAGAAGGTGACCCATGGCAGTGGATGTGGCTGGAGGGGACCAGGTATTGGAGCTTGGACAGGGTGACCCTACCACCCTGACTGCATCTCATTTAGGTGTTGGCAGAGCTAAAGGACTTTGTGAGATTGGTCTTTAGGGTGGGGGGATCATTCACTGGGAACCCCAGATCCTTCCTGGACAATTGTACTCGTGGCTGAAGTGTCTTTGTGTTTTCAGCCTGGCAGGGGGAATGGGTTTTCAGTGACTGGGGCTGTGGCCCTCCACGGTGATGAAAGAATGATTGTGTGTTTTTGCTTTTAAAGACTGGTTCATGGCCATTCAGGAAGGGAATGAGGGGGAGGGAGAAGACGAAGCTGTGGTCCTTGGGAGGCTAAGTACTATGCCTGGTGGCCCCCTGCGCTCCCTTGGGGGTTCCTACCATAAGGCCAGGGCCTGTCCAGCACCCCACCCCGGTGTCTGCCCTGGGCCGACTCTGAGCTCCAGGGAGGAGAGCCTGCCCTGGAGAAGCACCTGTAGGCAGGCCGGGCTGGCGTCCCAGAGCCTCTCAGGAGAGCCCCCTTTGCCCACCAGCAGTCTTTCCAACCCCAAGCTCCCTGCCTGAGGTCTCTGTGCCGGTCCCCCTGGGTGGCCCCTGGAAGCCAAACACAGGTGTGTCTCCCCTTGCAAGCCAGAGTTGGGGCCAGAAGCCAGGTACCCCCTTTTCTTTCCTGGCGCTTCCTTCTTTGTGATAATTGGCAGAAGTCATCCCAGGAGTGTATGAAAGCCAGCAGGAGCAGCCCCTACAGAGCGCCCCGACGTTAAGCGGATGATCCAGAGACCGCAAATGAGAACCCCCCTGGAAGCCCAGGGTTGCGCCGCAGAGGAGGAGAGACGTGCCCTCAAGCCCCAGGGCTGCCTCACCTCTAGGTACTACACTGTAGCAGCCACAGCATCCTGAACACAGCGATAAGCTACTCAGCTTCAATTTCCCCTGCAAACCAACAAGGAGGAAGACCTACCTAGCATTGAAGAGATAGCTGAGACTATCCAAGGGGTCTCAGAAGAGGCCAGAGCAGACTATTTTCAAGTCTGAGGTCAAGACCCAGAGAGTTAGACTTTCAAATAAGGTTGGGCCGGACCAGCTCCCTTATCACCCAAGAGGAAGAGATTGGGCTTCGGCTGCTGTTTGAATGTCAAGGTCAGAGGTGGGTGGGAGGACGGGAGGGTTGGGTGACTGGGACAGAAAACCAGTGCCTTCTCTGCAGAGGCCAAGCAATCCATCACAGGCAGAGGGAGGGTGAGTGCAAGGCCACGGTCTTCTTGCTTTGTCCCCTGCTCTCCACTCCCCCACCCCCGCCCCCAAACACCCAATCCCACCTCAGCTTCCTCTCAGGCTGAGGGTGGGGAGCTCTGGCCACCACCCCACCAGCGCGGCCCAGTGGCCCCTGTCCCGTGTGCTCTGTGGGCCTCGGGCAGCAGCGTCAGAGGCCGCTGTGATCAGGACACGATCTGAGCTTTGCAAAGTCTGCTTCGGAAAAGAAGTCATGAGTTCAGATCTTAGCTCGGTCCTGTCAAGCCACCGCATTGGCCCTCTATTTCTCTCATCTGTAGATTGAGGAGGTGCTGACTCTGACCTTGCAAGACATAGGGCCCCTAGGAAAGGCTGGTGAAAACTGTGGACTCTCACACAGGAAAAATATGCAAAAAAAAGTTCAGGGAGTCCTCAAAGCCCCTAAAATCCACCCCCAAAATCCTTCAGGGTGCTGTGGCCTCCCGGATGTGGGAGAGGGTGGCACATCTTCACATAGCAGCGTGGATGCTCCAACGGAGCCCCACTGTTCCACGTCTTCCAAGGATGGAGGCAAAGCCCCACCCCAGGGAGCAGCTCCGCCCTCCTTCCTTCTACACAGAGAGGGCACTGCTTAGGTACCAAGGGTACAGAAATGAACAAAATGACAGCAGGCCATGACACGGACGTTGCCTTCCAGTGGAGGGCAACAGATGATAAATCATCAGGAAATGGTATGAATAATCAAACTCACTGCCATCGAGTCGATTCTGACTCATAGTGATACTATAGGACCATGTGGATTTCCAAGACTAACTGTTTTACAGGAGTAGAAAGCCTCCCTTTCTCCTGATGAGTGGCTCGTGGTTTCAAACTGATGACCTGGGAGTTAGCTGCCCAACAACCAAAAGCCATGCAGGAAAAGAAGCGAAGAATAGAAAGTTCTAGAGGTACGAAGTGCAGTTTCTAATAGACTATTCAGCGAAGGCCTCACTGTTGTTGTGGGCTGTCGATTGGATTCTGCCTCACAGAGACCCCATCCGAAGCATGACTGGCCCACGGGCTTCCCTGGGCTCTAGTCTTTTGAGGAGCAGATTGCCACGTCTCCCCCGTGGAGTCGCTCATGGAGTTGAACAGTCAACCTTGAGGTGTGCGGTTGATCATTTTGTGCTTGTACACAAGAGGGTGTCATGAGAACGCAGTGTCTAGCGATGTCCGGGGCCTGTCTCCAAGCAGAGGGAGCAAGGAAGACAAAGAGTCCTAAGCAGGAGTGCCCCCTGGCGCTGGTGCTGCTGTCGGGGCAGCCAGCTGATGGGAGAGTGGGCTCAGAGTGGGCCCATCTTTCTCCCCCCAGAGAGTGGCCGTCTCAGACACCCACAGGGGCAGTTCTACCCTGTCCCAAAGGGTGATAAGCAGGAAGGGTGGGAGGGCAGGGAGAAGAAGAGATTCGAGGCAGGCCCTAGTCACTAGCAAGATCGTCAGCTCCGGATGAGGCCTTGGGAGAAGATTGTGTGACCCAGGGACGTCCCTCACGTGGATCTAGTGTAAGGTGACCAGACGTCCCGCTTTTTAACAATTTGTCCCGCGTTCCGCGGCGTTTTAAAAAAGTCCCGATTTTTGGAAAGAATGCACAAGCTAGGGAACGACGGGAGATCGGGAAGGGAATATACCTAATACATAACACCATTCAAACAGCTGCTGATTTGTTGCTTGTAGATGTGGAAAATACTGTTATTAAAATATACTTATTTCTTTTTCTTTTTTTACTCGTTTCTATATATACACAGTGCGCGTTGAAATGCTTAAAGAATTTTGTGAAACTGCGGAAGTCGAATATCAGAAAATACGTGGATACAGTAAAACGTGCTGGTTAGCTCTTTTGCCAGCTGTCCAAAAAATTTTGAAAATACACGAT
This sequence comes from Tenrec ecaudatus, assembly GCF_050624435.1. Classification (NCBI taxonomy): domain Eukaryota; kingdom Metazoa; phylum Chordata; class Mammalia; order Afrosoricida; family Tenrecidae; genus Tenrec; species Tenrec ecaudatus. The sequence goes on along the minus strand of NC_134530.1, from coordinate 143,512,427 downwards.
CCTTTGAAATCCTACTTTCTATCACAGGATAAATGTCCTAGAATTTTAGAAGAATTTTTTGAAAAAGAATCTTCAAAAATTTGGCTAGTGTTTGTACACATTCAAACAGCTCTTTTTCAAAATGCTATAAAACTTATTGAAGGTGACAAAATTTCAGTAAGCGAAGTAGCAAATGAAGTTAATAATTTAAAATTTCAGTGTCAAGAGTGGTCAGAAAATAATTTTCTTCCATTAACTATCTGAATAGTATAAGTCAGCTAGAAGAACAAGGTGCAATAAATCATGCAGATATGAAGCACGTTAAAAAGTTCTATAGTAACTGCATAGATTATTTAGAAGAGTGGATGGCACATTACAATGATATTGAACATTTTTATTGGATTACATTTAAAAAAGAACTTAATTGGAATGATGTGCAAAAATCATTCGATCATGTTACTCAAAATTTCCCATATAGTAATATTTCCAAAAAGATCTTTTTAATGAGGTATCATTATTAAAAAATATATTGCTAAGGAAAAGGTTAAATCTTGGGCATCAGCAAACATCACAATAGAGAACAAATGGTCACAAATATTTCATCATTTTTAAACAAACCATATTTCATACAATAATGCACTAAAAACTGTGGAATACACGCTGTCCTTCCCAGGAACTAATGCTGCGACTGAACGCGTTTTTTCTACGGTAAATAAAGTGTGGACATCAGAAAAATCACAATTAAGTGTTGAGACTTTGAAAGCCACTTTATGTGTGAAATATAATTTAACAAATTCTTGTGAAAATTTTCATGACTTTCTAAACGACAGCAATCTACTAAAAAAATTTCACTCAAATGAGAAACATGCCAAAGAATAAAATAATACTATACATAATTTTAATGTATTATCTTTGTATATTGTACTTATGTTGAAATTTAAATATATATATTACAATACTATTTTTTGCGTTCTGTGAAAAATTTTGTTGCTCTGTATAGACCAAATTTTTAATCAAGAACACACACCCCACCCCACCCCCAGTCAATGGTGTCCCGTTTTACCAATGTTAAAATCTGGTCACCTTCATCTAGTGGTCCCTGTGAGTGGCCATCAATGTAAAGGCAGCATGTTGCTGTGGAGTGGGCTCTGGCTCAGAGACCTTGTGTGTTAACAGACCAAAACACGGTCCGGCCCTGCACTAGCCGCATGGCCACTGGTATGTTTGAGCCATTGCTTCAGTATACTTTTGTCCTCCCGGGACCCCGCTGGGTGGGTGCAAGTGCCCAATGGGTGGCAAGTATTTATGCAGGGTGGGGCTTCTCTGGGAGGGTGCAATGAAAGAGGATCAAGGGGCTGGTTATAACTGGTGAATCGTGGAATCTACACTGAGTGGGAGGGTGATGAATGGTGGGAAAGGGGCTGAAGAAGGGTTGGTGTTGGGGCAATAGTGGGAGGACCCCGAGGGATGGGAGATTTTATTAGGGAGGGTGTGCTAGTTGGTGAAAAAAATAAGTCTCAGAATTTACAGCTTAAGCTCTTGCGGGGACGCTGTTTGGAGGCATTCAAAAGGGTTCAGCATCTGACCTGTAGGCACAGGGTGCCCTGCAGTACAACCTCTAACAAAAAGAGGCTGTGCGGCGACCCCGTCATAGAATTGTTTACCTTTGTACAAAGAAGGTTGGAAAGCACCCAGATCTGCATGTGGCCTGTGCCCGGCCGACTTCGAGGGTCCGTGCCGAGACCTGAAGCTCTCGTGAGACTGTCCCCAACCCAGACACATGTCAGCGGGGCCTGCGGGGGTCCATGTGCGCTGAGTGTGCCCGGGCAGGATCGAGCGTGCTTTCCTGGTGGACAGCGGCAAACGGATCGTGGTGAGCATGTCAGAGGCACAAGCACGGGGTCAGAAAGCGGAATCAATACAAATGAAACTTTTTGAATAATACCCCAATCAAATGACAGATTGCAGCTCAAATGCCCAAATTCACTGCCATTGAGTCGCGCCTGACTGACAACGACCCTACAGGACAGAGCAGAACTGCCCCTGTCTGTTTCCAAAGCTGTGCCTCTTTACAGGAGCAGAGAGATGGATCCTCCATGGAGTGATGCTGGGTTCCGACTGCTGACCTTGGCCGTTTTCTGGATGCCGACCAGGGGCTCTGGGAGTGCAGACGCCTTGGGACTTACAGCCACCTGGGGTCCTGAGGCGCAAACGCAGTGGATGTTGTTTCTCTCTTAGCAGCACAATTCAACAGGGGCATTCCTACCACACAAATCGTTCTCCTCCATGAAGTGACTCAGGAATCTAGGCATTTTTCATCTCTGGGGCTCTGTGATCTTCGGCATGCAGTCAGCAGAAAGGGAAACAGAATTCGCTTCTTAGCAGCCTTGGCCCAGACGCATTCTCACCCTTCCCACTTACAGTTCATGGAGCAGGGAGGGCTGCAAGGCGTCCCTGGCTGGCCAGTGACCTCTCAGGGACAACTATGCTCTGGATGCACAGCGTAGATTTGAGTGGGGGTCTAACTCATCTCTGTCCCCGGGCCAGTGATGAGGGTGAGCTGCTGACAGTTCCAATTCTGGAGGAGTTGTGCTTAGAGAATGGCCCCTGGTCCAGCAGCTGAGGTGGGAATGGACAGAATCTCTGGAGGAGGCAGACAAGGAGGGGGGAGGACCCGATGGCATTGGCAAGGTTGGGGATCAAGCTCACCAAGAAGGCTGGCCGAGGTGGTCGGTGTTGGCAAGAGTGACAGGGTTAGGGGGAGATGGTAACAGGGAGGAGACTTAAGGACGTGCTGCCTACTCTTGCTCCCTGGTCTTACCTTCAGAGAGGTAATGCGGATGTCCTTCACAAGGTCACCTATTCATTTCCCATCACACGCCTCCAAACCAGCCTCCCATGCCTCTGTTCGTGCGCCTCTGAGATGCCAGTACTTCTGAGATGGCCGTGACGCCTCCGATTACATTTCAAAGGCGATCGGGGCTGTGCTCTCCCCTTGGCAGCCGGGCCCTCACCGGGAGCGTGAATGCACACACACGTACACATGCGCACGTGCACAGAGACATGCATGCACATGTCCAGACACGCACCCTGTGCATATCCGCAGACACACACACACATGCACGCATGTGCCTCGGCTCCGCCAACGTGTCTCCCGACTGTCTGCTCCATCTGCCTGAGCTGTGCAGCCCTCGGGAACTGCTGCAGGAGCGCCTCCAGCTCCGTGGAAGGAAACTAGTAGAGGGGATGCGACCACTCCCCAGGAGAATCGAATAAGGAAATGAGTGTGAACCTTAGCAGAGTGGAATTAGAGGACTCCCTCGTTGGGAGGAGTCTGGATCTTGGGACTTCTCTAATCACTTTAAAGAAGCACACAACATTCTGTCTGGGAGAAAGACGGCCGAGAGAACAACATTACTCAGAAGCCAATGGCTCTCAAAGGACTGCTTTCCCCATGATCGTAGAGGGGAGCCCACCAGAGTGTGGCTGCCCAGACCTTGTCTTAGCCAACTGCAGGCTCTGCTTCCGGCTCTAAGCACTGGTTCCCGCCCCTCCTGGCACCTGACAGCCGAACAACCTTGGACTTGGGGGTAAGCCCCACTTCCCCCAAGGTCAGTACAATTAATGCCTCTGTGGACTGTGGATGTGTGAAAAGAGAGCTCTCACATGGACCCTGGCATTTGCACTCTTAGCAGGGGTAAGATTGCTGTTGGCAGGCAGGCCAGTCTGGGGAGGGAGAGGTCTGCAGGACTTGCTGCTGACCAGGCACCTGGAGCGGCCACACTCGGCAGCCTCCAGCACCAGATCTGCCGCTCTAAGCTCAGGCCCATCCCCTACCACCTGCCGCCCGCCCACCCCTCAGAGACGTGGAACATTCTACTTATTCTCCTATCACTGTATCATTTGTTAAGAAGAGGACTCCCTGAGGCCCTCTGGTGGCACAAATGATTTTCTCTTGCTTACTAACCAAAGGGTTGTCAGTTCAAATCCACCCACCAAGCGCTGCAGAAGAAAGACTGGCCATCTGTCTCTGTAGCAGCTAAGAAAGTCCTATGACCAAGGTTCACTGGCTGTGTGTGTGTGGGTGAGAGAGAGAGAGAGAGAGAGAGAGGAGAGAGAAACCTCACAGGAAGAAAGTTGTCAGGACAGACTAGGGAGGAAGAGGCTGCCTTCTTAACCATCAGCCTTTCTCTTCTTTCTCTGCCCCAGTTGGGGTCTCCTCTGGATCATCCCATCCTCCATCACATCCACCCCCAGCTTATGCTCAAATAACTGCATATCTTTAATTGTTCTCTTTGCTTCAACAGAAAGATTGCTCATGTTTCCCAAGGTATTGTTCTACAGAACACACACCTCAGTGGAGGCAGACATCTACCCCAGCATCCAGCTGATGCAGGTTCCTGTCTGACATCCACGCAGAGTCGGCTGGCCCCGCAGGCCCATCTTCCAGGCTCCTTCCCTAGCCTCGATCCTTTCCCACTCCGAGTCTCTTCTCTCCCTCCCCACCTCTGCCCTTCCCTGCAGCAGCAGAGCCCTGGGATGGAGCCCGGGCCTACATAGGTAGGTTAGTGGTTAGAGGACCAGCCCTCTGTGGGCGGGAGCTGCGGAGTACAACTTCAGTGCTAGCCTGGAAAGCTTGAATCAATCCATGTGCGTCTCTGGGCCTTTCCCTCTAACCTTTTTGTTGCCCTGGGCACTCATCCAGGGCCTTCCTCGCTGGCATGTTGTGTAGGCAGAGTGAGGATGGTCCTTCCCCAGCCAGTGTGAAGGGCTATTTGCTCAGCCCCCACATAGGAGAATGCAGCCCCAGCAGGTCCAGGTTTTGACCCTCATTCCCAATGACCACCAAAAAAGACCCTTAAGTTAGAAAAGATTGTTGTCCACTCCTTGGTGGTTTGCCAAGATGGCCACAGAGAGAAACCCATTACACAAACACCCCTTCTGTTCTTCATGCTCTGCCTCTGCCCTGCAGAACCGCCCAAGTTGAAGAGAGGGCAACCCAGGGCAGGGGCGTTCGGCTGCCTGCAGCTCCTTGGCCTGGAGGGTCAAGTTGAGGCATCTGGCCCTGAGTAGCCCGGGAGGGAAGGAGGGAGCATGCTTAGGGCCCTCCAAGCCCTTTAAGTCAGAGCTCTGGCTTGCCCCGAGCAGGGCCGAGGTGCAGTGGGGCCAGGCACAGGCCAGAGGCCACACAGCAAAGGTGGAAGTGAGATAAATACGCATAAAATGTACAGAGTGCTGTGTGTTTGTGTGTGAAAGATGAGTGTTCTCTCGGTGGTGATGCGGGCTGGGGTGCCTGGGAAGAGAAAGGTCTACCAATCAGTATGCAGGAAGAAGATACCAGAACCCCTTCTTGTTTTATTTCTCAGTGTAAATGCTTGAGTACACCATGCACAGTCTCTAAGTAGACCGAGACATATTGGGGTGAATGCTCAGGAAAGCACGGATATCTGTGGGTGGGTGGGTGGGTGGGTGTGTGTGCAGTGACTCCTGACACCAGCCAGCTGGGGTTGGGCTGAACGTCACCCAGGTCAGGGTCTGCAAACTGCGGCTCGAGAATCGTGTGTGGCTCTTTCGGTACACACAGGTGGCTCTGAAGGAAAACCGGAAAAAAGTAAGGAATGGTATTCATAACAAATGATGATTTCATTCATCTGTGAAAATAGACGTATGGCTCTTAAGTGGCTTCTCGGTTGTTGTGAGGGGCAGGACGGGCCCTTCCGTCTCATTTGCCAACCTCTGCTCCAGATGGAGGGCTCCACCCACCACAGGACTGCCCTTGTGTTAGACACCAGGTCACCCTCAGTTCTGACAAGCGGCCTACAAAGTTGAGGGTCTCCCGGTCGCACACTAATCAAGCCCTTGGCTGCTAAACCAAAGGTCGGCAGTTCCAACCCTCCTGCTTCTCCATGGGAGAAAGATGAGGCTGGCTGCTTCCATGGAGACTACAGCTATGGACCATTCTACTCTGCCCCACACGACAGGGTCACTGTGAGTCAGAATCGACTGGACGGCAGATTTGTTGGTGATTTGGAACATTGGTTCTCAATCTTCTTAATGCTGCAGTCCTTTCATAGTTTCTCATAGTGGTGGTGACCCCCTCAATCATAAAATTATTTCCATTGCTACTTCATAACTGTAATTTTGCTACTGTGATGAATCGGGTGACCCCGATGAAAGGGTCGTTTGACCCCCAAAAGGGTCACGACCCACAGGTTGAGAACCGCTGCCAAAGGCTTAACATCAAAACCAGACAAAGTCTGGGAATGTCCACAAAAGCAACTTCCATTGTCCTCAGGGACATATGGACCCTCCTGTTCCCTCAGTGGGCGACAGTGAACGGAACACTGCCAGCCAGGGGAGCGCACTCAAGCCCTGGCGCCCAGAGTGCTTAACTGAGGCGACATTACATAGGCATAATTGACTGACATCATGGACACCCTATCATTCGTCTCTCTGGCATGACTTGTCCCCATCTTGAGTCATGGAATTGGCATAACCTTGGGAACCTTCTCGGTTTCCAGGCTTCCTCTTAGGAGCTTGGGACAATGACTGGAATACATTCTTCATTACACAGCAAATTATCAAATTGTGTAACGATCAAAAAAGAGCTCTGGCGGTTACCATTGGCTACAAACCACCAGGTCAGCAGATTGAAACCACCCTCGAGTTGTTCTGTGGGAGAAAGACCAGACCTTGGGCTTCCGTGAGGAACCCTGGGGGTGCAGAATTTACAGGTGGGGCTGTGAGCCAAAAGGTCACCGCTTGGAAGGCCCAGCCGCTCCTGGCGAGACAGGGCTTTCTATGCCCTGAAAGAACCACACTGTCAGAAACTCACAGGGCACTTCTACCCTGCCTGTGAGGTCTCTGTGAGTTTGAATTGATTCGGTGGCCCTGAATTTGAATTTTTTTTTTTGAGATCAAAAGGGTGAATTTTTTCAAAGGGGCGGGATGGGGGTGGCCTGGGGGGTGGAATCCAGTCCCAAGCTGCAAGCTGACAGTGGCCTCTAGTGGGTGTAGGGCTGCTAGGAACTGAGTGGCCACCCATTCCTCTTCAGGGGACTGTCTCCTTGAGGCTGAAGGGACAGGACAGAGTCAGAAAATCTTAGCCAGGGCCCCAGAGGCACCCAGGTGGGTATTTGCCAAGTCCAGGTCTTGGCAGCCTGCGGGAATCCTGAGAGAGAGAAATGACGCCCGTCTGTCTCCAACGCGCTCCTCCGCGCTGCCAGCGCCCGCCCTGGCTGCAGCCCGGGAGCCAGTGCTTTAACCGAATCTTGCTTTTCGCTGAGAGACGGAAGAAGTGAGCAGTGGGCCTTATTTCCCCCGGATTTTGTGTCTAGAAAGTTGATGCTCTACAGACTGGAAGAAAGCGGCGCAGGTGCCCTGGCGCAGGACGGAGGGAGGGGCCCAGAGGCTCCGCCCGCGGTGACGTCACGCTGCCCCGGTCCCAGGCGCGGTCTTGAGAGCCTGTCTCCGGGCCCGGGAAGCAGGGCCTGCAGGTGGGGGGAGGTCAGGATGAACGTGGAAATGGCCTTTCCGGGCCCGGGGAGCAGGCCCTGCAGGTGGGGGGAGGTCAGGATGAACGTGGAAATGGCCTTGCTCAGTGAAGTGTTGGGAAAGACGCGTGTAGAAAAGGCGGGCCGAGAGAGGCCAGCCACCTGGCTTCCGTGATCGGGAACAACAGAAAGATGCGCGTTGGTGAGAAGTCGCTAGCTGAGCGTTACAAACTCAAGGAAATGAATACTCGACTCTCATTCCAGTGCGCCTCCTGCCAAGCTCTGGAGCCTTTCCTCCAGGGGACCCTTCAGGCAGGTCTCCAAATCCCAGTCAGGGAGCTGCAGCAGACTTCCCATTCTCCGAGGAGAGGAACTGATCGCTGAGCCAGCCAGGCGGGGAGAGGCAGGAATCTGTAAGGCTGAGCTGGATGCAGCAAGGGGAGGGGCGAGGCTCCTGGTCTCCTCTCTCTCCCTCCACCATGCAGAGCTTCCCAAGATCTGGTTACCTAGAGCCCTCAGGCAGACCTACATCTGCAAGGTGGGACCCCGGTGAACCTGTAAATCCCATTCTAGGTGATCACTTGGGGGGCCTGGACTTGAGCAGGCTGAAACGGTTGATTTATTAACAGATACCAAGAGTCCTACTAGCAGTGGACTGTTCTGGCTTTGTATGAGGCCAAGTGACACTTCCACTTTGCCCACCCCCTCTCCCCAAGGCTGGGTTTGGGTGGGGTCAGGCTAGCCCCGTGTGATGAGCTTCACCCATGCCCTCCAGCCAGCACAGACCCAGGGACTTTCACTTGGAGGACTCCGGAATAAACTTCCAATTGCCCTGGACTCCCATAGCCCAAGCTCCCAGAGGGAGGTGGGCTCCAACCATCCCCCTTTCCCGTGACCCTATGCTGTTGCTAACAAGCAGGGAGTCCCCTGGGCGAACCCACCAATCTTTGACTCAAGGAATCTGTAGTACAAGTCATGGCACCCTGCAGTCGGACAGGAAGGGTCCAGAGGCGTCTGGGGGATGCTCATGGCTTTATCCCCGCCTCACAGGGCAAGCCCAACCCTCGAGCCACCTGGACACAGAATGGCTCTGCCTTGGACACCTGCCGTGTGAGTGTGCGGAATGGGGAGAGGGACTCCATCCTCTTCATCCGAGAAGTGCAGCATGCCAACTCGGGCCGCTACCAGCTGAGGGTGCAGCTGGGTGGGCTGGGGGCCACGGCCACCATGGACATCCTGGTATAGAGGGGATGGTGGTGTGAGGGTGGTCCTCCAGGCCTGTCCCACATTAAGTCTGGGACACAGTGGTGGGCAAGGGGCAGCCAGCTATGGGAACTAGACAAGCCTGGCAAGGGAAGAGAGCATGGAGCAAGCTGGAAGTGGTTGCAAGGCATCTGGGGTGACCCCCCCTTACACCCCCCCTGCTTTGCCCATTCAGAGAGGCCAGGTCCTCCCCAGACTATCAAGTTGGTAGATGTTTGGGGCTTCAATGCTACCCTGGAGTGGACCCCTCCCCAAGACACGGGCAACACGCCACTTCTGGGATACAAAGTACAGAAGGCTGACACGAAATCTGGGGTGAGGCCCTGCTGGGAAGGAGTGGGGAGCAGGGTATTTGGGACTGGGGCCTGGGCAACTCCACGGAGTAGCCTGGGGGGCATTGAGCACGCGACATGGGGATCTCAGTTCCAGCATCTTCTTGGGCCCCCACAGCTGTGGTTCACGGTGCTGGAGCGTTTCCATGGCACCAGCTACACCGTCTGCAACCTCATCGTCATGGGCAACTCCTACGGGTTCCGCGTCTTTGCTGAAAGCCAGTGTGGGCTCAGTGAGACCCCCTGGTCACCTCGGACCTCGCCCACATCCAGAAAACTGGTAAGACATGCAGGCCCCACGGTGGGAAGGGTGGAAGAGGGGTAGGGGGCTCAGAAACACTCCCCCATGGCCCGTCTCAGTCCCCTCAGCTACAATTTACAAGATTGAGGGGTTTGCCCAGCGAGATTTCTCCGAAGCCCCAAAGTTTACCCAGCTGCTGGCCGACTGCACCAGGGTCACAGGCTATGACACCCATCTCTTCTGCTGCGTCCATGCCTCTCCCAAGGTGAGTGGGGAGGCTTTCTACTCCCATAAGGATTCATAGCTTTGGAAACCCACGGGGATGGTTTTACCCTGTCCTGTAGGGTCGCTGGGAATCGCGGAATTAACTCGATGGCGGTGAGTTTGGTTTGCATTATCCCCCACTGTTCTTGTTCCCCTTGGACCCCCGAGACCTAGCCTGGCACAGAGTTATGGATGCTTGTTGCCTGCTTAGAAATAAACAAGGCATTCTGAACGTGGACTCGGTAACTAGCATTATCGATCTCTGTGGCTGAGCAGCTCTTGCATGATGACCCCAGGCTGGTCAGACTAGGACTGCGCTCAGCTCCACAGGGTTTGCAATGGCCGCACATTTCCGAAGTAGATCACCAGGCCTTGCTTCCAAGGTGCTCCTGAGCAGACTTGAACTTCCAGCCTTTTGGTTAGCAGCTGAGAGCATGAACTGTTTTCACCGCCCTGGGACCCCAGCTAACATCCTGGTCCCTCCTAAAGGCCTGGGTTAGAATAGTCCTTCCCAGTGCTCTGAAAGGCGGTTTTCCAGAAATTTCTGAGATGGTAATATTGAGAAATGCCTGAATTCTTGCAGCTCCTCATTGGGGCTACCTGAAGGTGTGGTAAGGACAGGGTAAGTGACGCTGAAGGAGGTAAGGACGGGGTGAGTGAATGGACTGTTTACCTGGGGGACATGTCCTAAGCCTTCCAGCTGTGCCCCACCCCCCCGCCCTGGGGGCACATTCTAGAAACCATTTATAAGAGAACACTGCTATCCCCATGGGGTGACGCTGTCTGCTCCCCTAAAGACTTATAGCATCAGAGACCCTACAGAGGGTTGCTATGAGTCAGCACAGACAAGGTGGCTGTGAGGTACAGTTTAGGGGAGAGTCCCTATTATGAAGGAGCCCGGGAGGCACAGTGGCAAAAACACTGGGCTGCTAACGGAAAGGTCGGCAGTTCAAACCCACCAGCCATTCCAGGGAGAACGAGGTGGTAGTCTGCTTACGTAGATTGTGCGGTTCCCCAACAGCAAATGATTTTTTTTAATGTGCAATATCCCTCTGGTTTGCAGCTGATAAAAGTTGAGATCCTACGACACATCTATTAAGTCCATCGATGATATTCAAGAAATCAAATCCCTTCCAAAACCAACCTCCCTGCCATCAAGTCGATGCTGACTCATAGTGACTCGGAAGGACAGCATAGAGCTGTCCCATGGGTTTCTGAGACTGTGACTCTTTACAAGAGTGGAAGGCCCCAGCTCTCTTCTGAGGAGCAGCGGGTAGTTTCAGACAGCTGACCTACTTCCAGTTAGCAGCTTGGACGTGTCACCGCTACGCCAAGCCCTTCTCAAACAAACCAAAACAAACCACAAAACTCCCTGCCATCGAGTCGATGCTGAGTCATAGTGGGCCTCTGTGGGTTTCCAAGACTTACTGTTTACAGAAGTGGAAGGCCCGGCCTTTCTCCTGCACACCAAGCCCTGAAGGGTGCACTGAAGGAAGAGACTTCTCCGCAGGAGAGCTCTCTGCTCGTTAGCTCACAAGAGTAGCTCTCCCTGCATGTCCACCCGCTGTGAGTGGGCTCAGTGCCCTGTCCCAGCCAGTGCACAGCAAGGAAGCAGGGTGAGTAGGGACTTTGTAGGGTGGCTCAAGGGACTAGGACGAGGGGTTGCTCAGCATTCTGAATGTGTTCTGGCTGTCCCGGTGACCGCCACCAACACCCCTTCTTTTCTCTGCCTTCAGGAAGCCTGGCTCTGACGAGATGGTCTTCAAAAGGAGCACAGGGCGGGCGAGCCTCTCAATAAACGTGTGGGTCTCAGTGCGTACGCGCCCATCTGTGTGAGCTGTTCCCTGGAGGAGCAACTGTTAAAATTTTGGAATCCTTTACCAGGCAGTATGGAATCTCAGGACCCTAGGATTCCTCTTTCCCTTCCCACGTCTACCTCCCTGTTGACTAGAGGAACAAATCCAGAGACACTCATATGTGTGTAATAGAGAATTTTAAGAGAACATTATATCAAAGGGCAATTGTACATTGAGAAAGCATCCCAGCCCAGTCCAGACCGAGTCTATAAGTCCAATATTAGCCCATCTGTCCAATACCAGTCTATAAACTCCTCTTCAGACTCATGCAATGGAAGATCACAGGCCAGTGGGTGGAAAGTCTTGTGGATCCACTGGCATTGTAAGCATCTTAACATGGCTCCTCCAGTTCCAGGGCTCTGGCTCCATCAGTGTGGCTCCATGTGGCTTGTCACCAGGAATGTCTCACACCTCCAAATGAGGTCATCAAGCTGCAACATGATTGATGGGCTAAGCCCCACCCCTTCACTCCAAATAGTCTCAAGTTGACACCAGATTATCTAACCACCACAACTCCTTTCCTCCTTTTCCCAAGCGCACCCGTGGCTGACTTAAACCCAGACCATGGGCCCCACCTCCCGCGACTTCTCTGGGACCTCCACTTTGCCACGCCCCAGTGGAGAGAATGAGGAAGCCATTGGCCCTGATACCGCCCCCCTCGAGAGACCCTGGATCCTATAACTGGCAACTAAAGTTGTTCCTTCGCCAGAAAACCTTCAAAGAGGAGCAGTCGGCCTCCCTCCGCTCCTCCTCACGTCAGCGTGCGTGTTCTGGGCCTCCCCACACTTTCCCTCATCACCTCGCTGAAGCTCCCCTCATCCGTCGTCGCCCCACTAAAGCGCCAGGCGTCTTTGCTTCCTGTGGCATGCACTGTCCCCTCTCACTCCATAGACTTCTGCTTGTCCCTGCTCACAGCAGCGATTGAGGAAGAGCAGGCTGAAAACAGACTCAACATGACTAAGCCTTTTTTTAAAATCATTTTATTGGGGCACATACAACTCTTAGCACAATCCATGCATACATCAGTTGTGTAAAGCACATTTGTACATTTGTTGCCCTCATCATTCTCTAAACATTTGCTCTCCACTTAATCCCCTGGCTCCTCATTTTTCCCATCCCTCTCTGCTCCCCACTCCCTCATGAACTCTTGATAATTTATAAATTATTATTATTTTGTCATGTCTTACACTGTCCAATGTCTCTCTTCACCCACTTTTCTGTTGTCCGTCCCCCAGGGAGGAGGTTATATGTAGATCCCTGTAATAGGTTCCCCCTTTCCACCCCACCCTCCCTCTACCTTCCCAGTATCACCACTCTCAGCACTGGTCCTGAAGGGATCATCCACCCTGGATTCCCTGTGTTTGCAGTTCCTATCTGTACTAGTGTACATCCTCTGGTCTAGCCAGATTTGTAAGGTAGAATTGGTATCACGATAGTGGTGGGGGAGGAAGCATTTAGGAACTAGAGGAAAGTTGTATTTTTCAATGTTGCTACACTGCACCCTGACTGACTCATCTCCTCCCCATGACCCTTCTGAAAAGGGATGTCCAGTTGCCTACAGAAGGGCTTTGGGTCTCCATTCCGCACTCCCCCATAACTAAGACTTCTAACTGAAGCCTTTTGCCAAGTGTCTCCTAAGCAACTCCGTTTTGTGTGTTTTAAGACAGCCTCGGTCATACGGGGTAACCTGGCACCCCCGTAAAGATCTCCATGGTACCTGGAGTGTAGAACCAAGCAGGCCCACTGAAGAAAGCTGTTTTGTTTTCCTTGCTCACACAGGTGTCGAAGAGAATGCTGTGTGGGTCACGGTGAGCATTTACATGTGATCAGTTTATTCTTTCCACAAAGTCTTACCTCTTGTATTTTCAAAGAGTCCACCAATATAGTGCAATCTAACTCTCCCTGATTATTTCACGCCTTGTATGTCACTTTGTTTGTTGTACTGTGGTGGCTTGTGGGTTGCTGTGCTGCTGGCAGCTGTGTCACTGGTATTCCAAATGCCAGCAGAGTCCCCCAAAGTGACCAGGTTTCAGTGGAGCTTCCAGACTAAGCACGGGCTATAAATAAGGAATAGGCTGTCCACTTCTGGGAAATTAACCTTATGGAATTCTAGGTGTTAGTGAGCTGGACTGGACTGGTATTGACATTCTGAATCAGAAAAACCTTAAGGTTTACCACGCCGTGAATGACAGATTCATGAGGAATGGTGTTGAATTCATCGTCAAAAGGTATATTTGAACATCTACCTTGAAGTACAGTGCTGTCTGTGATCGGATAATCCATTCAGATACAAGGAAGTCCAATCAACACAACTATTATTTATACACCAACCACTAAAGCTAGTGATGCAGAAATTGAAGAATTCTACCAACGTCTTCAGTCTGAAATCCATCAAGCATACCATCAGGACGCATTGATAAGTATTAATGATTGGAACGCAGAAGTTGGAAACAAAGAGAAAGAAATAGTAATTGGAAAATAAGGTCATGGTGATAGAGATGAAGCTAGAGTTCGCATGATAGGATTCTGCAAGACCAACAACCTCTTCATTACAAATCCTGTTTTCAACAATGCAAAAGGCACCTGGGCACGTGGATTTCTCCAGCTGGAACACGCAGAAATCAAGCTGATTGACATCGGTCGGAAGAGACAGTGCAGAAGCTCGAGGTGAGCAGCTAAAACCAGGGCAGAGGCCGACTGTGGAACCGACCAACAATTGCCCATCATAAGTTCCCGTTGGAGCGGAAAAAAAGATGAAAACAAATCCATAAGAGTCAAAATACAACCTTAAGGATCTCCTACCTGAATATCAGGAGCATCTCCAGAACAGGTTTGACTCATCGAACACTAGTGACAGAGGCCTGGCGAGCTGTGGGAGGACAGCAGGAGCATCGTGCATGAAGAAAGTCAGAGGTCACTATAAGGACAGCGAAGAAAGAAACGGTCAAAGGGGTGTCAGAAGAGACTCGGAAACATGCTCCTGATTGTAGAGTAGCTAAGACAAATGGAAGAAATGATGACGTCACAGAGCACAATAGAAAATTCCAAAGGGAAGCTTGAGAAAACAAAGACAAAAATTATAATGAAATGTGAAAAGGCACAGAATTAGAAACCCAAAAAGGAAGAACATATTTAGCATATATTAAACTAGAAGAATGCAAGAAAAAATTCAAGCCTCAAGTTGCAATATGAAAAAATTCTATGGGCAAACTATCGAATGAAGCAGGAGCAACAAAAAAAGACAGAATACACAGAGTCACTGTGCCAAAAAGATCAGTCGACATCTCACCATGTCGAGAAGTGGCCTGTGAGCAAGTACCAATGGTATTGAAGGAAGAAGTTCAAACCACACCGAATACATTAGCCAAAAACAAGACTCCGGGAATTGATGGAATACTAATTGAAATATTTCAACAAGCTTCAAGTACTGGAAGCACGCACTTATCTATGCCAGGAAATTTGGAAGACAGCTCCTTGAACAACTGACTGGAAGAGATCCATATTTCTGCCATTCCAAAGAAAGGTGAGCCCGCAGAATGCACAAATTATAAAACAATATCATTAATATCATGTGTAAGTAAAATTTTGCTGAAGATCATCCATCAACGGTTGCAGCAGTGCACTGACAGAGAGCTGCCAGAGGCTTGGGCTGAATCCAGAAGAGGATGTGGAACAAGGGATCTAACTGCTGACCTCACATGGATCTTGGTTGAAGGCAGAGTACAGCAGAAAGATGTTTCCTTGCGTCTCATTGACTATGCAAAGATAATCGACTGTGTGGATCATAACAAACGATGGATAGCCTTAAGGAGAATGGGAAGTCCAGGACATTTCATCTTGTTCAGGAAGAACTTGCATATGGATCAAGAGGCATTTGTGAGAACAGAGCAAGGGCATACTGCATAATTAAAAATCAGGAAAGCCGTGCATCAGAGTTTCATCCTCTCACCATACATGTTCTGCCTGTGTGCTGAGCAAATCATCAGAGGTGTTGGGTTATATGAAGAAGACTGTGGCATCAGGACTGGAGGAAGGCTTATAAACAACTTTCAACATGCAGATGACACAACTTTGCTTGCTGAAAGTGAGGAACATTTGAAGCACTGGCTGATGGAGATCAAGGATTGTAGCTCTCAATATTGATTACAACTCAATGTAAAGAGGACCAAACGCCTCACACCTGGACTAGTAGCAAACATCATGATAAGTGGAGAAAAGGTTGACGTTGTCAAGGACTTCATTTGCTTTGCATCCACAACCAATGCTTGTGGAAGCAGCAGTCAAGAGATAAAAGGGCACATTGCATTGGGTACACCTGTTGCACAAGAGTTCTTTCAAGTGTTGAAAAGCTAAAGAATGTTACTTTGGGAATTAAGGTGCATTTGACCCAAGCCATGGTATGGTCCCTTGTCTCATAATGCATGTGATAGTTAGATTGAATAAGGAAGACCGAAGAAGAATTGAGGCATTTGGATGCTGCTGCTTTTGAAGACTAGTGAAAATCCCATGGAATGAGAAGAGAACAAACAGCTCTGTCTTGGAGGAAGTCCAGCCAGGATGCTCCTTCGAGGCAAGGATGGGGCGAGGCTGTTTCATGTACTTGGGACGTGTTGTCAGGAGGGCCAGCCCCCGGCGAAGGACATCGTGTTGGCTATCATACAGGGGCAGCACAAAAGGGGGGCTTTTGTGGTAGTCACCTCATCTGGTGTCAATGTAAGGATTCAGAGTGTAGGGGTGGAGTCTAGGCTGTCAATCTGGAGATAGCCAATGAGACTTCTGTGGGCATGACCTCCTGAGAATTCTGGGAAATCTGGTACTTCCTCCTTCAACATGGAAGTCACCTCTCTCTCTCTCTGCAACTCCCTGGGAGACATTGCAGAAGACAAGCCACCTGGATGTAACCAGACCTTGGAAGCAGGAGAAGCCACAGAGAGACCCCTGCCAACACTTCCAGCGTCACTGGATCTAAAGACTTTCTACCCACTGGCTTGTGATCGTCCTGCATTTGGCTTCATGTGTTTTGTGAGTCTGTAGAGGACTTTATATATTGGTTTTGGACATATGGGCTAATATCGGACTTATGGAGTTGATCTGGACTGGGCTGGGATGGTTTTTCCCATGTTCAATTGCTCTTGTATATAAACCTCTTTCTTATACACATATGTGTGTCCATTGATTTGTTTCTCTGGTCTACCCAGACTAGCACAGCTTTCGACGAGATGGACTGACAAAGTGCCTGCAAAAACGCGCATATGACCAGGCAGTGCTTCATTCTCTTGTAAGAGGGTCACGATGGATAGGAACAGACTCGGCGGCACTTAGCAGCAACCCAGTAGTCCTCCCTTGACCAATTTTTCCTTTTTAAAAAACAAACTAAAAACCCTTTTCATGGGGAATTGGGTGACGGTTTTCAGAGCAGATCGGTTTGATCGCATTCGCTGTAGTCCGCGCAGTGTACCCTCACTCGCCCCACGCCCTCCCTGAGTCTCCTGTTTCCATTCCCCCGCCTTTCCCCACCCTCGGGACTGCTCTGCCCTTGGGGAGATGCTGCCCCTTTGATCCCAATGGTTGATTATTCAAAGGCGTGCATAGCTCCTCAGTGTGATGGTTTCCTTCATGGACCTGCGTGTGGGTTGACAGAACGTGGATCCATGGAGGTAAGTTCCTTCGCAGACCTTAAGGATGACCAAGAGCCATAGTCAAGGTGGGTTTCCAGTCCGTAAGGCTAGGCCTTTTGTTTTTATGATTTTGAGTTCTGTTCCACATTTTCTTCCCTCTTTCCCTCTCAGAGCACTCGGTAGTGGTATCCAGGCACCATCTAGTTCTTCTGGTCCCAGGATTGTGGAGCCTGATGCAAATGTGGTCCCTCAGTCTAGTAGGTTGATTGTTTCCATGCATCTTTGAGAAATGTCTGGATCCTCCAGCTATGCAGAGGGGGTAAGCACTCCACCTTCCCATCTGCCCAAGGATGATTCCTATGAGGCAGAGGTCAGGTATGCCTTCACCCGCCAGCATTCTGGACCTTATTCTGATGCAAACCGTCCCTTCCGGGACACGCTACTTCTCTCTGGGTTCGATAATTTGTTGCGATAGTCACATAGAACTCAGACAATATTCATGGTTTGGGGGTTTAGTACGGGAGTTAACAGGTTGGGTCAAAAATATTTATAAATACAATTCTTTTGTACACAGCACCTCTTCTCAGCCATGCCAGCAGGCATGACTGCCCAAAGGCGTATTCAACTTCACTTGATCCCGGACAGGAGGGCCACTCTGCCTCATGGTCTCAGTGCCATGGTCTCTGGGGCTTTGGCTCCTGTTGCCACTTCTCCACCCTGGAATCTCACACACCTTGTGTTCTTGGCTCTGCATTTTTTGTGATTGTGAGTTTCTCCTTCTGAGACGGCTCACTTCATACCCAGCGGAATGACAAAACAGACCCATAGTTGTCCCATACATTCCATTTGCCCGCCCCCACCCAGTCATTCGGTGGGAATCGAGAAGACTCCAGACAGACGGGCCACACTGAGCAATTTCGCGTCACCATCACCTTCGATTTTCTGTACTCTTCTTTCCTCTGAGCAAGGAGAGACCAATAGCTAGCTGCACCTTAGATGGCTGTTCACAAGCTTTTCAGACCCCAGTTGCTACTCACCCAACTCGGACGGAGGCTATGGTCTCTGTGGACTGTGTTAGGCTGGTTGCCCTTGGTTTCCTGGCGCATTCCTGCAGAATCCATTTCAGCATCACTAACCTCAGAACCTAAGCTACGGGTGCCTAGATGATCTCGTGCGTCAAGAAGCATGCGAATCTGGTGGTCAGCTCCTTGTGGTTGTTAGGTGCCAGAAGTCAATTCCGACCCACAGCGACCTGTGCACAACAGAACAAAGAACTGCCAGGTCCTGTGCCCGAGCCCAGGGTTGCAGCCCCTGTGTCCATCTATCTTGTTGAGAGCCTTCCTCTTTTCACTGCCACCAAGCTTGATGTCCTTCTCCAGAGACTGGTCTCTCCTGGCAATATGTCCACGGTATATAAGACAAAGTCTTGCCACCCTTGCCTCTAAGGAGGACTCTGACCTGACTTCTTCCACCACCCTTAAAGCCCTCTTACAGCACTCTGTATTTAAGTATTTTAAAATGCTCCAGAAAAATATCTCACTAAAATCCTCCCACCTAGAGCCCATCCTTACAAAGGAAGTCTAGCCCTGAAAAAGCAGTGAGTTGAAATTCTGCCACCTAAGCTTTGTAACTGAGATCCAGCCAAATAAGCTGGAAAACTCTCACACTCACTGGCACTGGGTCGACCCCAACTCAGAGTGACCCAACAGAACAGAGCAGAACTTCCCCAGTCGGTTTCTGATCCTGTCGTTCTTCTCAGGAGTAGAAAGTCTCATCTTCCTCCCAGAAAGGGGCTGGTGATTTCGAACTACTGACCTTGCCGTGAGCAGCCCAGCAGGTAGCCCATTAGGCCACCAGAGCTCCTTCCAACCAAATATACCGCAAATATACCCCCCTCCCTGGCTGCTTTCATCTTTATCAACCTTGGTACCTTCTCAGAGCATTTTGTCAAGAATGTCTTCACTGTTTCCCCATTTTGCAAATTGCTTTTCTGCCTCTAATGGAACTTGTTTTATTTCAATAGTTTCATTAACTTATAATTCACAACCCATACAATTCAATGGTTTGAACATATTTAACGATTAGCATATTTATTAATAGATCCCCCTTTTTTCAGCCTCCCTGATCACAACCCTAAGAAACTACTTTTAACAGGTTTGTTGGCATATAATTCACTTATCATAAAATTCAGTAGTTCAATCATATCAAGAAGAGTTGTACAATCAGTTTTAGAACATTTTCTTCATTCTTATATTCATCAGCTTCCCATTCCCTCCTCCCCCTGCTACCCCTCCCTTATCGCTACAGATCTACCAATCCTCTCAACCCCAACTCCCTGCCCTCAGTCAATGCTGACTCACAGCGACCCCCTGTGGGTTTCCAAGACTGTGACTGCTCTCAGGAGTAGAAAGCCCATTCTTTTCCCCTTAGAGGTGCTGGTGGTTTTGATCTGTTGATCGCAGATCGCAGTCCAACATGTAACACTCCACCACCGGGGCGCCTACATTTCATGTAAAGAAAAACATACCAAACAAAAAACAAAAATAAAAGACCCAACAACAACAAAATAAGAGAAAAACTTCAATAGAAAAGAAAGCAGAAAATATTACAACTAGAACAAGTTTAAAAGGGTCCAAGAGGGAGAACAAATGATAAGGTGTTAAATTGTAACGTAACTACATTCGCATTAGTCCCCTTTGATTTTGCTTTTACTTTAAACAGACTCAAAGCTCCCTCCCTGCCAACTCTGAAAGAAGTAAACAAATAAAAAGCCTATTAATGGCCAAAAGGCTCATAACTCTGGGGACTCAAGCTCAAGTTCTTTGTTTACAGAAAGCTGCTCAGACAACTTAGCAGGCCTTCTGACATTAAAAATTTACCATGTATTTCTAAGCACTGTGTTAACTGATGGCCCAGACAGCATTGGAAGCAACAACGGGGAGGAAATCCTTAAAATGATGAGTAAGCAGTTCACAAATACAGCGTCTAGTTCCCAGGGGAGTAGTTATAAAGACTCCTTCCATGTCCCTTAGAGTCTATGGTATAAAATGTTATGATTTTAGTTATTTTCCAAATCATCTTTACTCACACTACTGTCCTCCTTATATGGACAAGTGGACAGAGGCACAGAGTTCAAGCGGCCCAACGGAAAGCCCTTTGCCCCAGAGACGCCACGGGAGAGCTGCAAGGGGCTCTCCATCAGTGAGGGGGCTTTGGACTTTGGGCTGAGGGGACACAACTGGAGTAAGAAGGTGAGAAGGCCTGAACTGCTTGAATGATGTATTAGGTGACACCGAATTGCTCGTGTGGAATTGTATGCATTGGTGAATGTTCTGCCGTGCGCATGCTCAACCACCAAAAAAGAAGCACACCACGCCTGTTTGCTTTACACGTTACAGTCTCTGGTTTTGAATGAAAACGTGAAAAAGAAGGCGGGGGCGGGGGTCGAAGGAGAAGGACAGTGTCTGCCTTAGACTCAAAACCTCACTGCCACCCTACTGAGACTGAGCCCTGGCGGCATCGTGGGAGACACCTTGGACGGCTCACCGACAGATCAGCAGTTTGAAACCACTAGCCGCCCGACAGGAGACACACGAGGCGTGACCGCAATATCCCTAAAGTACGTGTAAATATGGAAAAGTCACGATTAGAAACACTGGCCATGTGGCCTTGGCCTACAGAGGTCACCATGGAGATGATTATCCGTAAGCAGCGGGACAAGTCAGGCCCCAGAGCAGCAGGTAAGGAGCCCCCTCTCAGAAGGCAGTCGTTCCGCGGTGCGTGAGAAGCGCAGGGGCGAAGACCCGACACCGAGGCGCCACGGCCACACCCCTAGCTCTGTTGCCCAGCGCGCCGCCACCCTCTGCCGGACGCTCCGCACCCTGGGACGCCGGGCGCCGAACCTCGGTCTCCGGCACAGCCGGGGGTGCGCAGTCTCACCCAGGAGCCCCCGCCCCTCGGGCTGACTTCCGGCCGGCCGGCCGCTATAGCCCCACCTCCCGGAGGCGGGGAAGACCTGGAGTCACCAATGACCGCGCGCCTATGGCAAAGTGGGTGGAGCCTAGGAGATTTGAAAGGAGCCCCGCCCCCTGACCGCAGATTCCCGGGACTGGATTGTTAGAGGGGAGCACCTTTCGCGGGAGGTGAGGCTCCGAGGGAATGGCCGCCGGGCCGGGTGGGCCGGAGGTGTGGTGTGGGAGTCGGGTGGGTGCCGGGAGCGGGGAAAGTAGCTAGGGTCGTGGAAGGACCCAAGTCATGCCTATTGCCGGAGGAAAATGGAGCGCGCAGACCGCCCATGAGGAGAGGCCTCGGAGCAGCCTGCAGAGTGGGTGGTTGTGTGGGGGGAACTTTTGGGAACCGCCAGTCCCATCAGGACCGCCCTGTGGGAACAGGGGCGGGAACGGGGTTAGCTACTCCCACGCTGGTAGGAGCCGGGGCGCTGGCTTGGCTTCCAGCATGACCCTCCTCCTGCCTTGCACCCCGAGGAGAGCTTGGGCAGAAGGGAGACCCGAGGAAATGTGTTTTTTCTCCAGCTCGGGTCTAAAGGGACTCTTGCACCTGCTGGCGGGAACATGGAGAATTCGGAGGAAGGTAAGGAAGCCCTGGAGGGACAAAGGAGGTGGTGCCGTTGAGAGCTGTGCCAGGTCCCTGGGGCTGGCATGCCTTCTCCTCTCTCCTCCAGATGTCAAGTTTATTGTGGATGAGACCTTGGATTTTGGAGGGTTGTCACCATCTGACAGGTACCAGCCTCTTTATGCAGCTTCTTTTCCCATAGCAACGCCTCTTTGTCTCTGAGCGTTGGCCTCTGGAGCCTGGGCTGCTGACTTGGCTAAGCTTGGTGCGCAGGGGCTGCTGGGTGGCTGGTTGATGTGGATCTCTGTGACAGAGCTCGGGGAGGGGAGAAGAAGTAAGCCCGGAGTGAGAGTTCCGGGTGTTGAGGGTAAGTGGATGTAATGCCTCTTCATTCTGGCTAAACCCCCGAGGTTGGTCAGAAGACTCCATGGAAACGTGCATCTCACCACCCAGATGCCAGCTCTCATAGGGTGTGGGGCTGTGTGCCTGGCTCTATTGTGGGGCGTTTGTCCCCGCTCCTCTCCTGTGTGTGGGCGCAATACCTCGTTTACTGTCTGTCTCAGTCGTGAGGAGGAAGACACAGCAGTGTTGGCAACTTCGGAGAAGCCACTTCGACGGGGCCTCTCCCACCGAAGTGACCCGAACGCAGTGGCCCCCACCCTCCAGGCCCCGAGGTTCAGCTTAGGGCCCCTCAGCCCTGAGAAGCTGGAGGAGATCCTGCAAGAGGCCAACCGCCTGGCCGCTAGGCTGGAGCAGTGCGCGCTGCAGGAGCCCGAGAGCACCCGCGAGGGCCCAGCGCCTCGCCAGGTGAAGCCCAGCCCTCGCCGGGAGACTTTTGTGTTGAAGGACAGTCCTGTGCGGGACCTGCTGCCCACCGTGAGCTCTTTGGCTCGAAGCACGCCCTCTCCACGCAGCCTGACGCCCCGACTGCGGAGCGGTGACCGAAAGGGCTCAGTCAGGCCTCTTCGGACCACATCTGGAAAGAGGCTGGCCGGTGCTAAGAGGGTGAGCTTGAGAGTGTCCCCTCAGGCATAGTGCATGGACGCAGGGGCAGGACGCCATTCCTCCTGGGCAGAATGGACATACCTGATAGAATTGTTGGGAATTAACAAAATGCCTCGAACAAGTGACTGAGCATGGTGCCCTGCCTGTACTAAGCTCTCAGTAAGTGACATTGGGGATGGGGAGGAGGATGGTGTTGACAGCTAACTCCTGCCCCGTTCTTACTGGGATCTAGGCAGCTTTCCACTGCATCCCATAATAAGCCAGCAGAACAGATTCTTTCACAATTCCTGTCTGGCTTTTTTCCCCCCTCCCTTCCTCTTTGTATTTCAGGAATCGCCCACATGCAATCTGTTCCCTGCATCAAAAAGCCCAGCATCTTCTCCTCTTGCCCGATCCACGCCTCCAAGCCGATCCAGCCCCGCAAACCGATCCACCCCCCCAAGCCGATCTACCCCCCCAAGCCGATCCACCCCCGCAAAGCGATCCACCCCTCCCAGCCGATCCACACCCCCAAGCCGCTCCACCCTTCCATGCCGACCAGCTGCTCAGGTCCCGGTCCCGGGGCAAGCCAGGCCCAGTGGGCGAGCCCGAGCAGGTGGGAGAGCTAGGCAGCAGCGCTGGGCTGGGCACGAGGAGGATGTGACTCTCCCCTGACCTCAGTATTCCTCTCACCCGGCCCAGCTGCCCCTGCCAGGCCAGTCCTGGCCCCACAGCAGCCTTCCGCCAGCAACTCTCAGCGCCCAGCCCCGCTGCAAGGTGCAGCTGCTAAGCCTTCAAGTCGGCTGCCGGTCCCCACGGGCCTCCCCAGGCCTGCCGGTCGCATGCCACTCTCCAGCCGGAGTGTACTGCCCTGCAAAGGTGGTCCTCCTCCAGATTCTCTGTCAAGTCACAAAGGGCTTCCAAGACCAAGTGCTGCAGGCCACCGAGGTGAGGATGTGTGGCCCTATGGGTAAGAAATGGGGAGAAGAGCCCCTACGGTGCCCAGATTGGCTCCACCTGCCCGGAGCCCACAACAGTGAGCGCTTTCTGGCTTGCTTCAAACTCTTTGGATGCTGGGGAGACTGCGTTAAGGAGAGATGAAGTTGGGCCAAGAATCTGAGTCTGGTTCTTGAATACTTGATTCCCCCCTACACACATTGGGGGAGGGGGTACCAATCCCAAACTCACTCTGCTCTCATCTAATATTTCTTTTCAGAAACTCGATTGAACATTCTGCTAACTCCTTTTTCTTGTTCACCTCCATCAAGTTCCTGTTTCCAGGCGACCAAATCTCCCTGCCACCGGTGCTACACGCAGCAATCTGCAGGCCCCCAGGAAAGCCGCCGTTCCAGGGCCTACCAGGTCCGTCTGGTTAGGGCGCTTTCTCTCTCTTTTGCCATCCATCCTGGGCTAGGTACCCCATCATGTTTGGTGCTCCAAATCCTCTGTGGGTCCTGTAGCAAGATGGGCATGGGGGTCCTATCTCTTCCCAGCTGATGAAACCTGGGAGTTGGAACTCAGCTGGGTGGCAAATGGCCTGGAAGAAGTAGGGCAGTGTCAAGCCCTGCCCCTTTCTGCCCCTTTAGGTAAGGAGATCCGGACATCAAGCAAACTTCAGTAGCCAATCTCTACAGATGCTGCCTGACCCCTCCTCTTCTGGGTCTCCCCAGCCCTCTTGTTGGAGGCAGACCCTGGCCCTGACTCTCCTGGCCCAGGACCCGTGGAGGAGATGCTACCAGGGCTGGTCCCCCAGGAGTTGAGACCTTGGGAAACGGGTGGATTAGGGTTGAACTTCAGGGGGTGGTTAAACTCTCTGGGTTGAAAGCAGATTCAGGAAAAAGAGGTTAACTCCTGGTCTCGAGATGAACAAACAGAACTTGAAAACTGCAGGAAACTAGGTGGCCTCATCCACCCCCTTCCAACCTCTTGCTTCCCTGCTGGGGGTGGGGGGTGGGCAGTCACATGCATGTGGCCTCTGGAGAGGGGCCCCTCTGACTCCTGACCTCCACTGGGAGGGGCAGCTACCTGGCCACTTTGTGATATACTTACTCTACCAGTCTTTCTCAAAATAAACGTATTTTTATATTGTATGAAAGTGGGTCTCGTCCAATATCTGACTTGGAGGAGCCCCCTGTGTCATTCTGGGGAGGGTATCGATCTAGGCTTTTTAAGCAGGGGCACCAACAGGCCCTTGGCCTTGAGGCTGCAGCTCATCAGCATGTGGCTACTCCGCCCCTCTTCTTGGCCTAGATAGGAACAGGCTGCCTCCTTCCAAGACTCATAGATTATTAAAGGTCCAGATCAAAGTTAAGTGCAGTCGACTCTCCATGCCACGGGTCCTGTAGCTGTGGATGCAACCAACCGGGGATCAGAACGCTTGGGGGTGGGGGACAACCAATTCAACGATCAAAGCAATCCCTGGAAGGTTAAGTGGAGCATGAGGTATTACATCTGATTTACACAGTGTTTGCCATTGTAAGTAATCTTATAACCTCTTGATTTAGAATCAGCAAGAGGAGGTGTGCAGGTTATGTGCAAACCGTTGATGTTTGGTGCCTTCAAGTCCGTTCCAACTCATAGTGACCCTGTGTACCACGCTACCGGGACCCCGACATCCTCCAGCGTGTCCTCTGAGCCCATTGTTGCAGCCCGGTGTCCATCTGTTGAGGGTCTTCTCTTTGTTAAGCAGGATGTCCTTCTCCAGGGACTGGTCTGGCCTGATAAAAGTGTGTGAGGCAGTCTCTACGATTCCAAGAAGCCTCCCACCTCTACCTCTTCCAAGGCAGACTTGTCTGTTCTTCTGGCAGCGGATGCCTTAATTCAAATGCCTCCATTCTCCCCGGTCCTCTGTATCCATCGCCTGGCATTCACAGTGCATGAGGCCACTGGAAACCCCATGGCTTTTGACAGGCACACCTTCGTCCGCAGGGCGACATTTGCCCAGTGCATCATGCCCTTTGAGTGCTGCCCCCGGGGAATGTTGGTTGCAGAGGCCAGTGCAATGCAATTCTTGACCACTTGAGTCTTTGCTCGGTTTCTCGTGATGTGGCCTATCAGTCCAGTGGTGAGGATGTTTGTTTTCTGTACTTTGCCAGGGGCAGCTTCTCCATAGCTGTATTCTGAGTGCTCCCACCTCAAGGGGCTTGTTTCCGGGCACCGTTCTCAACCTTCCACACCTGTTCGTAAGGTTTCCAGTGGCTTGTTTTTTCAGAAGCTGTCTGCCTCGTCCTTCCTAGATTGTCTGAAACTTTCTGCTGAAACCTGCCCACCAGGGGCACTCCTGCTGGTATTTGAAATACTGCTTGGCCCCACTTCCAGCATCACGGCCACCACAGTATGGCAAACTGATGAGTGAGCGGTGGAAACGCAAATGCTCCAGGGTTTCATGTCAGGCCTTAGGTATGTGTGAATGACTTGGAACCAGTCTCCATAGATACCCAGGGAGTTCACTGTGTGCAGAGGGGTATGGAGCCAGCTTCCAGATGAATGACTGTCTGCTCTCAAGGTGAAAGTCCTTCCCAGGAGAGTGGGGTCCCCTAGAAACCCCTAGCTCCTCCTCTGCAGAGCAGCTTGTGACGGTGCCCCGTGCCCCGCGCTCAGGTCTCCTGATCCCTTCAGCCAGGTGCTGCTGAAAGACCTCATTGCATCTCCTCTAGGCTTCTGGACTTGGGGGCTGGTGCAAGGCTTCCTGAGCCTCTGCAGTGCCTAGAGTTGGTGCTGGGATTCAAGCTGGAGTTTCATGTTATTGGAAAACATTCAGATGCAAGATGGTGGTTGTTTGTTGAATGAATGGCAAAGGCTCATTTAGTAGATTCAGGATTGGGTCTCCCTGTACCCCTGGCCTCTGACAATTGAACCAGCTCCAAGACAATTCCTCGTAGAGTTCTCAGACAAATTCCCGCCTTTTGAACTACCTGTGACCGGAGGAAGCCAGCAAGAACCTGGGCAAAGGGACAGTGCACTCACGGCTGACCCCCATGCCCCCCCATGTCCCCCATGCCTGCAAGCGCCCTGCATGGACATGGCAGAGGTCTTCCTCTTCCTGCTGGGACTTGCACTTCCTTGGTGCGTCTTTCTTTTTGCAGTGGGTGTTAGGGTTCATTTGGCACCTCTACCTGCTCAACGTGGATGGCAAAGTAGGCATTCACTTTTCACTTTTTCCTGGGTATCATGGTAAAGCAACTCCAGCGGCCTCCAGGATCGCAAGATTTCATGTGGGGAAAAGGGGTGGAGGTAGATGCGGAGCAGTTGGGATACGGCAAGAAAACAAGTGTGAACTTCTCTGCGCCTGCCAGGTGTTGATTTCCGGCTCTGGAAGGTCAGCTAGCAGTCCCAGGTGTGGCCTGCACGCAGGTGGCATATTGCCTGAGCTGTAGGCACGCACTTGCCCCTGCCACCTGGTGCCTAGGGAGGGCACAGCCTTTCCCATAGTTACCCTAGCAGACCAACTGTACTTCCCAGAGTCAGTAGGCAGTGCCAGCCAGGAGGAGGCCTACCTGCCACAGCTGTCCTCCTAGTTCAGCGCAGGGCTGCTAACTTCCCTCCCACTACGCTCGGCTTGTGACTTTTCTGTTGTTAAGCATTCGACATCCACCCTCCCCTTCACTTACCTTACACACACACACGCACACACGCATGCATACACACGCAAACACACGCACACGCATGCATACACACGCACACACACGCATGCACGTGAGTTTATTAGCCTCAGACAGCACACTATGGACTGTTTTAAGCACTTTCCATGTGTGTGAACTCATTTAATCCTCATAAACGCTCCATTACGCGGATGCTATTAACATCATCATCATCTGCAGCTGGAGAAACGAGGCTCAGACAGATTAAGTTGCTCGTCTGGTCCCGGGGCTCATTAACTGCTACCTGATCGTGTCCTCGTGTTAACCCCAGCCTTTGAAGCATGTCAGACAGACGTGGGAAGAGCAGAGACTTGGAGAACGCAAGGTTTTGGCCGGGGCGAGTCCATATCATGCCCACTGCCACCGAGCCCATTCCAGCTCCCAGCAAGCCAGGCAGACGGCAGAACCGCTCCTGTGGGTTTCGGAGACTGTTGACGGAGTGGAAAGCTGCCTCTTTCTCCTGAGGAGTGGCTGGTGGTTTTGAACTGCTGGTCTTGCGGTCAGCAGCCTAACCGTAACCATGAGCCACCAGGCTCTGGAGTGCGAGTAGTTAATAAATTCTCCACCTTCTGTGCCACCTGCATGTCGCCTCCAGGAAGCCTGTCCTGAGGGGGCAAGCTAGAAACCTGCATGTCCAGCGGTCACTGCTTCCTTGAGAGGAGGCCACCTGGGACCCTTGGAACTGCCTGGGTCGACATGACCATTTGGGGGTCCCTTCTGGGGCCCACAATGAGGAGCCTGAGGCCCCCAGGCCCTGCCTGCTGTCTGTCCTCCAGCCTGCAGGTGCCGTGCGGAAGTAGGAAGTACCATGCTCCGTCCACCCGACAGAACTAGTTTATTCAGTAGTATGGGGAAATGAATGCCACAAATCAGAAGTCGGCGACAAGACCCTACTGTATTTACAGTGACTCAAACTGTACAATCTGGTGTTAGATCAAGTTAGCATCCAGCATCAGTGTATTTTTTATAAGTCATCAGTAGTAAAAACCAGTTAAATTTTTAACCCTTTGCAGGAATTGCTGAGGGGAGGAGGTGGGGTAGAGACGACATGGTGGAAGATCCAGAGGTCAGTCTTAAAATGAGAAACAGGGACACTCCCTGCGGCCTCTTTGCCTGACCACCTGCTCCAGAAGGTTGGTGTGGCTGGTCTGGGACACAGGCTTAGAGTAACTGGCCACTTGGAAGAAGGGCACCCAGCAGACCTGGGGAGGGGGGGAGGGGGGAAGGAAGAGGAGGGATGACAGCTGGGTGCCCATCCCAGAGCTGCTGGGAACACCCAACCTGTGCCAGTCACTTCAGACCCCTTGGGCTGGGCACCGACCCATCCCAACACAACAGCAAATAAATAAAAAATATATATATTAACTCTCTCTTCGCAGGGAGCTGGGGGTCGGGGTGGGTGGGGTGGGGAAGAGACGGGCAGGACCTGGTCCTTTGAAGAAGAGAGCCAATTCCAAGAAGGGGTTAAAAATTGAACATGTCGGCTACCACAGGCCTGATTTGGGGGGGCTGGGGTGGGCGAGTGGAAACCAGAACCCAGACTTGAAACCTGTGCTTGCAGCCCCTCGGAGTCAGCACTGCATTCACACCCCCACCCCACCCCCACTCAGCAGAGAAGCGTAAATGAACACGTGACTGGCCCTCCCCGGCGGGCGGGCGGGTGGGGAGGGCGGTGAATGAAGCACTTTCGGGTCAGCAAACGGAGCAAACACCTGGGCGGCAGATTCCAGGAAGAGGTGAAGGGCTGGGGTGCCCCGCCCCGACCTGGGGGCACAGGCTCCCCGCAAAATGTGTTCATGCAGCATTTGGGGGTCCAGGGCGCTGAGTCCTTCTGCCCTCACTGGACAGGGCCTTCTCAGTTCCTGGGCGAGGCAATACAGCAGGGGTGAGGGGCGCCCCTGGCCGTACAGAGGCCGCCGGCGGGGTCGGGCGCCCTGGGGGCATTGGCTTTGTCCTTTCCTTTTGGTGATGGCGACTGAGGGCCACGCCCCCAGCCCCTCTCCTCCCAGAGGCACCGCGGATGGGCGCCGGCGCGGCCCCGGCCGTCCTGGCCTCTTTGGGAAGGGAAAGGGGAGTCCGTTTCCAGCGTATAAAAAGAAATGAATCCCTGAAGTCATGAAGCGTGGCGATCCTTTTTTAAACTCTTTTTTTTTGTTTTTTTTTCCTCTTTTCTGAAAAATTTTTCTCTTGGAGATGTTGGCCCCAGGGGTCCAAAGTGCAGTGAGGGGTGGGGTGGGGGAGGGAGTTGGCACTAGGTGGACGCCCCTCCTGGCCGGACTCCTCAGATGGACGTGTCGTCGCTGCTGCGGGCGGGCGGGCGGTGGGGGCGGGGCGGGATAAAGCACAAGACAGGAGTGGGGCGTGAGAGCAGCGGTGGAGGGTGGGGAGCCGCGGGCGCCGCGCCGCCGCCGCCGGCGCGGGGGTTAATGCAGGAAGTTAAAGAAGAGAAATCTGCAGAGGCAGAAGGGAAAGCGACAGAGAAGGCAGGCGGAGGGTTAGTCGGACAGAGCGGACAGGAGAGCCTCCACCAGAAGAAGGAAACAGAGCAGCAGCCCAGCTCCCCACCTTCCCTGGCCTCGCCTCGCGCCCACAGGCACAGTGGGGTGTGGGCATGTGCCCGCTAAGGAGCTGGCCCGCACCGCCCATCTGTCTCCTGGCTGCCCGCCACAGTGGCCTGGGGGCACAGTGGCCGCGGGGCCCCACTCACTCGGAGCCTGACGAGTCCTCGTCCACTGTGCCTGCCTTGATGCTCATGGCGATGGGCATGACCCCATTCAGCTGCTCCTGCAGGCTCTGCCGGGGAGGCGGGCGCGGAGGGGGCCCTCCGCGGCTGCCCTCGCTGACCGAGGAGCCCCGCGAAGACGCTGTGCCCTGTTCCTGGGGCAGCCTCAGGAGGCTGCTCTTCTCGCTGATGGCGGGCAGACACTTCTTCTTCAGGATGCCTGTGGGCGCAGGGCAGGTGAGCCGGGAGGGGCCGGCTCCAAGGCCCACATGCAGCTCAGGGATCCTACTCACCTTTGTGCGGCTGGGCAGAAGGGCCTGGGAGGGGGCCCAGGGACCCCTCCCGAGACAAGGCATCTCCGTTCTCCCTCAGGCGCTCCTCGGGCCCTCCGCTGCCACCACTGTCCTTTGCTATGGTCACAAAGTCTCCTGGCCAGGGGGCCTTCCCAGGCCCTGGGCCCCCATCTGATGGGGACGAAAGCACATGAGGCCCTAAGAAGGCTGACAGCCAGGAGAGTCCCACCCCAGGCCCCAAGAGCCCCAGGTGCTCTGTCCCCTGGGCCACTGCCCTAGCCCACCCTTGGGGGTGCTGTGCAGGGGCAGTCTCTCAATGCCAGGCCCCAGCAGGCTGTCCCAGCCCGGCTCGCCAGGGAACGCTGCCTCCTCTTCCTCCTCCTCCTCGCTGTCAGATGAGTGGGTTGAGGCATAGGAGCCACTCTGGTCGTCTTCCATGGACAGGTCACTGTCGGAGTCCGTGTCAGGATCTGGGGAAACAGGAGAGATCACAACCGGCTCCCCACCCCCACCCACCCCTCAGCCCAAGCAGGGCAGCTGCCCTACTGGCTCAAGCCCGGAGGCTCTGTTCTCACCATGCTGCTGGTCTTGACCCTCCAAGAACAGGCCCCCGGGGTCCCCCAGACCAGGAGGGCCTTGGCCAGGGTTCAGTGTGGACTCCTCCCTAAGAAGACAAGACCATGCTGGAGGGTTCAGCTGGGCCCTTTGCCCAGTGTCCCATCAGCCTCTATCCTCTCCTGGGACTCCAGGCCAGGCCTAAAGTCCCTACCACTTCCAATTGCAGCTGTCTGTCTCCCACCCTCCCACCCACCCCCATCCCCCAGTCGCCTCTCCCCATGTCCACCCTGCTGTGCACAGCTCAGCTCCCAGTGTCTGGCAGACTGGCTGGGTCTGGAGCATGGTCATCTCCCCTCCCTACCCTCCCTGCCACGGGTCACCTCAGCAAGAAGGGGATGTAGCTGGGCTGACTCTTGCCCGAGCGGCTGGCGCTGTGCAGAGAGCCCGCTGAGTCTCCATAGGGCTGGTACAGTCGTCCGTCTGCGTAGGGGCTGGGGCAGTTGTAGGACTAGGCAGGGAACAGAGAGGCCAGTCAGTAAGGGAGCAGCAGAGGGAAGCTCAGAAGAGGAGGGCCCCACATTCCTCAGGCAGGGCCTGGCAGGTGGTTCTGGCTCTGCTGCCCTTTGCACCTCAGGTACCCTGAACCAGGAGACACAAGGGCTTGTTGGAGTGGGGTGGGGTGGGGTCAGGAACTGTCACCTGAGCGCATCCTGGGAGACAGGAAACTTCCCAGATCAGGACCCCTGGGCATCCTCTGCCTACCTCTTCCACTTCCTTACCATACCCACGCACACATCCACCCAGCACCCCTTCTTCAGCACAGGGAGACACGTAGGACAGAAAGCACAGAGAGGGTGTTCCTGGGCCTCGGCCTCTTCTTCCCTCCCAGCCAGCAGGCGCCCTCACCGAGGTTAGGGTGGACTTGGTGGTCAGAGCAGGGTCGGGGCTGGGCTTGCGGCTGCAGGCAAACTTGAGTGCCTTCCGGACCTCCTTGCTCAGCACCACGTAGGAGAGGAAAATGAAGGGGCCCTGGCAGTGGAGAGGCGGTGTCCGTTTCTGAGTGTTCCCCCTGAGGCACCCCCAGCCGGCTTCCCGCCCCTCCACCTCCACCGTGGGACCTGGATGCAGTTGCAGGCAGCACAGAGGTAGTGGAAGAGGAGGGTGTCACTGTTGACCGAGAGCAGGGCCAGCAGCCAGGCGGCGCTCAGCAGCAGGAGCACGGCGAAGGAGGGCCGCAGGCCAGAGCTGGGTGGGGCGGGACAGGGTGAGTCCTGTGGGGGTGGGGGGTCCCCTAGCTACCACCCAGGTACTGCCCAGGCTGGCCGGGCAGTGCATACTCACATGGGACCTTTCTTCTCAAAGCCCTGCCGCTGGGCTGCACAGGAGGCGCGGGCCGCCAGGGTATACAGGAAGACACTCATCTGCGGGAGGGAAGGCAAGGCTGGGTATGCCAGGCACAGGCAGACAGATGGACGGATGGATCCCTGCCTGCCCCACCAGCAGCCTCGGCTGTCCCGACAGGGCATCCTGAGGCTGAAGCGGCCTCCCCCTCCAGCCACTGCCCCACACCCACCGACACAGCAAAGGCCACGGGGCCAGCAAAGCTCCAGATGAGTGTGTCATAGATGGACAGCCAGCAGAAGTCAGGGTTTCCATAGCCCTCGGGGTCCAGGCCCACAGCCAGCCCTGTAGGCAGGGACGACACGGGCCGGTGTTAGGAGCATGGGGTAGGTATGGTCCACTCTGACATGCTGACCTCTCGGCATGGGGGTTGCCCATGGACATGCCTGGGTTAAATTGGGACACCTCTTTTGAGGCTCACCTCCCCACCCACCCGCCGAGGGAGAGGGAAGTGAGAGGGAGAGCTGGCACCTGTGATGAAGGCGGGCACGCCCCAGCCCAGCATGTAGTAGAAGCGCATGGGGCCGGCGTTGACGTCTCGCACCTCGGTGAGCGCGCGGTACAGGTGCAGGGCCTCCAGCAGGGCCCAGGAGAAGGTGCACAGGTATAGGAAGTGCAGCAGGATGGCAATGACTGTGCAGGCAAACTGAGGGCCCGGCCTGTCAGCACTGGGGCTGCCAGAGCCGGGGCTGCTGGGGGCGTGGGGGTGGGGCTGGGGGCTGGGGAGGGTCACAGAGTGTCTTACAGGGAGGTCAGCCTGGTTGATGCCCAGGAGGAAGACCAGCTGAGCCAGGCCCAGGGCGGCCGTCAGGTTGCGCCGGATGCCATGCTGGTTGGAGCGCAAGGTGCGCAGGGCGGTGAGGAAGAGGAAGGTGAGCAGCAGGGCGGCCAAGGTGACTCCCAGGGCCACGTATGTCAGGGTCTTCAGTGGCAGGATCTCCCCGTTCTGCAGAGAAGGCGTGGGGTGTCAGGAAGGGCAGGGCCTGGCCTGGTCCCATCAGGGCACTGCGGCTGCCCGCGGGCCCCACCTCTCGCCTGGACACGTCCATGAGCACAGCGAAACTCGTCATGTGGTTGCACTGGCAGCTGACATGGCTCTCATTCCGGAAGACCACCTCACAGCCGCGGGCTGACCAGCCGCCTGTCCCGCTGACCCTGCCGGAGTATGTGGGGCTGGGGTCAGAGGAGGTGGGGGCGACAGGGCAGGGAAGAGCAGGGGGTGGGAGTGGAACAGGGCAGGGGTCAGAGGTGGAGCAGGGGACATGGTGGGGCAGGGGTGGAGCAGGGGACATGGTGGGGGGGGGGCAGAGTAGGCAGGGGACAGGGCAGGGGTCAGAGGAGAGGGGTGACAGGGCAGGGCAGGGGGTAGGGCGGGGAGCAGGGGATATGGTGGGGTGGGGCAGGGAGACAGGGCATCGGCATCGAGCAGGACAGGGGTGGGCAGGGGGGGACAGGAGAGGGCAGGGGGTGGAGGAGGGGCACGGGTGGGGCGGGGCAGGCAGTTTGGTGGTGGGTGGGGCGGGCCGGCTGCTCACAGGATGGAATGGTTCCAGAAGACACAGATGGGCTTGGTGCGCTCCTCGGTCTCCAGCAGACGGAACTGCACGGTGACGGGCTTGTCCAGGGCTCGGGGCAGCAGCTCCTGGTCGTCATGTACGCTGATGCTCACCACGGGCGTGTTGATGATGGGCCGCTTGGGGACTCTGATGGAGGAGGGGGCGCAGACAGCCTCCTGATCAGACCCCGCCTTCCTGAGGATGCCCACACCGCCCGCCTCCCTGCCACCACCTCAGGCTGCGCTTGTCCGGGTCGTAGTTGTGCGGCAGCAGCCCGGCCAGGGTGCGGTAGATGATGACGCTGGCCACCGCCTCGCCCTGGCTCAGCTCGGGGTGTCGCCGCTGCCGCCGCGCCAGCTCCTCAGGCTCCGGGGCCTCTCCGGGGCCCGCAGGCCGGACCATGGGGGCTGTTTCTGGGGGCAGGAGGCTGGCTGTTAACCCGGGGCAGGGCCGACCCTCTGGGGTCCCTGCCCACCCTGCGCCCACCGCTGACCTCGGAAGACGGACTCGGGCAGGATGACGGTCGTCTCCAAGTCCGGGGGCCGCTCCCCACGCAGCGCCTCATAGCGGGGAAGCTTGGCCCCCGCGAAGTTCCCCTTGTCCAGGCGCACGACGGAGATGACTGGGGAGCAGGGTGGTCCCGGGTCAGACCGGAGAGGCTGGCAGAGCCCCCCTCCGCCCTGCCCCGCCCCCGCGTGGCCACCGCTCACCGATGTTGGGCGTGACGATGGTGAAGGGGCTGAGGTAGGTGTGCCGCATGTTCTGTGCCAGCGCGCTGGCATAGGCCTCGTAGCGCTGCAGCAGCCAGGCTGTGCCGCCCTCCGACTGCTGGATCAGCTCCCAGTGCCGCTTGTTGGCCCCGTCCAGGAGGGCGCTGCCCACCCGCAGCAGGTTCTGGGATGGGTGTGGTCACTGTCACCGCGCACCCTTCTGCCCCTCCACCGAGCTCCAGCCTGTGACGGTCCCCGCAACGCCCTACCTGCCTGCACACCTAGCCCATAGGGCCCGCCCCCTCCCCCTTGTGGGTGCGCGAGGGCTCTCTAGCCTTCCTCCCAGACACACTCTGCACATAGTACCCCCAAGCCTGTGCCCCACAGACCGACTCTTCCAGCCCCTAGGCTGGGCCAGGCCGCAGTACAAAAGTACCATTTCCTGCGTGCAGCTTGGTGTGAAGGAGGTTGGAAAGAGGGGACCTCTTTGAGGGGACCTCAATCACCCAGGTGCTGGACCAAGCTCTGGTGCCCTCGACCTGGCTGGGAGTGCCCCACTCTGCACCCCAGGTCCTGGGCCACTCCACTCCACTCCCCGTGACCCTTGCCCAGGCCCACCTCGGTGAAATGCACATCCTGTGTGGCAGACAGCCCGAAGCCCCGCTGGGCACTCTCGTGTGCCAGCAGCCGGGCGGCCAGCTGGTAGGCCACCCTGACATCGCTGCCGAAGTAGCCGGCTGTGTGCTGCGTGGCGTTGCGCAGGAGGAGGGCCAGTCGCTGGGAGCGCCCCGAGTCCAGGCCCGACTCGTTCCGCTGCAGCCGTTCAGCCTAGGGCACCCAGGCCAGGGGGAGGGCAGAACTGAGCCTTAGGAGGGGAGGGAGGTGGCCTTTTGAGGCAGGGGCCCCAGGAGGACAGGGACAGGGGCTCCACAATCCCTCTTCTCAAAGTTGGCGGGGGGGGGGGAGACGACAAAGTGAGATTGGAAAGATGGAGATAAGGGGGTTCACTTACAAAGCCCTTGAGCTCTGAGAAGGTGACTGAGGTACAGTTGAAGAGGTTTGGGGGGAGCCACCCCCTGTGTTCGTCACAGTGGCGCACAGCGGTTCCTGGGGGCGGAATCCGGAAGGGGTGGCCTCAGACACAAACCAAGGAGAACCCTGAACTTGAGAAGAAGCTGGACCAATACCTCAGAGACGGCCACACCAGGACCCTGCCGCTGCCCAGGTAAGACCAGGTATGTCAGACTGGAGAGCCAAAGCTCCAGAAGGTAACGGCTAGGGAGCACAGCGTACAGGGCCTTCTGGAGGCCCCAACACCCCTGCCTGCTCCTGCTGCCCTTCAAGCTCTTCTGTACCCTAATCACTGTCCCAGACTTCTGCCCACTGCCCACCACTGCCACCCCAGATTGAGACCCCTGCTCCCCAGCAGCCTGTCTTTCTGGGGGTGTAACTTCAGTACGAAAGGGCGGGGGGTGCTGATGGAAAGCCTGTACGATTGATCCTTGAGTCCCTGGTCCTCAGGCCGGGGCTGGCCCGTTTCAGGCTCCTGGCCCTCAGTAAGGGACAGGTGGTAAAGAGGTAGGTACCACACAGCACCTGGGGCTGGGGACAATGAGAGGTGGGGACAGTAAGCCAAGGATGGGTGACTGCCTGCCCCTGCCCACTATCACTGGCGGCCCCTTGGCCCTCAGTGAGTCTTCCCTGTGGTGCCACAACAGGCCTTGAGCACCTACCAAAGGAGCCCCTGGGGCAGGGGGCTGCAGCGGGCAGGCCAAAGCGGGTCCGGGGCCACCAGATCCCAGCCTCAATGGCCCGAGGACAGCTGTCATAATTCACTGTAAGGGAGAAGACAGGGTCACCCAGGAGCAGCACCCCCTCTGCAGCTCTGCCCCAGCCCTCCCGGCATGCCCAGGCCTGCACCCAGCCCGGCTCCCTGCCTCCTAGGGGCACAGCGGGGAGGGCTGCCTACCTGTCCTGGGTTCCCTACCTTCACAGCCATTGGTGGTGACTTCAGCGAAAGGGTTGTCGCAGTGATCACACTGGCGCCCGATGACACCTGGCTTGCAAGGGCACTGGCCGTCCTCAGGGTTACAGACACGGGACAGGGAGCCCGTGGGGTAGCAGTCACACAGGAGGCAGGTCGGGCTGTCGGGGGGCCGGTAGTGGTTCTCCTGGGAGGGAGGAGGCAACAGGCAAACCCTCTCACTGACTGCCATCTAGTCATCACTGACCTGCAGTGACCCTGGCGGTCAGGCTAGAACTGGCCCCCAGAGTTCCCGAGACTGTGACTCCCCGTGATGGTAGAAAGCCCCATCTTCCTCTTGTGGAACGGCTGGTGAGTTTGAACTGCTGACCCTGAAGTTAACAGTCCATGTGTACCCCACTACGCCGCCACTGACATGCAAATGAGCCAGAAGGCCATTGGTCATGTCGTCCCGTGCTCCTCTCCCCCTCCCAGAGACATGAGGACAAACAGCTTCGTCCCACCCCAGGAGAGCACAGGCAGGCCCTACCCCACGCTCCCGGAAGAGCGGGGCCTGGCTCTCACCTTGCAGTGGCACTCGCCGCTGGTCTTATTGCAGTCCAGGTCGAAGCCTTTGCTGATGTCACAGTTACACGGGCCGCACATGGGGTGTCCCCACCAGCCACGGGGGCAAGGCTGGTCAATCCTGCAGAGAGGAGCCCGGCGGGCGTCAACTCGTCCTGCCACACCCACCAGAGCCAGGCAGTGGCCCCTCGGGCCAGCTGCCTGCTGCCCTGCCCCACTCACCTGGTCTCACAGTAGTGCCCCAGGTAGTTGGGGGGACACTCGCAGGCATAGCCGTGGGGGGCGCTGGGCTTGCGAGCGCACACTGACTGGTGCTCGCAGGGGTTCAGGTCACACACGCTAGTGCAGTTGTCACCGTAGTAACCTGTGGAAGGAGGAGTCCAAACCAAAGGCGCTGGACTCACAGCCACCCTGCGCAGGAGGTCTGACGCTGCACATCTTGTCAGGGGAGGCAGTCTCCGCTTTCTCCTGCGCAGCAGCCAAACGGCTTGCCACCACACCACCAAAAGGTTCAACGCCCCCCTTCCTGAGCGCCGTCTCTCTCCCTCCCTCCACGCCACCCAGAGCATCTGGGGGTGGCTTTGTGCTGCGGGAAGCTCTGAGAGGTGACATGACTGACCTACAGGACACTCGGCTGAGCCACAGCCCAAGACCCCAGGTGCCCCGGGACCTGCCCCTCCCCGGGGGTCCCGTCCTACCCGGATCACAGCTACAGGAGTAGCTGTCCCAGTCATCGCTGCAGTAGCTGTTGGCAGGGCACGGGTTTGAGTCACAGGGGTCTGGCAGGCTGCAGCCAGCTTCCACGTTCACTCTCTCCCCGCGGCTCAGATCCAGGGCGCTGGCACCCTCGGGTGACTCGCTCACGCGCACACCCTGGTGGGGAGGGGTGTCAGGGACAGTGGCAGTGTTGGCTCTCAGTGGCACAGCCTCTAGGTGGTGGGGCGAGGGGGTTGGGGTGGGGGCGGGGTCATGGGTGTGCTTACCTGCAAACAGCCCCGGAAACCTCGGGCCACACCATTGGCCGGCCCAGGCACTCCGCCCACCGTGATGTTGCTCAGGTGTAGCCCATGCAGCCTGGGCCCCAGGTTGCCCTCTGACCGCTGCTGCCCGTAGTCAAAGGACAGGACAGCATGGCCTGGCCCCCCGCTGGCTCCCAGGGCCAGCTGTGAATGGTGCCAGTCCCCATCATTGGCGCGGCCTGGGTCCAGCCGGAGAGATGAGGCCTGAAGCCCAGTGCCCTCCACGCTCAGCACCACGTGGCCCTCCCGAAGCTGGGCCAGAAGGAAAGAAAAGAGGGTCGGTGGGCAGGGCCACCTTAGTTTGCTCTACACCCAGCCCGCTGTCCCCTTTGCAGGATCACGGTGCAGTCCAGATGAGGCCTGAGAGGAAAATGTTATCTCCTCTGGGGCCAACAGATGGCAGCATTTAACCACCAAACTGATCCAAACCACCCCCCCCCCCCGCCCCCCATCCCGCTCAACTCTCAGTCCAGCTTCCTGGAGGCCACTCCCCCAAGCCAGCAGCCCATTCCCCCCCCACCCCCTCCCACAGTAGACGCACCTGCAGGGTGATGGTGCTGCGCCCCCTGGTGACGGCCTGAAACAGGACACCGTTGGCCTGGCGCGTGCGGAACATGAGGCTGAGGTGCCAGGGTTGGGAGATGGGCAGTGAGAGGCCATGCCAGGCCACCATGCTGCTGCCTAGGAAGCGCTGCGGATTGGCCATTTCTGGTGGGGGCAGGGTTGGGCGGGACAGATACAGAAAGTCTCTGAAGGGTGGAACAGCTGATACCCAGGGGGTATGATGCCATGATGCCAGTGCCATGGAAGGCGGGCACCGCCTCTCAGAGTGCCCCGCCCTCAAGCCCATTTACCTACCCTGGGCCCACCCCGCACTGTGCCCAGGCCTGCCTCTCACTGGGCCCTTTGTCTCATGCGCTGCCTGCCCTCTTAGGGTTCTGCCCAGACCTGAATTTCCGCCCACAGCCAGTGGCTGGGCCCTGCCCAGTGCTGCCCAGACCCTGTCTGTGCTCCTAGCTGGTTGACAGCTACCAGGGCCTGGCCCCTGAGGGTGGCCCCCACCTACCTTGGGCACAGCTCTTGCCCCCAAAGCCCAGGGGGCACTCACAGCTGAACGCATCCCACTGGTTCACACAGGTGCCCCCATTGTGGCAGGTGTTGCTGTCACACACATTCTTCTTGGCTGGGCAGCCTGGAACAGAGAGAGGGGGCTCAGGAAACCCCGGGGCAGTGACCAGAGAGGACTTTGAGACCCTCCCTGCAGTGGGGCCTGGCCTTGCCCCCATCCCCCACCCCCACCCCCGTACCAGGCACAGTTCCGTTGTTGGCGATGAAATCGGCCATGTCCACATGCCGGCTGTCCACCTGCAGATTCCGAATGCAGCCCACAAAATGCCGCATCCGCACAGGGAAGCTCTCGGGCAAGTCAGGCACCCCACCCAGCAGCAGGGGCCCTGTCAGATCCAGGGACCTCGGGAGCAAAAAACAGCGTTAGCACGAGGGAGGCCACACTGCTCCTGGTTCATCCTGCTCCTGGTGCCAGCTGCCAGCAAGGGGTTGCAGGGCAGTACCAGGGAAGGGGGATCTCCCCAGCCTGGAGCTGCTGTCAACACGGAACGTGCCCCTTCCCCAGGCTGCGCTGCCAGGGCTTGCTCAGATGCCTCAATCTCAGCTCCCCAGAGGCCTGAGCGGAAGCTGAGGATCACAGAGAGGGGAGACCCCATCTGGGTTGGCCCACACTTCTGAGCTCCCTAAAGCCTACTCTCTACACCAGGGGCGGGGAGACACCTGTCCCATGGGCTGTGAAAGGCCCACAGAATCATCATGACCAGCTAACATCACAGCAGTGCCAGCCACCACATTCTAAAGCCAAAACCAAACTCAATGCCATCCAGTCAGTTCTGACTCAGCACTCCTGTCAGATCGAGTACAATCGGTCCTGTGAGGTTCGGAGACGGTAACTCTTTATGGGAACAGCATGCCTCGTCTTCCTCCTGCAGAGCAGCTGGTGGTTTCAAACTGCTGACCAAGAGGTTGGCAGCCCAGCCCTACACCACCAGGGTTCCTCCATCACAAGCCAAAAAACTCACTGCCATTGAGTACATCCGGACTCATATCGAGAGTATAGAACGGGGTAGAACTGCCCCTGTGGGTTTCCAAGACTGTAAGTCTAGGGGAGTAGAAAGCCTCATCTTTCTCCCGCTGAGAGACTGGTAGTTTCAAACTGCTGACTTTGCAGCCCAACACATAAGCACTACGCCACCAGGGCTCCTCCATCACCTGAGAGGTGAGCTGACGAACTCTTTGACTCATTCAGCCTGGGAATGGGGTCCTAAATACCCAAGGCCCTTGGCAGAATGGTCCCCCACCCCTGCTCTACGCCTTCCCTGGCTGGCTCTGCCCCCACCCCATCCTGGGTCCACTTGCTCACTTCTTGCTGCCACCCTGGGTGCCCTGGGCAGCACAGGAATAGTTGCCCAGCACAGCTCCGAAGCGCAGGGCCACCCCTGTGTCACAGCCATCCACGGTCACCACGGCCACCTTCTGCTCGGATGGGCCCTGCGGGAGCCCTGTCTGGCCCAACAGCGGCTGTGGACAGGGAACAAGAGAAGAGAAAGGATGGGCAGGGGCCCACCAGGTGCATGGGCCAGACAGCCAGACACGCGTCATGTATGCTGACTCACACGCGCATGGGGGCACGTATACAGACAGCCCACATGCACACCCTGGGACTTCCACTCACGCTACCTCTCTCCACATCCACCCCACCCTGTCCCCGCCTAATGAACGGGGCACGCCGGCGCTGCTCAGGGGGTGGGGATGCCCCAAGAAGGTGGCAAGTGTTCGTGCCTCGATCTACCAGAAGTGCCATGCCCAGGGCCCAGCGCTGCCTGAGGCAATGGCTCCCAGGTCTGCGTGAGGGGGAGCACCTGAGTCAGAAGACATGAAACCTCTTGCCATTGAGTCACTTCTAACTCAGGGCCACTCCATGGGACCGACCAGTAGACCTGCCCTGAGGGGCCCAAAGCTGTTTCTCCAGGGAGGCCGCCTGCCGCATCTCTCCTGCAGGGCGGCTGGGGGTCAAGTTGGCAGCCCAGTGAGCCTCCTGGGCTCCCTGAGTCAAGACTAGAGCCCTCCCGTCCTCTGGCCCCTCACACCCACCTTGTTGTAGTACTTCAGCTGCACTGTGTGCCACTGGCCGTCACTGACCCCCCCAGGCACGAACGGGGACACGGTGGTGGTTGACTCCCCTGGGGAAAAGATGGGTGAGCTGGGACCCCGGAAGGGCTGGGCTGGCTCAGGGGAGGGGTCAGAAAGTCTGGCGGCGGGGGCTCACCTGCAGAGAAGGTGAGCTGGACCTGCTCCTGGATGACCTCGAGGGCCACAAAGTCGTGCTTCTCATTGAAGCGCCCATTGTACAGCAGCAGCCCATCCCGCTCCTTCGTGGCAAACCTGACCGGGGGCCGGGCATAGGGCAGGGGTTGGGGCATCCACAGGGACCCTGGCACCCAGCCCCCTAGCCAGCCCCTGCTCCAACCCAGGGGTCTCCAGAGGGCTAGCACCTCGAGGTGCCGAGGTAATGGGTCCTGGTGGGAAATGGACCCAAACCCAGACCCTGGCCTCCCTACTCCCCACCCTCGAAGGCAGAGAGGTTGGGGAGTGGGAAGCAAAGCCTGGGGAGGTGAGGACATCGGTGACATTCAGCACCTCTTTCCAGAGGCCTCCCCGGATCTTCCCCCTGGGCTCCCACCTGCACCCCTGCCCCTCAGAGCTCAGCCACTCACGAGAGGGCCACGGTGAAGTGGAAGCGCTGGCGCAGGCCCCGGAAGGTGATGAAGGAGCGGGCTGGGAAGCTGCGTGTAGTGACCTGGCAGTAGGGCTTCTCAAAGTCTCCAGATGGGCAGTCGCACTTGAAACCCCCCACCAGCAGGTTGACACAGGTGCCCCCGTTTTTGCAGACACGTGGGGTGCAGCGGCCTGAGCGGGCGCTCACCTCACAGTGCTCACCTGGACAAGAGGAGAGGCCGGGTGAGTACTAGGCACCCAGGAAGGGGTGCCAGCGATGCCCCCATGACAGCCCTAAGATTCCCTCTCTGAGATCCGTGCGACCTTAGTTCTGGTGCTGTCGGGCCAGCGCACTCACTGTTCCTGTCACCACAGGCCGGCACACCACTCCCTGGGCCACGCCTGGGGCCTCAGATCTACAGGCTGGGGGCTGTTCAACCTCTGCAGGGGTGACTGCACTGCCCCCTCCCTCCCTGCCCACCCCCCTCCTCCCCTCCCTCCCATTGGTGCTTTTGTCCCTGTCGTGTCAGATACCAGATCAGTTTCCATCCCCAGGGATGGGAGCAGACTTCTACTTAGATTTGCCTGAGTTATGGGGATGTGGGGGACAGAAGATGAGGGCCGTCCCCAAGAATGAGGGGCTTCCACAAAGACATCTGAGCCCTGGGGTCCAGATGAAGGGCTGCGGTGTACTTGGAAGATGCTCAGAGAGAGACTGAGTCCCTGAAGCAGTCGCTGCAGGACCTGAAAATTCCACCACCAGATGGAAAAATCTACCGCCTTCTCTCTCTCTCTCACTATTCCCAGATTCTAGAGATAGGTTCTCAGCTCCTCTGTGCCTAGTGACTGGCTCTTGTTTCCATGGAAACTGTTGTTCGCCTACTCTAAGCCCCCCCCTCCCCATCTTCCTGGACAAAGACTCCCCCTCCCAGCCCCTCCCCCAGCTTGCCCCCGCTTGCCCCTCCCCCCCAGCAGAGAGGAGTAAAGTCAGACAAGTTCTGGGCAGCAGAGAAAGAAGTGGGGTCTGCCTACCCTGCCCCTAAGGTTGTTGGCAGGGCCTGTGGGGGCCTCAGCACCTGGGAGGGACGGATCCATCGCAGGAAATGAGAAAGGGGTGTCTTAAGGAAAAGCAGGGGCCTGAAGGGTGGGGCTCAGCAGCAGAGCAGATGTGGCAGGGTTCTCGGGAGAGGCTGGGGTTAGGGAGCCCGGGTCACACACCACCAACAGGGAGGTCTCCTGGCCAGTACCCTCTCTGCCTGCACCTGGGCAGGGGTGGGACTATTCTGCCCAGGGCGACCCAGGTGCAGGGGCCTTCTGAAACATCCAGTCTATCCTTTCACCCCAAGCTCTCTGATCTCCTTCGTTCCTCTCCCCTTGCCACAGCTCCCAAGGGGGAAGGCCAAGTGCAGCTCAGCGACACTCAGCAGGCTGTGCGCTGTGGTCTGGACAAAGGCGCCAACCTCAGTGGGCCCTGGAATCAGGGCTACCATGCTGCTACATTCATTAGTTCACGCCCACAGTCAACCTGCAGCATGAACCCATTTTCCAACAATGGGGCACAGAGAGGCTATGCTAACGTCACACAATGTCACACAGCCGCAAGGCAGCCAAGCTGGGCTATCAATCCAAGCCGATTGGCTCCCGGGGAGCCTCTGACCTAGCCCTGCTTTCCTCATGAAAACGGGTCACCCTGGAGCCAGTGGGACCCAGGACGACCCCATGTACATCAGTCAGAGCGGGACGGTGCCCCCCGAGATGTTTCAATGGCTGAGTACTTAATAAGTCGATCTCCCAGCCTTTCTTCCAAGATGCCTCTGGGGGAAGACAAGAACCTCTAGCCTTTTGGATAGCCAGGTGCATTCACAAGTTTGCGCCACCCAAGGACGCCTGGATCACCAGGTAAATGAGCGAGCAGAATGCGATCCATCACTCGATTTGTGTTTGCGTCACTGCGAAAGCCCATCACGACCGTCCTGGCTCCCCAGACCCCGCCCCTTGCTCACCTGTGTAGCCGTCGCGGCAGAGGCAGGTGTAGCCGCCCTCGTGGCTGCGGCAGCGCCCGTGGGCCCCGCAGGGCCGGGAGTAGCAGAGGTCCACCTCGGTCTCGCAGTAGTCGCCCGTGAAGCCGGGCGGGCAGCGGCAGCGCAGCCCCCCGACGGGGTGAATGGGCCGGAAGAGCACCGAGGAGGAGGCGATGAAGGGCGCCGAGGAGTCGAAGCGCAGCACCGACACGCAGCGCATGTAGTTCTCGCAGGGCTCGCGCAGGCAGATGTTGTCGTCGAAGGGCAGCACGCGCTGCGCAGAGATGGCCGTCAGCAGGCTGCGGTTGAGGTACAGGCGCTCCTGCAGGTCCTCAGAAGGCAGGAAGGGCGGCCCGCCACCGGGCCCCGGCGGCTGGCCCACCGACAGGCTCACGTTGAGGATGTGGCCTCCTGGGGCGTCGGTGTCCCGCTGCACGTTGAAGATGACCACGTGGTCCGGGGGCGTGGCCAGCGTGGCGGCCACCGCCTGGATAAACAGCCCCAGCAGCGGCGACAGGAAGCGCTCTGGCGACATGTCCTCCAGGCGCAGCGTGATGCTGTGCGTGAGCATCTCGTCCGTGATGATGGTGACGCGCAGTGCGCACTGGGCCGTCACGCTGTGCACGCCGTCTGCGGGGAGACCAGACGCTCACGTGAGGGCCGGGGTGGGGCTGGGTACAAAGCCCTGGGCCAGCCCACACACTCCTGAAGGGGCGGCCCAGAAGAGGTGCCCTTTGAAGGCGCTAAAGAGGCTTAGCTCTTCAGTTCTGTTGACACTCCTTTGCACAAGGGCTGTGGTGCATGGCCCACCCATGAATGTTTGTGCACCTTTTTCCTTCCTAAGCTCTGGCATCGGTGCCCTTTTCCTGCAGTGTGTGTGTGTGTGTGTGTGTGTGTGTGTGTGTGTGTGTGTGTGTGTGTGTGTGTGTTTTCACAGAGCCCAGAGCACCAGCACCAGGCAGAGACCCACAGAAACCATCCTGGTGCCTCCTCAGTCTCTCTGCCCTGACCTTACCTGTGCAACCCCCGCGCCCAGGGAGGGTGCATGGGGGAGCCAACTGGGCCACTGGGAGGGGCCGCCCTGTCCCACTCCCACTGAGCCCTGTGGCTGCTTGGGCACAGGGCACTCTTCATGGCCACG
Organism: Tenrec ecaudatus; assembly: GCF_050624435.1. Taxonomy (NCBI): domain Eukaryota; kingdom Metazoa; phylum Chordata; class Mammalia; order Afrosoricida; family Tenrecidae; genus Tenrec; species Tenrec ecaudatus. The sequence continues at coordinate 143,467,430 of NC_134530.1, read as the reverse complement.
CCCCCACAAAGCATTCTTCCTGCCCAGCTGTCTGGTTGCTGGGGGGCAGGCAGCTGTCCACCCCAGGAAATCCAGCTGAGCTGCTTCTGCCAGAGGTCACACCACCCACTCCCCTGAGGTCCAACACAGGGCTAGCTAGAGAGGGGTGGTTAGGAGGAGGGACCAGACTAGGGGCCGGGATCAAAGGGCTGGAGCTGGGGCAGCTCTCATACCACAGTCCCCACAAGGTCCTCCTCACTCACCTGGCTCACTGCATTGCACCCAGATGCCCTGCCACGCTCCCAGGGCCACACACTCACCCATAAGCAGCTGAGTATTGACCCACACACACCATGTTGTCTTGCTCCGCCCACACATCCATCGTCAACACCCAAGCTCAGAAATGCCACACACATCTGAATGCACGAATGTGCCGGGGCAGCCAGATTTTCTTTGGCACAAAAGGGAAAGCCGGGAGCCAAGGGGAAGGGGCAGGTGGCTCAGGGTGCTACAAGGGTGTATCTTCTACATAGGTGTTCAAAGGGCACAGTGCTCTTAGTGTGAACATACCCTGTTGCCACAGTGAAGAACCAGTCTTTTAAAACCCAGAAGCAGGAGCCCAGATCAGGTCTAAAAAGGGACTTTCTACCAGGGCTCGGGTTCTCTGGGAGTTAAGTACTTGGGTACTAACCGAGAGGTTGGTGGTTCAAGCCCAGAACGGGGTAGTTTGTAAGACACTACCATGGCGGTCTGCTTCCAAAACATCCAGGCCATGAAACCCGCCCTGGATCCATCTACAGGGTGGCAAGTGGGTCACCGAGAGCCGGGATCAACTCCGCAACAATGGCTTGGTTTATTTGTGTGTGTTTGGTTTTCAGCAGGGATGGGCAGGAGTCAGCCTTCTGGGGTGGGGCAGCTGTAGGAGAAGGAATCTGGAAACAGATTCTGCATCTGTGCTGTACCCACTTGAAGTGGCTGCCTGCCTGGCGCGGCTCCATTGAGCCCAGGAAGGCTGAAGACAGACACCGATCTCTACCACGTTCTCAGACCACAGCCTGCCTACCCTCGAGCCTCCTGGCCTGAAACTGCTTGGTCTACTTGCTACTTTGCAGGCAGTACCTTCCTACCTGATCCATCCAGACACCAGCCTACAGTCCTCCTAATCTTCTAGCCTGCCCTGGACTCACTTCCTCTGGAAGCCTGCCCAGATTTACACCTCCAGGCCCTGTCTATGCACCCTCTTTCAGAACCCCTTGCAGGTGGTTGGAGCCCTGGTGGCATGGCGTTTTTTACACGCTGAGCTGCTAACAGCAAGGTCCACAGTTTAAAACGACCAGGAGCAAGATGGGGCTTTCTGTTCTTATAGAGTTACGGTCTCAGAAACTCACAGGGGCAGTTCTACCCTGCCTTACTGGGTCACTATGAGTTGGCATCAGCTCGATGGCAGTGAGTCTGGTTTGGTTTTGCAGGTGGTTAGGCCTGGCACGGGGCTCCCGGGTACCTGCTGCATCTGCCCCAAGGTTCGTTGATGGGCAGAGTCCCGTGCAAGTGCAGAGTCCCGTGCAAGGGGGGGGGAGGGGTGGTGGCCAAACCCAATGAGCATGGGCAACCTCCCGGCCTCTCAGTTCTGGGAACCAGTCCTCCTCCCTCTGTCCCCCCGTTCTCCTCCAGGCACCCTATGCTCCTCTCCCAGCAAGTCTCTGTTGCTTCCCATCTGGTCTACCATCTGTAGCCACCTGCTCCCTCAGCTATTATCCCCCATCCCCAACAGTCAACCCACTAGTCTCTCCTGCCTTTGTCCCTCTCCCTGGCTTGGGCCTGGGTCACCCCAGGTGCAGGGACAGTGGTAGGAATGTGAGTGGCGGGTACATTTCCTGGTTAGAAAAGAAAGGGTTGGGATAGGTTTGGGTTTCAGGAAGCACCCCTGTCTTAGAGCCCAGACAGCCAGGCCTAGAAGAGTGTCAGAACCCACTGTGGGGCAGAATTCAACCCCAAGCCTCTCCTGTCTGGCAGATGTGGAGGTTGCAGGCTGGGGAGGGACCTGCTGCTGTGTGGATGGCCGAGTGTCCTGTGTCTGAGCAGAGACAGGGAGAAGGCTGTCCCCAGCTGAGCCATCTGGCCTAGGTCGGGCCAGCTGCAGCCACATGGAGCACAGGAGGAGGAGTTAGACAGAGAGCCTAACACTGAGGCCAAACGGGGCAGACAAAGACCCAGAACAAGAGCCAGGCTGGGTGGAGAAAGAGAGGGGGATAGGAGGAGAGGCACCCGGGAGATGGAGCGAGAAGGCAGTGTTAGGGGCCTGCATGGGCAAGGGAGGCAAGGCAGGAAAAGACAAAGAATTGGAGAAGGGAAACAAAGGGTGGTGGGAGTCAGTTCCCACTCAGCCAGCCTCCCTGAACTTTGAGGTTGCCGTGGTGACTGCCTCCAGGGGTCAGGGCCTGATGGGATGGGGTGGGCGGGGGAGGTTAGAGCCAAAGGGCTGGCCAAAGCCATCACAGCTGCCTCTGCCCCTACCCTCCACTCTAAGAGAGCCAAGTCTACGAGTCTACTCGGGAGAAGCTCCTTTGGCCTGTTTTGAGAGCCCCAGCACACTCACTTAGGGCAGGCTCCCCTTTTGTCAGAAAGAGGGAGGGAGAGGCCCTCCCATCCAGGGCACGCACACAGACAGAGCTGAAACACAGGTGCTCCAGCAGCAAGAGCCACAGAGCCTTGTCCGTGGCCTCCCAGAGCCCACACTTCCTGTAGCTGTCCCGTGGCCAGAGCGGATGGCCAGGAGTGGACTGGTGCCCTGAAGCCCAGCCCCGAGCCCTGCCCCACTCTCGAATGCCCCTCCTCCTCCAGCGGTGGGACCTGCCGAGCTCTAGCCCTCCTTTGCTGGATTTGTCAGAAGGCTGTGCCTACCCCTGGATGGAGCGTGGTGACCCAGACCCGTGCTCAGAGGGAGCAGCTGACAGGGGGTTCCTCAGTGTGCTGTGGCTCCTAGGTTGTCCCCAGGCCTCCGCTCCCTGGGTTTGGTCTCTTCTTCACCAGTCTAAGAGACAGCACCCCTCCCCACCCACCTCCACCGCCACCTCACCTCCCAGCCCTGCTGCCCAGGGAGTCTGCAGGCTGAGCGCTTGGCCAAGCAGCAGGAATGCCCCAGCCTGGGTCCTGGCCAGGCTCCCAGGGGCCTGGGACTCTGTCCTCTCCCCTCCAGGGCACCTGACCTGGAGGCATCTTCCCCAGAGCCCCAGGGATCCTCAGACTCCTCCTGGTGCCCACACCCCATTCCCTGAGCCTAAGCCAGTAACAGTCAGGAGGAGGAGGCCTAGGCCTAAGAACAGCCCGGGGGAATGGCAAGGCAGCCCAGGAGGCCTCAGCCTGCCCCTGGCTTCATCACCGCCCCTCCCTGGGCCAGGACCCTGAACCAACCAACCGGGCCTCTGACAGTGAGGTCTGTTTGGACAGAGACAATGAGCTCTGGCCTCACTTCCTGCAGGCCCGGGTCTTTTCTGCCCTCAGGGAAAAGAATGCGTGAGACAAAGTCCTCGGCAGCCGGTCGGCAGCCCAGCAGAGGCTCGACTGCAGGGTCCTGACCCCACAGGGCCCTGCGGGGTGCCCCCCATGACCCTCAGCTCCGCCAAAAGGCTAGATGAGATCACAGGAATATCCTGACAGGGCACAGAGGCACTGCTCCCCCTACTCCTGCCCCACTGCCTCTCCTCCACCAAAGGCCTCTCCACCCCTCCCCCAGCTCTCCTGCCCCCCAGTCTTCCACCCGCCTTTTTTTTCACAATTCTTGGCAGCCAGGGCCGCCTCAGAACACTTCCCCCCCCGCACGTCACAGACTGGTAGGCAAGGGGGCAGCCAACCGAAGCAGCCCAGCCCGGCTGAGGCTGGGGCAGCAGGCGGGGCCTGCACCAGCTGCCAGCATTCCTGGGGCTTATCCCAAGCCGGCTCTTGCCCCCTCCACCTCTGTGCCAGGCACCTGGCCGAGAGGTGGGTCAGCAGTACCTCTCACAGCTGCCCAGCCCTTCCCCGCCAGCCCCTGCCTCACCTGACACCAGCACGCTCATGATGGCCTCCAGGGGCCGGTTGTTGTCCAGGGCCCGGCTCAGCCGCAGCTCGCCCGTGGAGGCGTTGAGCAGGACCAGGCTGAGTTCATTGCCCCGCTCGAAGTTGTAGGTCAGGCTGTCCGAGATGTCCGGGTCGTGGGCAGGCACGCGGCCGATGGCGCCGCCGGGGAAGCTGCTGGAGCGGTTGGTGACGTAGTTGTTGAAAAGGATCTCAAAGTTGCCCAGCACAGGGGGGTTGTCATTTCGGTCGAGCAGGCGGACGTGGACTGTCGCCCGGCTCACCAGGGGGGCGGACGTGGCCTGGATGACCAGAACGTACTCGGGCCGGTCCTCGTAGTCCAAGTCCACCAGGGCGGTCAGCTCCCCAGAGAAGATGTCCAGCTGGAAGACCTCGGGGATGTTGCCCTCCACGATCTGGTACATGATCTGGGCATTGGTGCCTTCATCGGGGTCGGTGGCTGTGACCCGGGCCACGGCCAGACCGATGGGGCTGTTCTCCTCCACAAACACGTCGAACTCATCCTGCTCAAAGACCGGGGGGTTGTCGTTCACGTCCAGCACGGTGACCGTCACCTCCATGGGGGTGCGGGCCGGGGGCATTCCCTTGTCCACTGCGTACGCCCGCAGGATGTACTGGGCCACGTTCTCCCGGTCCAGCCTCCGCAGCGTCCGCACAATGCCCGACGTGGACTCCACGATGAAGTCACCGTCCCCGTCGTCGCCCCCCTGGAAGGTGTAGAAGACGCGGCCGTTGAGGCCGGAGTCTCGGTCGGTGGCCGAGATCTGCAGCACGCTCGTGAAGGGGGGCACGTCCTCATAGACGCTGCCCTGGTAGGAGTCCCGGAGGAACTGGGGGGCGTTGTCATTGACGTCGTTCACCAGGATCTCCAGGTAGGTGGTATCGGACTTCTGGGGGATGCCGTTGTCACGTGCCGTGATGGCCAGCGTGTAGGACACCTGGTCCTCGTAGTCCAGCTCGGCCTGGGTGGTGACGGCCCCTGTGTCCGCGTCGATGCGGAACTGGGGGATGCTGTCCTCCATGAAGTAGGTGATACGGGCGTTCTCGCCGGTGTCCTCGTCCGTGGCGCTGATCAGCACCACCGTGGTGCCGGCGGGCCGGTCCTCGTTGACGTTCACCGTGTAGTGGGAGCTCTGGAAGACGGGGCGGTGCGTGTTGGCGTCAGTGACGTTGACCACGACCTGCGCTGTGTCCTGCCGCGTGCCGTCGGAGGCAGTGACCGCCAGCACGTACTGGCGCTCGAGCTTGTAGTCCAGCGGCAGGGCGAGAGACACCAGCCCCCCGCCGCTCTGGCTGGTGATGGAGAAGCGGTTGCGGGTGTTGCCGCTTGTGATCTGGTAGGTGATGACGCTGTGGGCGTCCCGGTCCACGGCGGACACTGTCACCACACTGGTGCCCACCGCCGCATCCTCGTTGAGCCGCACTGTGTACTCGGGCTGAGTGAAGGTGGGGTTGTTGTCATTGACGTCCAAGACGGTCACGCTGACGCTGGCTGAGGCAGTGAGCGCAGGGCTGCCGTGGTCCCGAGCTTCGACCCCAAAGCTGTAGAAATCGACCTCCTCCCGGTCCAGCTCGGCAGCCACGGAGATCCAGCCTGTGCCATTGTTGATGGTAAAGGGGAAGTCGTGCCCGGCCCCAGCGAGGCGGTATTCCAGGCGGGCATTGTCACCAGCATCGGCATCGATGGCCTGAACGTGAAGGACCAGGTAGCCCAAAGGGACACTCTCCAGGACGGTGGCCTGGAACGGGGTGCTGACGAAGATAGGAGCATTGTCGTTAATATCCAGGACCTGCACCGTCACCAGGCCGGAGACGTTGGAGAGAGGGGGTCGGCCGCCATCCTGTGCCCGCACGCGTAGGGTGTACTCCTTGGTCGTCTCATAGTCCAGGGGGCTCACCACATCCAGAGCCCCCGTCTGGGCGTCCAGGTAAAACTGGCCCCGAGCGTTGCCGCTCATGATGCTGTAGTGCACCAGGGCGTTGCTGCCCTTGTCCCGATCGGAGGCCGTGACCCGGAGTACTGGGGCCCCTGGGGCCACGTCTTCCCGTACTTGGACCACATAGCGCTTCTCACTGAACTGGGGGGCATTGTCATTGTCATCCTCCACAGAGAGGAAAACGGCGGCTGTGGCACTCCGGGGACCCGGATCTCGACCCTGGTCGCTCGCCTCCACTGTCAACTGATAGGACTCCACCTCTTCCCGGTCCACGGGGCCGCGGGTTCGGATCACCCCAGAGCGAGGGTCAATTTCAAAGGCTTCCGAGGGGCTGCCCCCGGTCCCCTCCAGCAGGCGGTACAGGATATTGGCATTGGGTGGGGCGTCGCCATCAGTGGCCCTGACGGTGAGCACCTCATAGCCCACCTCCAGGTTCTCCCGGAGGCTCTCCTTGTACTCCTGCTGCTCAAAGACAGGGTCGTGGTCGTTGGTGTCCGTCACCAAGATGGTGAGCGTGGCCAGGGCACTGCGGCGGGGCATGCCGTGATCCTGGGCCGTGACCCTGAAGACGTGGGTACTCTTGGTCTCTCGGTCCAGCTCCTCAGCGGTGGTCACAGCACCAGTGACAGGGTCCAGGGAGAAGAAGTGGTTCGAACGGCTGTCAAAGAGGGCATCCATGGTGTACTCTAGCCGGCCGGCCTCGCCCTCATCCGGGTCGATGGCGCGCAGAGAGGCCACAGGGGTACCTGCTGGCTGGTTCTCTGGCACTGTGGCCTGGTAGCTGGGAGGCTGAAACTGGGGAGCTGTATTCACATTCCTTTTTCGACGTCCACCCAGAGACTCTCCATCTGACTCTTCCCCTGTCCCTTGCCCTGGGGCCTGTGCCAGCCTGCAGGACTGGCATCTCAGCTGTGGGGCCTTTAGGCATGGGTGTTCATGGGGCAGGGTGAGCTTGCCCTGTGGAGAGAGGTGGCCTCCAATGCCCAGGAGTCGGCAGCTCCAGGGACAGCCTTCAGGGGCTGGCGGCAAGGGAATGTGGGCCCCAGTTTCTGGACACCAGACCCTCAAGCCATCGTGGTGGGGCACCAGGTGGCCGGTCAGCTCGGTTCCCGAAGCTTTGCAGCGGCTGGTGTACAACCAGAGGTTCGAGGAGGAGGCTGGACAGAGCCAGCCTACGGGGTCGCAGGCCGCAGACGAGCCTCGTCCCCCGGGCCCCAGGGAGCGACAGGGCCCCACTTGATCTCCCAGTAGTAGCGGTGGCGGCAGCAGCAGCAGCAGCAGCAATATCAGCGGCAGCGACGTTGGAAGGGAGACGCGAGCGGCCCGGCCCCGCATCTCTCCCAGCTCCCGGCCGGCCGGGTCAACGGCGGCGGCGGCTCCTCCTCCAGCTCCTGCTGGTCCCGCCGCGCCTCATGCCCTGGCTGGGGCGCCGGTCCCCGGGGGCTGCCCGTGCGCCCCACGGGGCCTGCGCCTCTGTGGATCGGCTGGGCCCGGCGCTGCGCCCTCCGATGCGCCCAGGCTCCCGCAGCTCCCGAGGCGGGCCCGCACCCAGGTCACCCGATCACCGCGGGCCGCCGCCGCGCCTCCACCTGCGCTGCCGGCTCTCCACCTGCGCCCGCGGGCCCCTCGCCGCCCCTGGCCCTGCCGGCCCCACGCTCCCAGGCGCCCTCTCCGCCCCCGCGGGATCGCCCACCTGCACCCGCAGAGCGGCCCGCCCCGACCCCGGCCAGGCCCGGCCGTCCCAGATGACCCCGCGCCGTCCGCTCGCACCCCGCGTCCCCGCCGCGGCTGCTGCCTGTCGCCCCGGCCCCGGGCCCAGCCCCGTGCTCCCTCGCCTCCCGGGCGGGCAGGCGAGCTCTGCAGCGCGACGGCGGCGGCGGCGGCGGCGGCGGCTCATTATCATAGACCTGCTCGCGCCGCCGCCGCCCTTAAAACGGCGATGCCGGTCCCCCCCCGCCGGAGGAAGTGGGTCCCACCGTGCACCCGCCCCCGCAGCCGAGGCTCTAGGATTCCAGCCGCCAGACCCTGAAGTCCAGTGACCCCAGGTCCGCCTCCGCGCCATTGCCGGGTCCCTAACCAAGCAAGGGAGCAACAATTTGAACCCACAGAGCAGATGGTAACAAGGGTGGCGTTACCCTACATGTGCGTAGAGGTTTTCAAAGCATGTGAAAGGGCTCTCAGAAACGGAGTCTCCACCTCACGGCCCCCTTAATGGGTGGTAGTAGGAAGCCCCGCCCCCACCCACTTCCCTGGGGTTCCACAGGAAGGTCCTGCGGCACAAGACCCTCTTCTTGGTGCGGGAGGTCATGGTCTGACAAGGACCCCACTTAGGGCCTCTTGGGATCTAGCCACGGGCAGATACCACCTGGGTTTTGCAGGGGGAGGCAAATGGGTTCCGGCCCACAGCAACCCTGCAGGGCAGCGCAGAGATTCGCCTGTGGGTTTCTGAAACTACGCCTGTCTTTACCAGACTCGACATCTTTACAAAACTTGACGTCTTTCATGGAGCGGATGGGGTTTCCAACTTGCTAACCCAATGGGTCCAAAGCTCCTGTCTAGAACCCGGGGTTTTTCGCTGCCTCGTCTCCTGTCTGGAGAGACAATCTCTGCCCAGTCCTAGATATCCCTCGCTGTCCAGCTGGCCCGCCCTCGCAGCTCTGTGACCAGCAAACGTCCCCAACACACACCAGGCTCCTAGCGGCTTCATAGCCCAGGTAGGTCCACAGGCTGCCCAGTGAAAGGGCCCTGCAGGCTGCAGGAGTCCTCAGAGGTCCAGACATGGAAAATAGACCACGCAGAGCCAGGCAAGAGAGGTGGAGGGTGAGCCTAAGCGCCTTCTCACCCTTATACCTTACCCAGGCTCCCCATTATCCTGGGTGGTAAGAGGGAGCAGACCTGGTGTCTAGTCCCAGCTGCCCCCTCCATGTTGTATGCCTTTGGTCCAAATGCCTGTACCTCAATGTCCTTTTTGTAAAACGAGGACATTGAATCAGGTCTTCAAACTCCTGTTTCGCAATGGAACCCTAGTCACAAATACAACCGGTGGCAGTGGTACTGCTGGGTTGAAGGGTGTGTGTGTATCAGGATCACAACCATTCCTCCCCAGCCCTATGCCCCCCCTGCTGCCCCAATCTGGCCATACTGTCCCCCCAACCCATAGAGGAACCTGTTTGAAAAGCACTGGGCCAGACCCCCTCTGCCCTCTAAGCCCACCTTGTCTTTCTCTAGCAGGGGTTCTGTGACTGCCGTTGGGTCTCAAGGGCTGAAGGCAGAGAGCTTCCCTCGGGCTGCTCAGTGAAATCAAGGTTGGGAAATCACAGGTGGGCTTTCTCCACCGGGGAGAAGAGAAAAAGATGGGCCTTGTCTATAGCAGGAGGGCTTAGGGTTAGACGGTCTTAGCAGCCCAGCTGTGGAAGGAGGACCCATGCTTTGGGAATAACACCCACCCATTTGATGAGCTCGCTTCTTCGGCCAGGGTAGCTCCAGAGGATGGCATGGTGACCCACCCAGGGCCCTCCCGCTCTGGATTTCCTTTGACTCTGTGATTTGGGAGGATCTAGGGGTTGCGTGGGCACCTCACCTAATAGCCATGTGGCGCGGGGAATGCTCGGAAATTATACCATCTGTTAATTATGCCCTGAATTGGAGTTGGGTAATGAGACTCTCGTTTCTGATGAAGGCCCAAGCAAACACGTGGAGGACCTGCGGCTCTCCTTTCATCGCTCTCCCTTAGGAGCTCCAATAAGCTTGCTGGGTGGGAGAGAAAGCAGCCCTCGCTCTGGATCGTGGAGTAGTGACCCTGCAGCTGGGCTCAGAGGCAGGGGATTGCCATAGAAGGCACCGACGGGACAGGAGGTCCCCTCCAGGGGAAAGGCTGCTTTGCCCAAGGGCCTACAGGTTGGAGAGGAGGGTGGGGGACAAGGAGCGTCTCCCTTCTTTCTCAAGCACATTTGCAAATAGTCCTTAGTTCCCTCAGTTCTTGCTCCCAGGGCCATAGATCGGAGGAAGGTAGCTCCCATCCTCCCCCATCTCAGGTCCTGCCACCTCCCAAAGGCAGGAGGGAATCTTCTGAGATGATAGTCCTGGGGTGACCAAAGGGAGGGTTCCTTGATAATGTCTTGAACTTCGATGTGTAGGCTTGTCGGTTAAGGTGTGCACGGAGACATAATTTAGTGCAAGAAGTGGGTCCTGGTGGTGACATACGTTACCCGCTGGGCTCCTAACTACAAGGTCAGCAGTTTGAAGCCACCAGCTGCTATACAGGAAAAAGTGAGGCTTTCTGCTCCGTTAAAGATTTATAGCCTCAGAAACACACCAGTCTAGGTCTGCGCATGTGCAAAATAAAAACGTGAGACGAAGTCTCCCTATCCTTGCCTCGTAGGAGCTCACTGCTGTACTTCTTCCTAGAAGGATCTGTTTGCTCTATTGGCAGTCCACGGTACGTTCAATACTCTGCCAGCGCCATAATTCTTCACCCAGTAAGGGCAAATTACACAACACGAGGGGCCAAGTTCCCGACTGGTCCTTAAGTGGGCTGTTTGTAATCTAGGGACTTGTAGTACATCACCAGGTGTCTCAAACGAGGGGTTACACCAAGTGTGTCCTTTGGCTGCCTGCTTCATAGGACTTTCCAGCTGTCAGGAACCCCAGTCCTCCCTCCCAAACTGGAGCAGAGCAGCAGCAAGTTCCTGCATCTGTTAAAAGGGGCTTCCCATTTGATGGAGTCTCTGGGAGACTGGGATGGCCCTAGGGCTGTTGGCCAGCTCTTCCTGAGGGTCCCCCAAGTTGAGGGGGACTCCCAAGTTTAGATAGGGTGTGCTGCTGGCTCCCATGTGAACAAGCTAACAAGGATGAAGGACGCCAGGAGCAAGTGAGGGCAAAAGGGCTAAAGGGATTCAGAAGAAGAAACAGTAGGGGGTGGGTAGGTGGAGGAAATCCCAAAGGGCTTCCTGGAGGCAGTGGGTCTTGGGCTTCATAGCGAAGAATCAGAAGCTGCTTGCTTGGCCTGAGAAATTTGCTCAGCAGAGTCATGTAGTACAGGCTAAGCATGTGCTTCAAGATCACACAGCTAGTACACGGCAGAGCTGCGATTCGAACCCAGGTGATCTGGCTCTAGCGTCCGCGGCCTTAGTGGTGTACTATGAATGAATGGACTGTGCACGGTTCACCAGGGCAGGGGCAGAGGAGCAGAGACTGGGCTACAGCCCAGTGACCCCTGCTGTGAACAGAGTTGCCAAGAGCAGAAAGTGCGTTGGGCCTGGTGGGCCGAGATTCTGGACCAATGGTCTGCTTGGGAAAGGGGGTGTGGAGTGAGGCCGCTGGAGGAGGCAAAGGTCAGGATGTTCTTTGGTGGGGGCGCAGGAGCAGGTCACAGGGCAGAAGGGAGAGGCCAGAGGTCCTGGCAGCAGTCCTGCTTGGGGCTCGGTGGTGCTTTCTACAGGGGCACAGAAATGGGCTTTCGCTCCCCTGTGGTGTGTGTGAGGGTGTGTGGTGGTGACCAGAAGCTAGCTGACCCAGGACAGACCAGAAGCCCTAGGAATCTGTCCCTGCTCCCCCTGGCTCACCACGCAGCACCCAGCCCGCCAGCCATCTTCTTGTCTGTCTTCACCGCTGGGAGGTGCCCCTTGCCCTCCCAGGCGATTCAATCAGGGCTCTGTGGAGTTCTCACCTGATTCCTGCCCCTCCAAAACCATCTTCGCTCAGCAACCTGAGAAATCTTTTTTTTTTTAAGATTCACCATTTTTGCTTTGTTTTAAAATGTGTTTTTGTGGAAATGTGAAACTTTCCCGCAACAGGGAAACGAAGAGCGCGGTACACTGACCACCTGGGTGCCTTCCCCTCCCTCCGTGCAGAGCTGCTGCTTGAGCTCACACACCGGAGAGCAGTGTCCTCGCCAGGCCCTGATCCCTGACCCCGGTCCTGAGTCTGGGTCCCCCCCACACCCACAGCACTGCTGCCAGTGCCAACAAGAGGGGTGACCACTCCCACTATCATCGAATATCTGGTCCAACTGCCCGGCTATCTCCAAAAGGCCTTTGATGGCTACTTCTTCCAAACCAGAAGTTTACACAGGGCCTCGCTCATCCGGTCGCTGGACCCCTGACTGCTGAGCAGTGTTCTGGTTGAATGAGCTGCTGTCCGGTTCTTCTCTGATGACCCTTCCTGGAGGCCTTCACAGCATAAGGCTGCGGCATATTAAACCTGCGTGGGTGACTGCCGTCCTGCCAGCCCCCGCGCCACGCTGCGCGGTTGTAGCCTGAATAGAACCCGGCTGCCTTCTCCCGAGCCACAAAGCTTCAGCCCTGTGGGAAGTGGCCCAGCCTATCCTGCACGTCCTTGTCCTTCACTCGGTTCTGGGTCTCTCGGCTTTCCTTCTTCGAGTTGTTGAACACGGCTGTCGGGAACACGGCTCGTCTCACGATTTGTAATTACGAGCAGTGTTCACTTGCTCAAGTGCCTGGTTGTCAGCTGTCTCACGTACTGGGGTAAGCTCCAAGAGCCAGCGAACCACGTGCGGCCAGCATCTAGCGCCATCCTTGAATGGAGAGCCATGGATGGAATGAATGAACACGCGGAAGAATGAATGGATGGGTGCATGCAGGAGTAGCTGGGCTTTCGTTCCTCCCTGTCTGGAGAACCCATCTCGCAGGCTGGTGGGGTGCCAGGGTCTCTGGGAGCTCATTCACTTTGACCACAACCCTGCGTTCCCAGTGCCAGCTGCAGTGAGAGCGGTGAGGGGTCTGCTGTCCCAGCCCCATTAAGCAGACTTCCTTTGGATTCGCTTATCCAGACAAGAGGGCCAACCACAGTGCAGGCTCTGTTTGCCAAGGGTGGCTCAGAAGGCCCCTCTAAGACCAGCTGAGATTGTTGTGTGGCCCTTGAGCACAGAAGGGAAGAGATGGAGCTTGGGGCAGAGTTGCAAGTGGCAAATCCCAAAGTACCAGCGGCCAGAACTTGGTCGATTACATCAGAGTGAACCTGAGGTCTGGTGCTTAGAGCTGCATCTGGGCAGGGCTGTGCCTGCCCCCCCCCCGCCCCCCGCTTCCTTCTGGCTCAGTACAGAGGGCACACTGATGATGGAGGCTCCAGCTCCAGCCTCAGGAGACAGAGAAGAATGCTGCTGTGTTCTGAGAGCCAGGAAGGGGCGTGGGGGGTCCGTGGGGAGGGATTCATAGAGGAGGCGGCATTTGGGGGGGGCATTGTTGCACAGGTGGGAAGGAGGGCAAGGCCTTCGGGGTAGAGCGAACAGAAAGGTGGGAGCAAGTCTGAGGATGAAAACCAGGCGAAAACCAGCCGGGCGGGGCTGGAGCACAGGCCCTCTCAGTGGGGACAAGGCGGGGAGGGCCTGCTGGTCTGAACTGTGGCCGTGTCCATGAGTCTGGACTCTGGCTGAGATGCCTGTCCTTTTGGGTAGGTGGAGGGGCCTGCGCAGTATTCTGGCAGGGAGGGCATGGCCTGGACTGGACCACCTGGCTGACACTTCTGCAGGGCAGTGAGGCAGCTGGACCTGACAGAGGGACCGGGCATCTGATGGATGGAGCAGCAGAGGTGGCTGTCGTGGTCCAGGAGGTGTGTGTGTGTATGTGTGTGTGAAGATCCAGCCTCAGGAGGGCTGCCGTGAAGGGGTGCCGGTCAGGTGGCTGCTCAGCCTTGTTGTGGATGGGTAGAGAGTAGGTAAGAGATCTGGGCACTCAGGGCTGAGACTCTAGCGGAGAAGCGCATTGTGTGTGTGTGTGTGTGTTGGGAGCTTGGAGCTGGTGCTGCTGGGAGGAGGGAGAATGCATTTGGGAGCCTGGCGTGTAGAGGCAGGAGAGTCTGCAGAGAAGCGAGGAGAGGCAAGAAGCCTCTGGAGCTGGCATGTAGGGTCAGGCACTGTCTCCTTAGGGGTCAGTGGTGGTCCGGTGACTCCTGGGCACCACACGCGGAGGCTTGTGTGCTGCTACGACGATGGACGTGTCTCAGTGGCACTTCAGAATAAGACAGAATAGGAAGAAAGGTCTGGAGATCTACTTCTGAAAAATAACCCTATGGCCCTCAAGGGCATGATCCTATGGCAGTGGGATCTCCACGAAGCAGAAGCTATGTCCTCACCCTGCTCCTTTCTCCAGCCCAAGTCTTCCCTGGCTCTCTGCATGCCCACCACCCTCCTCTCCTTCACCTCTGGACTTTTGCATGTGCTGTTTGCTGCCTGGAACACCCCTTCCTTCTGAGAGGGGTGGGCACAGCAGGCCCAGGGACGTTGTTTAGAGAGTAGCAGAGCCTGCAAAGCCAAAGCGCCCATCTTCTGCTTATCTTTGAGGGCCAGGGTCAGGTGGGGCTCAGAGGGAGCAGGCAGGCTGTTTAGGGTGGGGAAATAAGGTCCTGTTGGTGCCTGGTGCCCAGAGGGAAGCAGAGGAAGGTGGGGACTTGCAGAGGGCCAGCTGAGGAGCCGGTCTTGGAGGACATGCGGTGTCATGAGATCCAAGGTTTGGGGGGTACAGACATTGCAAGCCGCAGGGGGTGGGGTGGGGGAGGGGAGTCTGAGACAAGATGGAGGGGAGAGGTTCACAGCCTTCTCTGTGGGCCCTGAAGCACTGGTTTCTTCTGAGTATTCGGCAAGGGCAAGTCCTCTAGGGGTCAGGTCATCCATCACCAATTTACACCTCCCTGAGAATCAAATCCCCGACCATTTCTGCACATGAGTTTGTGCGGGGGAGGGGCACCTGCAGTCCTAGGGAGGGACCAGGACCTGCTCTCCAAATTGCAGAGCTTCTGAGGCAGCCAATCAGAGCAGCTAGAGAGAACATCCCTCCAGAAATGGGGGCTGGCTCGGAAGCAGAGGTCCCTGGGCCCCTACCTCTGTCCCCAGGCTCTCCTCTGGGCTGGAGCTTGAAAACTCGCAGCATCGGTGCCCAGGTTGCCTTTCCTTCCTGGTCGCAGGGGAACTGCACATTTCTGGGTTTCTGCAACAAGAACCTGCCTGCAGCACCCCCCGCCCCATGGGGGGGGGCTCTTAAAGGGGCGATGTCAGAGGTAGTGGTGTCAGCCCCACAAGGAGCCTGCTGGGTATGACTGCAGGGGTGCACTCCCATTTGGCAGGTACCTGGGAGCTGCTGTTGGGGAACCCCATGCTGGGAGGTGGCAGGCCCCTCATCTGGCACAGGCTCTGACATGCAGTGCATTTCTTTGGGGCCCATCCCAGCTCTGTCTGTCAGCCACAGCCTGGGAGTGCAGCCAGGGTCGCCCCAGGCCCGGTGGGAGGGGGAGGGGTTGGGGAGACCTTCTGGGGAGCCAGGGGAAACCGGAAAAAGCTTCAGGGGAAGGAACAGCAGAACAGACTGAGAACGTGGGTCCCCATGGGGGTGTTTGGGTCCTTCTAGGCTAGGAGCCAGCAGCCCACTCCTGGGTCTTACAGAGAGCTGTCCCCCCACAGCTGCCCTGGCTTTTCAGAATGTTTCCCTGGACGTTTGTTGAGTTGTCTACACTTTGTGGCAGAAAGGCCACACGCCGGCCCCCTTGTCCCCTCTATCCTAGAGAACCCAGACAGCATCGTGGGCCCCAAGTTGCTGGGTGTGGGAACCAAGGGCTGGTGAGGGACCCAGGCTCTGACTCACTCCACTCCCTGTGGGGGTTGTTTGCTAACTGAGGTAACCTGGATAGCTGAGGTTGGAGACAGGCAGGTCAAGGTGCCAGGGATGAGGGCATCATCCATCGTGGGCTGTGCAGGTAACTGCCAGGGTGGAGTCAAGGCACCTGGGCTGCTTCCAGGTGCTCAGCTTCCTGCCGGCCGTCCTCACCCAGGCTTGCATCAGCCCTATCCCACAGCTCCAGGGAGGACGGCAAGTCGCCTCTCCCCAAAGACGGGGTCTGTGTGTGTGTAAGCCCTGCCTGCTTGTGCGTGCGTCCTGGCGTGAGCGGCAGGGAGGGGGCCCAGCTACAGGCCACCCTTGTCTTCACCCTAATGAACTGTGGCTTTTTCTGGCTTCAGGGAGGAGGGCAGACTTTCTACTGCCGGCCTGTCCACACTGCACCTTTCACTGGCCTAGTCACGTGCCTCCCCTCATTCCTTTCCGACTAGTCAGTTGCCCAGGCCAGTTGACTTCTACTTGGGTTTACTCCAGCCGCAGGCCGGGAAAGCAAGGCTGGTGTCGGGAGCCTGGCTGCGGTAGCACAGGGCAGGCTCCCTGCATAAAGTAGCAGGGAGGCCAGGGTGAGCCAGGGCTAAGTCAGCCAGTGGTGGGGGAGCCAGGAGGCAGGCCAGGGCCCCAGGGGCTCCTGCCTCCCACACTGCTTTCAGGACCGAGCAGTGCAGTGCCTCCTGGTGGCAGAAGGGTCCCAGGACTGGTGACCCAGTCAGGCTTGAGGAGAAAACAGAGCCGGGCCATTGAAAGCCTCTCTAACTCCAACACCCAATGGAAGTTCAAATCCAAGGGGATAAAAAAAGAGCCTGCTGCTCACCATGTAAGCTGCCTTTCTGTAGGCCGGTCAGCGCGAGGGGAATGTGCGCTCTGCCCCGATGAACTACAAGTAGCAGTGCGCTGTCTGGTTCTGCCCGGCTTTGCCACCCCCATGCCAAGGGCAGTGGACAACTGCGAAACAGGCCTGTGGGCCCTGTGCTGGCACAGCGACCATCCTGGTCAGCCTTTCAGGCGCCTGGTTTTGACAAGGGTCTGCCAGCAACAAGCTTAGCAGGATCAGTGCCAATTACCAGCAGAAACCCAGGGAAGATGGAGCTGCTTGGGATGGGTGACGTGTAGCCCAGAGAGCCTGCGAGCTTCCAGCTGGCCATGCTGTCGCGCCTCCCTTCTAAGTGATGGGCTAGGTGTAATCATGTCCCCACCCTACCTTCTGGGACTGTGACGGAGATAAAAGGGATCTTCTGCAGGAAGTACTTGAGGCTCCCAGGCCAGAAGCCACACACCAACGGAAGGTGTTATTAAAAGGAAGAGTTTGTAGATTGCAGGATGAAAGCTTAAACAGCAGCCTTCGCAGAGAGGGCCAAGTGACTATTAGGGCGACAGGGGGCTCCTCTCCTTATGGCATCTGGGGAGTTCTCCTTCTTTCTTTTCTCCCTGCTCCCTTTCCTTCCTGGCCATTTACTCCCGTTTGCTAGACCCTCACACTCCCACTTTGAGTGGGCCATGTGGAGGTCCTGTACTTCCTGGGGGCTTCGCTCACCTGTGCGAGAATGGACTCTGTGTGTCCGCATGGGCTGGACCCACCCTCTCGATCAATGGCCAGAACCCACAGGGCAGTTGGACCCTGTCCGCCCCAGTCTCGGTGAGTCAGAATAGACTCGATGGAGTGAGTTTGGCTTTTCCTGTAGGTGGTCCCCCGCTTTGGTAAGGCAGGAGAGGGAGAAGCAGTTGGTGCCTGACCTAATCTAATCTAGGGATGCTCCTGAACTCAGCACCGTCTCTCCTACTGAGGCCTCGCAGCTCCCTGCCTTTGCTGGGAGGGAGCCCTTTCTGTGAACAGAAGTGCTCAGAGGTTCTTCACACCAAGTCTGGACCCTAGGCTGGTGCCAGGAGCCCTGCTGGGGCAAGGAAGCCAAAGGTGGACCGTTTGAACCTGTCAGCTGCTCAGCAGGAGAAAAGACCTAGCCATCTGCTCCTGGGAACTTACAGCCCAGGAAAGCCCTCCTGGCGCTCTCCAGGAGGAGAGCCTGCAAGGCCCCTGTGAGTCGGTCCGGATTGACTCGGGGACACAAACCTGTCCTACCTCACTGCGTTCCAGCAGGGACCAGGTGTATGGGAGTGGCTGGCCCTCGTCCTGGAAGCTTGTGTCCCTAAGAATTGAGATGTTCGCTGTCCCTGAGCCTTCGCTGGGTCCACCTGTGCTTTCACTACCTTCTCCAAGGCTCTCTGACTTGCTGAACAGAAGGTGCTCATGTGGAAGGAGAGCAGAGACCAGTCAGGCCCCGGGCAGCTGCCAGGGAAGAAGACGGAGGGAGAGTGTGGAGCCTTCCCCAGAAGCTTTATTACTTGGCATTGTCAGTCACCAGTGACTGGAGCCTATGCCCATGCGGAGAGATGGGAACATCTGCACTGTGCATCCGTCATAGGCGGTCCCCTTAGCTATGCAGTCAGATGGGGCAGGGCGACAGGTAGTTTTGGCTTCCTGGCTGAGGCGGGCAGAAACTGAAGCCTGAGAGCCGACAGCTGGAGTGCTCAGGCGTCAGTGACCCCCATGTTCTGCAGCTGGCCTTCCAGGGCGACAGCTCCCGCGGCTGGTTTCTTCTTGCTACCCTCATGCTGCTTCTTGTGCTTCTTGGAAGGCTCCTGGTCTATGGGTGCCGGCTTCACAAAGGGGATCAGCTCTTGGAGACCTGGGCAGGAAGAATGAATGAATAAATGAATGAACAAATGAACGACTCAGAGCCCTGCTTCTCGCAGCAGAGCCCGGGGTAGGTAGACCCGTTGGGTCTAAACCAGGAAGCGTGGGGCTGGGGTCTGTCCAGCTACTCGGAAGAGCTATAGGACAGGAGGAGGGAGTGCTGGGGTGCCTGGGCGCCTCACCTGGCGGCATGAACTCCTTCAGTCTCTCGGGCACCCTGACGCCCGTCTCCGTCTGGTAGTTCTCCAGGATGGCACAGATGGTGCGCGTAGTGGCGCACATGGTAGCATTGAGCATATGAACAAACTCCACCTGGGGAGAGAGGCCCCGGGCGGTGGCTTAAATTCGACGCCTGTCTTATGGGGGAACAGACTACCTAAACAGAAACCCTGTTCCAAACTGGAATTCCCTTTGCCTTCTGCTGTCTGTGGGTTAACTCCTGAGCCTCCTCACGTGCCCTCGAGGAAGACCTGGTGTGCCTGGGGCTGGGGAGGGCGGGGCCCGCTGTGGCCATGGCTCCTCTGTGGGAAAGGAGACACTGCACTGTGGCTTCCCTAGAGCCTGTACAGCCTGACTCGGGAGAGCAGGGCCGAGCCGAGTCTGAGGAGCAGGTTCATGGGCAGGGCATCCCCAGGTGTCTAAAAGAAAACTAAGAAGAAATCATTTTTGGATCCCTGCTTGAGCTGCTTCATCGGTGCTGGGGCTGAGGAATAGGAGCGATCGGCCTGGGGAGGGGCTCCCCTACCTTGTCCATCATCTTCTTGGTCTGCCCGTATCGGATTCGGAGCCGGCGCGCCTGATAGTCCGTGCAGTTGGAACAGGAGACCAGCTCTCGGAAGGCCCCAGAGCCCGGAAACCAGGCCTCCAGGTCAAGCTTCTTACTGGCAGCGTGATTCAAAGAACCTGCAGGAAAACCCCACTGAATGAACGAAGGAGGGAGTGGTGTTTCAGAAGGCTAACCTTTAGCAAGTCTGAAGGATTATTTAATTCAAATCTCGTCCCCAGAAGCAGAATCACACCCAGATAGTCTTATCACCAAACACTCCCAAGTGAGAAGAGTGTGATGTTTTAATTAATGTGAGTGATTAGGGGGATTGTGAGCTCCCTCTTTGTGTGGCCGCTGAGCTAGTGGCGGCAGGGTGGGGGCAGGGTGTTTGTGGGGTGCGGGAGAGGCGGGCAGGCAGGGTGCTGGGCCTCCTACCTGACACGATGTTCACAATGTGGTACGGGATCCCCAGAGACTGGTAGAACCCCTCTGCGGTGGCGATCATCTCGTCAAACATCTCCCAGGACTTGTTGTCATGCGGGGACGAGTAGACAAACTGCTCAATCTGCAGAGAGGGGGCCGCAGCGGCAGTGACGATGGCACGGGGGGGGGGGGCAATACCTTTCCCACAATAGAGGGTAAGTGAGGCCGGGCCGCCCAACTGCAGCAGCATACACAGAGCTTAGCTCCTGCTGCCTTGGCACCGCTCTACATCTTCCCATATTCCAACCAGCTCAATCACAGGAGGGCTAAAGACCGAATCCAGAAGGCAAACCCGCTGCCATGGGGTCGGTCCTGCCCCGGTGGAATTCAGAGACTGTACCTCTTTATGGGAGAAAGACAGTCTCATCTTTCGCCCATGGAGTGGCTGGTGGGTTTGAATGCTGAACCTGGGAGTGAGTAGCCCAAAGATAACCCAACAATGCTGCCTACCCAGGATCCTGCCCAGAACAGGTAGTATGACTGCCCTTACGGAGGAAGCAGAGAAGTTATACAACTTGTTCCAGGTCACCCAGGGGTAGAGCTGGCATTTGAACTTGGACAGCTTGGCTCGAGTTCATACCCACAGCCCCCCCTGCCGAGAATCTCAGGCTCTCCCCACCCCCTGATAGGACAGAGACATAGGCGGTGAGAGGAAGCGCTGGCGTGAGGGTGGGTGGGCTCGGACCCGCGGTGTGACGCGTCCGCTCCTCCTCCTCATCCTCCTCACCTTCTCAAACTGATGAACTCGGAAGATGCCGCGGGTGTCGCGGCCGTGGGAGCCCACCTCCTGGCGGAAGCAGGTGGACAGGCCAGCATACTTGATGGGCAGGTCCTCGGGGCGCAGCCACTCGTCCCGGTGGAGCGCGGCGATGGGCTGCTCGGAGGTGGCGATCAGGTATTTCTCATCATAGGAGTTGTCATCAGACTTCTCGCTGCCTTTGCCGATCACCTGTGGGAGACCGGCCTCTGTTAGTTACGAGCGGGGACGGGCAGCCCTGGGAAGGATTTTTACTCCTCACCTGGCCGTGGAGAGGGGGCAAAACGGGCCGGGGATAGCCCAACAAGGGGTCCCAACAGAGAGGAAGGCAATGTAGATTGAACGGAGACTTGCCCAATAAACATTTTAAAACATACCATGAGGTGGGATGATGGCAGGCATGCGATAAAAGCTGGGCTGGTCGCAATATGAGCCAGCATCCACAGGGGTTTGCCAACACGGGACAAAACGAGGTACTTAAAAATACACCAGCCTCACGGCCTTCAAGGCAATGCTGATGCAGAGTGACCCGCAAGGACAGGGCTGCCCCTGCGGGCTTGCGACACTGCAGCGCTGCAGGGGAGTAGAACACCCCATCGGTCTAAGGAGCGGCTGGTGGTTTCAAACCGCGGGCCTTGTCGTTGGCAGCTCAACATGGGACGCGCTACACCACCAGGGCTCGACAAAGAGAGGCTGCCCGTGTTTTCTCGGTGACCAAGGCTGGTCTATTGATGAAAATCCTTAAGGAATGCACTTTGGTGTTTAGCTGAATAAGATATGCAAGTTTTCTTTTAAAGATACAAATGGGAAAAAGTTCATGGTAATATTGAACTTTTTTTTTAAACGTTGAACTTAAAAAATAGAAAGCCCCCAAATAGTCCACAGAGGGGCTATCGTATACCCATTAAGAATGATGAGAATGAGGACCACGTAGTAACACAGGCAACAATTTACATCTTGCCAAATAAAAGGCAGTCTACAAACCGATGTACACACTAGAGTACATCAAAATGGTTGTGGACATTTCCATTAAAAAAATCATTTTATTGAGGGCTCCTACAACTCTTATCACAATCCATACATACATCCATTGTGTCAAACACATTTGTACATATGTTGCCATCATTTTCTTTTTTTTTTTTTCAGGCTCAATTCACTTTATTACATTTTGTATAAAATTGACTATGTGGTAGCCACAGCTGGAGCCTGGGTCCTCTGCATGGAGACTCTGGTGTGGGTCTTCACAAGATGGTCAGTGAATTCCTGGTAGGGAGAATTGGTGAACACGGTCTCTTTCCAGAGGTCAGGGGTCAGATAGCTGTACGTCTTGGAGATGGCATCAAAGGTGGCTTTGGCAAAGTTGCCCAGGGTGGCTGTGCAGCCCCTAGCCGACGTGTAGCAGTCATCAATCCCTGCCATCATCAGCAGTTTCTTGGGCACAGGGGCTGAGACGATGCCAGTGCCCCTGGGGGCAGGGATGAGTCGCACCAGCACAGACCCACAGCGGCCGGTCACCTTGCAGGGGACCGTGTGGGGCTTGCCGATCTTGCTGCCCCAGTAGCCTCGCCGCACCGGGACAATGGATAGCTTGGCCAGGATGATGGCCCCTCGGATGGCAGTGGCGACTTCCTTGGAGCACTTGACACCCAGGCCAACGTGCCCATTGTAGTCCCCGATGTTGCCATCATTTTCAAAGCATTTTTTTTCTACTTGAGTCCTTGGTATCAGCTCCTCATTGATGTGATTTTTTTGTTCTTTGATGCCTGATACCTGATCCTATCGACACCTCATGATCACACGGGCTGGTGTGCTTCTTCCATGAAGGCTTTGTTGCTTCTCAGCTAGATGGCTGATTGTTTATCTTCAAGCCTTTAAGACCCCAGACACTATATCTTTTGATAGCTGGGCACCAACAGCTTTCTTCACCACATCTGCCTTCCTCACCACACCGCTTTATCTTCATTGATCATGTCGGAAAGGTGAGCATCACGGAATGCCAGTTTAATAGAACAAAGTGTTCTTGCATTGAGGGAGTACTTGAGTAGAGGCCCAATGTCTATCTGCTACCTTAATACTGAACCTATAAACATATGCACATAGATCTATTTCCCTATCATCATATATAAATATATTTACATATGTACATGCCTGTATTTAGATCTCTATAAATGCCCGTTGCCTCCTACTTCTTTCCTCTATTTCCTTTTACTTTCTTCTTCCATTGTTTTTTAACTTCTATTTTTCCACAGTGTTTAGAAGCCCCTAATACATGGTGATTGGAAGGACATGAAAAAGACACACACACATATACACACACACACACAGGAAACAATGGCAACCGTTATGTTAGGAATAACACACTTCAAATTTTGTGTGGTTATATTCTCTCACTTCATCAAAAAGAGGGGTGGGAGCGGGAGCTCCCCACTTCCTCTGGGTCAGGGTTTGGGTCCCTTGAAAGTTACCTGGACCCTGACAGTGGTCAGGCTATTCACATACATCACAACAAAAATTCTAAAAACTTCTAAGACAGTAGCAACTAGGTACATATGGCTATTTAACTTTAAATAAATCCCAAACCAAAGTCACTGCCACGGAGTTGATGCTGACTCATAGCAACCCAATAGGACAGGGTAGAACTGTCTCTGAGTTTCCAAGACTCCAAGAAAGCCCCGTCTTTCTCCTGAAGAGCAGCTAGTGATTTCAAACCGCTGACCTTGCAGTTAGCACAATCACTACACCCTCAGGGCCCCCACTTTAAATAAGGATTATATAAAATTTTTTAAAAAATTAGTTCTTCAGGTGCATTGGTCTTACTGGACTGTGTTGCTCTGGAAAATGAATAAACTAGACAAGAAGGCGCCCAGGTGCCGCCCAAGGGCATGACTACTAGCCCCAAGGCTGGTGGTTCAAACCCACCAGGAGCTCTGGGATAGAGGCGGTGAGCCACCCTGTAAAGGCTATCGCCCAGGAAACCCTACAGCGCAGCTCTACTGTTCCAAGGGGTCAGTCACTGGGAGTCAGAATTGATTAGGCCAGACACGCGACCCAAATTCCTTACTGGTACAACCTGTCACCATGTCTGCCTGAGAATTCAAGAACATCAGAGTATGAGCGATGGAGAGCAGGGAACTCGGGTAACCTCGGCCAGCTGGTGCTTCTCCCACTCCTCCAGTGCCCCGGTGCTGCCTGCCTGGACCCTTCTGAGCATTATTAGTGACGATCCAGCCGTGGGGGTTGAAATCAGGAAAAAGAAGGTAAATGGGTTTGAGCTGATGCGTGGACGATCCCTCCCGTCATCGTCAGGAGGGCAGACAGGGATGACACAAAGGCCATCCAACGCTGGGGTTTAGGGAGGGGGCGTTTTGTTGCTCAGTGGTTCTCCAATAACTACAACAACTTGAATGCATCCATCAGAGCCAACAGGGAAGAGGTTCTGACTCTTAAACTTCACTCACTAAACAAGATAAATCACATGCGCCCAAGAGTTGCTGTCTACCCCATTTCCAGGTGGGTCTTGGAAGGAAACAAGCCAGTAAGAACAAAGCCCCCACTTCTGAGAGAGAACCTGGAAGGAGAGAGACAGGGAGACGTGGAGTGAGCTTGATGGGCAGCGGGTGACAAGAGGCATTCTTGAAATTCTGAGTGCTGGACTAAGACTGGACCACTACCCATCGGTGTCAGAGTGACATGCTGAGCCTCGGCTTGAGCCCTCCTCGGGCTCTCAGGGCTGAGAAGGAACATAAACTGTGAGCCAAGGAAAGTACATCTTGCCCTGTAGAAGCTTCCAATCTGAAGATAAGGGTACAAAGACACGACCTAGTGGTACTTCCATAATGTTTTTCTCAAGCACCTAAAAAATGAGTTTCTTTATTGAACAAATGATGTTAAAATATGCTCTCTATAAGTGACACAGATTATCTGAAAACAGATTAATAGGCTCTATATCTGTGTCCGAAACGGTAGCCACTGGCCACAGGTGGCCATTTACATTACAACGGGGAAATGTCGTTCCTCGGTAGCACCGTCCTCATTTTTCAGTGCTCCAAAGTCACGGACATAGACCATCCGGTCATCACACAGTGTGCTGTTGAGCAGAGCCGCCCTGAAGCCAGTCTGCTGCATAGGCCCCGCCACTCACCTTATAAAGCTCCTCATCAAACTGGCTGAGCTGCGCCACTTCCTGCATGACCTCCTTCCTCATGAAGAAGGGGGTGTAGATGGGAGTGTAGCCCCGACTTGCCAAGGTGTGCAGGGCATATTGGATGAGTGCCTGCTCCAGGAACACCAGGACCCCCTGAAGGAGCAGACACACAGGGTGGGTGAGTGAGAGCCGTCTGCCGCCACATGTGCGTCTGCCAGAATGACCCCTGGGTTCCTTGTAACCCTCAACTCAAACGGTACTTTCCTAGCACCCCTGCCCAGCAAATCAGTCAGTTTGTAAAGAGAATTCCCTTTAAGAAACCAAAGCAGAGGGAGAACGATTATTTGCTCAGGGTGCATGGGAGAGGTTTTATGCTGATTCTTAGAACATTGGCCTCTTTTATATCTGCAATTGCATTCCTAAATATACCTGTGCAGAATTTCCAAGATTATCACATCATCATGTGTATGCATCATGTCCTTCTGGAAAGTTCTCTGAACTCATCCACTTTCTGTCCCAGTTAAGCTTGGGTTTCTTACCTCTACCTGCCTGTTCTCAGAGCCCTCTGGACCTACCATACAGATTCGGACTCTTTATTACAATTGTCTCGTTGTCTAATTACAGAGACCCAGCTTTGAGTCATCGTGTTTGCCCTGCGCCTAGCACAAAGGTTGGCACAGTGGACATCCACGACACGCCTGGGTGACTGAGTCAGTACATTTCAGGGCGCATCAATGGGTGGCATTCTCCTCCGCTAGAAAGAGAACTGTGCTACATGGCCACAAGCCAGCGGTGGAACGGGTCAGCAGGGACAAGCGGCGGATCCGAGAGCCAGGTGAAGGAGGTCACGTGAAAAAACAATGGCATAGGTCTAACCCCACATTCCCAACTCTCACCTTCAGGAAGTACCCCCGACTCCCGGCCACCACTGCGCCCTTTTCGCCTTCGAAGCCATCTACCATCACCACCAGGTCCACGTGGGAGTACTTCTTCCTTACTGTGCAGTCTCCCCAAATCCTCTCCACTTTGTTGTCGGCGTCCTGTGGGGCACGGGCCGGAGAGAAAGGCACAGGATCTCTTAGGCCTACAACCTCCATGTCTCCAGACCCCGGGCCAACGGCCACAGCGCGGTGGCGCAATCTGGTGGCTCTTACACTGGGTTCTAGTCACTGGGAGCGGAGAGTTGAGGCAGGCGGGAATTTGCTGGGGAATTCGTGGTCAATGGAGAGAGAAACATTTACCAACTCTGAGAAAGGATTCTAGAAGTTGGAACAGCAACTTTGCAAGAGACCTGGTGTTTTCTTCCATTGTCTTGCTTTGTGGGGTTTTTGTTTTGTTTTGTTTGTGCCCCTTTAAAAGGCTCCTTCTTGAAAAGGCTGCACAAGGGCAACCCTCCTGGACAATGGGCATCGCCTGGGTGCTGATGAGAATGTAGGTTTTTTCTTTCTCCCCCGGCTCTCATTGGTTGCGGGGCCACGTGAGGGCGGGCTCAGGGCCCTGACCTCTCGGAGTCGCCGGCAGCAGAGAGTGTAGCGTTCACCAGGGAATGAACGAGAGCGGCACAGACGGGCCCTGCCACGGCTGGGGTGTCAGGGAACAAAGGCGGGCTCCCAGCAGCTTTGTTCGGGCAGCTCCTGCACATCGGGGAGCTTTTCTCATGCAGATTCCCCTTCAACCCGCGGCTTCTCAGCAGGGGGGTGAGGGGGAGGGTTGATTTAGCAGATCCCTCCCGCAAGACTGGCTGCTGCCAAGGGCAACCCGCCGAGGAGGACAGCAGCCCCATTGAGAAGAGATTTCAGTGCCAGGAGTCTCCTCCTACCTGCTGTCTCTGCCACTTCCCAATCGCGCAAGGATCTGACTCCTTCAGTTCTCAATTGGTGGGCAGAGGGCAAGTACAAAGAGCCTGCCTATGACACAAGGCCTATTATACAGCGTGCCAGCATCTCACGGCTCTCCTCCGGCCTCCGCCCTTTCAGAGCCCGCCGCCTACCTACCTCGTCGTTGCTGATGGGCACCGAGGGGTGAAGAAGGTTTCCGATCTCGCGGAGGCTCTCAAACCTCTCGGCTTCCAGCTTGAGGCGCTCGGCATCACACTTCAGGATGGCCTCATCGATAAGGAGCCGGACCTTTTTGATTTGTGAGACTTGGAGGCTCTGTGGAGTACAAGGCCAGGGCACTGGGCATCAGGGCAGAGTGTGTGGAGGGCAGGCCTTTGGGGGGCATCTTAAAATGGAAAAAGGCTTTCAAAGAATCGAGACTCCACACAGGGGTATAGATCAGTGGTTCTCAACCTTCTTAATGCCGCGACCCTTTCATACAGTACCTCGTGTTGTGGTGACCCCCCCAACCATAGCATTATTTTCGTTGCTACTTTATCAGTCATTTTGCTACTGTGATGAATCGGGCCACCCTTGTGGAAAGGGTCGTTCGACCCCTAAGAGGTCTGAGAACCACTGCTCTAGGTGGTCTTAGCCTATAAACCTGTTGGCACTCTCTTTTGGGTGCCTAAGGCAGAGGTGGAGCCCTGGTGGGGCAGTGGTTGTGTGCTGTGCTGACCGCAAGGTTTGCAGTTCAAACCCACCAGCCACTCGTTGGGAGAAAGATGAGGCTTCCTCTCCCCCTAAAGTTACAGGAAACCCACAGGGGCAGTGCTATGGGGTTCCCATGAGTCAGAACTGACTTGAAAGCAGGGAGAGTTTGTTTGGGTTTTACAAAGACAACATAGCCCAAGCACAGCTTGGCTCCTTCTAGTCTTATCATTGACTTTTCCAGGCTGTCTCTCAAAAACAAACGGGAGCTGAAAGGAAAAGTTGCCCACAGGGGGCTGCGGAGGACCAGTGGGCGACGGCTTATCTGCTCCTACAGTGTGCCCACCTCTCCCGGCTCACAGACGACAGGACAGCGCATGGTCATGGACAGAGCGGGCGGGACAAGCTTAAGCTGCAGATATCGAGGAAGCCTAAGGAGAAAGCCTGCCCCAGACGCCAAGGGTCACCTACAGCTAAAGTGTCCGCCGTGAGGTCATCGAGGTGCAGCACGTGCTCTGGGACGGCCTCGGTGTCTCCCACTGGCTCTTTTTTCTGCAGGAAGGAAGAAAACCAACACACTAAGGGCAAGTCTCCCGACGCGGCTGTGTCTGTGCACGTCAAATCAGTACAGCCTGGGCACGAATCCCGGCACCTCGCTCAGTGGGGAAAAGCTAGTACATCTGAAGTCCCTGTTCTGCCATGACTAGTTTGTTGTTGTTGTTTTGCGGCCTGTGAAGGTCAGGAGGCCCCTGAGAAGACTGTCTCCGCACCGGCAACCAGAGAGGGTGCTGGCGACGGGAGCAGCAGTCCCGAGGACGAGCCTGTGAAGAAACCCTGGCAGTGAGGGGGAAAGGCTCATGCCACCGTGCATTCTCACAAACCAAAGTGACAGTCCGGGCTCTACCCACAACCCCACTCACTCTCCTGAGAGACTTTGAGCGAAATTCTCTTAAAAAGCTGGAAAGCCTGAATGGAGCAGCAAGTCTCGAGAAGAGCAGGCACAGCCCAAATACACTGCAGCAAGAAGACGAGGAAAGCGGAAAGCTCAGTTTGTGTAATGATATCGTAAGCAGGATCCGCATCCGCACAGGCAGCAAGGAGCCTGAGGCTGCCCCCTGTATCGACAGCCCTTCTGCAATCGATTGACTTCCGTGGCCAGTCCCTTAACGCCCTATGGCTATTCCGTTACCTTATGTAGAAATAGACTACTACCTCCAAACCAAGAGCTAGTGCTACACTTTCCGCAGAGAGCAGGTGAGAATAATCTCAGGGTTACAATGTAACACATCAAAAGCCACTCCCATATTCTTCTACAAAAAAAGATACAAAACCACCACCCACCCACTGGTACTAATGGAGAGGCCTGGGTTTACATGGAAACTGACATAATCCTGAGACCTCTGAAACACAAATGGTTAATCCTCAGGAGTCCCCCAGGAAGAGACTGACAGGGCCATCAATTCCACAGTAAGTCACAAGCTGGACGGGTGACAAATACAATTAGCAGGATGCAGGCTAGCAGAGCAGGAAGAGTAAATTGCCAGAAGCCCAAGCTAATCTTTTCTGTTTTCTTCTTCACTGGTTCAGGCTCCAAATTTGGGGCTTTTCTTTTTTAGGAATTTGCAAACTGTACAACGTATCAATGATACAGATTGCACAGTGTATTAAATATATTCCTAAAAAGTGATTAAGAGGCTAAAAGAATTTTTTTTTGAAGAATAGTGAAAGTCATGAACTATTCAGGATAATACGGCAAAAACTGAGCTGAAATTTCAGTCTTCGGGCATCCGCAGGGTTTCTGGACGAAGGCCGTTTATTGTAACACCCAACTGCTGAGTAACTGAAGGGTGCTTGGCCCCGGTCCAGTCTCATGATTCTGTGCTGCGCTAGGAGTCCTGGGGGCGCAATAGTTAAGTGCCTAACTGACAACCAAAAGGCTGACAGTTCAAACCCACCCAGTGCCCCAGTATGGCCATCTTTTGACTCAGAGCTGACTTGAGATTTTTGGGGGATAGGGGGAGGTAATTATATTTAAAGTGTAGAACCCCTGGCTGCATAGTGGTTACACATTGGGCTGCTAACCTTAAGGTCAGTAGTTCAAAATAACTAGTCACTCTGTAGGAGAGAGATGAGGCTTTCTACTCCCATAAGCGTTGCAGTCTCAGAAACTCACATGGGCGGTGCTACCCTGTCCTGTAGGGTCCTTATGAGTCAGGAGGCAGTGGGTTTGGTTCATACCTCAGGTGCAGGAGAAAGATGAGGCTTTGGCTCCCATAATCATTTACAGTCTCGGAAATCCACAGGGGCAGTTCTAGTCTGGCTTATAGGATCACTCAGTCAGATGGGCTGGATGGCAGGGAGTTTGGTTTCTGGTTTAGACCTTAAATGAATCACCACAGGTGGCCATGAGTCTGAACTGGCTTAACAGCATGGGGCTTTGGGGCTCACTGTGCACGTGTGTGTGTGTGTGTGGGGGGGGTTGGCTATGGCAGTGGGTGGGTTAAGTGAGTTTTAGCATTGCCAATTTACAGATAGGAGCCTCCAAAGTCAGCGTGGTTAAAATCACAGAGCCAAAGGGGCAAGGGGTAGCGGTTCTCAACCTTCTACCCTTTCATACAGTTCTTCATGTTGTGGCTACCTTCAACCATAAAATTATTTTCTTTGCAACCTCATCACTGTAATTTTGCTACTGTTATGAATCGGGTGTCCCCTGTGAAAGGGTCGCTCGACCAAAGGGGTCTCGACCCACAGGTTGATAACCGCTGGACAAGGCAGAACTTGAACTCCCTAAATCTTATCCGAAGGGCAGCAGATGACCTCCCCAACCTCCGACAGTACCTCCGACGTCTTTCCTTTCTAGTCCTTTAATACAGTTCTTTCCTCGATAGGAAATCCAGTACTTTGCAGAATTAAACTCTCCAGCTGAAACGACGTGCATATTAGTTTAAGGACATAAACAAATAACTGGAGCCGTAAACCGACTTCTACCAAGTTCTTACCTTCATTTTGTCTCCAATTGTCTTGCTGCAGAGGTTCTTCAGCTTGTTCAAGTTGTCTGCCTGAAATCTGCCTGAGAAGAAAGAACGCAAGAATGTAGCAGAAGAACATACACAGCTAAGGCATTCCGTCTCTATGCACGCTCCCCAAGTCTGCTCGCAGCTCAGTCAAAATGCAGGCTGAGCTAAAACCTGCCTTAGGAGTGGTGACACTCATGGTTAGACAGGTCCACACACCCCCCTCATATATACATATATATCTCACTGGATACGCGAGAGTGTCCCCATTTGATGACAAGGTGGTTAGGCTGCTGTGAGACGGAATTTTAAAAAGGAATGTAGCCGGGTCTGATTTGGCTGTAGAGAGTGAACGCAGGCTAATCAGAGAAAGCCGAGCCACACCATCGCATCGCAAGCTGCCCCCGCAGATGAACACTGGTTGAGAGGAACTCCGCGTGCGTGCACGAAGCTAGAAAAGGGTGGTCGTGATTCTGTCCCCGTGAAGTTGGCTGCTCCGTCGCTGCACGGAGAATGCTTACGGAATGTCATTTCCTGCTCATCTGCAGCCTGGAGAATAATTTAGTTTCTTCTCATTTAATTTCCACCAGTGGGTTTCTGGCACAAACTAATAAGGTACTGGTAGGGCGCTCAGTCTCTCTTCTAACCTAACTCTGATGAGCGAAAGTTGGACGTTCTGACTGCAAGCATTAGGGCCGCATGGTAAAGACCACTCCCCCGGCTGATTAAACGGACGGCTAGAAAGGAGGTCGCCCCTAGATAAAGCTGCCCTTAAGAGTACTGGCAGAATGGCTAGACTGGATCGTGTAAGACATGACAAACAAGCAAACAAGAGGAAAAACATTATCGGGGTAAAAGATAAGGGTTCCTGGGGGTAAGGTGGAAAGGGGGGCCAAGGTGGAAAGGGGCACTGATCTCAAGGAGAAAGAAAATGTACTGAAACTGATTGTGGGAGCAATCGTACAATACTGCTTGATGTGATTGAACTATGGAATGATATGATACTGTCAGAGTTCCCAATAAAATGATTAAAATTTTTTTTAAGAAAAAAAGTACCAGCAGGCTATTCCAAAGGGTGCGGCTGGCAGCCATCTTTGCGCAGGCAGTGGATGCTGTCTCCCTGGACGCTTGCCCTCGCTTGAAAGAACGGAACCAAGCCTCTCAAAGAGCCAATTGGAACTCCTGGGGACCCTCCACAACAGAGTCGAACTGCTGCTCCCTATGCTCCCCAAGACGGTGACTCTGTGTCAGGAGACAGCCTCATCTCCTCCCATGGAACCCCTGGTGGCCAGTAGCCCAACATGTGAGCCCACTAGGCCACCCTGTTCACAACAAATCCTTCATCGTCACCTCACCTCCTGCCCATGCAGCTTTTATATCATCCGAAGGGCTTTGAGCCTTTTCTTGCACTAAACCCAGCTCACTGGCCCTGAGTGCACTCTGTTCGTAGTACCCCTGCCCCTTGGGGCTTCCACGGCTGTACATTTTTAGGGGAACAAATCTTTCTTCTGAGGAGCAACTGATGGAGTAGAACTGCTGACCTTTGGGTTAGCAGCCCAACACGTAACTCCCTACATCAGCAGGGCCTCTTTTCTTGCAATAAAGCCAGGCCACATAAGGACTATACACACCTGTTTGATTGGCATGGCCAATTTGAGTTAAAAACACACTTTGGAACAGATTTCATCAGTAATTCAGGGACTGTAGTTATATAACCTGTGTAGAATATACAGCTGCATTTATTTAAATATTCTTTTATTTCTCTCAGCAATGTTTTGTAGTTTTCAGTAGACTGGTCTGGAACATTATTTTGATTTTAGTTCAGGGTATCTGATGGTTTTTAATTATTATATATACATAAAATATCACTGAGTCTATATGTAGACATGTACTCAGGGACCTTACTAAGTTTATAGTTCCGATTCTGCAAACACAATCAACTTATTTGCAAATAATGACAGTTTTACTTCTGGCATTTCAATCTTTTATTTCTTTTTCTTGCCTTATGTTATGGATTAAACTGGAACGCCCCCACCCACACCATACAAATATGCTATAATCATGAACCCATACCTATAAATTGGGACTTTCTTTTGTTACATTAAGGAAGGCAGATGCAAAATGTTTGAACATGCAGTTCTCAAATGAGGCTGTCCAAACACCAGCCAGCAGGTAGAGTCCTAAACCTAATCCCTTCTAAACGAAGTTTAAAAAGGGGAGGGGGAACTGATATAAGGAGAGACACACACATGCACGCACACACGCACGGGAAGAACGGAAATCCTGTGGAAACACATCCATAAGCACTCAAGGACCAAGAACCAGGAGATAGCTGCAAACAAAGCCACCACGGGGGAAAGAGCCCCTAACTCTGCCACCAGCATGGATCTGAAGTTGCCCCTTCTCGAAGGGTAAGGAAATACACTGCTGTTCTTTAGAGCCATGCATAGCGGTATTGTGGGCTATGAAAGCGGAATTTACCCCCACTGTCTAGAGCTTCCACACAGTGTTGAAAAGATGTGTGGATGGTGAGCATCTTCATCTTGTGCCCATCCTCAGCAGGAAAAAGCTACTAGCCCATCATATGACAGTTAAGGATTTTTGGTGACTATGTGCTATGAAATGAAGAGAGTTACTCTCTATTCCTGGTTTGCTGCATTTTTATCATGAACAATTGAATCTCCATAGTAAAAAAACAAAAATCTCCAATCCATACTTCGCATCATATATCAAAGCTATTGTGAGATGATAGCGCAGTGTTTGCTAAAGTGGGTGCCAACTGCTCTACAACGGGCCCTGGAAGGGCCAGTGGGACTGCAAACGCAGAGACCTAGACTTCATCCTCGATTACGGGGTAGACAGCACAGAAGCTTTTCGTTTCGAGAGGTGGGGAACACTGACTAACTTTTACCCCCCAAACAAATAAGCTTGGGGACTTACGTCATAGAATGAACTGTGCAGCAATAACTGCCGGAGGAAGAAATAGAGAGTCTCTTTAGGACCTTGGGCTACAGAAGTATATCTTAAATAAAACACAAGCAGCACAAATTATAAGTTATAATTTATTAGACTTTATTAACATTAAGAATATGATTATCAAGAGATTAAGGAGACTGAAAAAGCAAGTTACAACTGGGAGAGGGTATGTATCTTATATCCAGAATATATAAGGATCTTATAGCCAAAATATACAAAGCATTTCCACACATCAATAAGAATACAGCAATCAGATTTTAAAATGGACAAAATGTTTCAACCGGCAGCTCTCAAAATAGGCTGTCCAAATGTTCAATAAGCACCTGCAAAGGTGCTCGGGGTTTTGGTTATTAGAAAAAATACAACTAAAACCACATTGAGCAGCCACGAGACAGCCGTCGCATGACTGCCAAGGTTACGTGGCAGGGGTAGAGAAATAGGAGCTCTGTATGACTTCATGGGAAATTTTCATTATTTCTCTTTTCATTTTCCCAAGAACTTGTTGAAGCCACATCATACATTCCTGGTGGGAATATTAACTGATACAACCACTTTGGGAGACGATTTGGCATAGCGACTAAATCCCAGGTGCCTACCCTATGACCCAGTGAGTCCACTGATTCATACTCCGCAGAAATGAGCATTTATGTTTTGCAAAAGGCACATATAAGAATGTTAACAGCAGCCTATAACTTCAAACTGCTAAACAATTAAATGTCCATCAACAAGGGGGTGGATTTCTATACTTATGTAATGGAATATTGCACAGAAATCAAAAAGAACCAGCTACTGCTGTGCATAACAACTTGGATGAATTCTGCAGGCAAAATTTTAAGAGAAAGAAGTCATATAAAAATATATTCTGAGAGGAGATGGGTTAATTAGGGTGCGAGGTAGTACCGATGAAGAACACAGCTTTCCCCCAGATCCTGGATGCTTCCTCCCCCCAACTACCATGATCCGAATTCTACCTTGCAGGGCTGGATAGGACAGAGGCTGTACACTGGTACATATGAGGGCTGGAGGTACAGGGAATCCAGGGTGGATGATACCTTCAGGACCAAGGGTGTGAGGGACGATGCTGGGAGAGTGGAGGGTGAGTGGGTTGGAAAGGGGGAACTGATTACAAGGATCCACACGTGACCTCTTCCCTGGGAGAGGGACAGCAGAGAAGGGGGGAAGGGAGACTCCGGATAGGGCAAGATATGACAAAATAGCGATGTATAAATTACCAAGGGCACATGAGGGAGGGGGGAAAGGGGAGGGAGGGGAAAAAAAAAAGAGAACCTGATGCAAGGGGCTTAAGTGGAGAGCAAATGCCTTGAGAATGATTGGGGCAGGGAATGTATGGATGTGCTTTATACAATTGATGTATGTATATGTATGGATTGTGATACGAGTTGTATGAGTCCCTAATAAAATGTAAAAAAAGAAAAGAGGAGAAAAAAATGATTAGGGCAAAGACTGTACAGATGTGCTTTATACAATTGATGTATGTATATGTATGAACTGTGATAAGAATTGTATGAGCCCCAATAAATTGTTAAAAAAAGACTACACAACCTGTGAAACACATCCTGGCCCACAAAGCCCTGAGGCCGACACTCCTGCTCAAAGCAGCCAAGGCACAGTCAGCCCCCCACAAGACATGATATCCCCTCACTGACCACAGCGCTGCAGGGGGCAGCACTGGAGACACAGTACAGGAATTGTGCCTGATCCGAACCCCCTCCACCCCGCCCCACCCACACATTGGGACAAACTGCAAAGGGAGTCCAACAGAGCATCAAGGGGAACAAAGCAACAAAGTCCCTGAGGAATCCTGAAAATAGACCTCAGACTCCAAGGGCAGGGTTTGGCACCTCATCAGACTCAATTGGAAACAGACATAAGGGTCAGCAGACAGACCTGAAACTATTTATAGGCCTTCCCCCCCCCCTTCTTTTTTCCCCTTCATATTTATCTATATAAGATAGGCAAGATAAACAATCCTGAGCAGAAAACAAAAGACCGATAGTTGGGGGGTGGGGGACACAGGGTAGTGGGGGAGGTGGGAGAAAGGGGGTGGGGAGGCAAAAAACCAGGGATGAGGAACAATAAGACATCTAAAATCGATGTCGAGGAGAGTGCAGAATGCCTGGTGGGTTTGATCAAGTGCAATGCAGCTGAAAGAATTACTGATTGCCGAATGAAGGTTGAACATAATAGCGGGTCAAGAAAGTAAAAGAAAATAGAGGTAAGAACTAGGAGGCAAAAGACATTTATAGAGCTATAAATATAGGCATGTATATATGTAAATATATTCACATATAACTATAGGGATATAGGTCTATGTACATATATTTATAGGTTAAGTATCAGGTAGCAGATAGACATTGGGCCTCTACTCAAGTCCTCCCTTATTGCAAGAACACTTGGTTCTAAGATGCTGGTATTCTGTGATGCTCACCTTCCTGACATGATCACTGAAGTTAAAATGGGTGCATACACAAATGTGAAGAAAACTAATCGTGCCCAGCTACTAAAAGATATAGTGTCTGGGGTCTTAAAGGCTTGAAGGTAAACAAGCGGCCAGCTAGCAGGGAAACAACAAAGCAACTAAGTCCACATGGAAGAAGCAACCATGAGGTGTTGACAGGATCAGATATCGGGCATCAGAAGACCCAAAACAAACAATCATATTGATTGGAACGAGAGGGGGGTCACAGTGGAAATCCAAAGCCCAATTGTAGGCAATTGGACATCCCCTCACAGAAGGGTCACAAGGAAGGGATGAGCCAGCCAGGGTGCAGTACAGCACTGAAGAAACATACAACATTCCTCTAGTTCTTTAATACTGCCCCCACACACACCCCAGCTATCACGACCCCAGTTCTACCCTGCATGAAATGGGCCAATGCCTGGACTGACTTAAATAATAATAATCTGATACTCCCGACTTCAGTGAAATAGTAACTAGTTTAGTTTTTTTTCC
The DNA here is from genome assembly GCF_050624435.1 of Tenrec ecaudatus. Lineage (NCBI taxonomy): Eukaryota > Metazoa > Chordata > Mammalia > Afrosoricida > Tenrecidae > Tenrec > Tenrec ecaudatus. The sequence goes on along the minus strand of NC_134530.1, from coordinate 143,431,483 downwards.
CAGACATAAAATGTGGCAAAACTTAATGCCACTGTAATTCAGAATTTCAGATTCAAACGTGGGCTCTCACAGGCAAACAAGCCACATTAGAATGGCTGAGACACACAGAAGCTGTGGCAACCGGAGTTAACACAGCGTCCCCTGGCACCCACCACCCTGATGAATTTGGAAAATCAATCTTCCTAATACCAACGATCACCCCCCAGCGGCTGCCTCTGCAGTATGCCGTCAGAAATGCGACTCTGGCTGCTTACAGAACGATTGCATCAGACAAAATGAATCACATGGTGATTCACCATCCACCATCCGGCCACCCATCGACCACTCCGGCCAATCGCTTCATCAATGATGCCTAGATGAATTCATCATCGAATCCAATGTCTTCTGCAGAGAACTTGGACAAATCACAAATAAACAGCCCCAATCACTCGCTTTTGCATGCCTCCCTAACCACCACACCCCTCTGGTCTCCGAAAGGCTGCTCTGGAATCTTACTGCACGTCCCCATAGGCCCCAGGATGGCCTTCCCCAAGCTCGGAGGTGTACTTTTAGCCGGAGCCGGCCACGGAAAGCCCGAGTACCCCGTCTAAAAGGGTGGAGTGAACCGACTGTGTTGCAGATGTGACCCGTCCCTAGGCCCTAAGAAAGAGAGAGGAGAAGGCAGTCCTCGCGAAGGATGAAAAGTGCCGGAGGCGTTAAAAAAAGCGGGGCGGCAGCGGGGGCACGTCCCCGGACCCTAAATCTCCCGCCCGTGACTTTTTTCCGGCTACCCATCGGGCTGGAGCGCTTGACAGCTCTCGCTGCGCGTGCGCAATGCTCCTTCCCAGCCGCCCAAGCTCGCTCTGAGCACGCGCGGAGACCTCCCAAGGCTCCCGAGGAAAGCCAGCGTGGGAAGCGGTCGGCACCCAAGGATGTTCGGGGGTAAAGGGGGTGTCTCGGGAACATCGCAACATGGGAGAAGGTCTGACGAGACGTGGGCGCTGCGGCCTGAGGGCAGCAGTGAGACGAGGGGTTACAGAGGGGTGCCCCATCGATCCAGGTACTTACATCGTCGCCACTCGCTGTCCGCCTTCATCAGCTGGTCAACTAATCCTGGGTCTTTGAAACGCTTCTGCTGCGTCTCCCGGACAAGTTCCGGGTCCCCTCCTTTATCCACCCGAAACAAATCCAGATCCAGCACCATCTTTCCTTCTTCTGCGTCAACCCTCAGGAAACCGAGTGCTGGACCGCAGTAGTCTATGAGCGACGCACTGCGCCGGCGCGCTGACCCGTCACCATTGCGCAGGCGCGGCGTGCGCGCCGACCCGTCGCCATTGCGCAGGCGCGGCGTGCGCGCCGACCCGTCGCCATTGCGCAGGCGCGGAGGGGTACGCGCGGGCGCCTCCTCTCGATCGGATACGGCGGCGTGGAGACGGGGCCGGGAGGGCAGATGTGAGCTTCTCCTGCGTGTCCACGTGTGGCTTGGTTGCCCACCCGTCCCTTCTTGCTCTCCCCCCACCTCCTGTAGGACTCTAGTCGTCCCTCAAAAGTGTGATTATCTCAATTTCCTCGTCCTGCTGAGGGGTGTGTCACAGCGGCAGAGGCCTGCCAACCTGATGCCTAGCTCGGAAACTGACCAGCGTCCAAGATATTTCCGTTTCCGGTTTACAGACTTAGGTCTGTCTGCGAGCTTAAATTCTGGAGCATCTGGTTTGCAGAGAGCCTAGTGGTTACACCTTGGACTGCTAACTCAAGGTCAGCAGTTTGAAACCACCAGCGGGTCCCAGGGAGAGAGATGAGACTTTCTACTCCTGTAAACAGTTACAGTCTTGGAAACGTACAGGGGGCTTGTCCTCCCAGTCCTATAGGGCTGCTATGAGTCAGCACAGTTCTTGGTTTTAGGTTTTGGTTATGTAGATTAAGCCCCCACTGAATTCTTTCTGACCATTAACCTGGGGCATGAACAGTCTTGCCCTCAGGCAGAGTGCATTAGAAGGTGGCTTACCTCCACTCCATTAACCAGCCAAGCCAAGGTAGTCTCCCCAAGGGTGTCGTTGATGGAGACTCCAAACTAGGGTGGCAGTCTCATATGTCTAACAATGTATGTGCCCCAATCCTGGTCTCATCCCATTCCCCCCCCCCTCATTCCCATTTCTATAGGCCCACCTGTAAATATGATGTATTGATCTGCCACTAGTAAATTTGTGAGTTTCCTTTGCTCTCCCATGCCTTTTCTAGGTTTGTGAATCTCACAAACCTTTGGACACCATTATGACCTCTGCTAGTGGTCTCCCTCATCCAGAGGATGCATTTTTGTATTTGTCTTTTCTTTGTCCTGCTTAAGATTTGTTCTCTTTAACTTAAATTGAGATCTGACCCCAAGTTCTCTGCTGTACCTGAAAATAGGTCCTAATATTGGACTCCTTGTCTGAATCTCTGCTCTCTTCCTATTTTTAGATAAGACTATGCCAACATATTTTAGTCCCAGGTGATTTCACCTCAACTCTTTCCTAATCTGATTATTGGGCTGTGTTAGGGGAATTAAACCCAAACAAACCCTTTAGATTGGAGGAAGGCTTCTTAACCTGAGATATGCAGCTGACACATCTTGCTGAAAATGAAGAGGACTTGAAATAAGCACTTGCTGACAAAGATCAAGGATTGCAGGCTTCAGTATGGATCAAGGCTTAATGTAAAGATGATCCAAATTCTCACATCTGGACCAATTGGTAACATCAATGGAGAAAATATTGGCATTGACAAGGATTTTGCCTTTCTTGGATCCACAATCAATGCTCATGGAAGCAGCAGTCAAGAGGTCAAGTAATGTATTGCATTAGGTAAAATGTGCTTCATAAGACTTCCTTTAGAGTATTGAAAAGCAAGGATGTTACTTTAAGGACTAAGGCCTGACTCAGGCCCACCCAATACCCATGGTATTTTTAATCCCCTGATATGCATGTAAAAATTGGACATTGAATAAGGAAGACTGAAGAAGAGTCGATGTAGTTGAATTGTAGTACTGGCAAAGAATATTAAAAGTACCATGGACTGCTAATATGACAGACTGCTCAGACTTGGAAGAAGTGCAGCCAGAGTGCTCCTTAGTGGCAAGGATGGTGAGACTTCATCTTACACACTTTAGACATGTTGTCAGGAGACAGCAGTCTGGAGAAGGCCAGCATGCTTGGTAATGTAGAGGGGCAGTGCGAGAGGGGAAAGCCCTCAAGAAGTTGGTGAAGGGAGACGTCAGATAGGGCAAGATATGACAAAATAATAATCTATAAATTGTCAAGGGCTCATGAGGGAGGGGGAGCGGGGAGGGAGGGGAAAAGAAGGACCTGATGCAAAGGGCTTAAGTGGAGGAGAGCAAATGCTTTGAGAATAATTGGGGCAGGGAATGTGCAGATGTGCTTTATACAACTGATGTATGTATATGTATGGATTGTGATAAGAGTTGTTTTAAAAAAAAAAGGTTGAATCGACATAGTGGGCTTAAGCGTCGGAACAATTGTGAGAGGAATCTGGACTGGGAGGTGTTTCCTTCTGTTGTGCATGGGGGCACTATGGGTTGGAACTGACTCCGGCACCTAACAACACTAACAAACCCATTGCCCTTGAGTCGATTCCAACTCAGAGCAACCTTGCAGATCAGAGTAGAATTGTGCCTTTGGTGCCCCAGCTTTACATTTTAAAAGGAACAGACAGCCTCATCTTTCTCTCAGAGCAACTGTTAAATTCAGACCTTTGACCCTGTGGTTACCAGCTCAATGTGTAACCCCCTCTGCCACCAGGACTCCCTGAGGGGAGAAACGAAACAAACTTACTGCCACCAAGTTGATTCCAATTCATAGGAAGACTATAGGACAGGGGAGAATGGCCCCTGTGAGTTTCCAGGACTGTAACCCTATTGGAGTAGAAAGCCCCAACTTCCTTGATTTCAAACTGCTGACCATGCAGTTAGCAGCCTAACAACTACTGTGCCACAAGGACTCCCCTGGGATAGAAATGAGCCCCCAAGTCCAAATATCGTTGATAGTGACACTTTTAGTAAGTCCTAAACAGGACAAAAGCACGTCATCCTGATGAGAGAGACTATTAGCGGGAGGCCGTAATGGTGTCCAAGGATCTCAGGCACAGTCTACTTCAAAGGCACAAGAACAAAAGCAGCTACACAAAACCATGGTTGCTGGCACATCAACGCATCACAGTTGCAGGCTGGACTACAGAGTCAGAGTCAGAAAAGGGGCCAGGATTGAGCTATGTACACTCCTGAAGATGAAAAAACAAACCCTTGCAAGATCGGTTTTGGGCCCTCTGACCAACCGAGGCATACATGACTATGTGGCCCTGGGACCCCAATTACCGTCAGGGGTGCACACATCCAGGCAAGTCTCTGCGTTCCTTAGGGGACTGGCAGCAATCAACTTTCTTTTTTTTTTTAACAGTTTTATTGGCATATAATTCACTTATCAGTTTATTAGCTGAGGCTATCACCTTTCAAACATTGCCTGAGGGCAAAACTTTTACCGAGAAGGAACTCAGCAGAGGTTGAATCTCTGTGGAGACTCAACAAGGAATCTAATGCTCCCAGCCTCCCACAAACTAGTGCTCAGAATCGAAGCTGGAGTACTGGGCACATCAGGATGTCTTTGTACCAACCCTAAGACCATAGGTTGGAAAAGTGCAGCCGAAAACTTTGAGGGAGAGAAAGGAGGAATCTCTCCCAACAGGAAACTGACCGATTTGAAGGCATGCAAAGTATTGACGTCATGTCCGGAGTCCATTTGAAAACCTCTTAGTGTCTCAGCGCTGTTGTAATAAAATACCTTCAGTAGGTGGCTTTACACAATAACACTATTTTCTCACAGGTGAGGGGGCGAGATAAAAGTCCAATCCAGGGCACTAGCTCTAGGGGCAGGCACTAGCTCCCCCTCGGCTCTGGGAGGGAAGACCCTTGTTCTTTTCAACAGTGGTAACCCCAGTCTTCTGGGGTTCCTGGTCACGGGGCACCTGTAGTCTCTGTGCCTACGTTTCTCTTCACCTCACTCAGATGTGGGTGGGTTAGGTCACACCCTGTAATGGTGCCGTCCCCTTACCATACAAGGAAAAGCCTATTCCCAAATACGTAATTGTAGGCGTATGAACATTAATATAGACAATAGAGCACACATGGGGCAGTCAGGGAAACTTCTCAGACATCAACAACTTCATGGGCCCTTCGCCCCAGGGGACATTGACGTCAGTGGTACGGCATTGTTCATGAAGCCAATGTTCTGCCTCCTGCTCCGGGGAGTAGCAAAGGAGAAGAAAACCAAACTCAAGGAAGCGAAAGGTGACCAGACATCCCGCTTTTGAGCAACGTTTCCCGCGTCCTGTGGTGTTTTTAAAAAGTCCCAATTTTTTGAAAGAATGCATGACAAGCTAGGGTATACGGTTTTCGGCTGCCATGTGGCTATCTTGCCAGGATATGAGTTTTATCAATGGCATCGCTTTACTGTTAAAATCTGGTCACCTTATCATGAGCCACCCAGCCCATAGCCCACATGCCAAGCTACCAGGACCAAGTGCTCTGCCTGTGGAACAAAAATCAAGTTCACAAGGTCGTCAGTCTTCTCAGTCTGATGGAGACTGGAGGGACCCTCACGACAAGGGCCCTCAGCAACCCTGCTGACCTGGAGCGGAAGCCGTTCCTGGGAACCATCTTTCAACCAAGCAATAGAACAAAAAGAAAAAACGCAAACCCAAAACCCTAACAAATTCACTGCCCCTAAGTCTATGCCTACTCGGAGCAACAGGCCCTTAAACCGGAGCAGCGTCTGGAGTCTTAAAGACTTGAAGATAAACAAGTGGCCATCTAGCTCAGAAGCAACAAAGCCCACATGGAAGAAGCACACCAGCCTGTGCAATCACAAGATGTCGAAGGGATCAGGTATCAGGCATCATCAGAACAAAAAATCATTTCATTGTGAATGAGGGGGAGTACGGGGTGGGGACCCAAAGCCCATCTGTAGGCAACTGGACATCCCCTACAGAAGACAAGCCAGTCAGGGTGCAGTGTAGCAACGATGAAACAACTTTCCTCCAGTTCCTAAATGCTTCCTCCCCACCCACTATCATGGTCCCAATTCTACCTTACAATGTACACTGGTACAGATAGGAACTGGAAACACGGAATCCAGGATGAATGATCCCTTCAGGACCAGTGGTGAGGTGATACTGGAAGGGTGGGGTAAAAAGGGGGAACCGATTACAAGGATCTACATATAACCTCCTCCCTGGGGAATGGACAACAGAAAAGTGGGTGAGGGGATACATCGGACAGTGTGAAATATGACAAAATAATTTATAAATTATCAAGGGTTCATGAGGGAGAGGGGAATGGGGAGGGAGGGGGAGAAATGATGCCAAGAGCTTAAATGGAGAGCAGATGTTTTGAGGATGAGGGTAATGAATGTACAAACGTGCTTTACACAATTGCTGTTATGTATGGACTGTGATAAGAGTGGTATGAGCCCCCACTAAAATGATTAAAAAATAAACAGGAGCATCTGAGAGGAGCGTGCTCTTTCTCCCTGCCATCGAGCTGATGCCGACTCACACCAGTTAACTATACAAGATTCAAAACAAAAGGAGACATTTACCCAAAAGCAAAGATGAGAAAGCAGGAGGGGGTAGACATTTTAGACACAGGACATGGGCAGCCCGGGGCAGGTGTGAGGAGCGCTCCCTCCCACGGTGGGAATGTAACTGATGACCTGGCACACTTTATGTGCAGACCATGGGGGAGGAAATGGGTTTGCTGTAAGCTTGCACCTAGAGTTTAAAATAAAATCACATGAAAACATTCACGGATATGTATTTTTAAATTGTGGCACACATATAGGCAGCAAAGCATTTGCCACTTCAGCAATCTTTACATGCAGTTCAATGACATTAAACATAACGAGTTTTTTTTTTTTTACGTTTAGGCTTAGGACATACCCTGCCCTTATTTCTCAGTAATATACAAAGAAAACTTTATTTTCAATAGGATGACTTCTACAGGTATAGGAATCAAGAGTCTAACACAAAATTTGGGGGACAGCATTTAATTCATAACATCCTTTAAACAAAGATTTCACTTTACTTTGATATGATCACATTCAGGCTTCTCTGATAAAATCATCTGGCTGCTGGCTGAAAGCAAGTTTTCTTCCTGGAGATGAGATTATCAGGGTGGGGCGGGGGTGTCTGAGATTAGCTGTTCTGTTCTTCCACCCTGCTCAACCCAACCAAACTGCGTGTCATGGACGACTGACTCACAGAGACCCTCTAGGGCAGGGCAGAACTGCATCTGCTTTTCTGAGCCTAAGTCTCCATGGGAATGGAAAGCCCATCTTTCTCCAGCCTGCAGAGAAAGGCATTAGCGCCCCCTTCCCAAGCCAGCCACCTGCAGAGGCTCCTGTGATGAGACTGAACTATCCCTCCTCTGTCGTACACCTAGTGCCAATGGTGGAGCTGACAAGCAGACTCGGGAGGTCTGGGCTTGCCCCCTGACTTCAGCCTGCCTAGGGCTTAAGATTTGAAACGAGTGGAAAGGAAGCGTAAAAGCTGTCGTCTCCGAGGAAAATGTGTGAGAGTCCTCAAAGCTTTGTGCTCTGTAAGCCTTCTGAAGGCATGGCCTGCCGGGGGCTACCTGTTTCCCTAGCTGTGGGGGTGGGGGAGGCTGAGAGAAAAGACCCCTCCCAATCACTTTCTGTGGAGTCGATTTTGACCCCGTGTGTGTCCAAGTAGAGCTGTGATGTGTCCTTTCAGGAGCTGATTGATTGCCAGGCTTTCTTCTGAGGCTCTACTGGGTGATTACAACTCCCCGTGAAGAAGAGCAAGAACCTCACAACTGGACCAGCATGCCGCTTCATGATAAACGGAGAGAGGCTCAAACTCGTCAAGGATTCTGCCTTGCTTGGCTCCTCAATCAATGTTCTTGGCAGCAGCAGCCAAGAGATCAAACGATGCATCGCATGGGGCGGTGGCCGCAACAATGGCTCAAGCAACAGATGTGAGGATGGTACAGGACCGGGCAGTGTTTCCTTCTGCTGAACACACGGTCACCGGGAGTTGGAACCAACTGTAGTGGTTATGTGTTGGGCTGCTAACTGCAACATCAGCAGTTTGGAGCCAGCAGCTGCTCTTCAGGAGAAAGACAGGGCTCTCTACTACTGTAAAGAGTTGCTCTCTTGAGAGTCACCGTCTTGGAAATTCCCAGGGACAGGTCTACCCTGTCCTATAGGGTTGCTTTTGAGTTTTGTTCCTATTTTGTTACCTCTTTTGATGGTATCCCAATGTCATTAAAGCAGTTGCTGTTGACTTTGACTCATGACAGCCGTGTGTGTGTGTGTGTGTGTGTGTGTGTGTGTGAACAGCGCTAAGCTCCCCAGGGTTTTCAATGGCTGAGTTTGGTGGAGCAGATGGCCAGTTTTTCTTCCAAGATATCTCTGGGTGGATTCAAACCTCCAGCCTTTTGGCTACTTCCTCAACAAGTGGTGAGAGCTTGGCTTCTAGACCAGCAGAGTCTACATTCTTTTCTTTCTGTCACTCTGGGGGTTGTAGTACAACTTGAATTCTAAGCACTTTGGTCTCCCACTATAAACCATAGCCCGCCAAATATTCAGCTCCCATTGACTGTGTTCATTCTGGCCATTAACTAGAATGTAAAAAGCTTTGTCCTCAGGCTGGGTGTTTGTAATCACATTACTGGGAATTCCCCAGACAGCCCAGGCAGGGGCAGTTTTGCCCTGAGGGACTTGTCCTTGATGGGAATTGGGTTGCTAGGGCACTTGGTCTGAGTACCCAGCCCTGTCAAGGTAGCCCGAGGGCTCCAGAATTAAGCAAATTCCTCTAATGTGCAGCAGGGTATGGATCCGTCATGGTCCCTCCCTGATTTCACAGTCCCCTCTGTGACTGATAAATTGATCTGCTACCAGTCAGGCTTTGTGGTGAATCTGTTGTTTTTCAGACTTTAAAATGGTCACGCTGATGGCCTTCCTCTCCCGGATGAATTGCACATGCCTTGTCCTCTTTCAGACTAAATGAAGGTACCTCTATGAAATGTGTGTGTGACTTTGGGGTCTCTCCTCACCCCCACCCTCAGAACAAGATCCAGAATCCTTCTGTTGGTCAAGGACACTTACCCACTTACCACTCACTCACTGTGGCACTTATGTACTCTCCTGTTAACTTGTGAAGGGGTGAAATCTAGCCTGCCAATCAGGTCGCAGCTTGATGACCTCATTTTGGAGGCTTGATGGAGATAAAATAGCTCCCTGGAAGCCAGATGCACTCACGCTCTGCTTTGGCTTCCTGCTGACAAGCCACATGGAGCTACACTGGTGCAGCCAGAGCCCTGGAGCTGGAGGAGCCATGTGGAGACCCACACCAGTGCTGAGATATTTCCACCACCACTGGATCCACAAGACTTTGCACCCACTGGCCTGTGATCTTCCTGCATTCAGCGTTATTGCATGGCTGCATGAGTCTGAAGAGCAGTTTATGGACTAGTATTTACATATGGGGTAATATCAGACTTAGGGACTTGATCTGGACTGGGTTGGGATGTTTTCTAAATGTACAATTGCTTTGATATAAAGTTCTCTCTTACACACATATGAGTGTCTCTGGATTTGTTTCTCTAGACTACCTGGACTAACACACTCACATATCCAGCTGCCCAACCCACATACAAGAAAAAACAACTCGAAAGGTACAGTTTTATTTCAACCAAAAAAGTGGCATTCAATACCCATCCCGTAACAAACTACAAACTCTTAAAATACAGAGTAAAAAGGAAACCCCAACCAGTCTTGATGGGACAAAAATTTGGTTTCACAAAGCTGAAAGATCCATTACAAAGTCTCTGTTGTATAAATATAGTCAGTCTTATCTTTAATGTAGAGTAAAAAAAAAATGGGTTTGTTGGCATAAGCAAGCTCCTGGCCCTGGAATACATCACATCTTCCTTTCTATCCCCCTCAAGTAAGGGAGGAGCCTGTCTGACGAGGGTTCTGCCCCGCCCCTATGTCCCAGGATTCTAGGGAACCAAATGGACTTCCACATTTGACCTCCCTCCCCCAGTTGCCTGTGCAAACCACCCGAGCGTGCCCTGGTTTCAGGGAGACAAGGCCTTCCTCCCCCACATGAACTCTAAGGTGTGTACTGGTGACGAACACACAGCTCATCGAGTATCCTGAAAGTCACTGAAGTGTGCATCTTAGTTCTATCATAGATGAAGTGTCTCAATACAGCTGTTTAAAGAAGTTTAACATGTCTAAATTGCTGGGGTCACTGCATGTGACCTCAATAACATAACTCGGGGGCTCCTAGCAGGTCACTAAGGAGAACCTCACAGTAGTATGACTAGGTCACTGGGTTTGAGGCTTTTCTAGGGACACTTAGTTTCAAGATGTCAGAATAAGTAAATCAACAAGGAACGTCCCCCCTTACTGTTTCCAGAACAATCTGAGGCTCTTTTGTGCCCTCTGTCCTCACAGAAAGTTATTCTGTGAAAAGTAGAGGCCTCGGGTGCTGGTGGGGCTACCGGACAGAGGCTCTACAGCGGCACTCGAGCTGGCTTTCTGCACCCATTGCATGAAAGTCGACATGGCCAACGACTCTGAGAGCCTACCACCCACAAAAAAAGGAGGGTGGATCTGATTTTCTGCCATCAAAGGGGCTCCCTGCCCTCTGTGGCATGTTCATGACCAGGGGGTTGTGGTACAGCTCCAGTTCTCCTTGACTTTTAGAAGACCATCGCCGAGGCGACCTGGACTACTCAGACAAGCCGTTCAGTGGCAGACAGACCACTTAGGAATGCCATCCCCGGTCTCGGTTTCCAAGTGCCCACTGCAGGAGGAAATCATGGGCAGCTGGGCTCTCCACCAATGAATGGGCCCGATGGTGGAGACAAAGACTTGCCTGTTGAAGACGGTAAAGGCCTGCCGTTCTGTTGCTGTAAACTTACAGGTGATAGTCGACGTGTAAAGCCGATCACCTCTTGTAAAGGCTGCTGTCAGGGGTGGGGGCCAGAAGTCTAATTTTTTTCTTTTTTTGTGCGGGCAGGGGAATAAACAAAGGAGAGTGGGGGGAGAGGGGAAGACAATGCTTCCTAGTGAGAAGTAGCTCAGTCGGGCAAACACCTTGTAAACGCCGCCTGCCTTCCGTTCCTGAAGCTCATTTGGTTCTGCGGCTAGGGCCTGGCGCCTGGGAGTCAGTTCCTGTTTGGCCATTGAGCAGAGCGGAACTGTCTTCTCAGGGTTCTCCAGGACTGGCTTCTTTTGGGGAAGCAGATCAGCTGTTTCTTGAGTGGGCTCAAACCTTCAGTTAGCAGTCAGGCATATTAGCTACACAGCCTAGGGACACCTTGCCAGCCCAGAGGCTATTTATTCTGCAGTGGAGCAGGTGGGTGGTCCTGAGAAGCAGCTATTGCCTACCTCAGGCTATCCCAGGATGCCCTTCCAGGACTGGAGGACTCAGGGTGGGGCGCTTCCCATCACTGTGGGTGGAATGACTGGAGGTAGAAAGCATGGGGGGGGGACCAGGTCAACCAGGGCTGTGAGTCATTTTCTCAAAGACCTTTTTCCTTTGGCTCTAGTGAGACTACTAATCACATGATTAAGAAAAGGTAATAAAACACTTGGTGAACAAAGTGGTCTGTTTTTAAGATGCCCTCTGTCGCCTCTCTTGCTCAACACGACTGTCCCTAACCAAGGTTTCCTCACCTTGCCCTCCCGCCTAGGCTTTGCACGCCCTCGAGAATAGGTTCTCCAGGTCTCCTCAGCCCGCTGGCCGGTCAGGAGGGCTGTTTCTGCCCTCACCTAACAGGGCAGGAGCAGTAGCTTCTGGTGACGAGGAGGGGGGCTCGGAGATGCTGGGCCAACGTTTGACGCTAGGGCTCCCGTGGCCGCGCTGTACAGGGAGACAAAGTACAAGCCAGGGAGTGCTAATATCAAGTGTGGATGTATTTGGCAGGTTTGGGGCAAGCAGGGTTTGGGTCCTCTATTTTTAAAAAAATCTGAAATAGAAACTTCTGCTGATAAGGCCACAGTAAGAGATTCCAGCAGTGGGTGCTGCGGGAAGCCTGCACCCGGTCGGCCCGGGCTCACAGGGTGCTCTGCGGAGGGGGCGGGGCGAGGCGGAGGGGGCGGGGCGAGGCGGAGGGGTCGGGGCGGCCTCACAGGTCCACGTCGGGGCCTCCGGAGGACGTCTTCAGGGGCACCGAGTCAAACCCGTCGGGCGTCCTCTGAAAGACACGGGGACGGGGCTGGCTGCTGGGCACACGGCCAGTGTGGGGGCCGAGGAAAGACGTGGGAGAGCGGGTGGCACAGGGAAGCCTTCCGGGGCGCGAGGACACCTGGGCAGCAATTCCCTCTGCTCCCCTCGGGCCTCTGCAGCCCCTTCCCGGGCGAGGGTCGTCTAGTTAAGATCGGCCGCGCCCCGCCGCTCTGCTGGACTGTGGCAGGTCGCGCAGGCCCACGGGCCCCAGTGAGCCAGTCTCGCCCTGCTCAGAGAACCCAGCGCCAAGGGCCCGGGCCCTGCGAGCCCCCGCGGTGTGGCCCGTGCTGCATCACGAGCTTCCCAGTCACTGCCCACCCGCAGCGCGCGAGGCTGCGCCCTGACTCAGCCGCCCCCCTCCGCCCGCAGAGAAGTGGGTCGCAGAGCGCACCTCTCCGACCCTCCCCGCCAGAAGGAAAGGAGGGGATGAGTCTTACAACGCGGTTTGGTTCCGTACTTCTGGGAGCTACAAGGCCCCAACAGGCCACCGACTGTAGTGCATGCTGGGAGAGAAGGAGCCCGGGTCAAGAGCAGCCCATGGGCCCATGGGCAAGAGAGCTAGTGTGCGCATAGACAAGGGAGAAGAGAAGGCGTGTGCGTGTGTGTGCGTGTGTGTGTGTGCATGTGAGAGAGAGAGAGAGAGAGAAGAGGCTTCTGGTGTGTGTGTGTGGGGGGGCATTTACACTCCAGCAGCAAGTGGTGGGTATCTTCTCCAGCCTTCCAGGGTGACCTCAGGGCCCTGGCCAGGCCCCTACCTTGGAGGTCAGAGATTTGATTTTCCCGAAGATGGACTTCTTGCTGGTGAAGATGAGGTCATCCTCCACGTCCTCGCCTTCCATGATGGCACAGCTGTCTGCTGCGGGCAGGTCGCAGTCCTTGAGAGAGGCGTTCATCACCAGCTTGGAGTACTTGTACTCTAGTCTAGGAGACACGCGGGAAAGAGAGGGCACTAGATAGAAGGTGGGAGCCAGGAGCAGCAGGGCAGGGAGGCTGGCCTGTGAACAGTCCCATGCCCAGAGGAGTCAGGAACCAGCCTGAAGGAGGCACAGCAAAGGGATCTTGGGGCTGGGGTAGAGCAAAGGAACGCTGGCAAACGGTTCAGCAGCACCCCCTACCCCGGCTGCCCCCCAGGCTTCTGTGGTATCAAAGCTAACTAGAAATGGTGCAATGACAAAATCAGTGTTTTCTGTTAACGACAGCAGCAAATGATTGGTGTCCATGGCTTTTCTTTTGCGAACAGCTCTTCACCCACTGCTGCAGGGTAGGGGCACCGGACAACTGGTGCACACAGTGGACATGTGCCCAGGGGAGAGCCCACGGCCAACTCCAGAGAAAAGGCCCCAAAATGTCCGCTCTTGGATGTCCCCCTCCCTCGGGAGTAAGATGTGGTGGTTTGCCCGTTTAGGTGACAGCCTTGCAAGCCACGGGCTGTCCTACTGTGCCCCACAGGCTTGCTGTGAGCTGCCATGACCCGAGGGCAGTGGGTTTGGGTTTGTTTCTCTCCCCGGCTCTGCCATTTAACTGCGCCCAGCTCCAAACAGCAACACCCCACCACGTACTTTTGGTTCTTTTTCCAGAAGTAGCAGGTGAGGGCGATGAGCAGGATGGCGGTACAGGTCCCTGCAGAGATGCCTACTTTCAGCCAGAAATCGATAGTTTTGCAGATGGTGACTTTCTGCTCAGGCAGGGAGATGCCGCCCGAGCACAGCTTCGGCTCACGCCACACGTAGGTCGTCTTCTGCGGGAGAAACCCAAAGACAGCTCACTCTCCACCTTTGGGGCGGCGGTGCTCAGCAAGACCGCCATCAGGGAGACATCTACCTGGATCCCAGCCACACAGCTGCTGACGATGGCATGGTAGTCCGTGGGGGCGCAGAGGGGGCACGCCGCCATGCTCTCCCACAGGAAGTGGAAGTTACAGCCATCACAGGTCCCGTCTGAGCACAAGCTAGCAAAACAGAAAGGGGGCCTCAGTACGCCTGGCAGGGAAGAGGCGGTTGGAGCCTTGCCTCCTCAGCTTGCCCGATGTGCCCTCTCCCCCACCACAGACTGCCCTCTCTGCTTACTCTGATGCCCAGGGGTGTGCAGGCCCCGCCCCACCCCTATTCTCTGCTGACATGGAATGAGGTCTAATGGGAGGTGGGATTTGGAAGTGAACTTCAGGTCATGGGTATCTGTTATGGTTGTCACTGGTGATGAGGAAAACATTAAGAACGGGGGACAACATTTTGAACTTTGGCTTTGCTCCCCACCCACTGCCACCCCAACCCCTTCCCTTGTTGGGAAGCAGTTTCCCCAAATGGTCTTCCGTACGACAGTGGTCTCTCAAGATGTTGACCAGGGCAGGGAGTCTGGGGTCAAAGAGGGGCAAGAATTCTTGACGTGGTGCCTCGGGTGTAAACCCAGAATTGGATCTTTTAATTGTGGAGAGACGCCCAGCAACCACCACTCTCCCAGCCTTTTGACTAATCCCACAATCCCAGCCAGCGGATCAGGAAAAGGACACCCGAGGAGGACACAGCTCAGAGATGGACCACGAGGGGCTTCACATCTGGCTCTTAGCGGACCGTCACTACGATCACTGCGCTGCAGAGCAGCGGGGAGAATGCTCTTCCTGGGGTACAGGCGAGGCCACCACAACTCCAGACGTTGAGCAGCCTCGGGTCATCCAGCTCAGCAGTTGGCAAAGCTGGAATTCTGGGCCAGTTCTTTCTGATTCCAGGGTCATTCCAACACAGCAAGCTATACCCTTTAATTCCAGGAGGGCGCAGCCGAAGGAGACGCTCAGTAAAATCCCGTGTCCCTGAGCCATCTGGCCCCATGCTTCTGACCCTCGATCCCAGGCGCCGCCAGGGAACCCCAGAGAGTGTCCCCTGGTGACCCCGCCTTCCCGCATCCTCTACAGAGGGCCCTGGAGGGAAGGCTCTCAGGCAAACATCTGGGACAACAGCCCTCCCCCACAGGTGCCGCCATCATGGCTTGGGCAGGTGTGAGGTCTCAGGAGTGTGCCCGCAAGAGCCTAGCTACCCATGGATCCCAAATGGGTTTCTCCTTCCTTCTGTTTCAGTCATTGCAAGGTCCTGGGATGAAATGAGTCCCAGGAAGGGAGCCTTTACGCTCATGGTCACTCTCTGTCTCTGTCTTACGGGGGCAGCGACAGGCTTCCAGGAGCGGGTTTCAGTGGGTTGCATCTGATGCGGACGGTGGTTGACCTCCCAGAACTGCAGGACTGGGTCACGTCGTTGGACCTGCAGGGGGTAGGAGAGAGACCCGCAGCTGGGTGACTGGGAAGCCACTAGGCGGAAAAATCCACCCGGAGCAATTCCCTCCCTGGGGCCACGGGGACTTGTTGATCGTTGGAGGG